>NW_027094093.1:29425020-30025020 GCF_029207755.1 Chamaea fasciata
CTCTCTTCTGCCCATGAAGGTTACAGCAGAGCTGGATGCTTGGAATGAAGATCTGCTGAGGCAAATGAATGATTTCAACACTGAGGATCTCACACTGGCTGAGCAGCGATTGCAGCGTCACACTGAGCGGAAACTGGCCATGAACAACATGACCTTTGAAGTCATCCAGCAAGGGCAAGACTTGCACCAATACATCATGGAGGTCCAGGCTTCAGGTAAGAACAATTTGATCTCCCTCTTACTTGGGGGGGAAAAAAAACAAAAAAACCCCACCAAATCAAAACAAGAAAAAGCCCAAACCCCCAAAATGTATAGTGAGCAGAAATACGAAATACCACAATACATATCAAATAAGCTTTTGACATAAGTATAGGCAGTACCTGTCTCACCATTCCCAGAACTGTTCCACAAGTTTTGAGAATTTTGATTTGGGATTTTATGTAAGAACCTGCTGTTTCTTTGAGACTGAAACTCATTGAGGAAATGAATCTGACTTTCAAGTTTCATTCAGAAAGTTTCCCAGCTGCAGGATGGAGTGTGTGATTGACTCCAAATTGGATGGAGAGAGGAGGGCAAGACAAGTTCCTTGTCCTTGTTCCAGCTCAGAAACGAGCAGTGCATAGTCATGAGCTACAGATGCTTGAGCTGGGCAGTCAGATCGCAGGTCTGTATGAAGTCTAGTTGTTCTAGATTCCTAAAGCTTGTTAATCTTACTGCAAATAAGTGAGAGACAAACTGGCCAGATGGGCTGGCTTCATGCTCTGCAGATTCGAGTACCTTTTCCCTGTTCCTCATTTCAGGGTGCAGACACGCCCAAGGGAAAGAGAGAGTAAGGGGAGAAAGAATCTAGTTATCCAAGAGTCCTCTGGGAAAGAATCCCAGTATGAGAGCCTTGAAACCAGTCACGAAGTGGAACTCTTGTTTCCAGCTAGTTCTGCTTGGAATTGTTTTGTGTAAAAAGGGAATATGATAAACCTTACCGGAATTCTCCTTTTCAGAGTGCACTGAAAGGGAGCAACTTGGGTGTAAAAAAGCCCTTTGAGATGTGCTCTTGCTCTTAAATGAAAATCTTGATTCATTTTGATGGGGAGTCTGTCTGATTTTTCTCTGCTTCTCAGTATAAGAGAATTTCTAATACATCCTAAGAGTCCAAGTTTTTGTATCCTTGAATTTTGCATCTGGAAAAGGAATATTGTAATTCAGTTTAATCACTGCATAAAGCCCAGAAGTGGATGTTACTTGTATATTGCTTTAACCTTCTAAAATGTTTGGACAGAGTGCAAAGCAAGAGCAGTTCCTGTTCTTTCCCTTGTTTGAAATAAAAAGGATTTTATGGTATTATTCTTTGGCAAACATTTTACCTCTAGGCACCTACCTTCAAAACAATCTGGCAGTATGCAGCCTGATTTGGCAGGCTGCACTCAACAGAGGCTTGGGGATTGCTTCAAGAGGATGTTGTGAACCAGATAATTTGGTGCATTCTGTGAGCCATGTGTGTGAGCCTCCCTGAGATCTGCCCACACGATGCCTGGCCCTGTGCTTCAGCCTCTGTTTCAGCTTTCTGAGTTAGAAAACTCATCCTAAGACAGTGGTTAAGATGTTTGTGCTCTTTTGTCTGTTTTTTTTTTTTCATCCTGAAGGAATCCATGGGAGGTAAAGAATATGATCCAGAACAGAGCACAGTCAGGAGCCTCAGTGACTGATTTTTAGAAAATAAAAAATAAATAAGTTCTGTGTTTGTCAAGAAGTTAGAAACAACTTCTTTTGGATTCCTGACAAAAGGTTAGGAACTCAATGAGTTGTAAAATGTTTTTGTAAGATTCTCTAAGACGACTTTCTGTGAAGCCTACCCAATAAAAATCCACTGCTCCCAAAAGCAGGGAAACAGAAATCTCATGGGGATGTGGAGTAACAGTACTTAATCAAAGGTAATGGCCACGTCTGCTATGCATGGAATGCTAAATGCTGGGAGAATGGAAAAATAAGGGAGAAGGATAGTACTTGGGAGCCTATTGCTTCTTACTTAAACAAAGAGCAGTTGTACTTCATAAAAAAGTGATTTAATTTTACTCCCTCTTCCCGAATCCTTTATCATAGTCATTCAGTGCATAGGGTAGGGGACGATTGTTCTTAACTGTCAGAGCTGAAAACTTGCAGGGGTTCTGGGAAATCAGCTGCTATTGCTGCTTCCTATTGTACACTGTCACCACTGCTACAATCAAAACTCAGCTGTAGCCACAGAAGATAAAGCCAGAAAAAATGTGATTTTCCAGAGCCATTCTACCTAACCAGCCACCCTTAATTAACCAAGTTTCTTCCCTTCCCTATAACTCTCTTTGAGCTTTATTCTTTTCAACATGCCACACAGGAAACTGACTAGATTTTGATCACTCTGTCCTTTGTCTCGGAGGTCTTTAAGCCAGCAAGTCTGTCAGATAAAATTACATCCAGGTGCTGCCATTTATGATGTTTTTTTCACTTGGAAGTCTTGAGGAAGTAGAAAAAGAAGGTTTTAGAGATTCAGCCATGATTTTTGCATGTCTGATGCAGACTTGGAGCACTGACCCTTACCAGGCTGTGGAGTGTGTGGAAATCCCTGTGAAGATTCTTAGGATGATACAATAAATCCAGTGGTTCTGTGATGCACCAGGTCAGACTCTGTGGATATTGAGGGCGTCCATACAATCAGGCATCTCTGCAAGCCCAGTATTTCCAAAATTCCATCCAGCTCAGGCTTGTGTTCTTATGATTCCTTTCAATACTCCAGCATGTGCAAGTGAGCCTGGATTAGACTGTTTTCTCCATCAGAATTATTTTTTTAAGAAATGCTTAGTTTTGTTAGAGAATAGGTAAGATCTGGAAGTCAGATTGCATTTCCTGAAATTTTGCAGTATTTGCAAATCTTCACTAAAATCTGTGTCAATCAGGAAACACATTTATATGTAGAGAATATTTTAGTAATATTCTCAATAAGACTGGAGTTTTTAATAGGCCAGCCCTTTTTGTTTCAAGGAACCTATCTGCTATTTTTCCTGTTTGATTTTAGTTCTACTGCTGAAAACAAAACTAAATATGTGGGTAAATACTCTCAGAAATGGTTGTTGATTTTTTTGGATGCCTAACTCAATATGTTGAAGGAGTCTGGTGTTTCCAGAAGTGACAACTTGGACATTTCTGAGAAATCCATTTCCCACAGAAAGTGTAGGACAGTTACTCAGGAGTGATTCAGCACTTGGGCCCAAGCTGTGGTGATGATGTGCTCAGGTAATTAATTATCATGTGCACCTTAGTTAGTCTGAGTCTAGGCATTAAGAACAGTTACGCTCTAATAGCTGGTTAGTTGATTGTGCAATTTTATTTGATTAATTAAGTCCATTTGCATTGTCAATATCATTGTCATAATGAGCCCCCAGTTGGGGGTCTCCCATAGTTTACAGAGCTCCTTTTTATATCTTAGACAAATTGCAGCTAAGTCAAACCTGAAATACACTGTAGAGCTGAAGTCAGGAACATTTTCTCAGTCCCAGCCAGATATGAGTAAAATTCAAAGTCCTTTTGCTTCCTGGTCATCAATCTAACATTGTTCATCTCTTTTTAAAGTGTTGCATTCCTTAGAAGGGAAGCAGAAATCTATTTAATTTTCTTTGTGATGTCCTTTATAGTTAATTATAACTGCAGTTCACATTGCAAAGAAGAGAATATAAACTCTGCTGTCACAGGCTCTTAATATTTCAGCATAAAGCAGGTCTAAAGCAGTTTTTCACAGGTTAAAAAGCAATACCCCTTCCGTAGACTGAATTGTATCTCACATTGCAAGCAGTTCAGGTGTCACTAATGTATGTTTTGTAGGATGCCAGTTAGTGTGGCTCCGTACTCTTTCTTGTAGGATTTTTTCAAAACCTTTTCAATTCAATATTCACTTGACATCTGCTGCACTGTTTGAGGCAGTAGAAGAAAATGGCAACCAAGTTCATTTTATCAGAAAGTCAGCTGTGCTTTTCTAGCTGTCAAAACACAAAGTAAAAATAATATGTATGAAATTATCCGGGAAACAAGGCTTTCTGTTTTGCCAGCCAATACTTGAGAAGAAAAAGCGCTCTCCCCGCGTGTGCTGGCACCGCAGAATAAATCTGCGTGACATATGACATGCAGGAAAGGGCAGATCATTCATCATGGGGAGCACACACTGCCCTTGGATAGCATCCCAGGCAGTTCCCTGGTTGCTGCTGATGAGTTAGCACGATCAGAGCTGCACCAGCTGAGTGTGCGGGAGGGAAAGCTGTGCATTTAATATCCAATAGGTGTGGTGAAGTCAAGCATACAAAAAGCCATCATGTCCTCAGGATACAGAACCATATGCAGGCTAATTGCAGCAACAATGCCTGGTGTCTGGCAATTGAAAAGAACTTCACTCCCAAGAATAGAAACATATATTAAATTTCCAGTTTTAAATGGGAAGCCAGGGGCCATTCCACTTTATTTGGTAATGAAGGGACTGTTTTGTTTTGGCTGGGAAAGGGAATAAGCCAATCATTTGCATTCCCATGTGCTTTTTTTCTGATAAAACCAGAAACCAGGAAAAAGGCATAGGGTTAGTAATAAGGTCATGTTTATTTTGTGCGCTGTCCTGCGTAGATACCGCTGAATGAAAGTCATGAGCCTCTGAGGAGGATAAAGACAACTTTCTAAATGGTTTTCAAAAGTAGTGTCCAAGACTTTTTTCAGCAGCTTCTGATTAACACATTTCTTTTTTAATGATGTATTATTCCATGAAATGAAATGGCTTTGCAGGAAGTGCAGTGTTTTCTCAGCATTACTGCAATCACATTACTTTTGTTTTAGGTTCGTTATCCTTCCTGCTTAGAGGCTAATGGCAAAATTCCAGTAGGCCTTCATAAGGGAAGAGTCAGGTCTTTATTAGTTTGCAGTCCCAGGGAGTGCAGTAACATGGGATGACATCATATTTCCTTCAGGTCAAACCTTCCAGTTGCACTGGTAGCAAACCCAGAGTCACAACCACGTTGGTGTCACTCAGAGGGAAAGTGTGAAGCTCTGCACTCCATTTCATGTAATCACTACACACAAGGCTCACAGTGTCAGAAAAACATTCAGGAGGTAGGAAGGGCCTCAGGAATCCTCTGTTTCAGTCTCGTGACCAAGCCAGGGCCATGAAATCAGACCAGGCCTTTGAGGGGTTAGCAAGTCCATGTAGGATGCAAGGGAGGGGGATGTGGTACTAAGATACCCTTTCTGTCTGCTGTGTGAGGATTGGACAAAAGTCAGTCTGTGGAATAATCCTGGATGAACTAAAGTCTGACTTAAACTAAGTCATTGTTAATGATCCTCTGCAAGCATCTAGATGGAAAAAAGTTTTCTCTATAGAGTTCCCTGCCCTTGTAGCACTACTGTAGATCTGATGCCTAGAGCTTACTTCCTGTATTTCACTTTTCTATTTGCTTCCTTATCTCTTTTCTCTTCTAGGTTGGTTTTTTTTTCAACATGCATTTCTAAAGTATAAGTTTATGATTTACCCTAAAAAATGGAGGATTTTTCGTCTTTTTAAAAATTTGATGTTCATGCAAGTTTTTGGGCAAGACTCTGGTTAAGTCAGTCCAACTGGCCAGATGCTGATGAGTCAGATGAGCAATGACCACCAGAGAAACACCACTTTGTAGAAAAATGTAGTGATGAAGATTAGGGAGCTGGGAAAGCCAAATATTCCATGTGAGAAAGTTAAGTGAGAAAGAATTACTCAGAGAGTTGCAAATCAATGTGTTAGGTGGCAAAAAAATTTAAAGTTTACAGTTATGCAAAATTGAAATTTCAAGTGCAATGATCTTTCTCTCTGTGCACATTACAGGCATTGAGCTGATCTGTGAAAAAGACATCGATCTTGCAACACAGGTTCAAGAACTGCTGGAATTCCTTCATGAGAAACAGCACGAGCTGGAGCTTAATGCTGACCAAACTCACAAGAGGTTAGAGCAGTGCCTCCAGCTCCGGCACCTCCAGGCTGAGGTCAAGCAGGTGAGAGTTTTTAACCACACATGAGGGGCTTGAGGGGGTTTTCAGCCACATTCACACTGCTAAGCCAGTGTCTGCCAAGGGAAAAACCTTTAGGTGGGCAGTCCAAATCCCCCTTTCCTTAACAGTACTTGATTTTGCTGACAGGTTACAGAATGGCCCTTGGCAAAGAAGAAGGGGCTCTGCTCTCCCAAGTGTGCATGTGTTTGGCTTCATGAGTAGTTATGGAAATTCTGCACAGAGCTGACCACATAGCTTCTCAACTGGAGGAACAGCCTCAAACTCCAAGTGTTCTGGGAATAGAATTATTTGATTTGTGACCCAGACTTCAGCTGTGGTGGAGAACAGGCCCAAAGCAAAGGAAACTGAGCTGTGAGGCATTATGTATGACATTAGGGTAGTTTCACCTTTTCATTTATTGCTGTATATCTGTTGTCTTACAGGAATCTTTAACATATTCCGGTGATTTTAAAAATTTTGTCAGTAGTCTCTAGATCCCAGGACTTGTTTAGACATCTTACAGTATTATTACATTGCCTTTCTTTCAGATTTCATCCTAGCATAGGCGGTCATGATCTGCCTCCCTTGGTTTTCCCTAATATTTCATTTGGAGGCCTCATGTTCTATGTTTTCCTTTGCTGCACAGGATAACATTACACTTCCTGCTTCCTAGCCCATAGGTGGCTTCACACTCTAGTCTATGTCTGTCTTTTAATGGAATGGTCTTGATTTCATCAGAAGAACCAAGAATGTTTTTCCAGACATCTGAACTAGTCAGTTTTCCATTTTACCTCTACAAATAGGTGACTGGGGGGTGGTGTTGGGAGGAGTGTCCAAATACTATAAGGTGTTCGTGAAAGATATCTGCTCATTTGTTTACTTATACGCATACACACACTCTCTGAATGCTCAGTACATACGATCATAAATATTCACTTTTGAAGGCAGAATACCTGAGTGATGCTTTGTCTGAATTGTTTTACCATTGCCAGCAAAAAAAATCCTTCACACTCAGAAAACTGGCAGCACTAACAGCAGTGCATGCATTGTCTTTCAAAGTCTGCTTTGATGTGAGTATTTTGCAATTCTACCTAAAAGTAGCATGGAATTCTCCTAATTTTTATTGTTAAGATATGGTCATTTTTCATTTGCAATTATTGAAGACCATCTCCTCACAAAGTTCTGGAGCTCTGTAGACTGCTTGGCTTTCTTCTGAAAAAAAGAAACAAACCGAGCAAAACCCAGAAATACTTTGTGATATTTATAATCACCACCTGAACATGACTATGAAGTATATACTTCTTTTTCCAGAGGTTCCTGGAGTTTCTTATACTCAGCTTAGCTAAGCTTGGAGGTGTGTGTGATAAATTTGTGATGAAGCAGAGCCTTTTTAAGTTATGACAGAAAGCAGTGAGAAGTTACATGTGTAACAGAAAGGCTAAAGATGCAGGTTGCCCACTTGCCTGGGATGAAATGCAGTCAGCCCTGTGGCTGCTCCTGCAGTCATCCAGTGGCAGTGCAGCACTTTCTGCAGGTACCTGATGTTATTTGCCTTATTATCAAATATCTGCTGGTCCTTAACTATTTTACAACTGAAATCTCCCCAAAGGAAGTGGTTACAGGACTGAGCTAATACTTACTGTGAGAGAACAGCTGCCTTGAATTATTATTTCTTTACCAGAGCTTGGGACCATCAGAGCCTTTGTTATTATGTGACCTCTCAGCAAACCAGTAGTGAAAAAACATTTTATTTGTTCAGCTGAATACTTAGCCCCCCTTTGCTTGTTAACCTATAAATTACCACAGCTACAGTCTCCCTTAGAAAAAAGCAAGTTAAAAAATTTCTGTGCCGTATCTATTTGGTTTCCTGTAGATGAGTCATAGTCCCAACCATTTAGTGAAATTGGGAAATGTATTGATTTTGGCTTGTAGTTCATCTCCAGTCTGGTCCAGGTTTCCTTCACGTTCAGTTTAGTGCATCTGAGATGATGGATGATCTCATTACCAAATTGCTCTTTCTCATGTGAATGAGTTGAGATGTGGTTGTTGCAAGACACCTCCTGTAGCTGTGTTAAGTTCTGCTGACAGAGTAAAATTGGTCAAAGCTGCTACATGTACATGTGTTTGCATTTTGATATAATGGCTCATGGAAATAAAAAGTCTTTTAACTGTCTCTATCTATTTAAGTTTCATTTACCAGAGATTTCTGCTTTATATCATATGCACCTAGGGTTTGAATGCCAAGACAATGAATTGAAGTTTGGGGCCATTAAAGTGGAACAATTCCAAATGAGATGTTCTGTGAACTGCTTTAGAGCAGAAATAGTAAAGATCAGTAATTCACAAGGTCTTTGTTATTTAGAAAAATTCTGCCCAAGCCTGATTTTCCCTCATTTGGATCCTACTCATTTCTGACAGAAACTATAGTGCTTGGACTGCTTACATAAAAGCAATAGCAGAATAGATTTGTGGAGATCAGTTTAAAAAAACAAACTCTAATGCTGTGCCTGCAGCTGTTTGGCTTCCCTATCCCCTTAATTTATCTTTGTATGGTTTGGGCTTTTTTTTTTTTTTTTTGTGTCGAACTTGACCTAATTTGCTCCAAGATATCCTCAAGGTGTCCCACTATGCTTGCTTTCCAGGTTGTTTTGAAGTATATTTAATCCTTTTGAAGTGCTTGTTATCCATCTATTTTTGCTGTTTGGCATTAGATTTGCTTCAAAATATATGTGCCCAAGGGATGATGGGAAGTAGTCAATTGAGAGACACTGAATATATTTGTTTTTTCCTAATCTAAAGTCAAATAGCTCCTAGAAAACTGATGCAGTTTTAAACATGGTTAAAATTACCAGAAGCTGTCATTGATGGTTGTGTCTGTGTTAGTAAAAGCTTCTGAAGAAAGCTGCAAAGGGTCTGGAAGTGTAAGAGATTCACTTAGATTGTTCTGTCTTCTAAACTTAAAAATCTTTTCTTATCTGACTGGACAGGTATCCATAGCAAGGCCTCAAGTCTTTTTTAGAAACATGAAGGAAAGCATTGTGACTAAACTGAGCAGTAGACAAAAGCACTGCATGGTACAGAGCTCTCATTTCTGAAGGATGGCTGCACAAGGGCTGCCTCAATCTTTATTTTTCCTGTAGAGTCTGACTCTGTGCCCAGTGAAGATGGCAGAGTTCCAGGGAAGAAATTAGGAGTTTTAAAAGAATTTGGTGCTATTATTTAATTACAGAGAATCCCTGTACAGGAGCATTGCCTCTCTAAAGCAAATTGGAGTCAAAGGTGGGAGTTGTTTCAGAGCTGTGGTGGCTGCCTTGTTAAACAACCCATGCCTTGCAGTAAAACTGTTCCCCAGTGACAAGTGGCTTTTATATAAGATCCCATAAAAGTGTTTCTGCTTCTCTGTTATAAAAAATTGTTGGGATGTATAACAAAGTCTTTGAAGATTTATTTAACTCCAGAATTACTTAATCACTGCTTCTACAAAGCTGATAAAATCTGTGATTTGTAGGAAATGTCTGTTTAAAGCCATCTTTTAGGGTTGGCCTGTCTGCATGTTGCTAAATAATGATGAACCTATTAATACAGGAAATGATCATAGAAGTGCCTTGGTGCTGTATTAGGAGCTTTGCTATATTATTTGATGAAAAGGTATTAAGCACTATATGAATAGGAGTCAATTTGTGAGCAGGTCTTGTAAACCAGATACAAATGTGTAAATGCCACCTTTCAGCCAGTTCCCTTCTGCAACTGGGGCACAAATGTCTCTGCAAGGGTTTTGAACTTAGATTTAAGAAGCTTTGCTTGTGCAACTGATTTTTTTTTCCTCTTACAAGTAAGAGAGAAACATTACTATGGAAATAGCTGATGCAAATCCCAGATGAGGCTCTAACATTTAAGTGCCAGACTTCTGGAAGTAGAAAGGGGTCACTGTGCAGATGCTTCTAAGCAAAATTTGCTCGTGCTTGGGTGCTCTTTGGGCCTGAAAAAGGGAATGTAGGAACCCCAGAATGGGTGTCTAACCCCACACTCTGGGGCAAGGAGAGGGGGCAGCTACTCGGGGGTGGCAGCAGCCTTGGTCAGGAGCGGTGCTGGCAGCATTGCTGGCACATGAAATCCATCAGTCCACCTGAACTGCTCTCCCTTGGATAATTTGAGTCCGCAAGACTTGAATAGAGGGATGAATGTGTGTTGTTAGTACAAGAGGAAACCTGGCAGACTGGTTGTGTGGTCTCTCTTCCTAATGAAGTTGTTTTAAGACTGAGTTTCTTTATTTTTTTTTTTCTGATGTTTCATTACTTTGAGGCTCAGATATTTGTGTGAAATCTGGGTCAAACTATCTGTGGCACTTTTGAAAAAAATCAGCTGAAATGAAAGCTGTTCCACAGAGGAAAAAAAATGCTGTATTTTTAGCATACACACTCGGTATTTTCTACATTCCAAATGGTCCAAGGCAGGGTGTGTTGCAGTATGTAAAATGTGAAAGCATGTCTTGCCTTGTGATATCCACTAAGAGTTTGGTACCATGTAGTTGGTAATAATGCAGGGTTCTAGGCTGATGGAATATAGAAAATGCCAGACATTACAATTTCAACATGATAACTCAACTGCTTTTCCTTTAAATGTGTGATGCATTTCCCACAGGAGCAATTACACCTGCTGATGAAAGAGAAACAAATGGAATTAAATCTTCCACACTGTTGTACTGAGCAGAATGTAATTTTCTACAAATTAGGGTCAGCTACGTGTATAGATGTCTCCCATTTTTCTCCTAGGGAAAACTCACATTTTACCTTGCAGGGAACTGAATGGCACTAACTAGGGTGATGCATGAAGTAGGGATGAAAAAAACAAAGCCACAAAAACATCCCTGTTTCCTCCAGGCAATTTAATGGATCACTTGTAGAAAATGATAGTAAAAAAGGGAAATTGCTATGTAGACTATTGCAGCAAAGTCAATTTTGGAAATCATGAGCTAAATTTAGGGCAGTGATTTGAGCAGTCAGGATTTCCTGTGCATCTGTGAATTGGACTCAGCAACTTTCTGGCTTTACTGGACTAATTTGACACCTTCACAGGTAGGAAAAAGGCTTTGAGACAACACAGGAGACACTTGCATGTGTGTTCTGGGTGCTAATTTCCTAAACACGTGTGTTAAAATAGCAGAAAATGTGTCTGCTTAAATGAGTGAGTACAAGCTTGATGGATTAATTATGTACATTTAGGATGTGATTCTGCAGTCATTACAGCATGGATTGCATGTCTACAAATAATTTTAACATGTCTAAAGTAAAGCCTCTTGATTAAATACAAAATGCAAGACTTGACATTTTTTCCTAGTTCTGTGTGCAGGTGGAAACTCCAACTGCATCTTAGCTCTATGCCAAACGAATCCAACTGTGTCCTCTTCCTCCTCCCCCCTAAGCTCAGACTTTTGTGTGAAAGACACACAGGCAAGTGAAGCTGAAAGGTGTTGCAACATCTATGCAACATTCCAGTGGGAAATTGGAAAGGATGTTTAAATTCAAATCTCCCTCAATACACTTTGTGGTTTTGCCCTGGGGTATTTACATAGGGGCCTGTTCATTTTTCTGATCAAACCTTGAAAATGAGTGCTCTTTGCTATCCAAATATCCATGTAAAGGGAGTTTAATTCTTCAAGGAATAACTTTTTCAATAAGATCTTTGCCTCCCAAGCTGTGTGTCATTAAGACCTTATGCTAGGATTTCTTTCTGCTCACAGATCCAGCCTGAGACCACACTTGTTCAGCCAATGTGAAGCATATTCTCCTAGGTGACTGCATAAACCCTGGTACTGAAGCAACCTTTCAATCAGCACATCTTCTGTTTGCAGGTGCTTGGCTGGATCAGGAACGGGGAGTCGATGCTCAACGCGAGCCTTGTCAACGCCAGCTCCCTCTCGGAGGCTGAGCAGCTCCAGAGAGAGCACGAGCAGTTTCAGCTGGCAATAGAGGTAACGCCAACCAGTTAACTTTGTTTCTCCTTCCCAGGTGAACATCATGCAAAAGGTTATCTCACGAGCATCAATCATGGCTTTCTTGAGGAAAGGGAGGAATAGAAGCTTCAGAAAATCAGCTTATTGTTAAACTCATAATGTAGCCAGAGGCTAATAGTGAAACAAATTATTTATCACCTGCAACTAATTCTTCTGATGCCAGACATCAGCTTTTCCATCCATGAAAATGACACTCAGGCATCTCCTGATAATTTCTTTGATAAAAAATTGAGAAGATTAAAATACATAAAGTGATCTGAAATGGGAAAAGTTTGTCAAGTCAGTTGCTTTCCACATCCACAGTTTGGAGGTCATTCCACAGCATTCATTTGTGAATATTTTTTTACGGGATAATGCTCTCACACTAAATAATCTTTCATTCAGCTTTCCTTTTATCAACATCACAGAAGAAACTGCTTCCAACCCTCATTCTCAAATAGCTTTGGCAAAGAGGCAAGAGGGGCAGTTTTTAAGAATTGACTCCTAAACTGCTTTTCCCCCTTCTTGCTCTGGAGTAATAACACATCTTTGAGCTGGCCCTAGGAAACTGATTGTGAGCCAACCCATTTGCCTCACACACGGGCAGGAGGAAGAGCCCCTGCTCTGAGCAGCTTTCCTTTGAATGAGAAAGAAGTGAAGGGCTAAGGTCTGCTCTGAGCAGGGCACTAAAAGATTCCTAATTAAGCTCAGTGCTTCATGTATCTCTGTTATTATGAGCAAACCCCATACTCACAGGTCGTGCTCACATCAGTTGCTAGAAAGAGGTTGCTTTCTAGCATTGCTTTTTCCTGTTCCAGCTTAAAAGGTGTGTCTGCTTCCCAGATTATAGTAATTGTTAGCTTTTTACAGGGGAAAGAACAGCTGAGAAATACCCATATACTTGAAAACTAAACCAAACTTTAAAGTCTGCAAGTATGGAGATTTGAAGAGGTGCCTGACTGGGGGTGGGAGGTGGGGGGAAGAGGAAGAGGAGGGGATGTCTCCTGGTAAACTTGAAGTCAGATAATATACATTACAGTGATGCTAATAAGTATAGAGTTTAAATCTCAGCTAATGACTTATTTTGATACAGCTCTGCTCAGAGTAAAGAAGGAGCAGCTGTTGCAGCTCCTAAAGGAGAAGGAAGAAGGTTTTTATCAATTCTGTATGAGCTGGCTGGTACCAAGCTGTGCTGACCACATCTTGGCAGCCACCACTAGACAGCAGTGGGGAACAAGACACCCACTGGCTGAGTTATCACGGCTTCTGACATTGGGGAAGTGCTTGCGTTTGGTGGTAAATGCAAATTGCAGAGGGAGAAGAGGGTTACACCACAGTAAGGGGAAAATAAGATTCCAAAAAGAAAAAACCACTAGATTAAATATTTAAAGTATTTAAGGCTCAGTATGGGGAAGAGTTCAGCAAATCATACAAGGCAGACTGTTCACTAAAAGCATTCTAGATGAGGAATTGATTTTCAGTTGAAACCCTTCAAAGTCTATTTCAAACAAGTATTACAATTCTAACATCAGTAAAGCAGCTGGATATTAAATTTAACCAGTTGTTCTTGAACATCTTCCTAAGTTTCTGCCAAGTATTAATCCTTTTTGTTTCCTAATAGCTTTCTCTGCATTGCATTATTCATCTGTGTATGCCAGATGATTTCAAGCTTTTTTCCAGGTTCATGGCTTAGATCATAAAACTATCACATGAGAATTTGTCAGCAGCAGTTACAAATGGGACATAGCACAGTGGAGTCTGAAAGATTTCAGGGCTTCTGTTCAGAAGATTAAAATCAAACACTGGACTTAACCACGTCTGAACACAGTTGCTGAGGAGGCTGTGAAGGGATGGGGGCTATTTTAGCAGCCCACAGAGGAAGACACAGCCACCACTTGGTGACTCTGAGAGGAGCTGGTATAGGCTGAGGAATGGGACAGATAACTCAGTCCTGCCTGTAAAGTGGCTACTGAGTGAACTGGGGAATGGTGGAGGCAATGGTTTGACTCTCCCCAGTTCTGACCTTAAAGGTAGGAACATAAATCTAATCTCCAGTATGAGTGAGCTGACTTTCAGAAATGCATCTTTTAGGGGCTGCTGCTTGTGATAAAGTTCATGCCCTTTAGTAAGACATCTTCGTGTTTTCTAAGATTGATGTTTTGAACAACTGCACAAGTAAAACTGCTGATGCCAGGAAAACTGCCTGGCAAGAGCCAAATTAGGGTGCTCAGGCCCACAGTTTGCCAACTGTTTAGAGTTTGTTTTTGGGCTGCAGGTTGTGTGGGGTGCAGTCAGCACTGAGGCTGGGTGAGTGCTCAGCACAAGAGCTGCCTGCACTGTCAGAACCGACCCCCGGGGACCCCACCTCATGCAACTGCCCAAGTGGAGCCAACCCATCTCAGCAGTGCTTACATGCTCCAAGCTTTATTAACAGGTTGCAAATGTGTGTGAATAACTGAAACTAAAATGCTTTGCAGAAAGTGACTGTTAACTGAAAATAACTCGGAAAATATTTCACTCTCTCGCATCCCCATGCTCACGCCTCGCTCCACCTTTCCACCATACATCTGGCACATCTGTACAACCTCTCTTTCCTCCCCTCATACACAGTCCCTCTTTCATGCCACTTCCTTACAGAAGACACACCAGAGTGCCCTGCAGGTCCAGCAGAAGGCCGAGGTGTTGCTGCAGGCTGGACATTACGATGCCGATGCCATCAGAGAATGTGCCGAGAAGGTGGCCCTGCACTGGCAGCAGCTGATGCTGAAGATGGAGGACAGGCTCAAACTCGTCAATGCCTCAGTGGCCTTTTATAAAACCTCTGAGCAGGTGAGCTGGACAGTGTCATTTCTGGGCCATAGTAAACCAAGTCTGAATCAGTAAAAATTCTTTCATTGACAAGTATTGTAACACAAAAAAAAAACCCCAAACGCAAACCAAACAAAACATAAACCCCTCCTCCACCCCAAAGACAAAAAAAAAGATCAGAAAGCAGTTTTTAATAACTTTTATCTTAAAGTTTTCAGTGTAGCAATGTAATTCTTGAAGGTGCTATTTTTGTTGGTGGTTTTTTTTCAATTTTCCCCTTTCAAAGAGGAATAATTTTTGAAATCCCACCACTTTTGTTTCAAGCTCTCGTGATACTTAGTTTTGAAGAACATAAATCTGCTTTTCCTTGAGAACTGCTTGCAATTAGTTAATTGTTACTTTGTGAGCCGATGTTTTCGTAGTACTTAAATACCACCATGCCAAAAACGATGCCAAGATTCGAAGGGATTTTACTTAAATCCACCTGCAACACAGACAATTACAGCAGGAACTCATTGTATGCCAGCACAACTCTACTTCATTCCAGGTGTTCATGAATTGCAAAACACATTCCAGTTGGCTGCTGGCATGGTGGGATTATTCATCCCTTGCACAAGCAGGTGCCCTCTACACTGTAGTCAGTGAGAATTAGTGTCACAGTGTGGCTACTCGAGCAGCCGTGCCTGGTGTCATTTACTGCAGCCAGGCAGTTAGTGTTAGCAGGGACACTGCAGGAACCTGTGGTTTTACACAAAAGGCAGCAGTGACTGCCGGGACATTTTCTATTGTTATTGTCACACAGTTAGCTCCTCAATTAGACAACCAGCCATGGGGAGATTTTTAACACAACTAGATATGTCATTAGGGAAAGAGTGTACTTTTCCTTAACTTGGAGGCCGTAGATGATCCTTGGGCCACTTTTTGGTGTCATTTGTTTAATGTATTTTTAAGACTGTTTAAGAGGAATTCATTCCTTATAATTAATGTATTTCACTGTGAAGAGTTTCAAGCGGATTTGCAGTCCCTGATGCGTTCAAGATCAAAATGAATTACTGCTGATGGAGGAGTGTGAGAAATGAAAACTCTTAGGGGATTCATTAGAGCTTTAGACATTTAAATGTACTGGCCAAAATATGCATTGCCAGTGATTGATCAGTTCAGCCTCTCTTCCTGTTTCCAAGTCTCAGACAAGCACACTGCAATGCCCACCAGTTCATTCATTGGTTGTGTCTATTCAGCAAATGTGTAGGGCAAAGATCGTTCAGTCTTTGAATGCTCGTGAACTCATGCTGCAAGCCTGTCAACTTCTCTTGGGCTGCACAGCTGATCTACAGTCCTTAAGGGTCTGCTTCCTGACTGCCTGACAGTGGAGTGAATAATTTACTGGAACCTGAATTCTCTGAGTATCCAGAAAAAGGAGCTGAAAGAGCAGAGAGAGTGTCACATGCAGCCAAACTTTTTCATGCCTGTCTTCCCCAAGTACATTATGTTCTTGATATTAGTGGTGAAGCCTTGGATTTCAAATAGCCCAGTTTCTCTCCGACTTCACTGACAGCCCATTTTATATTCACTTCTCTCATCACCTTAGCAGAAAGAAGATATTTCCATGTGCAGGGACAATTCTTTCTGGAAATATATGAATCCCAGGCAGTCCATTTATTTTCATTCTTTAAATCACCGAAGTCCAATAGAATGTCAAGGTTTTCAAGAAGTAAAATGGGAATGCTTTTCTGTGCCTAAATAACACATGAAGCACTTGCTCTCCACTAAGTGTTTGAGGGTGAATGCTGGTTTGCATCCAAGCAAGAAGATGATTTTGGATTGCCAAGTGCGTAGGGTCCTTGCACAATGCATAGTGCATAAGCCTGGCAGCACGATCAGCTATCAGCTCACCTAATTCACCAGTTTCAAAGTGGACTTCAATGTGCTCTTGGTCAGAGTTACATGAAAATGGCCTGTGATAGTGGGGATGATTGGGGGGTAATTCTGGAGTCTGCTCCAGACTGTGTTCCTAATCACATGGGGTCCCCTGAATTATAACTGTGTTCATATTAAAGCTGCAAGAGTGAGCAAGGAAAGGATGGACATTGCTACCTGGATCCCAGCAATAACTGCCTGGGTCATCTCAGCAGTGGAGTCTGCAGGAAGAGCCCTCTGGGAAAGAAGAAGGAAGTTCCAAATGTCCTGGAAAACTTTTGCTGTGTTTGCACAGGCCACTGAGAATATTCTCAGGATCTGTAACATAAAAGACTCAGCCTTGTCTGAGGCAACTGCCTAATTTCCAGGCTGTGTTGGTTTATTTACCTCATTTCCACTGTTCCACTATTCTATCAAGATAGAACATGTGTGTGTGAGCCCTGTGCAGTGGAGCACCTGCATCCACCTAAATTGTGACCCTGATTTAAAGTCTATTGGTTTCCATCAGCCTTTAAAAAAGCTGTATTGGGAGCAACTAAAATGCAGCTGAAGAGAATTAGTTCCAGCTTCAGACTTTGTTTCAGGAAAGTATTTAAGCATGTGCTTTTCTTTAAGTATGTGTTAAGTCCCTTGACTTCAGTAGGATTTAAACACGTTCTAGAATAGGGATTGCTTCCTGAATGATCCCCTGCCTTGATTCAACCGTTTGTACTTCTTCCCATTATTCATTAGAAGAGAAGAATGATTTATCAGCCTTAAACCAGATAAATTGTATCCCAAACAGTAGAGATTCCTGTGGGTAAGAAAAACACCTTGGGCCTGTTTTATACCCAGTTACCCCCATGCTGTGGCCCATAGTACAAAAATGAAATGTCATTGGTCATAGACTTCAACTGAATGTTCTCCTCCTGGTTATGATTGTGGATAACTGAGCTGTTGTGCTGTGGACGTGTTTCAGGTGTGCAGCGTGTTAGAGAGTCTGGAGCAGGAATACAGACGGGATGAAGACTGGTGTGGAGGCCGAGATAAACTTGGACCAGCAGCTGAGATAGACCATGTCATCCCTCTGATCAGCAAACATCTGGAACAGAAGGAGGCTTTTCTCAAGGTCTAATTTTAGTTCTCTAGTAAATCAGGAAAACTCTCCATTAAGTAGACAATTTAGAGCAGTTAAGTTTGTTAAGCTTGAGAGGATGCTCTGCTGTGTAATTCCAGTTCAGCTGCTGGCTGGCTGTATAAACCCTAGGCCAGCTTTACTTTGCTATAGCAGGGGTAATGAGCATTATGGTCAATACGTATCTCAGAGAGATGTCAAGACCAATTAGGTGGTGTTTGCACTTGCAGGATATTAGTTGTTGTGCTGGTTCAAAGTTCAGTTCTTAAAATTGCGCTAAAAATGACAGATACTATACATCATTTTGGTCTTGACTTGTGCAAACCATCCAAAGCATTTCAAATTTTGTCTTCCAAGCCAATAACTGAACAACTAATAATAACTAAAGCAATTTTGTCTCTGCAAGGCAGCACCAAGATGGAGACAGAGATTTCTTCCTGCCTTCCTGGTGCTGCTTTGGGAGAACCGAGGATCTCCCAGGCTGAGAAGTGGACTGTCAGCCAGCCTCCCCACCTGCCACTAAAACTGATGCACAAAATGAAACTACATTTGCAGTCAAGGCCTAAGAAACTACACCTCTTGATTTCTACATTTTTTTAAACAATGAGTACTTTTCTTGAGCGATTAGGTTAGATTAGATTAGGGTTAGATTTGGTTCGACTGAATATGTGCAAGGTACCAGTTCTAAACAAGCAATTGTTTTATTACTTTGTTTTATAAGAGTTTATTGACTCTTACCTGAAGTCCTCATCTTCCCAGATGAGAGAGAACTTCTTGCAATATTAGCAAGAACTCCCTTGCCCCCCTTTGCCTTCTTTGCTCTTGCTTACTGATTCTTTTTTGATGGGGGCTGTTCTTCCTAGGCCTGCACCCTGGCCCGGAGGAACGCCGAGGTGTTCCTCAAGTACATCCACAGGAACAACGTCAGCATGCCCGGAGTGGCCAGCCACACCAGAGGGCCCGAGCAGCAGGTCAAAGGTTGGTGCAGTGTCACCTGTGCAGTGACAGCATTGAAGGTCTGGTTTGCCTCCCCCTCTGCAGTGGGCTCCTCCTAAAGTCTGTGAATGTGCTCAGAAGGCAAACTCTGTCCTAGAGTAATTTCCTTTACCATATCACTCTGCAACTACACTGTGGTGGTTTCTTGCATGTGGCGTTTGGGGGGTTGATTTTGGGGGGTTTTTTAAGCAGCCCCTTTGAATGAATTCTTGTTTTTAAGAAGTGTGATTTTGGGCTCTCTGCTTTTGGGAACAAGGTCCAGGCAAAGTGATTGAATTCATCATTTCATAGCTTATTTCTTGTGCACTCAAGGAATCCCTAGTCATGCAGATGTTTACCTTTGCCCTACAGCCATTCTGAGTGAGCTGTTGCAGAGGGAGAATCGTGTCCTCCACTTCTGGACCCTGAAGAAGCGGAGATTAGATCAGTGCCAGCAATATGTTGTCTTTGAGCGCAGTGCCAAGCAGGTAGTGTGAAAACTCCACCTTGTTCTTCTGTCCTGGCAATATGTAAAATCTCCTGTATGCATGTAATGCCTCTGTGTGTGGCTCCTGTTCCAATCTCAGGTTGTGTTTAAACACTGTAACTTTTGAAAACATGGCAAATATAGATTTTAAAATAAGACAATTCCAAAACCCAATAAAAAACTCAGTATTTTTGTCACCTCAGAATAATTTCTGTATTTGTTCATTCATTTTAAAATAAATATAAGAGCAAAATTGATTTATTGAACTATTTCTGAATGAGAAAAGTGCTTTCCCTGCAGATTTATCTGTATAAAGGTGGAATTCCCTACACTCCTTTTTGTTCTAGGAAACACAGAGTATCATTTTGTACCCTTTCCCATCTGCTTTCATTATTTTATTCTTTTTATGTGTTCCTAGAAAGTGTTTTAGTATACAGTTTTAGTAAACAGGGTATTAAGTCCCAATGCATTTGATATTCTTTGTTTGGCAGGGTTTCCTTTTTTTTTTTTTTGTCAGAGAATTAGTTCTTGAAATACAAAAACTGTTTGTTTTGTTTTTCCTTTGGTGTTTCTGACATTCACAGGCCTTAGACTGGATCCAAGAAACAGGCGAATATTACCTCTCTACTCACAACTCCACAGGGGAATCAGCAGAAGAAACTCAGGAACTCCTGAAGGAATATGGGGAATTCAGAGTACCTGCCAAAGTAAACAGTAACTTTAATCTAATTATGCCATCTGCTTTCATCTGTATTTATGGTCCTGTTTCAATGTCTTGAATCTCTGTGATAATATTCTCGTGATTTTATAGTTGCCCTCTAAAAATCCTAGTCCGGAAGATAAATTACTTTTGAGAACTTTTAGCAAGACATAGGCACAAAAAGGAGGTTTTCTCCACCTTGCTTAGTACTGGTTATAGAAGTTTTCTGTTCTGATCAGAAGAGAAAGTCCATTTGCATACAGAGTTCACAGCAATCTAATAAGTCATCCCTTCTATCCTCAAAAAATCATTCCAGAATGGAATAGAGTCACTAATTGATGTGAACACATCCAAGGTCACAGTGGACTCTTGGTCTCTTTCTTCTGTCATTAAAACCACAATTTATCTCACTAATTCCAGCTGGGTTGATCACAGATGATCATTTATCCCATTAGAAATAATCTGCTGATCCCAACAAAGTACTTTAAATAGATGAGTCTTTAAACTCCAGGGTGAACATTTTTGAGTACAAAATTGCATTACCAAGAATATATTAATTTATATGGAGCAGTTCTGGGAAATCTGGTGGGATTTACACAGGAATGGTGATTGGATCTGCTTCAGACAAATTAATTCAAACCATAGGTAATTCACAGACAGTGAATCCACAGGGTTATTAATAGTCTCTGATAAGGATGTAAATTGCAGAGTTGGACTGCAGGAAGACCATGGCTTTGGTATTATTTCACTGCATTTCACTATGTCCTGAAATTGATCTTCTATAATCCTTAAATTCCTCCTTAGGCTGTCCATGCTTGTGTGGGTTTGATTCACAGGCTTTGTGGTGTTCTTGTCCCTTCTTTTAGCTTAGCTTGCATGTTTCTGAAAATGTGAGATAACTAGCAGTGGATGGAAGGTAATTTCTTCAGACAGGACACATACAACATTCTTTCAACTACTTCTGAATTCTAACCAGTCATAATTGCTCCACCTGAAATTGCATCCTGGTTTATAATTTAATTTTTATCAGAATAATCCAAATCCACAATGAAGTTGCCAAACCATTTTGACTCTTGACTTAGCCTAGGATTGAATTTTAGACCTTGTTCATTATTAACCATTACTGGCTGTTTCTTACACTGTCACATCTAAGTCTTGCTCCCTTGGGCTGTCCTACTGCTGACGTAGAATATTTTCGCTGCCGTGTGCAATCTGGCAGATGCATGTCACTCCCAGACTGATGTTATTCTCAAATTAAGCTGGAGTTGAAAGCCTTCCTGTTCCCAGTAACTTTCTGGCCAAACCAATTGTTTGAAATGCAAAATCACCGGTAGCTTTTGGGATTGAATTACCCTTTAAATATGACAGGGAGTTGGGTTTTTACATCTCCATACCTAGCCGTGCTTAGGTATTCATTTGATTTGTTAGGATGATGTCTGATTCAGCTGTTAATCTATAATGGTGGTGAAATTTCTTGAATTTAGTTTTGTGTTTGAAATCTGCTGGATGTTTTCTGCTGTGATGTGCTTTTGTCCATTTGTGGTCAGATCACTGATAATGTCAAGTATCTGACAGGGTGTCTTGCTTTAGGCATGGTGGAACATCCTCTCTATCTTTGGCAACAGGCTTGTCTTGTCAGTGCCTCATTTCCTGGGATAGATTTGGAATCAGAGCTAAAGTTTATAACTAGGTCCTTTGTGCCAGTGTAGACTAAGGGGCAGTCAGGGCCTAAGTGGAATAGAGAATACCTCTGGAAGGTTTGGGGGCTCAGTGTGTGCTTTGGAGTTCAGGCATCTTCTAGCTGGTAACGTTCTAACTGGACTTAAAATACCAATGGAGGATTTCATAGTAGAACATGAATTTGGATTTAAATTCTGTTTGTTTTTGAAACAGAGTAGTAATGACTCAAAATCATATCCTGGGCTGATATGTGGTGTATTAATGACCTTCCTGCACAGATCTGCAGATCCACCAGGTATAGAGTAACTGGGTGTATTTTATGAGGTGCTATTTTAAAATCTTGTCTTCTACTCTAAAGCTCACCAAAAATAAGCTCTTGCCTATGGGAAGGAGGCATGTATAACTTCCAACATGTTTTATGTGTTTGTTTCTGTGGGGTTTCAAAAAGTTGACCTTCTATCTTCTTCAGCTTTGTAAGTGTCCATATAAAAATGTCATTCCTTTCATGTTTTGCTGAAAAAGCTTGAAGTGCCTGATTCTGTATAAGATGGAGCACAGACACTCTTTAATGCTGTATAAAAATTGTGAACTTCTTTTGACTGCTGTGTGAGTTAAAAGCAAAGGAAATAATAATAAAACATAACCAAGGACCATATTTTGGGCAGCAAACAAAGGAGAAAGTGAAGCTCCTCATCCAGCTGGCTGACAGCTTTGTAGAAAAAGGACACATACACGCCACTGAAATCAGGAAGTGGGTCACCACTGTTGACAAGCGCTACCGGGACTTCTCTCTCAGGATGGGGAAATACCGCTACTCCCTGGAAAAAGCCCTTGGAATCAACCCAGAGGTACTGTAAGACCCTGTCCTGTTAGGGTTTTATACCCGAGTCACAGAGGAAGGTGAGGCCTATGGTATGAATGCTGTTGGTTTTCATGTGCCCATTAGAAACACTGAAAACTCAGCCAGCCCACCTGGCCATGCTCAGAACTGCTTCTGGAGAAAAAGGATGAAAAGGTTTTTCTGTGGTGGGTCAGTGATGTGAGGAGAGGCAGATGAAGATGAGAAAGATTTTCTAAACAAATGTTTGCACCATTTTTCAGGAGACCATACAGCTTTCAGGAGGAAGTGGGGGGGAAAAAACATATTAACTGAATAAAAATCTGTGTTAATTTTGGTATAAACCACAAATCCTGCTCCCACACCTTTATTTTGTATCAAATTCAAACTTTGACTCTAAGTTTCCATTATCTTATCCTTTAACTAACACAAACAATTCATCCCCAACCTCATCTCTGAACTCTTTTAGGTGAAGTAGAGTATCATAAGGAGCAAAAATTAGGATCTCCTGGCCGTAGTATTAAGGGAGAGTGCCAGAAGCAGAAATACTTAAAGACCTTTCAGTCAACGACTCTTTGGAATTAAGTATCAAGATTAAGGAATAAATTCCGTCACACCCTCATGATACTTTAACTGCACTGTTCCTTGTAGGGCCTCTTGTTTACACAGAGCTCCAACCACAGCCTGGAAAAGTATTCCATGGTAAATGGCCACTGAAAGTTGTCTCTGTAGGGCACTCTACTTTATCAGACTGTTTCTTATGGAGTCCCATAGACAACTAATTAGTTGTCCCACCAGACTACTAATTTAAATACGAAAGAGTAAGGTAATTTAGACTTTTTTATTATTATTGATTGGTCGTTAGGAGAAACTGAAGATTACAATGAATACCATTTCTGTTTTTTTAAGATTTCTCTCTCAGCTTTTTATCTCTTCTCACAGTACTTCTACTTCTCTCTAAATTGCCTCCCTTCTGATATTATCTTGCTTTTGTCCCTTCTTACCTCTGATTTCATGAACATGTTGCACTTTGCACAACAGTAGGATTACAATGAAGTTCAACTCTGTACTTTTTTTTTTTTTTTTGTCCTAGGATAACAAAGACCTAGAACTAGATATCATTCCGGCAAGTCTTTCAGACCGGGAGGTAAAGCTGCGAGATGCAAATCATGAAGTCAATGAAGAAAAAAGGAAGTCAGCCAGAAAGAAAGAGTATGTTCCCAAACACCGTGTCTGCATGGCACATTATCTGCTAAAGAATAATTCTTTGATATTGGCATGACCAGAACTGACAGTCCTGTAACTCCTTCCAGCTGCAGAGCTATTGAGATAAGTCTGCAGGTGTAGGGCAGAAGTTGTTACTTGTAGGTTAAAGAATTTCAGAAGAACATAAAGGTTGAATTTCTTTTGGTTTTAATCAGAAGTTAGAAAGGGAAAGTAATGAGTCAAGCACTTGGATTAACCCTGATTTTGTGGAGTTGCTAATTTCTTTCTGGTTGTATGTAAAAAGTAACGTGAGCAGGAAAAAATAAAGAGCATCGTTAGGTGTCTAAGTATTATCTAAACATCAGTGACCTAAGAGTTCACTTGAAGTTTAAGTTAAAATTTCAGCAAGTGTAAGTCTGAGAGAACTGGAAATAGTTCACACTAGAGGAAATATTTGAGAAGTTCTTGTTGTACTTAAATCCATAAACAGTCTGTTTTCACAGTATTCTGTCTTATTTTGTGTGTAAAAATATTGGGAAAGTATTTCTCAGCCCTCTGAAATTGTCACTGCAGGTCATGATTGATAAGAAACCACTTATACTTTAGAAAATGTTACACTTGGTCTGCCTGTGGCAAATTTGTAAAACATCAGGAATTTCAACTTTGAGGGTCCCAGCCTCAGGCTCTACAGATGCCATTATTGCATTTCACAGTATCTGCATTTTCTCTGGTCAGATACCAAGCTGTTGAAGTCTCTTCAAAGTAGTGGTGTCTCCCAAATCCATCTGTGTTGCCTCTGAAGGTAAAGTTTTAGGGTGACTTCGCACTGTCAGCAAAGGTGCAAATGTTGGTGAATCACAATTCCTTAATTCTGGGAGGAAAAAATTTCTGAGAACCAGCTGATAGTTAAGGATGGGCATGTCGGTGGTAAATCCCATGGACTCAGGGACACAGGAGTACATCTTAATAGGATTTTGTTCAGGAAAGACTTTTAGAAAATAATTCTGCAAGGGACTGGAGTATGAAGTGGTATTTTTGTCATGGACCTGAAAGTTGCAAAGGAAAGCGGCTGAGGTCTAGGGTGGAGATACCCTTATTCCTTAAGACAACAGGAGGATGTTTTGTTTTCTGTTCATTGTAGAAATGCTTATCATCCAAAAGACCTAAAATACTCCCTTTTTTTTCAGATTCATTATGGCTGAGCTTCTGCAGACAGAAAAAGCTTATGTCAGGGATTTACATGAATGTTTAGAGGTAAGTTATGGCCCAGGAGGTCCCCAGTATTTCCTGGAAGCACATGTTGTCCTCTGCAGTGGGGATGTTCACTTTAATGCACAGGTTGTGCACATTGATTCATGGAGCCTTTCCTTAAGGATTCAAATCTATTCCTTTGAATCACCTCATACTAGAGAAACTTCTGGATCTGCAGAGTCAAAAACCTTGCCTAGCTGTTCAGCAGGGTATTCCTAAAGTGGATGGTGATATTCAAGGCAAAAAACAGAGTGTAATTCAGTGAAATCTGCCAGCTTTTGCACTCCTGCAGTCTGACAGAGATTTTTGATATATCTAATGCTACTGAAGTGGCAAATCTGGCTTATCTTGCAGCTGTTTCTGCCTGCAGTTTTTGAACACCATCAGGTGGACAGCAATGACAGGTGTTGTTGGTATGTTTCTGCTTTTTCCTCAGACAACTTCAAAGCATCAGCACTTTAAATTTCTCTGAAGAGCTTTCTGTAACACTGGAAAAAATTTATTAGCTTGTTCATTTAATCTCAAAGTACATAGTTCCTTTCAGCCTGTGCCTTTGGCAATAAAACAGGATCTATTCTTTTCCACTGCATTTATTCACAAAATTAAGAGTTTCTGGTGTCTTCCAGACTTACCTTTGGGAAATGACAAGTGGAGTGGAAGAAATACCAGCTGGGATCCTTAATAAAGAACACATCATCTTTGGCAATATTCAGGAGATATATGACTTCCATAACAAGTAGGTTTTTTTAGCAGTTCTGTTAATGTTTAGGCACTTGTGCATCTCTGTGGTGCCTGCAGAGAACCCCACGGTACAGTGCACTCCTGAGTGTAAAGTAATTGATCCAAATTTGCAAAATAATGTTTGATTTCTTGTTTTGTTCCTTTTACAAAAGTGAATTGCAATTTAATTCAAACTTCACCTTCAGCTGATTAACAATGCTGAAGTCATAGCAATGCTTTGCTTTGCAGTCTGATACATGTTTTCCATCTCACAGCACCAGATCTAGTCTGGATGCTTGCCTGTCAAAAATATGATCTTTGAAAACACCAAGGGGAGAAAGTGGAATTGTTGGCATGAGCTGGGTTAATAAGTAGCTTTCTGCCACTTCTTGGAGACTTTCTGTATTTAATCTGTAACTAACAGTACCCTGTCTTGTTAAGATAAGACTGTGTACCAGACCAGCTTAGAGGGCATTGTTTCCATGGTATAATGTGAATGCAACAACAGTTACAATCTTAACATTCAGGGGTGCTGGATCCAACAAGTTCAGTCTGAATTCCAAACCTGCCTTCAGGTTACACTTTTCAAACAAATCAGAGAATCCTTCCCTGTTCGAGTTGTGGGACATTTCAAGTGCTTCAGTCAGATAAATGTGCCATCACACAAATAGGTCCCGGCAGGGCATGCCATGTGCATGCTTTAGTGCAAGCAGCTTCAAAGCATATCAGGATAGTAGCCTGATTGCCTTCCCACTTCCCCTTTCTCTGTGGTGCTGTATTTTTGTTCTGGTGACCCTGACTGATGCCATCTCTTTACCCTCTGTTTTGAGTTTCTGCTGTTCCCAGCTCCCATCCCTGCAGCCCTCAGTCATGTCCCACAGCTTCTCACTGCTGTCATTTCTCCTTTCTCTGACCCCTCCTCCTGCAGCCTGCTGCTTCTATGTAATCTTTTTTCCTCTAAAACTTCTTTCTAGCAATGCTAAAATAAATTTCCCCTGTCCCCTCCACTGGTGTCCTCCACGGCCTTCTCCTTTGGCTGGTGATGCTAAGGCATCCTCCAGCCTGACTCAGAATCCATGTCCAAGGAAGGGCAGCAAAGCTGGTGAATGCTCCAGAAAACATGTTCTAGGAGGAGCAGCTGAAAAAACTGTTTCTCATTCTTCTTTCCACCCAGGCATTGTACAGGGCTCTATCTGCAAATAAGTGTCACTTGTGGTACAAGCTGTTCAGAGAGAGTTGATAAAAAAAGAAAATCTGGTTACCTATGAAATTCTGAGCTTGTTTAAGCTGTTGTCTTTTGTCCAGTGTGCTGAGTTGGGTGTTGGGAATCTGGCAGCTTTGGGGTTCCCTTGTTGCTCTTTGTCTGAACCACTACACAAAAAACTCTTTGAGGACCTGTGTCCAAATAGAGCTGTCCTGGGCACACTGACTCCCTGCTAGGGATTGCCTCTTTTCCCTTCCTGGTGGAGTTAATGACTGTATTCAAAAAACAAAGCACACCTTGGCAAGTGACACTTTTTCTGCTGGCTGGACACTTGGGTAGCCTCGTAATCAAGATACAAGTATTGATCGTTAGCACTGATTAACTCATTGGTTATCTGCATCTCCTGGGTATTTGGCTGTAACTAATTACACTGGTGTCTTCTTTTTTCAGCATTTTTCTAAAGGAGCTGGAGAAATATGAACAACTGCCTGAGGATGTGGGCCACTGCTTTGTCACCTGGGTAATGAGGCTGCTATTTATTCAAATTAATTCCTCCAGCACAGACGGGAACAAGCTGGGAATAGGTGCAAGGGTTATGTCCCCTGTGATAAATGAGATTCGGAGCTAGTCTGGAACTCCAACTGCTTTGTCCTTCACCTGTCCCAGGGTGAAAGCTTCCACCCTTCTCCTCAGCAATAGTGTGAAGGCTTTCCAGAGCCTCTCTCCTTGTCCTGTACTGACCAGCACAGCTTTTATTTACCTCTGCTGGTTTCTGCTTAGCAGAGCTCCATCAAACCAAACCTGTTTTTAGAGGTGACATTCATTTCCCTGTGAAAGGCCCTGGGAGGACAGACATTTAAAATCTTAATATACCTTTCTTAAAGAATTTTAGTCATGCCATTAGAACTCCACAAAGGCATGAAGAACATATTTTATCGACTTTTTTTCTCCAGAAATTAGTGTCAAATTTCTGAGCCACTGTGCTGTCTCATTCCATTATGCATTGCCAGGATAATTTCCAACAGGACTTTGAAATCTTGATGCAGAGAGTCTTCATGAGCTTAGGAGGCTCTGGGAATTTGCTACAGTAATTTATCTGTATGAAAGCTGTTCTCTTTTCAAAATATTTACCAGTCAAGTCAGCCATCTTTGTGTTTTGTCTGATTGTTCTATTCATATATTAAAGCTAGGAACTAGTATTTTAAGAGTAAAGATGAAATATTTTCACTTATCCAAAAAATGAGCACGTTTAGATGATTTCAGATGGACTTTTAATTTAAAAACATATCACAAGTCTTGATGAAATGGATTCAGAAATATTGTTTACAAAGAACAGGTTACCTGTTTAGGAAAGATGAATGCATTTATGTATCATTCTCTGCAAAATCTTCCTGGTACTTTAAGATACTACTGCATCATCTCAGCAAAGGTGCACGTCCAGAGCTGTGTGTGGTTACAGATATACGTACAAAGCTGCCTGCACAATTGCAGGATCCTGTTGTTTAGATATTTGGAATAAAAAAAATGCAATAGCAATAAAAGGAAAACATCCTCCTCTTTTATTGGCCTCCCTCTTCTTGAAACCAGAGTACATTAATAAGAGATGAGAGTACACAGATGCTTTTAATTTCTGCTTAAAAGGAAACAAATTAGGAAATAAAATGCAAAACACTCCTAGCACAACATAAAATTTGAGCCATTGAAGTTGGAACCGAAGTAGGAAAGGCAAGTTTGGGCCAAGTGTCGCAAATTTCAAGTAAAAAATGTTGGCTTGTGCCAGTTTAAACTAGGTGAGTCACTTGCCCAGATTCTAGACTGGCTTTATCTTCAAATAGCTGATAGAGTCAACACTTCATAACTGAGTTTTGAGACTTTCAAACTCTTGTGTAACATTCTTAGAGCGCTTAGAAATTATTTTACAACTGGATTAAAGTTTTTAGGCTTTCCCTCTGTGATATTTGTTAAAGAAAGCCTCCCACAGCCCTCAGAACTGCTCAAGTAAGTCATGACCCTTAAAGTCTTCTGCTCTTAATTTCTGCTCTTGTGCTGCTTGGTGGCAGGGTGGGGGTGGGTGGTGGTGGGTGTGTGGGAGAGAGTTGTCACCTGTATTTATCCTGGTGTGCTTTAATAAAAACCTGTGGGAGCAGAGAAATAGCTTATCTTGCTTTTCCCTTGATGTTTGTTTTCACAGGCAGACAAATTTCAGATGTATGTCACCTACTGCAAAAACAAGCCTGACTCCAGCCAGCTCATCCTGGAACATGCAGGGACTTTCTTTGATGTAAGCAGCCACTGCTGTTTTCCTTCTACACACCTGGTGCAGCTGAAACACCTCTTTTTACACTCAAGCGACGGGTTCCTTTCTGTGCCTTGGCATTTGGGTTTTCCATTCCACTGCAAATATCCCATGCTGTGAGAACTGATCAGCTGTGGTGTGGTGTGTGGTGAAGTGTGAGACACACATTCTTATGGGAACCTTTGGGCATTTTTCAGACTCAATGCTTTCTAAAGATCTGGTTTAGATGTAATCTCTGTTTCTGAGTTAGTGATAACATGAAAATGTCAAATTCCACTATATATCATGACCTGAAATCCCTAAATCTAAAACAAGCTCCTATCCTCCTGTTCTGCAAATTCTACCCAGCCTATTCCATATTTGCTGCATTGTGCTAATAAGGAGCTCCATTGACTCCAATTAGACTATTTCCCATACAAGTGCTACAGCCAGTGATAAATGCTTTTAGGCTCCAATTCCAATTTTGTAGGCTGAGAAAAATCTTTCCAGTTTTTGAGTACCTTTAAACCAAGCTCCTCCTCTTATTTGACCTCATCCATTTTACCATGCTTATCTGCTACCTTATAGCTTTAATTAGCTGTCTTTCTGGGGAAAAAAAAAAATAAAAGAAAGAAGTGCTAAGACCTCTCTTCCAAAGCATTGAAGGTGTTTGTAAATGTAACAAATCAGCAGGATCCAAGCTGTGAAGGAGTTGGCATCTGACATAAATCAGCTCCTCTGGAGTTTGTACGTGCCCATGGTTACAGAACTTCAGCCTCCCTCGATAATGAAAGGTCTCACATGAGCCGCAGGAAAAGTGACGAACACCTTTTTCCTTGTTACCGAATGGTCTAAAAGCCGAGTGGGACTGGAAGGGCTTTTCCAGGAGGTGGCGCTTGAGCCTCTTGAATGGTTTATACTGGTCACGACTGTAGAGCCGCCTTAGGTGTCGGCCAGTGTTGTTTGCACAGGTTAAAAGCTTTTCCACTCCAGCAGTATGGGCTGGAAAGCTGCCCGATATTGCTTATTACTGAATATTCGTGTGTCAGCATCTGCTGTTTTGCCAGGGGGAGGTGTTTGCCTTCCCTGGGTGCCTGTACAAAAAGAGAAAGCTGACTATCTCCCCAAAAAATCCTCAAGGAGGCACTCAGTGCGAGCGACTAAGGGAATGCAAAGTGCCTGTAGATCCTTCTCACCTAAAGATCTTGGAGTGCCAGTGTTTCAGGGGCAGGACAGCCTGGCACAGGGAATACAGAGAAAATAGTTGGTCTTTTTTTTTTCCAGGCAGAACCTGGAATTTCCCAAAACCCTGATGATGAGAGTGAATTATCTAGAATAACACCCCTTAGTAAAAAGCCGTCTTGAAAATCACAAGTGTTCCTCAAACTTCATAAGCTGTCCTAGAAAGCCACCTTTGAGATGAAAACAAACAGTCCCAGGAATTTGTTTGAGCCCTTCAAGCCCATGGAAAACTTGCAGCTACAGGGCTCACTGTAAGGGTTAACTGATTAGGAGAAGGAGCAAAGGTAGGTGACATATCTCATTCAAAACCATGAAGAGAGTTACGAGCAATGCTGAGAGCTGGGATGTTCTCAGGATGTAAGTGAAGCCATGTATGTAGAGAAAAGCAACTTTATTTTATTGAACCAGTTGAGACCGGTGGAAAACAATGCACAAATTCTCACCGGTGAAACATGCCTAGTTTATCCTGCAGCATTTGTCTAATAAAGCATAGAGATTGCCATCTTCCCTCCCTACAGATGGTGCTTTGTTTATAAAATACAGAAGTTGTTGGTATGGTAATATTAGCTGGAAATTGCACAGGGAATGAAAATTGTGTGTTTATTCTGACTTAACTGCAGTCGCCTTATTCATTTTGCTCTTTCAGTTTTTGTGTCCATCTTGTTCATCATTATTTAAAACTGTGTTCTTTATTCATTAATTTCAAAGATAAATGATGCCTGCCATGTTTAGCAAATTTTAATATTTGTAATACCATATACTTCAGGCTATCAAGGTATATTTTTGATTACCAACATATGTTAGCTGTCAGCTTCAATTGGTAGAATCAGTATGTTATTGAGGTAATCAAGTTGATTTTAGTGTCTTTAGTTAAGCAAGCTTTGATCTTTGGGACAGAGTTTGGTTGAGAGATGGACATGCTTCTGCTATTTGGAATAATTTTTTTGCTTTGAATCTCGGAAAAGATCTGGTTTTATATTCCAGAAGCCACAGGGCACTTTTGATTTGCGTGACCAGCATGGAACATGGTAAAGCTCAGTGACTCTGGTAGCATTGCAGAGCATGCGGTTTCTGCATGGATGAGGGTTCTTGGACAGTTTCTCTGCTGAGCCAGAATGTCCCTTAGGGAATGAGCAGAGGCACAAACAGGGTCTTGCTCCAACACTTCAGGGACCAGAGGGAAGAGCTGCAGGGAGAACGTCCCTTCCCAGCACTTGTCAAATGTCACTCCACCAACCCACTGTGTCCCTGCACGGTCTGACCAGGGAACATCCTGGCAGAGCAAGGAGTGCCAAAGGGGAGGAATCTTGCTGAGAGCATGCCCTGCTGTTCAGAGCTCTGGGGGGAATGAGCAGGGCTAATTTTGTTACTTGGATCCTACAAAAACAAGTGTACTTTGCCAGCTGCAGGAAGTTCACAGATGTGACCGAGGTCTTGCTGGCTGCTGCAGTTATGAATTAAGTCTCAGCCATGTGCTCTGCAGGCACAGCTCCTCTGTGAAGTCAGCTGTGACTCAGCTTCATGCAAACTCCATTAATCCCCAAACAGAGCCCCTTCCTTTTGAGTCTTGTTCATGGCACCAGAGCTATTAAAAAAAAAATCTAGTAAAAGAAACAAAACCAACAAACTAAAAATCTGTTGGCACATTGTGTGCAAATTGGATGCTTTTGCATCCCAGCATTAAGACAAACACTGGAGCGAAAAAGAAGCAGTAACCTCCCTAGTACTCAGCAGAAAATCAGATTGTATACAAAAGGAAAATCTCTGTTCTTGGCCGCTCTTCTCCCTTCATCTTCCATAACTTTTTCACTTCACAGTCTCAAGTTTGCAGTCCAGTAGCTGGAGAAAAATCCCGTTCCCATTTTCCATTTTCTTCCTTAGGAATCAAGGATTTCCTGGTGGCCAGGAGCAAGGCAAGGCATGCCCAGGGCCTGGCAGAGTCAGAAGGGTTTCTAATCTGTTCTATTTCAGCAGAGAATCTGCTCCTGTAGGGCATGAGTTTGGAGTCTTATAGATGGCTAAATATGTTCGTTAGGGTCCTGTAGGATTTTCAGGAGCTCCTAACTCCTCCTGGAACAGTTGGGAGGAGGCAGCTGGGCCCTTTGCAGCCCTCAGCAGGTCTGTGATGTCTCCAGAAATTCATGAGCACACCACACTGATCAGCCCAGACATTTTGTCTGAGGTTCAGGTGACGAAACAGAAGTCTTCAGTGCTGTAACAGGTATCATAAGGGGATCTCTCTCCTGGCCCCCAGGTGCCACCTCAGAGCAGAGCAGGTCTGTCAGCACAGTGTCAGACCTGTTATTCCCATGTGGATATTTCAGCTACCCCAGGGCTCTCAAATGGGACTCGATGCCTATGTTTAGACAGCTAAATTACACCCTACTCATGCAGTTTAATTTAATGTCACTTCATTTTAATTGAATGTTAAGACTCTGCTTTCAGCCTGCATAGCTAGGGGAAACCAGATGACATGACAGGTAAGTCATACTTAAATTAAGGCCTGTTTACTCAGCAGAGCTTTAGCTTGACTTGTAAAGGGACCCTGCAGTTTAAGTGGCCTTAGGGGGACTCTGCAGTTTATTGTCAGCCTCTCTGAATCCACACTTACATGCATGTGAGCTTAAAGAGGGTTAAAAAACTAGCGGTAGAATGCAGGGATCCAGAGCTAAAATTAGTTATGGGTGGTTCTGTCTGGCAGGGGGCTAATAGTTTTCCATGACTGACTGCTGTTTTTATCCCTTCTAGGAAATTCAGCAAAGACACGGACTGGCCAACTCCATCTCTTCTTATTTAATCAAGCCTGTCCAGAGGATCACAAAATACCAACTCCTACTGAAGGTACCTCAGCGAGCTGCACAGATCAGCTTGTGCAGAGCAGTTCAAAGGTGTTATGAGTTTCCTTTTGCTTAAGGGAGCTGCTTCCTGACCTGTAAGCATAAGGCCCCAGAAATCTTCCAAGGGCACAGTCTCCCTTGAAACCACCTTTTTTTTTTGTCTTGTGTTATAGTTGTTCCCATTTAACCCCCACTATTTGTGAGCATCCACCGTGGGGTTTGCTGCAGTTCAGCTTTCTCCTGCCTCTGGAGCCGCTTGCAGGGACCAAGTGGCACAGCTGGGTGTGAAGGCAGCACGTGGATCAGAGTTTGTTTATGGGTGTCTGCATTGCTTCTTAGGAGCTGCTGACCTGCTGCGAGGAGGGCAAAGGGGAACTGAAGGATGGCCTGGAAGTGATGCTCAGTGTCCCCAAGAAGGCAAATGATGCAATGCACGTCAGCATGCTGGAAGGTGGGCAGGGGCCAGGGCGGGGAGGGACCTGCTGAGAAATGAAATTTGTGAGTAACTTGTGGTGGAAGTTAGTAGAGGTTCACTGTAGCAATTCTGTTGTTTCATCGTAATTTTTAGGTGCCTGCTGGCGCCTTCCTTATATTTTTCCAAAGGTCTTGGAAGAATAAAGTGGGCTAAGAGGTTTCGGTGGGGGGGTTATTTATGTATATCTTCCGTGTGTGTATATATGTACACATGTGTGTGTATGTATGCATATACATATGCACTGTATGTATATTTGTATATATATTTAGCTATAACATTCCTTCTCCATTAAACAAAAAAATCACCTCCTGAAACAGTATCAGTTTGGCTGCTGACAGCTGTAAAAATTATTGGATGAAAACATTTCATAATTCCGTTTCAACATTTCAAAAGTTCTGGTTTTCTGAGTCAAAACAGCTTGTGTTTCAAAATGTTAGCACAGTTATGCCAACGATTTTAAAAGAAACATTAAAAAATATTTTTAAACTACAGGAAAAAAAGTTTGATTGGCACAAAGTGAAGTCTTTTATTGGCTTATTATTGTGTGGAGTATTTCTGAAATGTAAAAATTTTATTTGGGACTGAGATGCTTTATTGTGTCTCACACATTTTCTTGGCCTGGGAAAATAATTTTCAGACTGGCTTGAGGAAAACCAAGAAACAAGCAGAATACTAAAACAAGTGAAAAAAAGAACTGGTGCCAAGCAGCACAATAAGCCCAGGTGACTAAAATTGCAGGAGGGCAAACTGAATTTGTACTGAAGTGCATAGGATTTCTTGCAATGCAGTTCTGTGTACAGTAACCACCACTGAAACTTTCATAATATTATTTTTGATTAATTATTACAATACTTCAACAGCAGCCTCATTTAGCACATATGGTGTATTTGACCTCCGATGAAGCAATTACATTGCTGCAGTAGAAAAAAAAAGGAAAAAGAAAAATATTATCACAGGGGCAATAGATAGCCATTATTGTCCTTTCAGAATATGAACAAAAAGAGGAAGAGAAAGACCCTTTTATTTCAAGTCTTTACTGCCTTGGTGTTGCTGTGAATTTATTCTTGTCCCAAGAATAAATATAAACGATTGTATTTCATGGTTTTAGGGTTTGATGAGAACCTGGACGTCCAGGGAGAGCTGATTCTTCAGGATTCCTTCCAAGTGTGGGATCCCAAGTCTCTCATTCGGAAAGGCCGTGAGAGGCATTTGTTTCTCTTTGAAATCTCTTTGGTGTTTAGCAAAGAGATCAAAGATTCTTCAGGACACACAAAATATGTTTACAAGAACAAGTTACTGGTAGGTGTGGCTGCAAAGCAAATATTCTGGGTGTTGTGTTTTTTGTAGGTAGAAGTGGTGTTTTGGAGGCTCACATGTCCCCTGCTGGGTTGGGAGTACCTTTGTCCCTGGAAGGGCTGGCCCTGAGTCCTGCAGGACTCACCTGGAAGTCAGCCTGCAGTGAGTCTGGAGAGGTTTAAGGTAGTGAGATGTGAAGGGTGGGGGGAAATGTGAGCAGGATCACTCCAGCCATTCACTTCCCTGCCACCCCAGAGCTTTTCTCTTTCTTTTATCTGTGTGTAGCAAACGGAGATAAGATCCCATTCCCCTACCCATCCCAGCCTCCCCACTTCTTTCTACAAGTCCAATGTTTTCTCATGAAGCTTCATATACATGAAATCTTTCATCATCTCTCCTCCACACTAGACCTCAGAACTGGGAGTGACTGAACATGTTGAAGGAGATCCCTGCAAATTTGCTTTGTGGTCTGGACGAACACCATCCTCAGACAATAAAACAGTGCTGAAAGTAAGTCTTTTCTGTTTGTTTTCTTTGCCTTTAGCACTTCTAGCTCAGGCCTTGGGAACCCTGAATGAAAGGTCAGTTTCTTCCTTCCTCATATTGACATGGCTTCCCTATCTGCCTGTGGGGTCATGCCTGCATCAGGATCAGCTCAGCTCTAAGTGCTCAGTTGCAAATGGGACAGTTGTGCAGTCTTGCTGGAACTGCATCTCCTCTTGCAGCCTGGGTTGAGCAGCTGCACACTGACACAGGGCAGGTCTCAGGGTGTTTGCTGGGAGGTGTAATTCTCTTATTCCTTTGCCACTGGGATTATCAACAACCAGCCTCTTCCACAGACCTCCAGAGCTGACAGCCTGTTCTGTCAAGTGAGTCTCTGCGGAAGAATCCATGTTATAGTTGTTTTGTCCAAGGAAATCCCAGCTGTGCACTGATAACCTGTTTCCCCTCTACAGAGCATGCTGAATTGCTAGCAATAAATGTATTTATCCAGAGCTTAGCTGCTTTGCTGTTGCTTGCCAAGTAGGTCTGATCAGAAGTCTCCCAGTTGCCTGGGGTTACCAGGTAATCCAGCAGCTGCAACAGTGCAGCAGAGAGGACAAACAGTTAATCATGGCATTCATCACCTGACCATGGCTCCTCTACACAGGAGGTGAGAACATGATAAATCTCTCTCTTTCTGCCTTGTGAAAAACTTTAGGCATCCAGTATTGAAACAAAACAGGAATGGATCAAAAACATCCGGGAAGTTATTCAAGAAAGGATCATTCATCTGAAAGGAGCTCTGAAAGAGCCAATTCAGCTCCCCAAGACACCAGCAAAGCAGCGAAACAACAGTAGAAGGTAACTTCAGTCATTCCCCACAACATGAAATCACTGGTGTATTCTCAGCCCAGAACTGTGTGGTGTCTGTGGACTTCATACTGGTTTTTACTGTAGTCAATGCAGTTTTCATTGTCTTTGCTTTTTTATGTTGTCTTGGCAAAAGAGGCTAGAAATCTTTTTTATGATATACATACAAAGATCTTTCATTTTATGCTCCAAAGTATAGAGAGAAACAGTAAAAATTCTTCAGAGTCCAAGGTTATAGCTCTTTCCTAAAGTAGATTTTACTTCTTCACATTTGAGTAAAGCCAGATTTTTTTCCTTGTTTGGCACATTTCATTGTTTGGCAACCAAAATCATAGTTGATCCTGACAATATATTGAAGAATATTCAGTGAATAATCTGTATTTCATCATCAAATACAAACTTGCTTCAGCCTGTCAAGTAATATTAAAATTTTTTTGTCAACTTGTTCAATCCTGGATTAAATAGAAATTACAGATACTTAATTGTTCTTTTTCTGTTGTGGCATTCCAAAAGCCACCTGTAATTTGAGCATCTTCATTTCCTCATCAAATATTATCCCTCTTTTACTTCAGGCTGTGTTACAGAGACATTCAAAACATAAGTAACCAAATCATCCAGGAGACCTGTAGCCAAGCAGAGATCCAGACATTTCCTCTGAGAACATGCTCCAATACAAAAGTTTTCTTTTACAGAATGGAGACATATTTTTTCTTTGTCCCTAAGGATATATTTTGTATTATTTAAGTATTTACCTTGGAAGACCAATAAACATTTATGATATGTGTTAGCAGCCTCAGTGAGGTAAATAGGTAGAGCTCTATATTGTCTTTATCTATGTTTGGGTAGCATCTTTATGGCTCAGCATTAAATTCCTGAAGAAATTTAAACAGATGTTGTGACTATGTGCAAATCCAAACCCCATGGCTGAGGATGACATCATTCTAAATTGCAAGAGCTCTGTAGCATCGTGGGCTGCCTCAGTGGGGTAATTTTAGCTCTGTCCTGCTGACTCAGCACTGCTCAACTCCACCTGTAACACTGTGCTCACTGGTGGTATGTTAAGAAATGTCATTGTCTCCCCATCACATCTCTTGCAGAGATGGAATAGATGATGCAGACAGCCAAGGGGATGGCAGCAGTCAACCTGACACCATTTCCATTGCCTCCAGGACATCACAGAACACAGTGGACAGCGATAAGGTAGGACTGAAATGTGAAAATACGTGGCAGGTAATTGCCCCCAGAAAACTGTAAGTGAAAAGCGGGATAGAAGGCAAAAGAAGGCAAGCTGTCTTCAACTGAGTGATCTGAAATTTTTATTCCCCTTCTCTAAGTTATTAAAACCCAATCTCTTTCTGTGTGCTCGTCCATACTGCTCTTCCACACGGCAACATCTCTGTTACTGCTGCTAGTTGTGGTTAATACACAGAGGTTCAATTGCCTCTGAAGAAACAGCCCAGAGCAACATTTTCTTGCCTAGTAAATCTTGTCCTGTGAGATCCAGCTTCTGAACGAGCAAACAGCTGGCTATGTTACACATTTCCCTCTGAGCTGAAATCAGTTGTTTGTTGGAGGGAATGCAGGTACTTACACACCAAATAATGCAGCAACACGGGGATCCTGGCTGGTATCTTGAGAGCCTGGGAGACCTACCATTTCCAGCGACTGTGATTCTGGAGCCCTCTCCTCACAGACATATGCTGGAGCATATGGATGGCCCTGAGACACGCTAGATACTGTTGGAATGCTGCACACTGTCGGCACGTACGTACTTGTCATTTTACTTGTCAGACAATCTGAGGACAGATCCCCAGCTCCACTAGGATGCCTCACTGGAATTTGTCACCCTGATACCTCCAGCTGTGCTCTTCCTCTGAATTAGCAGTTGATTGTAGGAGAAAATGGGCAGTTCATAATTACCTAAGCTACACTGATGGGGTTTGTCATATCCCCTGAGAGACTGCTCATAGTCTCTTCATGCGTTGTTTTGAAACCACATGTAATTTGAAAAAAACTGAATTCTCCCATGCCTTTATGGATTTATCTGTTTGTCAGGGCATTAATTATGCTTTCACTTAAACAAGTTACAAGGGTGTCTTTACAAAATCAGAGTCCAAGCTTTGGTTGTAAAGTTCACAGGTAAGGTTCAGTGCAGACACAGTTTTGAAAGCTGGACTCAGAAATATAAGTTAATTGCAAATAAATTACCTTCTGCTGTATTTATCTTAAATGCATGTCCCCTTGATTTTACTTTTTTTGTCCAATAATGTGCATTCGAAAAGTATTAAGCCTCACAATCCAAAGGCCACTGTAATGTATGCAAATACTTTGCCCGATGTCTGAGAAGTCTTCAGTCCACATGGACTTGTCTTACTTTCTGTGTTTTTCACATTTATCATTCCTGCTAAAAGGCCCTGACTTAGTGCAGTACTTGAGCTCATGCTTAATTTTAAGCACTGTCCCAAGCTTTGCTCGTTTGCCCCCAGCCCATTGTCTTGGTTGCATGAATTCTGGCCATGTCTAGGTAAGACGCTCCACGTTGCATGCTGCAGCTGCATACAAGGGCTATGGTGCCAACACAGGCTGTGCACCCTGAAAGACTTGCCCATCGTGGCACGAGTTGGTTTAAGGATGCAAGACTGGAAACGTTTATAGGAATTTCTATCCAAAACCTTGTTTGAACTGGACAGCAAATGTGTATGAGTTAAACTGAGCAAAGATCATACAGGGAAAAAGTTGTTACCACTGGGGAAAGGGTTGTGTCACGCTTTTAACTTTTTTTGAGGTGGGTAGGTTCACTTGCTGAAAGGATATTCTGTTTTTTAGGCTGTGTGTTTTTGTGTCCTGTTATACATTTAATGAATAGAAACAAATTTGAGTGTACAGCTAAGGCTAAAGGTTGCTTGTGTGTGCTTTGTTGAATCAGAGGTAGCAGTGTATCATCCTTAACTAGAGAGGCAGTTCCTGCTGAACGGTTTTCTTATTGTTTCTGATTCTAATGCCAGAATACTGTGGAGAATTTAGCGTCTAGAGTGCTGCATTATCATGTCTTTGCTCCAAGGAGAGTGAACTCCCTGCATCTCTTTATAGTTCTCTCATTTTTTCTGCACACTCTTACCCAAATTAGTGGCAGATGAAGCTGAGCTGCCTGACCTCCTGCTGAATTGGCAGAGTCACACCTGTGTTCAGTGTCCACTCAGACATCAGGCTCACCTGCTGGCACAAAGCTCTCAGCACACATTGGCACCTGCTGTGCAGGGACTGTCTTGTCAGCAGATCCAAGCCCTGAAAGGACTCCTGATGGTGACATTTTACCACATGGGATTTTTTCCTTCAGTGTGTAGTTGAGTTTTTCTTCTAGGAGGGTCTGAATGAAAAGTGATTGGACTGGTGCTGGTTATCAGCACTGAAGACAGGACCATGTCGTGCTCTCTGGGTAGGTTTTCTTGGCAGTGTTAACAGTTCTTGGCACACACTGTAGCATAAATGCCATAGTTAACTCGTGTGGGGCTGATAGCAGCTCCACTGGGTACAGGGTTCGGCATTCAGTGGTTTCCCTGCCTATTTAACCCCAGCATAATCAGCAGACTTATTCCCATGAGTTCAGATACAAGCCTAGAGGCTTTTTGCAGCTGCAGCCTCCATGGGTGCCCCAGTGTGATCTCCATCCAGAGGAGCCAATGGAAAGAGCTCCTACCTTTAGAAACTCTGGCTGTTCCCAGCAGTCTCATCTGCAAACCCACGCCAAGAGCTTTGCGGTGCCAGCAGCATGGCAGGATGGCAGCACATTAATCCTGCCTTGGGACCATCTATGTATTAACTCCATGCCAGAAGCAATTCTCAAGTAATGCATAGGAGTTGATGTTACTCTCCGAAGCCAAAAAAATTCAAAGATTTAGCTGACACACTTTGTCCTTTCCCTAAACCTTGCTATTATGCCTAAGGATTGCCTAACACATTAGTTGAATGTTCAGACAAGAATGTCAAACAACATTTTAGACAAAAAAAATCACAACTTCTCAGAGATTCTCAATTTCAAGTAGCACTTCTGCTTAACAACACTCCTCATGCCTCAAGTCATATGTATTTCTTTCAACTTATTTGTGAGTCAACTCCTCCTGAGTTGTAAGTAGCAATTTCTGTTTTCTCTCACCATGGCACAGCCCTGGAGCTAAGCTTTACTTTTGTATTTCAAAATCTTAAAAAGACAAAAAGGTTTTTTGTTGTTAAGTGGGAATGAAATAACCTTACTGTAAATTGAGCAAGGATTTGGTTTCTCTCAAGACCTGTGAGCGTGGCCACAACATTTATCAGGGGGATCCTTTTGTGCAGAGGATAGAGCACTTGGACTGGAGGCTGAGTCCTGGTTCTGCTCTGTCACTCACGTGTTGGATGCCAGCACAAAGTACATTTGATGGCACATTACCCTTTCCTTTTTTCCCCTTGTTTGGATGAGGAATTTGAAGGGGGAGACACAAATTCTTGCAAACATTTCATTTGTACAATAATTACAGCATTGTCCTCTGTTGTCCCAAGACATGATGCAGAGCTGAATTCAGACCTATTTTTGTAGCCTTTATGGTAGCAGACTCTGCTTTGAAAATATTCTGAGTTATGTGCCTGAATCCAGAAGTGTTATTAAGCCTTTAAGTATGCAGGCTTTTCTGACTGCAGGCAGTGGTCGGGTGATTATATAAAACTCTCCAGATTTAAAAAAAAAAAAGAAAAGGTGTCCAGGTCTGTTTAAATTAAATACCTGATTAAGTAGCTTCTTAAATCTGCACGTAAGTATTTAATATCTTTACTTTCCTTGGGCTTTTCTCTCTCAAAAATATGTAAAACAATTATCCCTAGGCTCAAACATTTCGTTTTCATTAAATACTATATAGTAGAAACACAGACTTCAAGTAAGGTCTATAGGTCTGCACCTTTGTAAAAGGAAAGTAGAAAACACAGAAAATGTTTCTTTCTCCATTTGCAATCCATGACTATTTCTATATGCAGTTTATAATCTAAAATATTTCATACACAGGAAAAGAATTATTCAGATTGTCATTTGGATTGTGTAAGTTTTATATAGAGGGGGAAAAATGGGTCGATGACCCAGACCCAGTGCTAAAGAATCAATAGATAATGAATACTATTACAGTAATTGCAATTCCCATTGAGCATCCAGGTCAGGTCCTAGGTAACCTACTACACAAAATTTCTTCATCCTTTTCCAAAAGGCAAAGGAGACAGCTTTTGTTCTGTACAGTAAGCCCTCTTCAGCATGCTATCTAAAATCCTCTCCTTAGAGAGAAATCCTTGCCCTATTCACAGCGGACAGGATTTCAGTCTTTATATTTGGATTCAAAGCAGTGGGGAATGGCATAAAGGAAATGTTACATGCAGGGCATTCTCATTTGTTAAGCCCATTGAGTTGTTGGCTTGTGAAACAGCCGTTTCTGGCGATACTGGTTCAGCTTCCAATGGCCTCCTTTTTGTTGGCTTTTGCAGAATACTGAGGAGAGCAGTTCTCATTTCCTTCTGTTGTTTTTGGACGTGGAAAAAGGCTCCGAAATGTGAACTGAAAACGTTTTACTCTCTAAAAATAAATCTACATTATACACTTTTATCTTTTCCATTAGACACTAGACTCAGCTCATCTTTCAGCGGTCATGGGACTGAGATCTTGACCTCTTCCACATTGGTGGTATTATATAAAATCTGGGAATAATCATTCTTCTAATTGAAGGTAATTTGTGCAAGAGGGGAGATTTTAGAATTAAGGCTTGTTGGAACAAATCACTTAGGGGCAAATTCTCTTTTCTTGAGAAGCTTCTAATCAAGGTAAAACAGCGTTCTCCCCATGATGTTGTTGCTGAAGCAGGAAGTGCTCACTCACTTCTGGTGAGCTCTGTGTTGAGTCACGCCCAAGAGCCACATTTCTACTGCAGTACTGGGGGAATGTCAAGGGACAGGGGGTATTGACCCCCAGCAGTGCTTGTGTATGGCCAGAACATGTGTCACCATGGACTGGAGTCTGTGCAGCACCTGAGCAGGGGGGCTGACCTGAGCAGCAAACACCTGTCAGTGTCTGACGCTCTCTGCCAGTGGTGAGTGGGTGTTCTGTATCGCAGCGGATGGGAAAGAAGCTGGAAGGTGCAATGTCAGCTCTGTGGCAGAGCCAAGGGAAATCAGGATCATGGGAATCTGGCGTGCCTGGTGAAGCAGGGAGTCACTTAAATACAGAATCAGGAGTATTTAGAAGTCTTCCTGTTTTCTGGAGCACTGTGATAGGTGCCAGCAATTTATCTGCTGGGCATTGACTTGAAGAGGTTTCTTCCTCCAACCAAGATATTTTACTCTCAGTAAATTGGATTAGATGAAACAACTGTGAGTTTCTAAAGGGCAAAGGAAAGGATTTATTTGGTCTCATTTGTGTAAGTACTGTTGTGGTTATTCTGCCACTGTCCAAGCAAGTGATTTGCCAGAATTCAGTGTACTGTCTGGAGTGCTGCTTCCTTGCAGGGACCGATGAGTTACGGGACCACAAGTGAAATGAAATTTATGTAATAGAAAATGACTGCTGACTGTTAAGTGAATTTTTCCTGTGAAGGTATGATAAAGAGGAGTGAATTATGGCCCCAGAGGATGTATTTCTATTGCTTGAGTGCTGCCGAGCTTTAGAGCAGTTCTCACACTGAGTTCCTACCACTCTCACCTGTGGAAAAGAGAAAACATGATAGCGATCAAAGGAAAACCTGACATAAAACATTTTGGTCCTTTAATTAGCCTTCCTGAGGGCTCACTAACTATAGGTGGTTAACTCTTTTGAAAATACTGTCATGTAGTAGCAAAATGTTTATCTTACCAAGGAATAAATTGTTCAACAAGGAGCTGACATCTCTCTGTCTCTCTAAGGATAGTTTCTTAAAATTTCCTTAGGCTTTGGGAGGCTGCCTCTCAGTTCTGGCTCTGAATCCTGGTTAGGATCCCTGTAAATTCAGCTCTTCCCTGAGAAAAATATACAAATGTATGTATCTTTCTTTTCACTGTGAATGGCTCCCTGAAACTGAAGTCATTGAAGTGACATTTGGAGCTGATAAAATGGGACTGGTTTATCTCTGCTGGCAATGCCTGATTTGGAATGAACTTGCCTTTCTAATCGTTGACGTTCATACTGTGGCACTTTTTTCTCTCTTTCCTAAGTATAAGTGAGGACCTTGCCTTTGCTTCCTGTGTTTCTTATCAGGAATGCAGCAGTGCCAACATCATGAAATGTTCCAGCTTTTGATTTGCAGAGCTCTACTTGTCTGTCTAAATTTGATGTTTTTCAGTCTTTTGGAAAATTAACTTGAGGCTCTTGGAGTGAAATATAATACACTCAAACAGGCAAGGTATAAATTACATTTTTAGATTGCCAAATGAAGGAAATCTGGACTGAAGTGCTGCATATACTTAGAATGCTGCAAATTTTCATGGACACTCACAGAAAACTCTGAACCTCAGAGGGGATCGAAATAATTACAACCATTCTTTGCTCAGTGTTGGGCCTATGCTCTGCCTTGGTATAACTTAATCTCTGCTTTGAGGACTTGGCTGATAGGTCTCCCAATGCCTTTATTTGTCTGTACACCAGTCACTATGGCTTGTAGCTGTACAGGAATTTACCCACCTGCCATCTGCAGGCAGAGTCATTTTACAGCTCTTTTCTCAGTGATTTTTAATTCATGTAGAAACGAATCTCCAGCTCAGGTATTAATAGGGGCTCTGCCTACAGCACAGATCTCCCAGGACAATTCTGGGGCCTTTGGTACTTCTTTTTCTCTGTGAACTTTGAAAAAATGGGCTTTGGTGTTCCCTGGGTTGGAACCAATTTTGAAACAATCAAAAAAGTAACTCTTACCAACCTTGGTTTTCAGCTAGATTTAATCCTGGCTTGTATTACGCATTATATGTCTTTTCTGGCACCCATTTCTAAATGTAACAGGTAGGTGATCAGGAGATTTACCTCTGAGATCTGTCAGGGATGCAAGGGCTACCAACAGTAAGGACATTTGCTTTCTGTTGCTAGCCAGTTTTTGGTGTAGCTGTGGGTGGAGGCAGCACCAGGCACAGGCTGTCCTATTTCACAGAACCTTCTCGGAAACGGTTCTTTCGGAAAACAAAGTAAAATATGATCAGCTGCGTTTAAAATATAACACTTGTTGGAAGCACATGCAAACTTCATAGTAATTATTCAGGGGACTTTACAGAAAGTCCTAATCACGTAGTGGAGCCTTATTCATTTTTTTCTTGTGATGCATGGCTGGACAGTTTCCCACACACCTACAGAGGAGGTGAGGACAATGGATGAGTTTCCCCAAAGGCCCCTTTTTTTAAAATCTAGTAGTTGAATTCTACCAAGAAATTTCACTGAGATTTGAGTGTTTCACATTGTGAAAACACAACAAAGCCAAAACATCCGCAGTGCCCATGGAAATAGCAATCGTATTGTTCACTGGATAATATCTCCAGGAAATAGCTTCATAAAAGGAAGGCATGAAATTTGCCATGCATCTTAAATATATCAGCTGGGATTTCTGGAAGTGCTATTGAATTTTAGTGGGACCTCTGGTCTCAAAATTCTTGGACACAATTTTTTCCCCAGAGGAGAACCATTCCTGTGGTGGTCAGTGCAGGGTCACTGCTCAGCACCCACAAGTTTATTTCCAGACCAGTGCAAGAAGCAGCAGATATTTTCTTAACACCTCTCTGAAGTTTGGTTGGTGTTTTGTGGCTATAAATAACTGCAAATATAAATCCAGATTCAGTTGGGTGATCAGATACTGAGAAGAGATTCAACTGCAAGTCCCTGAAAGTGAAGTCCTACAGAAAGGGGTTCTTCAAAGATGTCTTTTCAGTATTTTCCTCCATGCAGAATTGGCAGTTACATTCAGAGCAGGTAGAATATGCTCCACTTGTTTTATAAAGTGCATTGTTTTGTAAATTTTCATCTTCTTGCATTTTATAAAGAACCTTTGCTATTGACTTTAATAAATTTTGCTTTTTTCATTTAGGACATAAGGATCAGCATTCACTATGCTTTCAGTCTTATTCTTAGATCTTTTAAATCTAATGCATACTTTGGTGGAAAATATGTAAATCACTAACACTTGAAAATATAAGTCAAGTTCCATCACATGATAAAACAAGTGTATGGAACTCCTTTAGACTGGAAGTCTCTTGAGAACATTGTAGATGTAAATATCAGCACATTCCTGTTGATGGTATTCAAATGTAGTTTCTGTGATAACCTCTTGATCTCTCCTTTCTATTCCTGCGAGCAGTGTGAAAATCAGATTCCATACTGATATGCTGATGGACACGTTCCCCAGAGAGGTGCAAGGCACACAGTCAGAGTTTGTACAATCATATAGTCTTAGTTCATATGATAAGTATCCTAAATCCACTGCAAATGTTATATCTCTCAATCACAAGACACTTCTGAAGCACATGTGATCCTGCTTAGGCAGGGTGGCTGTGATTTTGAAATGCACAGAATGAGGTGGAGAGTGCTGCCTTTTAAAAGGTGGCTGGAAACTCAGCTGTGGACAACACTATGGTCTTACATGACAGGAAATAAGCTCCATATCACTAAATCTATATTATTAAGCAAACAAACAAACGAAAAGATATTTTGATGCCTGCTGTGAAGAAAGAGGATGTTTAAGTTAGGGGGATGTTTAAGCGAATGAGTTTGATGCAATCAAAACAGACTAAGAAGGAAGGAAGTACAGTAAAATCCCTGTCTTTATTTCAAAGACATGACCAAACCCAGTGCTTTTAAAATAGAAGGATTAAGATAAATTAATGATTTGCACAGAAGAATTAAAGGATATTCTGTTTTTTAGCTCTGCAGAGGGACCAGCTGTTTTTTGACTTTTATAAATGTGCTGTGATTTTCAAAGAATCAGATGTCAAAGATTTGTTGCCATTTAACTTGCATTAGAAATTGAGTTGGACTTCAGGTGAGAGAGGAGTTTCTGTCTCTGAAGTGGTTTTTGACTGGTTGGGAAACAGTTGAAATTGATTCCTGTTAGTCAAAATTAGTATTTTTTCCCAGCAAAAATGGTTAGACAAAAACATATGTATCTGAAGAGAACAAGTGATTGAGTTCCTTCCTCCTCTATATCCACTAATGTGAATGAGAGCTGAACTGTAAGTCATTAAAGGCCATTTCCTCATTACTGCTTATCAAAACTAACGCTGTGTTCCTTCCCTTTCTCCTCATGGACGATTCCTTTTCACCTTTGTCCTTGCACCTTGTGCACAGTCCTGCAGTGACCTTGCTGAGGTGATTCCTCACCTCGGGCTGCCCCAGACTGACCCTCACCATCACCTCTAACGGGGTTACACAGCACCTGCCCAGACACACCTTCCCAAAAATCTGACATCACTCTGAAAACCAGCCTGCTCAGGACACGAAATGGGCACTCCTGCCTCAGCCTTGTGCTGGTGTTCCAAATTAGTCTGTTGATTGAAGGGACAAAGTAAATTAAAAGTGGATAGATTATGGGGTCCTCTCCAAATGAGGACATAAATAGAATAGGAATTGTCCATCAGGATGCTGGGGTTGTCTCTGTATCCATTCTTGGGCCACTAGATCATCTAAAGTGCTTGGCTTGGAAAGAAAGGAGCAAAGAGTATTCAGAACTTGTTTTTAAAAAGGGTAGTTTTATTATTTTTTTCAATTTCATCTCAAGTTCTACTTTCTGTGTTGTCATTAAGCAAGAAGTTGTTCCTCATTTGAATCTGCTCATTCTCCTCCTGTTCTTCAAAGAACTTGAGTTCATGTTTATTTTTCCTGTGCTGTTGTTTTGAGTGGTTTCTGGGGTTTCATTCTGGTGATTACAGTGTGTTTGTTTAATTTGGATGTACAATATAAAATATATCCCTCTGGAGGAACAATATGTTTTCTTTTTGGCATAGTTTTTTTTGTTTGTTTGTTTGTTTTTTGGGGGTTTTTTTGGTTGGGTTTTTTTTTTTTTCATTTAAGAATTCATCATTTGTGTGTGGTTAATGCTTACTAGAGATGCCAGGTTTGTTCAAGAAACTTAGAAAACCTTGGAACAGCATGGTTCCAGCTATAAAGGGCACATAGGGATAACACAGAATAACTGTCTAGAAATGAAGGAAAGTTTAAGTGAGATCAGAACTTAGTGCTAGGAACTGACCTTTGAACAACACTAAACTTCATTGATCAAGGACATTGGAGGACACTGGAGATCATTCAAGTTTGAAGTTAATATTACCAAGAGGTTTGATATTGAAAAAAAAACCTGCATGTGAAGGAGGGGGACTAAAGGAAACAGTCCCAAATTCCTTTTTTCTTCATATCAAGGTGATCAAGTCAGGAAAATACAGTTCACAAACAATTTTTATAAGAACACCTTCAATTCAGTCATGTAGCAGCTTTTAGGTGGGTGTTCAGAAGTTCTGCTGAAGGGTCTCTTCTTTCATTAAGTGTATATCTGCAGCAGCAGCCATTGCCACCTTGCCTCTGAGTGATGTTAGTGTGTGCTGGTGGCCTTATCCGGATTTGGCTGACTCTTGGTATGCTGAATTTATCCATTCCTGGGGAGTCATCAAGACTGTGTGTCTCCAAAGCTCATTAGTTCTTGGGAAAATCTCACAACCTACCATGTCAGCTCATACTCCTCTCTTCGCCTTGCTGTCTGCTGGTAAATCTTTCTCCATCCAAACCTGTAGATGAAACTTATATAAAACTCATCCACGCATTCTCCTGTGGCATGGCCCCTGTACAAGTATCAGTCAGGTGGAATGCCCGATTATGGGCAAAAGGGAGCAGCCAGATAGTGAGGTAATTGGTTTTAACTCTTTAACCTTAGTCTTTGTGTGTTGCCTGGTTGAGCACAGCTGTGACCATGGAGGACCATGAAGTATCAGAAGAACAGGTACTGGACTGGGAGGCACAGAAGGAGGCATGGGACATGGAGGGCAAGCCACAGGGAAGCACAGAGCTGGGCAAGGAGCTGAGAGAGGTGAAAGCTTTCCTGAGAACTGGAGACGTTCCTTGTGAGGGGACTGGAGGAAGTGATCACACCAGTCAATGTACCATTATTTTGTCTTCTCTTTCCGCTTAAACCTCAGTAAGGGATTCTTCTTCTTCTCACCCCTAGGTCAAGTAGGTAGGAAAGGGCTTTGAGTTACGGGAAGGGCTATTCTGGGTTCTTCTGCTTGTCCACAAACTCGTGGCCTTTTCAGTGGTCTGAGGCAGTATTTATTCTGGAGCCTTGGATTCAGCATTCTCCCCACCTTGTAAACCACATGCACGCCTTGCTACTGGCAGCTAACAGAAGGGAGAGAAGCATCCAAACTTCCCCTACGCCTCCGTGCCCAGGATCCAAGTGCTGCTGCTGTCCAGATCAACTTTATTTTTCTGTTTGTGTCTTGCATTAATTTAAGACCCACCAACAATCCAAATCAAACACTCCCTCCTCAAATGTATGCAGGCCAGAAGCAGAGGAGTGTGAAACATGGCACAGCTCCACAACCTCTTTTCTGCCTGGGTTAATTTTTCCTGACACTACAGCATCACTTCCCGACCGAAGCTGCAAATAAACAATTATTGAAAGCACAAGGCTGGACCACACATGCATGCTTTCCACTGGCATGGAGAAGAGCTGTGTGTTGATTGCTGATTATTTATTTTCACAAGAGTCAGATGGGTTTGTTGTTCTGTCTTTAGGGCACCATCTCTCGAGGTGCTGATCATTCTCAGCTTGCAGGAAGAATTGAGGGTGGGAGCCAGCTGTGCCCCACAGGTCCTGAGCCTCAGCTGGCATTATTACTAGAAGTTCTCCAGTGTTGATATTTGCTGCATGATCCTGAGCAGTCAATAGGAAAGGACAGCAGGGGTCTACCCAGTGGTAGAAGCGCTTAGCCGTGCCATGTGATTTTCCTTTAAAACTCCAGTCGTTGTTAAGCCATCAGTTAGAAGTGATATTTATATAGAGAAAAGAAAGGAAATTGAAACCCACACAGAGAAACTTCAGCTTTCTGACTTACTGTAGATAATACAATGAGAGCTGATTATTGTATGAATTTAACTGACTGCCCTTAGAAAGGTGAGGGCTGTGTTCTCCATCCATTGTTACCTATAAAATGGGTAAAATGGCATCCAGCTGACTGGTCTTTGCCTTCACATCCTGGACACACCCTGGACAATGCTCTACTGTGTAGGCTTCCAGTGTGAGCTGGGGCAGTTGAAAGGCTGATGGCCCCCTGCCCCTGAACGTCCCCAGCAGCAGATCCAGCCTCGCCCAGCTTTGTAGTGGCTTAAGCAGCTGTGACTTCAGGGACAGGCTGGGGACAGAGGTTCTTGAATGACCTGGCTTTTGTTGCAATGGCTGCTCAGACTATAGCATCCCTCTGCCTCTCAGATATAACAGAGGTGTAAACCACCCCTCCAGGGGTTGTTTTTGTGGGTTGTCTTTTGAAATCTCTGAGGTTTCATGTTCTTTCTTAGGTCCTGGCCTCAGTGCAGTAATTTAGCAGAAACTCCCTCCAACTCTGAAGTTCTGCTGCTCTCCCTGGCAACTGAACCTTTGGTACCTTTTGCCATTATGAAACCTCTGTCCTTCAGACTTCCTGGGAGAGAAATTTGAGGACTGAGAAAGGACTTTAAAAATCAACCCTTTCTCAGGCTCATCGAGTTCCTGCCTTATGACCTTCTCTTTGTGTGATGCCCATGTGTTATTTATGAGCACTTGGCTGCTCCTTTCCACAAAAAAAAGAAAAGAAAAAAAGAAAGATAACATTGTTGAGGCTGAAGTGCAATTAGTTATGTGGCACTGCAAAGAGCAAGAAAGGGGATGGATGGTGAGTTCTGTTGTACTGGGTTAGGCAGCTGCTAAGGTCAGAGATGCAAGGCACAAAAGGTGAGTCTTCTGAAGAAATGCAACGGGGACAGGGTGATACGTAAATCAGTTTTATTTAAAGTCAAGGAAAGCACCTCACTGTTCACCAGGTGAATTTCTGGCTCTGAGCCTCTCATAGCTCCACATTACATCCAGCCTTTCAGGAGTTCATCAGCTGCTCAGGGTTTTGTTTCAGTAGGAGCAGGATTTGCCTCCAGTCTTTGAAGAAACCGCTTTCCCTGTGAGGGGGGAGGTAAAATAATAAAGATAGTTAAGGAAGAGCTGGGCTGAAGCAGATGTCTTTTAAAAAAATATACAACTGATTTTCTATCTGCTGGTTCCCAGTCCTTGCTTGCAGTGAGAGACAGAGAGCAGCACTGCTGCATTTCAGGAGAACCAGGATGTGCTCCCAGGTACAGATCTGAAAGGTGGCCACTTGCATCCACAAACCTGGAATTTTTGCTGATTGGAGCAATACAGTAACTGCTAAAATTGATCCTAATGAATGAGAGCGTTCCTTTTCTTTTCTTAATTTTATAACTGATTAATTCCCCAAAGTATTTTTCTGGGCATCCCATCCCTATGTAGAGACTATGGCTAAGTGGCTTAATAGGGTAAGTGCTTTATAAAACAGCTCTGTAATATTTTAGTTGTCTCTTTTCATTTCAGTAACAAGCATAAGGGAAGCTAATGTCCCAGTACACAGGGATTTGCAATCACCATTAATGGAGATAATTCTCCTCATGGGAAACAATAAAAAATACCATTGCAAGAGCTAGAACACTTTTCTAGCTTTGCCTTTTTATCACAACAGATTGTGTCTCTCTTCCTAAATTTCTTTGTGCTCTAGAGGAGAAAACAAATCTGGCAAAGAGAAGCAACTTTAATTGTAAAGATAAACTCATGATGGGGCACAGTAAGGGTTTCTGAGTTTTCCAAGACAGCAGCTGTGTGATTGAGGAAAATGAAATAAAATCATGGTAGCTATTAGCAGTTCAGTGAGTTTTAAATGAGCCCTGAATGGTGGCAGAATTAAGAAGAGTTTTTGCCTTTTTCACTTTATCATCCCTAACAGAAGGGGTCTCGCTTGCTGTTTGTTCTATTTTGATGGTAAATCCTGTCTTAACAAATATGCTGGCAAGCTGTAAGAGAGCGACTGACTTCAATTGCATGGGAGGTCTGTCTCATATTTCAAATCCATCTTAGATTCTGGTTTTCATGTCTTTAAAATATGCAGCAGTGGAGATTAATATATTGCTTTCATTTTTAATGAGTGAACCTTGGATTTGAAGGTTTGCTGCAAACTCTTTTATTTAAATGCTCTCTTATTTGTGGCGCCATGCTTAGAATGTTATGCATAGCATTATCTGGCTATTAACTCTTGTGACAAGATGGATTTTAGGATTGAATAAATTGTGAGCATTCCTTTTAAATTGCTGGAGCCAAAGGGGTTAGGGAGTGTTAGATTACCCAGCTGCAGTCATTCCCCCTGCACAGCCTTGTGATATGTTACGAGGGTTTTGTGGCTGAGTAGGAGGGAAGAAGTCGCTGGAAGCAGCTCAGATTGCACATCCTTGATCCACCACACAGGGTAGGTGACCAAGCTCTTTCATGAGCAGCAGACAGAGAGAGGGAATGGTAGCCTTGATTTAGCACATTATAGGCTCCATGCTGGGCATGTAGTTACCGTCCTTTGAAATCAGTCTGATTTGAACCTTTTGTGCTTAGTCGTGATTGCTATGCTGCATTTTTTGCTTTGCCCACCATTATGAGCTGATGCAATGTGCTAATGAAAGTGATGTTTCCAGGAGCTGTTTGAGGGCCAGCATGTTTCCACTGTGTGACTGGTCCCAGTGATTTTTTGATGCAGAAAAATAGACAGTTTCTCTTTTCTTCAACTCCAATATAGCAAATATAGACTTCTCTCCTGTGGGAAGTGTTGTGTTAAAACACACATATGAGCTGTCTGCATTCAGCTGCCTGTCCCACCTGTGCAGTCCCACCTCCACTTTTGGAAACCAATTCCAGGCCAAACCCTGTCTCTTTCAAACACACGAGGATTGACATTAGTGGGGCGTGGATTTGTGTCCCCACTCAAGCAGGTTATTGCTTTGAAACAAGATAATGTTATGAGCCTCCTGTTGGCTTTGAGCCAACACTCCTCTTTTAGTCAAGCAAGAAACAGTCATGTTTTTTAGATCCAAAAATTAAACATTTCCTTCCTGCTGTCACACCTGTTTCCATTGAAAAGTGCTGGCTGCATGAAGAGCTGCTACCATTTAAAGTCAGCTCTTCTTTGGAACAAATCATCTTCTGTACACACCTTTCCAGCTTCCGCTGAAGTGCGTTCTTGGGTGATTAATTCTTATGCTAACAAGACAAACACTCTTGACTGGGTGATCATTTCCTTACCTGTTTTTCATATTCATGTGTTATTCCCCTGCCTGCTGCATAGTGTGAAGTGGTTTCCTCCATCTTCATTTTTTTAAAGAAAAAAACTAAGTTTCCTATATTTCATTTTTCCATATATCTAGATCCAACCTCAGTGTTGCCAGGAACTTTGTTCAATGATGCTGGTTAGTCAAGGAATTGTTTTTGTCCCACTATCTGGTTTTAAGTTCGGACAATGTTCTGGCTGGATAACTGGCCCAATTATTCAGGTTAGTATGTCTCAGTATCAGGCAAAGATAAAGGGTTTATCTTATTACATTGACTTCAAATACAGCAGAAATCAATGTCAATGTGAATGTCACTGTTGGGTGAGGCTTTTATGTTAATGGAGTGGGAAAGGAACAGGAAGGGAAGACAATAAAGAATGAGTTGCTCAGTTCCACAGAAATGAAATCGGGAGGTGTGACCTCTTTCTGCTAGGCAAGAACCAGCAGAAGGAGAAGAAATCACATGATCCTGTCTCTTATGTCAGTGAATAAATTGGGCATGTTTCAGCACAAGGAGCAATGGGAACAAATTACACCGTCCCTGTCTTGTCTCTTCTGTAGGCTTGAGCAGTAGTGTCATTGTTTGTTCTGATATTACCTGTAAAATGGAGAGCACAGGGTGCTTGTGGAAACCCTTTGGTCTGATCGCTGAGGTTATTTTGCAGAAATCAGAAACACTGTCAGGCAGTGTGCCTGGATAGTGAGAGGTGGGAATGAGGCATGATGCCTAAAGTGCAAATGGTGGTGAGTGGGAAAGTGGGAACAGCAATAAAGCTTAGGGGCTGGGGATGAGGAAAAAACAAGAAATGAGGCATGTGGAACAGCCCCAGGCAGTGGCTGGGTGTTCCAGACATGATGGGATCAGGTCCATGCCCCATTGGGACTGGCTGTGTCCAGGTGGTCTATTGTGTCTTGCTTTTCTGTCAGGAGACTGGTGAGGACAGGCAACGGTAAAGGGCCTGGTGGAACCCAACTGTTGGCTGCAGCTGAGGAGGAATCTGACACTCTCCGAAGATACCAAGGAGCCTGCTGGCTGAGATTCCTTCTCTAGGAATGAGACTGTATTGGTTAAAGATTTTCTTGGTGCTGGTGTGCTAGTATCTTTCACAGATGAGTAGGAGAAATGGCTGGAAATACTGCCTTTTGGAGTAGGCTCCTTGCAAGCAAATTAGATACCATGAGTAATGAATGCATTTGACAGCAGAGTTTTTGATTTTTACAACACATTTATAACACCTTGGAGCACTTAGTACCTTGTTAACCCAATTAGTATACTCTGAAACTGCCAAGGCAATCTGAACAGCTATTAATCACATGCCAAACTATCCGAGATCACACCTTGTTATTACTGCAGGGGTAGCCAGGAGTGGATTGGGAAAGAAGCAGCTTTAAACATCGAAATGCACAGACAACTGGTTACAGTAAAACCAAATAATACTGAATCAGAAATTAATATAATAAAACAAGCCATCATATCATAGACAGGCCTGCCTCTTTCCACCTTAGGAACTATAGTAGTGTATGAGTGGAAGTTGCTTATGCTGGAGCTATGAAAAGAGCTCTACATGATGTGTGCTGAACAATGCTGATGGTACCACTCCACCCTGGAGGCTGTGCAGGTTTTTTCCTACCATGGCCCAGAAAAAGGAGCACAACTGCAGCCTGAAAGCAATCAGACATGCACCTACACCTGACTTAACGTCCTGGCATTGAATGACTTCAGATTATACCCACCGTGAGTCATTTCCAGTCTCCGGGGTTCAGTGCTAACATTAAAGCACAGTTCAGCCCTCAGGAACAGGTGATCTTTGATCTCTGTTGCAAGACAGCTTTCAAAGCTGTAAATGTAATGGGATGGTTTAGTCCTGTCCAGGAGGAACAGGACAGGGGATCTTGTTAATTAAATGTCCATTAGGGAGCTGCTTTCCAAATCTGTTCGAGTTTCATAGCAGGGTCTCTTACTCTACAGAATGTCTAAGCTACAGCAGCAAAGCTGGTGTGGTTTCTACTGACACAGTAATGGGTATCTGTGTTCCTGCATGAGGCATAAATAATGCAAAAGATCCTGAGAAACTTTCAGAATTTATATTTAACCTAAAATAAAAACAGTAAGAGGGTTCATGTCAGATATTCCACCTCACCTATCAGCTGATAAAAACATTGCAGTTTTCAAAATCTGCTGTCTCATTTGTAGTTAATACCACTGAATTGCAAACCTGGTATATTGGCTCTAGGCATAACAATGGAATGACAAATAAAGAGCACAAGTTAATGATGTATTAAACCCTGTTCATGTAATTAATGCAAGTTAGCACCTGTTTATAGAAAATAAAATTAAGCTATCTTGATATTTTTATGAGTTTATAATTCAGCTAATAGAGGAAATAATGACAGATTTCTTAGGCATTTGATTTGGGCCATGTGATATTTTTATTAACAGAGGAGAACAATAGAAAATAAACCCGTGATATATGAAATGATGGAAAACCTGGCTAGTTGACAGATACAGATAAAATAGAATTATTATAGGGCAGGCAATTTTGTGGAGAAATCCTGGAGAGACCATTGTGATAGGAGAAATTTTTTAGCCTAGTTTTCCAAGGAAGCAACATTTTCTTTCATGTTTTCCACGTCTGTTTGTGCTCTGCCCTCTGACGACTTTTGTACCCGTTGGACAAATTTTAAGCAACTTGGCAGAAGCTACTGATCTCATTTCTGTGGAAATCCACATAAGACTAGGGAGAGCAACCAAGAATTTGCTCTAATTAGAAGAAATGCAGTAGTATGAGCACATGTATGGACACACATATTATTAGAGACTCCACATGGCTGAGAGACCTCATAGATGTTTGACCCTCAGGAGAAGCTTCCGCTGTAGCTGGAGACTGTCCACGCAGCCCAGCTCTGTGGGAAGCTGGCCTGGGCTGGGTCTGCTCCATGGGGACTGCTAGTTACGCATGAGAAGCCAAAAAAATTAAAAGTATGTCACTAATGCCTGCAGCTGGATGAGCAGTCAGGAGCAAAAAGAACAGGCTGCTGATACAGATAGCTTGGCTGGTTTTCCATAGGTAAACTGGAGCAGTCCTAGTAACTGCAGGTCTCACTGTCATGGAGGGAAGGACATCAGTCCTCTTTCAGGCTCAGGGGCCAGAAGTGGTGTTGAGGAGGCCGGTGACTTCCCCAGCACTGAGGTGGCTTTTCTCTTGCTAGAAATGTGCTAGTCCAAATAGCATGTTTCTTGAAAAAAATAACCAGTAGTTAAATGCAAGCTTGTACTCTGTCTCATGGAACTGTGACTGGCACTGTCCCCGTTTCCATGACTCAGAAGAGATGTAAGAGAGTGGAGTCATCCAAGTTAAACATTGGACAAGAAAGAGAGATGGAGTGAGAACAAAGATCATCTGTGTCCCAGGCCTTCTGCTAGGTTTTTTTACCTTCCCTATCTGTATGTTCCCATTTTTAAGTGGCAAACCAATCCACATGAACATAAAACCAGCACCTTTCTTAGATGAAGGTTTGGAACAGCTTGGAGCACTCAGCACTCTTGAGACACATCTATGGTTGCTAACGCTTTCAGATTTTAATTATTTTGAAAACACATTTGTAGCAGCATATACAAGAGCAACAGGATAATAATAACAATAAAGCTATGTTGTGTTTTTGGTATAAATTCTTTGGTTTGGAGTTTGCGATTTATGGGTTCTGGAACTGGATTCTTGCCTTATAAAACAATGCAGCAGCCTTTTCTCATTTAGTTAGCCATCCATTTTTATTAGGGTGCTCTATACAATGCCTGCAATAATATTATAAAGGTGCACAAGGTTCATTATTTCACAACAAGTGACTAGCCAAGACCATTATTATTTTTATAACAGCCAGACTTTCTATTGAAATACAGTTTGGATTACAACCTTTTTTCCTTCCTCCCTCTTTCTCTTTTCTCTACCCAAAGCTAAGATGTGCAATTGTTCCTTTTCAGATTGCTTTTCCACTCCCCTACAAAACATGCAGTTTTCTGTGAAATTGATGGATTATAATGGGAGCAGATCAGTGATAATGCATTGCTGGAATACAGCTATCCCCAAGAGAGCTTATAATAATATCCAGTCTTCCTAAGCCTTAAAATCTGCAGATTGGACAGCCTATAGCTCTAACATGGAATCTAGCTCTGAATTTTCCCTGCACTTAGCATTCTTTGATGCTCAATTATTGTTTGGGTTCTGCCCTCTCTGTGACATTGCCATGGCAACTGCCTTGCATAAAATCCTATGCTCAGACAATACAGCCCCTGCTTTATAGAGGGGCTCCAGGCTCAGAAAAGTTGAAATTGTTCAGAGAAGAGATTACTGAAGATTAATGACTGTGCTTTGAGCACTGCAGAGCATATTTCTGAAAATCATGGTAATTAAATAAAAAATACAGGCAGGTGGTGTGTTCTTCGAGTCAGGAGTGTTGACACCTGCCGGGAGTGGTGGAGTTAGAGTAAATCTGCAGTAAAAACACCTGGGGATCTTACTCCAGCATATAGTTTATTCATGCTAAATAGCTATGGTGTGTAATTAGCTGTGGTGGTTTTTCTTCACCCACTCTCTGGTTTTAAATGGAACACCCTGCCCAGGGTTCCCCACTGGGGTTGGTGTGTCCCAGGCTGGTGCTGTGTGCTGAGCTCTGTCAGCACAACGGGCCCCTTGATGAGGCCAGGGCTCTCTTTCCTGCCACTGCCCTGTCGTAATTCCGTGGGCACGTTAGTGGTTGTAAGGAAGATGAAAACAGGGCTGCAAATTGCTCGTGCTGAATCATAAACCAGGACATGTTTCATGAGCCCATTAAGCACATGCTCTTAATGTTAAGCATATGCTGAACTCTGTTCAACAGGAATAGAGTTAGGTTAAGTATGTTTTTAAGTCCTGCACTGGTTTGAAGGTCTTTTAGGGTTGTGAACCACACTGGGACAATAAATTAAATATGCTGATTAGACTTGTAAAAGTTTTAGCTATTCTCATGTTCAGTAATAACATCTTTAATATTACATGCCACATTAGTTGTAAGCAGCTGTCTATACAACAAGATTTTAAATAACTTTAATGAGAGTCAAGGCATTTTGTCTTCCCCAAAAACAATAGAATAGAAAGGTTCAGACTTTGCCCCCCTCTGAAGGTGAGCAGTACTTCTCGGGATAGCCTCCAGAATCACACCTGTTTGAGAGCAGTAGATTACAACCTTATGTTACTAAAACACGTGTACTAGGAAAAGCCTGGCTTAGGAAAAAAAAAATCTCATGTATTCTAAAGGGATCCAAATATTAACTCAAACCAGATGCATGAAGGCTAGGGACATCTTTGTTCACTACAGTGAGTCTTTCAAAACCTGTTTCAGGTCTAATGTCTGGCATATAAGACCTCTGTTTGCAAACGCTGAGAAACCTGCAAGTATGAAAATTAATGAAAAATCTTAAAGTATCAAGCAAAGAAGAAATGCATGCAATCTGAAAGGGAACAATAATTAATTTTGAGATCTAAGCTTGTTTTTAAATAAGCTGTTTGTAGGTTGACTTCCTCAATTCAGAAGCTTAGCCATCTGTGTCAGTGAATTAGTTAGCCCTTGGCTGAAGCCTCATCGTTGTAGGAACAAGAAGAAGGGGAACCAGTAGTCCTAGAGGATCTGTAGGGACCATACCTATGAGGTTGAATTCAGCAACAATCCTAGTGCTTAAATAAAGGGTGCCTTTGTGTTGCTGCACAGGGTAAGAACACTGCTGGGGCCAGCATGGCAGAAAGGCTGGTGGGGCTGCACAGCTGGTGGGAAGTGTATTTTATTGCTCCTTGGAGATTCTTTGGGTTTGTTTCCATATCCAGGACGTGATCCTCTTTGAGGATTGCTGGGTTCTCCCTTGATGCAGTGAAAATAGTAATGATGATAATAAATAAATTTGTACTCCAAATCTGCTAACCTGATATACATGGCCAAAATAGTCCATTGTTCTCCTGTTTGTGGTGAGCTGCAGGTTTTGTGGCAAAAACCTAAGAAGCATTCAGACATCTGGGCCAGCCTTTTGCACTGGGGTTATTTCATGTCAATTTCTGCAAATTAGACACATATAAGATTTATAATGTGCGGATGTCTGTGCATAGAAATTTAGCTTCCTCAGTATTTACAAAACATAAAACAGTCCTCCTTCTTTAAGGCTAGGATGAACATTTCTGTCACATTAGGAAAGGCAACCTTATTTCATTCTGCAGTTGCTGTTTAAATTCTACAAGATCTCTTTTAATCCTAGGCAAAGTTCAAAATAAGATGTTTCAAACATCTGCTAACTATTATGGGTCATGCCTGCTAGTAGAGGTAATAAATTATAGCCAAGAAGAGAATCAAATGTCTGTTAAATAATGTTTTTTGTTCATTTCTTCAAAGTTTGTCCTCTTTCAGTGTTATCTGTTCTCTTTTTGAGCATGGTAGTCAACATGCCTACAAAGATTGTGCGGTGGGTGAGGTGGTTGGGATTGCAATGGGATGAGGGTGACACCCTCTAGTTTAAGTTAGGGGGAAAATAACAAACAAGTTGGTTGCTCTATTTCAGAGCAGAGGGAAATCTGTATCAATCACAAAAACGCACCCTCTGCACTGTGTGCCAAAAACAAGATGGGTGGGTCTAGCAAAATCTGGGAGAGAGGGCATTTCAATTTCCTCCAAAGGGGAGATAACAGATCAGCTTTCTAGTTTGCCATGGAAACCTTTTGTCAACCCAGTAACGATGACGTCAAGGTGGCAGTGGCACAGACACACTGGGTTAGTTAGTGTAGCGCACACCTGTTGAACTGCCAGAGGGGAAGGTACGTTGGCTTTTACATTTTCCATCCCTGATTCTAAACAACTTTGGTGAAGGTTTAAAAAGTGTTATTCAAGTCCCAAGGCAGTTTTTGTGCGCTGTAGCAGATTCCAGCCGTGATCAGCTGGTGCTGGAGCTTTCACTCATGGAGAAATCCTGCTAAAAGGCATTTGCTCAAGCAGTGCCATTCCCTCCTGTTTTGGGTGTCCTTTTAGAGGGTGTGGAGAGCAGACTTGTATTTCAAAAAAACAGCACCAAATTCCTTCAGTGTGTTTGCTTTGCTTGGGAATAAAGGCTCTGCTGGTGTTTACCAAAGGAGTTTTTTAGAAACGTTTCTATAAAAAGAGAAACCCGAATTTACTGCACCAGATCTATAGCTCTAGTTGTATAGCATTACACTGTAATCTGTTTTTGGAATGACCATTCTCCTGTCTTTTTCTCTGGTGGGTGCTGTGCTTTTGTGTTTAGTGTTGCTGACTGGCTACTTTTTTTTGTAAAGAGAGATTAGATCACTTTTTTGCTTCCTTCAGTGTTGCTTATGTGATTACCTTCCAATTTTTGGTAATCAAAAATGCTTTAACAATTCCTTCAAAATACATTTACTTCTTTTCATGAGAAAAGTATGTGAACAGGGAAAGCAGTCCATCTTTTCTGCACTGTTCATGTTTGCCAGCAAAATCATAGAAGTTGTGTTTGCAGAAGACTTTGAATCAGTTAAAGTGTTGCACTGTGTCAATAGTCAATGCAGGTTCTCTTACTATGGCTAGAACATGAATTTACATTAGTTGCATTTCTTGTCTATGGTAACACGTGATAATTCTCTTAAAATGTGCCCTTGTTATTGCTAATCAGTATGCATAATACAGCATGTTTCCTGTCATATAGCTTGAAAGAGGGGAAGTAGACTTACAGTAGGGATGATGAGTCAAATGATATCAGGTTGCAAAGTAGAATTAAGGTTGAGAAAAAGAATGGCAGAAAATGACATAAAGTGATCAGAAAAGGAAAATGGAGTCAACCATTATAAATGACATTTATTGTACAATTAGAATGCAACTGTATGACTGTATGTAGCGGTGCCAGTGAGTTGTAGAATTTTTTGCAAAGGAACCATCTGGGATTATAATTGTCCAAACAGCCAATGTTTATGACCCATGGCATCCTAATGGAGACGGATGATGTCAAATGGCTGCCAAGTTTCAAGGAGGTAGAAAAACTAATACTGGGCAATAAACATTGTTTTCTGTAGAAGACGGAATTGTCCTTCAGATGAAAGAAATAAGGTTTAGCTACATTAGTATTGTTGCCATTGTGGTACGTGCGAATTCTCTGGAGATGTCTGTGAAGAACTACAATTCTCTTTGGCTTCACTTTGGAAAATGTTGTACACTCATCTATATTTTTTCTTTACAGTCATTACTGGTGATTTCAGCCTGACAGAAAGGTATTTCATGTGATCTAAAGTCTCTGTAGTGTCATGCAATTTTATTTGTGACTTTCTCACTGGAAGGCTAGAAAAAGAGATTATAGACATTTTGAAATAAGACTCTTCCTAAGTTCTCACTACCACTCATAGGTTGCCTGCTCCACCAGGGAAGGGACCAGTCTCAGAGACTGGCACATCTTCTGATGTCACCTCTCAGCCAACTGCAAGTGTCCCCTCTGCCCCTGCCCTCTGTGGGGAGCAGCAGGAGCAGGGCAGTGGGAAAGGTTGTTCCTAGGGGGCCAGGACCCTCTCAGCTCAGGAGGGGAGGAGATGATGGCCTGTTGCTGCTGCAGCTGGGCAGGGATGTGCCAGTGACCAAAACACTCTTGACTGCCAAGAGTACACCTGCCTCTGAATGATGTGTCCCCTGAGTTTTCTCTATTTTCTGCAGGGCCTTTTCAGACTCTTTTCAGACTCTGTTTTTTGTTGGGTTTTTTGTTGTTTTTTTTTCTCCTCCTGCGTCTCAATGGTGCATATCACTGACAAAAATACCTTTGATGTAGGAGAGAGGCAGATTCATTTATCTGTGCCTTGGATCAGTCCAGACATTAGTTACGGTACAATACAGAGCATTGTGATAAAGCATTGTGATTTTTTATGCTGGAGGGACAGAAAGGAGACCCAGAAAGAACGAAACAGTGCAGTCTGTGATAGGTTAAGTACATGCCCCTAATAGGGTCACTACTTACTAAGGCCTTGTGAGCCCTGAGAAGGAAAGATGATTTGCATTGTGTTTTCATTGTTTTCATGCAGAAATCTATCATTGAAAGAGCCACCAGCTCATAACCATATTGTTAGGTGTGGTGATGCAACAATAAATTCCTGCTTCATGCAGTAAAGGGTAATTCGTTCTTTTTTTAGCTCAAGCATGTTTTCCCTCCACTTAGGAATCATTCTGGCAAATAGCATTTCAGCAGTTTCTTCTTTAAATTGGGTGGGGATTAATGAGGTTTGAACACACAGCTCTGCTACTGTATTGCCTGGGATAGAGGAAATTGCTTACTTATTATTTATCATTCTTATTTGATAAAAGGAAGCAGATGTTTATGCCAAAAGTCTTCCAGCATAGATGAAGTAATACTGAATTCATAAACTGGAATTTGATAAGGGAGCGTAATTCTGTGACTGAAAAAGGAAATATTCAGCCAAGGAAGTGCCCTGTTGGATATTCAGGTTAAGTAGATGGAATAATGCCATGTTAATTGTTACAGGCACAAGCATGGCAGGCAGACTGTCGATGTAAGAGTAATAGGAAGTGGAGCTGAAGCAAGAGCAGCAAAGGTTAATAGTTTTTTCCTTAATTTTAAGATTCTCCAGTATGCAGCTTGAGAACCTGATCTCAAAGTGAATTAAAGTTGTGTAAGGGAATTGCCCAGTTTCATTACAAGGTTGTTTATCAGCCTGGCTGATTATCACTGCTGGTATTCACCATCTGCCTTTGTCTAGCCCCAGGTAGTGTGTTGCCATCTGCCCTCCATCACTGCAGTGCAGTGCTCCCACAGCCCTATTCCTTTCGAGTGCCTCTGGGAGCCTGCATGGGTTCCTGTTGTCTGTCTCAGCTGAACCTAGGATGCCACAAAATCCCTTGCTATGCAAGCTGAAATAAACCAACTCAGAGCCACAGTCAAATGCAATGGATTCACTGTCTTTCTGAAAGAGCATTTCTCACAGGTTGGGGTTTTTTTTTTCCCAGTTACTAGCAAAAAGTCAAATGTGGTTCCCTCAAGCACATATCTTTATAGCTGCGATTACGGATAAGATGGAGATTTAGTTAAGGATTTGCAAAAGAGACCCAAAGGAAGCAGTGTCCAATTCACACTGAACTTCACTGACTTCACGCTCTGCCCCTTCCCAGCAGCAGCTCTGTAACTGAGCTGCCCTGGGCGTGTCCTCCACATGGTTTGAGACCCACTGGATATGCTATTGACAAACATTAATTGTACTTGGATCTCAGGCTGAAAATGTTACACTCAGCTACCAAAATCTTTTGTTTCTCCTGGACACTCTTGCATTACACACTGTCAAATACCCTGAGGATGTTTTAAGCTCAGATCATGTCCCTTTCCTCTGCATGTATTAAGCGCAAAAGCAAAATGTGGTTTTAGGGAACAAAAGAGCATGTGTATGAGGGTCATGGATAAACACAGGTGTCTGTCTGTGAAAATTGAGGCCTCCATATTGGCTGAATTGAGTCTAAGAAGAACAGAAATGAATGTATTCATCTGGGAACAATTTACATGTAACAGTGATTGCACAAGCCAGAGCATTTTATTGGAAGTGTCTTCAGGGAAAGAAATTAAGCAGGGGCTGGGAACGTGCTTATCAATCGACCTTATTATTCTGCTCACCCTTTGATAAATGAACCTAGCAAGTTCTTTCAGGCTCCTCTCAATCTTCTACTTGTTTGTGCTGGATTTCATTGATTCATATTTAGCCCTCCCTGATAATATGACATGACAGAAAATGTAAATGACAGAGTCAATGAGCATTTCTATTCACTTGAAACAAAGCAAGTGAGATCAACTATCAGACTCTTTGGATTTACATTCCTTGAAATAGAATATATTAGCCTGTTAGAAACTAAAACAAAACACACCGAAGAAAGAGTATATGACCATTTTTTATTATTGGAGTTAAAAAAGAAAATTTTATGGGAGGAGTGTCCTTTGGGCATGCTTCAGTCAACTCTGTCAAACAGAGTGGCCAAAAATGATAAAATTCAAAACCTGCAGCTGCTGGTTCCTTTGGGAGTCACATTACAGTAGTACAAGCAACAGTCTTTCATTTTAGAAGGGAAGCATATGACTGCAGTCAAAGGTCTTTCAATGCTATTTTAGGTAAGCTGATCTTCATAAAGGCCATTGTAATCTCTGGTGCTGCTCAGGTTTTAGGCGATATTTTCATTTCATAATACTGTTTCTGTGTCCACTGAAAACATCTGCTTCGACGTGCCAGGCTCGATCGTGCACACTGTTACATCACTTGGAGAATGAGGTCACCCCAAGTAAATGGCAGTATTATGGAGAAGGGAATGAAAACCCCAGGATTTAACTGTTGGGACCCAAGCTGCAACCCACCATGGGCTGAAGATCCTGCAGCAATGCTGGAAAGGCTCAGAGGGTGAAGTGGGCAAGGCAAGCAGTAGGGAGGACTCAAACAGAAATGATCATCTCTCCCAAGTTCCTTTTTCCTCAGTGACAAACACCATCTGAGGGTATTGGTGTGCAACAATTTTGCAAACTCTCCCACTCAAGGTCGGCTTTGCTTCAAAAAGTTCACCCCTGCAGCCTATCTGCAGCAGCAGTGGCCTGGTTTTGTGATGATTAATGGGAACATTGAGCTGAAGCAGATCATTAGGATGCCCTCAGCCATCACATGTTCTTTCAGCCTGAAGCCTGCCTGGCACCCAGCACCTTCTATCAGTCACATTGGTAGCATGTGCTGGTTTTTCTAGTGTGTATTAAATCCTCCTGAAAATTCACTGTCTTCAGTGTGACACTTGTAAGAAGAAAAGGGGCAGGAAAATGTGCCAGGTCTTCCTTTAGTGGCTTGGAGATGAACACCACTCACTGTCACCATTCCTCCCAATGTATTTTCTGTATTCACATCTGCAATTCCCTTTTTTGTTCTATTAAACGCACCTAGTACTGAAAATCATGCAAACCAATTTGTCTAAATCCACCTTTGAATTAATTTTGGGCCTAGGGCCCTGATTTATAGTAATGGGGCCTAGGGACCAATAACAAGAAAGAAAAATAGCAGCTATTAAATCTGTAAAAAGGAAACGACTTGGAGAGGGATGCCAAGCTGGTCTCTCCAGCAATGGCAGAAGGGAGTCAGTCTAACAGGACCATATGGCTTAGACATGGTTTAAATAATCTCCTCCAATTAAAAACAAAGCCAGTTTAATGTCAAACATCTGTTCTGTGAATTCATCAATTTGGGCAAAAAAACCATCAGGGGATATTTTAAGTACTTCATCATGGTTTTGGTTTCTCTGTGCAGATCCTCACCCATTTTGAGGGGGTTAATATCCCTGAAGGAGGAGTGCTGTGGTTTCCTATGATGCTACCAGGCATGAGGGCAGGCTGTTGTATTTCTGTGTGCTGGGCTCCCCATCCATGCTGCCTTCAGATATCCGGCATTCATTGAGGGGAGGGATGGTGTTTTAGGAGAGCCCAGAGCACCTGAGGCAGGCAGTTCCAGAGGGTCTGCTGGAAGGTGGGCACGACTGTCACTGGAGAGGGTATCTGTCTGATGTAATCAGTCTTATTTGTGTCTATCTGAGGTTTCTCCTCTGGTTACTGTGAACCCTTGTTCCCAGTTCTTCAGGGAACTGTTTCCTTTTGGTGTAATTTAAAAGCTGAGGTGGTTAATTAAGGACCTAATTATCTCCTTATGTTGATATCAGGGTATCAGTAGGTTCTTTTCTAAGAAACAAATAGTGGGGGTCATACTCAGCTGGGAGCACTGTGGAGGGAGGAAGGCTTCTGGAGGAGTTTTTGGTCTCCCTTCTCAAAATTCTGCTCAGGGCAGAATGCCTCACCTAGATAAAGACAGATATGCATATAACCCACCTTTTGCAAGAGCTCATTTTCTTATCCCTTGTGTTTCTAAAGCTTCTGTCAGACTCAAATCCTCCTTTTCCACCAGTACTAGGTATGTGATACCAGCAGCTGAGTTTCTGCTTTAAACTCATCAGCTGTGAAGACTTTTTACTGTGCACACTTTCCTCTTCTGCTTATACCTGGAGGTGTTTCACAAAGTTCCTGGCCAGAATACGTGATCAGATTTTGTGTACGTGCTAGGAGTGTCTCGGGAGTTGGTGTCTGATGAATCATCTGTGACTGGAACCCTTGATCCCTAGTTCATAATGGTGCCAAAAATGAAAGAAAACAGCTAGTCAGCTCCCTGATTTCAGTCTATTCTTGCATTTTTTTAACCCTGGGTTGGTTTAGAACATTTTGTGGCTGCAAAAGACAGCAGGTAGGGTTTACCTTGGAGGGTTTCAGCCTTGCTCACCCTCCAAAGCCAAAGGGTTTTGGAGACAGATATTCTGGCTGTCTGTCACTGAGGAGCACAGATATCTGCTCCATTTTTTGCTTCACCAAGGAAGGAAAAAGAATGGAATTTGGGTACCAGCTTTCTGAGCCAAATGCCATGAGGAAACCCTGAGATCAAACACAGGCTGGTTCAATTTGTTGCAAGAAATGAAGTGAATCTGGTTGTCTTTATCTTCAAAAGCATTTTTTATAGCTAGAAATGCTGTTTCATTTGGATTGACTTTAGTCTTACTTTCTGGAAAAAAGGCTCCAGAAATAATTCAGACAGCTCCATTGAAGCTGTTCTGCAGATGTCAGCATGTGCCAGAGTCCAAAATCCTGCAGTCAGGATATGGTGGTCTAGTAGGGACTCCAGCAAGAGATGCTGGAAAGATATGTGCTATTTGAGACCATAACACTAGATTTCCTTGCCTTTAGAATATTTATATGTCCCACGTGCCATCTGTCTCTTTTTCCTGCTGTGGAATAACTTCCTGTGCCTATATCTATAATGCTGCACACCCAGACACCTCTGTTATGTCCTTGTTGAGAAGAGCAAAGATGGTCCATTGGCCCCTTGGACACCACCATGGTCCCAGCCATGTAAATATAAACAGACCTTCCCCTGAAGCTCAAGCCCTGATTCTCTCTGTTCAGTCAAACAAAACGGAGTGGGAAGCACCAACTCCATCTTAGTGGAGGATGGGTAGTGGGGCCTGAGGATTAAGAAGGACTCAGATGGGTCAAGCATTTTCCACTGAACTTCCAATTCAGAACTATTCAGCCCAGAGCAATGCTACTGACTGTAGTAGGTTATTCCTGGTTAGCCCATAGCTCCTGAAATACAGTCTGTCCCCACTGAATCAGCCCTGAACAGATGCAGCAAAGAATCCACCAGCATTGCCAGAGCTCAGCATCCTTTAGAGCTGAGAGGCTTTAGAGTGAGAAACATGGGTGACTCAGAGTTCACACTCCAAACAGAGCCTGTTACAGAGTTAAAAAACTAAAGCAATTCTCTAGCACTGAAATTCCTCAAAGGCTTTTTCTGAATTTGATCTCTCACTCTCTAACCTCCCAGTAAAAAGAAAATCTCTATGAAATTACAGAAATTTTCACAAAGAACCCTGCGGGGGATAAGATTTCTCATGTCAGTCCCCCAGCTAAAGTGACAGCTCCTGGATTTATTTCAGTGCAGACAGAACCAACATCTAAGTGGTTTTATTCACTTTTTAAAATCTCTTGATAAGAATGCAAATCCCATTCTTGCTCCTGCTGCCTCTCTCACCCTCTTGAAATAGGCTGTTTATGGTGACTAAATGCTTCTATTCAAAACTGGCTTTCATCCAAAAGCAGACAGGCAGAAAGCCTAAAAGCAACAGAAAACTAGCAATTTATATTAGGCCCTAGTGCTGCAGCACACAAAATGCTTTGTTTAAACTAGCTAAGCTCTGTGTCCTCTTGAACAGATGTAAATAACCAGCTTGTGTGGATTTCCACAGCAGTGTTGGCATATTTCAAAACACTTAAACAGACTTCAGACACCCACTTCCCAAATACCTGCTCGCCCTGTTGGAGAGCTAACCAATGCCCACTTAACTTTCACCTGGAGTGGATTTAGTACTACTTAAGGTCTATTTTAGGGATTTATTTGAGGGAAGGAAGGAAGGACAGCCTGTGACCTGGTCGGTGTTTTCCATCTGCGCTATGATGATAAATATGCCTCTGGTGTTCAGCCTTGCTTCCTCTGGCTGCTGCTTTGTGGCTGAAAAATGAGACAGGTGCACAGTGACCATGTACACACACTGTGATTCAGGAAAGACAATCTCATGGTCATCCTGCACTGACCCGTGCCTGCTGGTCGCTGGAGCTGAGCAGGCTTTTGCACTTGGAGAAGCCTGGACACCCCCACAGCAGAATGTGGCCATGCCTGGGATCATTTTCATTGCTTGTACTTCACTCTCCTGTGGTTGATGAGCACTGGGGTGGGAGTTCCCAGGAGCAGAAAAGCTCCTGTAGGCGACAAAGCTCAGTCCTCAGAGTCAGTGTCTGACATAAACTGCTGACACCAATGCTCTGGGATTTGTGAGCAGCGTCCTGTAGCAGAGAGGGGAGTTCCCAAGGGCAGTGGCTGGGTCCTGGGTCCCTGCCCACACTGGTCCATGGGCAGGGCTCCCCGCTAGCTCAGATTTTATCACTGGATTAGAATATCCTGATGAAAACATTTACACACATGAATGTGTGATGTTTTCTAGCCCAGGAACACACGTAGGCAGAGGATGGTAGATGATTCGCTGATGGCAGGCACTGTGGAGACAGGCTGGGGCTCCTGCCAGCTTCTCTCAGGACATACAGTCACTCCAGACAGCTTGGGGCCCTCTTGCTTCCTCATTACATTTTGCTATTTGCTTCTACCATTTCCTTTTCTTCCTGGTTTTAAGGCTGTTGCTTGCTGTGTAATTTATTAGATCTGTCCCTGTGTCAGATCTTTCAGTTATGCCTTGTGCTCTGGAAAGGCATGTTGCATTGTTGTTTTTATTTTAATGTGTCTTGTTGTGCCATACACAGATTAGAGTGCTGTCTGGGTTCTAAATATATCCAGTCAGTGGCTTTAATGGTGGTTTTAATCACAGGAATAATAAAAGTGAACATTATATGTTAAAATGTGAAGCCATTTACCTGTGAATTGCAACTTTAAGGGCATTCTCTATTTTCTTTCCAAAACAAATGCAGTATGTGTGAGAAACCAACAGTCCATCTGTATTCCTATTTCCATGCACCAACATAGAGAGAAGCACGATATACTTCTCTAAAGTTGGAAAATGGTTCTCTGAAAACAAATTAAGTAACTAACAGCTTGAGTGATCACTTTGTAGGTGAAATGATTTCTGTCATCGGGAATCACATGTATTTGCATTATTCCTCAGTGGCTTAAAAATTGTATATATATTACTATATCATAAGTTTTCCAGAGAGATTACTTTGCTGTGGGTTAACTTGGTAAGAAAATGTTTTTTGTGGTGTGGTGGTATGTAAGACACGGAACAGGCCTGGGAAGTGCTTGGAAGCCCTTGGGAAAAAGGAAGGAGCTCCTTTGCTGTTCTTTGGAGCTGGCACCTAAAATTATGTCTGTGGGCCCTCCCTGAGCTAACTGCTTGTATCTATCACCTGCACCTACCTGTGAAAGGGAAACTGCTTAATTCCACCTGCCAAAGAGGGGCTCTTTCCCTGAAAATGTGTTATTTTAGCACTGGCTCCAGCCGGTCATTTGGAGCCTGTGGAAGCCCTGGTCCACATTTCCATCCAGCAGATCCTAAAAAAACAAGTACTATAAATTCATATGCCTTCAGGGATATTCAGGCCTCCAGGGAGCTGAGGGAAGCAAGCTCCCTCCCTCACACATCAAAGGTATGATCTGAAGGTGGGGAGGGCAAGAATCCCGCCTGCTGAGGCAGAACTTGATCACACCAGGTGCCCAGGAGCTCCTCCAGGAGATGAGCACTCCCTGTTCTCATTATATTAAATTGCTGTTTTCAATGAATCAAAGAAAACAGGCACACAGAGCTGGATGGTACCCAAGGGTCATGGAGCACACCTGCCTCCTCTGGGATAACATTTACAGGTGTTGCCCAAACTGAAGTTTGTGTCACAGATGTTCAGTTCTTTTGGTAGGGTTCACAAGGTTGTCATAACCTGATGTTAGGTCAGCTGCCCCTCAGCCCCCAGTGAGGAGGGCAGGGAGCTGCTTAGGGCAGCACTTCCCAGGCTGATGCTCCCTGGGAAGTGCCTTGTCCCAAATTTTATCCCAAAATTTCCCAGGTGTCATCTTGACCAGGTCTTTTTCCCTGGAATATTCCCAGCCTGTTTCACCATTCCTGCTTAAGCAATAAAAATTATTTTCTTTTTTTAAATTCAATCTGAACCATCTGAAGACAACTTTTTTTTTTTTTTTTAAATATTCTGGAACATCCTCTGCACAAATCATTGAAAGCAGTGAGTCGGGGGATGCTGTCTGAACCAGCTCCTTCATGCCCAGAAACTGTGCCTCGTTCTTAAATAAGCACCTCGAAGACAAGCAAGAGTTAATTTTTTATAGCAAATCCAGTTGCTGTGTGATGGCGAACACGGACACCTAGTGGTACTCCGGGACAGGGCATGGAATCCTCTACACAGCTCTCAGGGAGAGAAGCTGATACAGCAGAGTATTTGTTCACTTTTTCCCCTAAAAGAAAGAGAAACCTGATTATTTTCAGAGAAGATATCGTAGATAGCATAATTTGGGGGACAAAAAGTTTACTTAGCATGGAATAGTGGAAGAATTAGGAGAAATTCATCACTTTTGGTAAGATATGTTTGTGTATTTAGAAAGAAGTAATCAGGTTTTTTCTTCCTGTCTTAAATATCCCACACCATGCCAAATCATATACTGTATACGGTCAGGAGGATTTTCTACTCTTCAAATTAGTCCATAGCAAAGAAACCTCAGCAAGTAATATAGCAGTATCTCATTCTTACCATCCCTGTGCATGTGTGTTCTCCAGTTACGGGGAGATTGTCAGCGTGACAAGTGGTGGGCTTGCTGATAAACTGCCCAACTAGGTGCTACACTGACCTCTTGTGCACCTTCCTCAATGCACTGAGATCTTTCTGCCAGGATTAATGCCAGCACTTTGTCTGAATGGCCTCAAACAGCTGCCGTGGTTTGTTCTGTTTGTTTTTCTCTATTTATTTACAAATAATCTTTCAGAGAAATATTTCCTTCTTCTTCCCCAAATCTAGCATTTCGTCTACGGCAGAGACACAGGACAGGTGAGAGCCAGTCCTTGTCCACTGACCCCTTTCTGTAATTGTGAATATCACCCCTGTGAGTGGGATTTCTTTCACTGGACACAAAAACCCCTATGGCACTGAGTGGGGAGACAGGCTGTTCCCATGGGAGTGTGTATTTGGGGCTGCTTGAGCTGAGATAAGGATTTTGAGATTGTACCAGCTCAAGAGTGAAGCCGATGGAGATGGGCGTGCTCTCCTCCTGGGCTCCCCCATTCAAGCTGAGAAGCAGACCCCAGTTTTTACTGATTCCACAGTTACTCTGCATCTGACAAGATTTCTACCACTTCAGTTGGGTTTACAGGTTGTTCGTTTAAAATCATTGTATATTATCCTTGGGTTTACCTTCATATCCTAAGAAAATGAAGTTTATTGTGTCATGCTTGTTTACTATCCTCATCTTAATAACTTTTGAATCAGTGAACTAATTTCTATCAGAGTTTTTATCAAATTTGACACTGGAAAAAGGACCCCAAAGATTTCTGCAAACCTCGGGGAAGCAGGCAGCACACAGGACAAAGAAGGAGGGTCCCTAATGACAGGCAGGCAGCAAGAAATCCACATTGCAGAGGAGCATTGAGAAAGATTCCCCAGGCCAAAAAAACCTAGATTCATTCTCACACCTTTTTAGACATGCAAGGATCCAACTCTGAGATCCAATTCTGTTAAAGAAACCCCAAGCTTTTTAAAAACAAATCTGTACAATCACTTCTTCATGTACACACAAGTGTTTATATTCCCAGTCCCTGGCTATACAGAGACTGTGGTTACACAGAGGCCACTGTTGTTCTTCGAGAGTCACAGGGTGTGAGGCTGAAGGAAAGCAGCAGTTCCAGCACTCAGTATGGAAGTAAAATGATATTTATTCCTAGGTACAATTCCTGAAAGTCAGCATATAATCAATCACTCTGAGTTTATATATTTACACCTCTGGGTTCCATCAGAGAACATGGGAGGAGCTTTTCTGATCTGCCCTATCAGGATTTCGTAGTCTCCCAAGAGATCCTTAGAGCAACTTTGGGAAGATGAGGGTACGTTTCTTGTCTTCCAAGAAAAGAGAAGCTGTTTCCTCACTGCACTGGTGGCCAGTGGGAATGTGTCTCTCTTATGCTGTAGAGGGATGAGCTGGAATTTGTTACACCAAGAAGCACAGCACTGAGGCATCCTGGGCTAGAAAGGGGGGGCTGGGCATTGCCAAGCTAGAAAGTGACCCCAGAAATTAAAGCAACAAAAAAAAAACCCCAGGGTTTCTGATGGGCACTTGCAGCTGGAAAATTTCACGGCTCAAAAACTCCCCCACAGCTAGCATTCAAAAGGTTACTGGGTGGGTAGCTTTGTGTCTCACTTCAGCTCAGCAAAATCAATAACAAGCAAAGGAAACCAGGGCCACAACGTGTTGAACTTTGACAAAACAAATTGTGAACTTGGCTTCTAAGGAGCACAAACCCTGTCCTTGCCAGTGTAAATATGATGCAAAGATGACTGCTTTCATCCTACCCTCGCTAACGTCTATTACTTTTCTCTTTTTTTTTTCTGTTTTTTTTTCTCCCTGTTGAACCTGGGCAGTTGTCTGGAGGGTGTGAACTAACTGTGGTGCTCCAGGACTTTACAGCAGGCCACAGCAGCGAGCTGAGCATTCAGGTGGGGCAGACAGTGGAGCTGCTGGAGAGGCCCAGTGAGAGGCCAGGCTGGTGTTTGGTCCGGACCACGGAGCGGAGCCCACCTCAGGAGGGTCTGGTCCCCAGCAGCGCTCTCTGCATCTCCCATTCCCGCAGCAGTGTGGAGATGGATTGCTTCTTCCCTTCAGGAAAAGGTAGGCAGCAGCCCAGCTGGTTTAAGATTGTTTGGGTTTTCCCTTTTGTATCATGTAAGTGCAAAGCTGCTTGGGCTGCTCCTGCAGTCAGTGGGTAAAAGGCTGTTCAGTCCTTGGTGAGTTTTGTTCCCAGGTCCCTGTGAATGGGCACAGCACTAGCCTGACTCCATGTCCGTGAATCAATGTTTGTACATGTGCGTCTTTTGCTATGTGGTAATCATTGTCTTGAGATTCTGGATAAAAATAAGACTTTTAAACAACAGAGGGACTGTTTTCAGTGCCTAAAGGCCTAGAATGAGGGAAAGCCATGCTGTCTATACACCCAGGATGCCCCAAATTGTGGATATGTTCTTTTATGGTTGCCAAAGTGCACACGAGTTCATGTTCTTTTATTATATCCCTGTCTGTAAATGCAAAGAGGCCACCAGTGAGTACTGGTACACTCTACTACCTTGTGAGCTGGAGACGTTGTGTGTAATGGCACAGTACAATGGGGAAAGAATCCTTTACAATCAGTGTGGAACAAAACACATCGCTGGTACTATCCTGAGAGCTTGGGCTTCACTCACAACGAATGATGAAATACTGTTCGTCTCTGTGGTGTCTGTGGCCTCTTTAGTTGATGTTCTGTTCTCAGCAATGTGTGTCCCACATACAGCATCCACGCAACCAGGCTTAGGAGATGCTCCAGACTGATAGACCAGGATTGGTTCAGCTCAGTGTGGCCAGAGCAGTTCTCCTTTTGGCTATGGCCCCACTTCTGGCCATGCACAACACAAGTAGGGTCCAGGGAGGAAAGGCTTCTATCATCCCGCTCACAACTGGAAGCCAGCAACATGAACTGGCTTTTTAAATGCTTTTTCCACTCAGCATTAAGAGAAATAGAATTTGATCCATTGTTGCTTGAGCAAGTTAGGCTTGGTGGTTTTGTTTGTTTGGAGAAAAAAGCACTGAAACTGAGCTGTAGTTTGTCCTCACTCCCTGCCTGCACTCCCACTGCGGAGGCTGGGAGTGGGACACGCGCCCAGGACAGAGCAGTGCCGTAGGGCCAGAGTCTGCTGTCAGAGCTTCCCTTCAAGAGGATCCGATCCAAACCCGGGGGGCAAGAGCTCAGCTTCTCTCTGATTTGATCCCCTCTGCTGCCAGCTCTGTCTGCAGTGTGAACTCCAAACTCCTCATGCACTTCTTAGACCCGCTGCCACCTCTTCTCCCTGCTGCATTCCCAGGCCCTGCCCTGCTGCTGCTGCCACGGGAGCCTGTCCTGGCCCTTGGCTGAGAAGTGCTGCAGTTGCTTACATGCAAATTATCTGTGAATTAGCAGATGAGGAAAGGTAAAGCTGAAAATCAGCCTGGTCTTTTTAAGAGCAGTCACTGACTCACAGGAAGCTGGGGATGTGTCTGCTGTGTGCATGGTCCAGCAGCTGGGCTTGTGTCTCTGCTCAAGGGGACTGTGAAACACCACTCACCACTGAGAGCTTCAGGTTGTAGAGCTTGTCCTTAAATGAAATAAAACTTAAATATTGCAAGAGTCAGCTGTGAAAAGGGAGGCAGGGAATTCTGAGGATGAAGACGGTGGTACAGAGGCTGGAGGCTGGCAGGGGACATGGAGACTCTGTTTTTGGCATGATTGTGTGAGCTTCGGGCCACAACTGCACCGCAGGTAGGGCAGGATGGGCACAGTGCTGGACTGTGGCTGGTGGACCAGCACCCACTGATAGCTGGAAGCCACCAGGCTGTGTCAGCAGAGCACCAAGGCTATGCTGGCATGCTCTGCCTGCCTGTGGGCAGGTTATCTCACCTTCATTCTGCCACGCTCCCAGGCTTGAGCTGCTCTTGGCCCAGCATCTCTGAGCAAGTGCTGAGTGAGTCTGGGGCCGGCTGGCTCCAGCCATGTGTTCATGGCCTTTACTTCCTTTGGATCTCTTTCCTCCTTGGCCTCAGTTTTCTTCCTGCACATACCAGGGAGCCTCAGAATTAATGGGATCTCCAGAAGTGCAGCTAGAAATAATAAAAATAACCACCCAATCCACAATTTTGGCCAGTGTACAACAAATAGGGTCTGTGTCTAATCAGTTCTCCCTCTATTAGGAAAACAGGAAATTGTTTAAACTGAATGAACAGATGCTGGGAATAAAGAAAGAGGAGTAAGTTTAAAGGGGAAAATGCAGTAGCTGCTGAAAGAGCCTGCTGGCCTCCTGAGGTGCCGGAAAGATTAGCATGACAAATGGTTTCTGACTTTTCAGAGTTTGTGCTCTTCTCAACTTCCAGTAGCTTTAGGCATGGGTTGCATTCAGAACCCCTTGCTCCAGGCTTCCACAAGTTCTTGCCTTTTCTACAAGCCAGAACAAAGGCTGGCACATCTTAGATAAACATTAATGATGTTCCAGGTCTGCTTCAAGTATGTAAACATACACGATTGCAGAAAAGCAGGTTAATCGCTGAATTTTGCTTGCAATTACCAAGACACATAATTCTTTGCTTTTACAAGCACAAGTAATTTCAAGAACAGAAAGTACCTATGCTCAAAACTTAACCTTTCTAATAATAGAATTTGCCATCTATTTTAGAAAGCAGCAGAGTTTTGCCAAGTATCAAAACATAGTTACATCTTCATAGAGGGAAACGGCAAATTATTCTGTTTATTCCCATTACAATTAATGGCGGAGTATATATGTAAATCATCGCTTACAGAAGCTACCTATTGTCCTTCAAATGAAGGATTAAAAAAAGTAATATGTCAGCCAACACCTGAATAGATGAAGGCTTGAATGATTTGGTGGGATCACCAGAAGATTTTGTAAAGCATCAGTGCAAGTCCTCATCAAGCCTTTCTGAACAGTCTAACTGAAAGCCACTAGAAATGCAAAACCAAACCTCACAACTGAGCATGTGCTCTGTCTGGCTCTTCCTCACTCTTTTACACTATTCCTTTGAAAATAGGTGAGTTGACATAAAATATTGCAAAAGGAAATATGTGATACAAATATAACAGAACACACCCAGAGGAGAACACCTCCTACCTTTTGTAATGAAATACCTGTACGGATCTCTCTTGTGATCATTAGGAGTGCAGAGACTTTAAGGACTGGTCTCCCAGCCTTCTGTCTGACTCCTGGCTGCGTTTCTTTGGAGGATACATATTTGATTTTTTCATGACCTGACTACAGCTCAGAGCACAAGTATCCTCCTGCCTGTCCTTCCTTTCTGATGATCTGACAGTGTTTGCAATTACCCTCTGTAAAAAGGCGAACAGGTTTCTGGGATTAACGTTTTGCAAGTGATATACAGATGATTGAGTAAAAGGAATTTGTCCGCAGTCTCTGTTACTGGACTCCAGAATTTGCAGGATGTGGGGGTTTTTTTCTGACTAGCATGCCTAGGAAGGAAAAAGAAAGATCTCTGGTACTAGAAATGAAACTCTGTTTGAACTATCCCACATGACTAATTACAGGAAAGCCGTGATTTTATTTCTGTCTCTTTTACTCTATAATTGAGCTCTAAGGTGTTAAGCTATAAATTTCAAATTGAGAGAGGAATCCACTTGGATAGAAGGCAATTTATTGACCTTCATTAATCCCACTGAGCCAAGCATATTCCTGGTGGCAACCTGTTAACCTTGATTGAGTGATCCCAAATTTGAATTTTGCCCACAAAAGAATTAGATGAAACCTTGATTTTCAAAGTCATTGTCTGATGACCTTTTACACAGGGTTTTTCTTGTAACATCAAACATATGGGGTAACTAAAAGACTAACAGAGGCTAGTTCTTGCATTAATTTTAAGCAATCTCCGTCACAAAAAGAAAAAGAGGGCATTAAAAAAGAGATAGGGTTTCATGGCATTTGTTTTGGATTGATGATACATGAGAGGAAGGTCCTGTTCAGGGCCCCAGAGCAGATCCTGTTCACAGGATACTTGTGTCTGGTGCATATCTCTGGAGGAGATGAGGAATATATTTTTTTAAGACACTGTGCAAACATCTTGCTGTGCAGGCTGAACGCCACTTAACAGCAGGGCTTTGGTGGCAGTGGTGGGTCCTTGTAGCAGACCAAACTGAGAAACAGTTGGATCTTTTCCAGAGGAAGAGGAAACGCGGATCTTGCAAGGTGTATGTTAGCAGGGTGATCATCTTGCCTGTGCTTCCCAGATGAGTCACTTTGTCCAGGTGTCACTGGCAGAGCACCAGCCTTTGGGCTGGAGGGATGAGAGTTTCGGTGCTGTGCCAGTCACAGCTCACGTGTTTGGGGAGCCTGAGACAGCCTGGGGCTGATAGGAGCCATGGCAGGCTGGGCTGAGACGGCAGGAAGCAGAATAAGGATTTAACAAGGCTGGTGGGAAGAGTGGTATCAATGAAAAGGAGGTCACGCTGAGACCTGCATTTTGGTAATTTCCTCATGTGGGAGAGAGCAGGTCATCTAACGCATTAGTGTGCAAAGCTGGTGAGGCTAATCCAGCTCTTGCTGTGTTTGAAAGACTCTTTCCTCCAGTTCCTGATCTCAGAAGAATCATCTCTGTAAGGAAAAGCATAATTGTTTCTTCCCACGTCTCTGTTTTTTAAGAACATCTTGGTTTTTAGAGCGGGAAAAGAGTCTGGGCTGCTTTTGTTAGATCCCTGTTCCTGTTGAGCTTTAAATTGCGATCTGCATTGGCTCACACACTTTCTCAGTTGTGTTTTAAACAATCTCTGTTGCAAACATACTCGATGGTAATGACTCCTGATGTCCCAGGGGAGCTGTGTGAGGACAGTTCAGAAGTTTTAGTGCGCTGCATTAAACCTTCATTTGTCCTTGTGGAGGCTGAGAAATTGTTTTTGTTTTTGACAGTCTTAATGAAGAGCAGTCGATTAAAATGTTTGTAAGGCTCTGAACTAAAGGAAACATTTCATTAGGTAACACAGTTGATTTAACTGGTACATAAGCTGGTCATGGGGTTCCTATTAAACAATGTTCAGGCTCCCACTGTCAATATAAATATGCAATATTTAAATTAAAAAAAAAAAAAACAACCCTCACTTCTGTTCCTGATACTGATCCAACAAGGGTGTTCAGAGTCAAAATTTTGTAGTATGGGTTGTCTTTCAAGAGAGGTCGTGTGGACCCCTCCTGCTGGTATGAAGTGCCTCATGGCATCCTCGTTACAAGTTCAAGACATGGCTTACATAGAAATATCACATCAGGAAATGTTCGCTTTCACTCCTTTTCAATTACAATAGAGAAGCTGCAACAAGTCGGTGACGAGCGTGGTGGGACATGGCAGCTCTGTGGGCTGGCACCAAGGTCTGCCTCAGTATCCAAGTGTGGCTCCATGCAGCTGTGAAAGGAGTAGGAAAATAAAGATGAAAGAATTCAAAACCACTTTGCTATTTCAGTCACGTCACCCTTTCCCTTGTTTTTTCTCTGCTGAGTTTCCCTCCCCTCTCTCATCAAACAGTGTCTGCCTGCCTTCGCTTTGATGGCCCTTCAGATCATCTCGCTCCTTTCTACCTCAGTGGGCAGTGTCTGCCGCAGTGCTGGAGAGCTGGTGATGCCTGACTCCCCTCCCTACTGCTGCAGTTTGATCCCACACTTCTGTGCTTTCTCTTGCTTCAGAGCCACCCTGCAGAAGAACTCAGACACCCATAAAGTGTCCATCCTTGGAGTTATCCATGCTTATTTCTTCTCCTGGGCACAGTTATCTCCAAAATAAAAAATGAACAAATGTGTAGCAATATGGGTGATGAGATCTGATTTTCATTGTGTCTAAGGGGTAAGGCAAGTCAGGGCTGAGAAGATGAGCCATATCTGTGTGGGGGTATTCAGATCACTATGCCTGTAGCTCCACCAGGGGTTTTACCTGTCGGGTACATCGAGAAAACAAAACTAAACTGACAAATCCTTGTGTTTGTGACTACAAGTCACAGACACGGCTCGTTTCCAGGCTGTGAGAGCCATGCTTTCAAGGTGCAGATAGTGTGCAGGCTGTTGGAGCCACACTCCCATGGCTTGTGAATAGTCCTATTTCCCTGATGCGGTATTTCTGTTTCATTGTTTTTTATTTTCAGTGTGGCATCACTAGATAGTAACACCTACATTCAGCCATGGGGACATACCAGGTTCTAGTAAAGTCACTCACATTTATTTCTTCAGCTTCTGTTATCTAGTCAAAACAAAAGGCCTCCAGTACTCTACCTGGGACTTTATTTTTATGGAGAAGGACAATTTTGATGAATGCTTTGATAAAACAGGAAGGGCTATTTTGGGGGAAGTTGCTTTGCTTTTGTACAGTGGATTTTTATTATTTTAAACACAGGATTCTTTGTTTAAAAAAGAGAAGGCCTGTGAATTTTGCTGTTTACTTTGCCTTTGCTTCCCCTTCTGACAAGGAGTGGATAAAATTTATCCACATGGTCCCTTTCAATTTAACCCCAAATTTCACAGTACAGTGTCTATGCTGTTTTTATCACTGAAAAAAAGAGAAATGGTGGGAATTTAAAATGCTGCGGAACACTGAGATTCACCAAGAATGCCAAAGCATTCAGCGCTTGGTCTGGCAAGGAAACTGGAGACAAACTCCAGCACTAGTATCCCTCTCTGTGTCAGGCTCAGGACTGCAGTCCCTTGCACAGCCTCTGAGGAAGACCAGGATCATAAATTCTCCATGCTCTCCTGCCTGCCTTTCCAATCTCCTTTCCTGGGGCCAGCCCATGCTTTTCAGGGCCAGGTTCAGCCTACCAAGATATATATCCTTTTTGCTATCCTGCAGAGAAGTGAGAACTTCCCTCCTCAGCTGCAGCCCCTCCTCATGAAGGGGAGGTCCCAGCTGGCCCCTGGCTGCTCAGCTGGTGGGTGAGTGGGTGGCCACATCCCTCTCCTGGCCCCACAAGCCATCTGAGAGGGGATGGTCTGAGAGGATTTCAGCTGGGCATACAGGCTGACAAACAAGACTGCATCAGTCCTTTTTTTCCCAGCTTGTCTTCAAACACACGCTGGAAAAGGAAACTTCGGGTTTTTTGCTCACATATTGATGTCCCAGCTGTTGGGAAATCACAAAGACCAAAGACTGTTCTACTGAGTAAATACTAGACTTGTAATTAATTGAGATGGTTTTCTAGAGTAATGTGGGCTATGCAGCGTCCCATTTGGCCTGAGGAAGACCAAAGGCATCTTCCTGACTCTAAACCAGTCCCCAGCTCTCCAGTGATCCCAGCACGTGTCTGTTCATAGAACGGCAGAGCTCAGCCTTCCCTTGTGTTAGCAGGATCAGAGCAGAGAGAGGAGCCTTTGAAGCACCACAAATAGTGCTCACAGTGCCCGAGCAGTGGTGGTTGTACTCAGAAAGGACTCAGCTCTCCTGCTGTGGTACTCAGGGTCAAGAGATCAGGTCAGGGATTATCCAAGGCACTCTGCACAGTTAGCCAGGGGAGACACCTGCTGAAAACGGTCTGAATATTCTTTCTATTAACCGCAAAGGAACCTTACAGATGCCTTCTGTTTCTTCTCCTCATGAGAGCTGTGGTGCCTCAGTGCAGTGAGACACCAGAGCAAGCAGGCAGTTCAGTTTGTGCCACAAGGTTTTACACTAGCTCTGACCCAAATCCAGCAGCCAGAGCATCCCCACACCTCTGCCCCACCAGTGAAAAACAAGCACCCGGAGGAAGGGTATAAAAATAGCTCCTTGAGTAAAGTCTATTTCCTCTGCATTTAGTTGTGTGTCTTGAAATCCAGTAGTGTGGTGAGGAGGGGGGGTTACTCCGTAGCACTTGGCCCATGGAGCTGACAGGAAGGTCATCCTCAAAGATCAGCGGGAGCATGTGCATGACTCGCGTCTTGTGTTTCCTCTGAGGACAGACTAAATTTAGCATTTTCACAGATGGACATTGAACCATAATCCATCTAGGACTATGGGGAGAAGAGTGGGATGGGAGTTGTTTGTCTGGGCCTTTTGCTGTGTAACCAGCTTCAGTGCACCACCACTACTTGTGGTGTTCCTCAGGATCTTCTGCTTTGCTCAATATTCTGTAACTTACTGCTTGATCCTTTCTCTGAAATTTTAGAAGATTAGGCATGAAGGAAAAGTAGACTGCTGCTTCCAGGTTCAGGCCTGACATCCCTACTAATTTAATGTCAAACTGTGGATGTACTTTTTAACAGCACCATCACAAAGATTGAACCTGTAACTACTGGTCCTTGCAAGAATTGCAGGGACAATTACTAATGACTGATGATTTTGGTTTCCCCAAAATGTTGCCTCCCCACTCTTTCAGCTTCCAGACAGTTAAAGGGACTAAATGTGGCATTTGTACCCTGCAAGGCCTTTATACTGCTGGGCTGATCCTTCTGTTTCTAATCTTAAACAACTATTTTATGAGCATGTTTTGAAATGAACTAGTTCTGCTAAAAATCTCATTTCCCTGACTGGTCTGAGCTGGAAATAGGCAAACCATGATGCAAGGCACATGTGTATTAAATAATGTATTTCCAGTAATAGAAATTATGTTTCTGTGTATCTGCTTCAGCACACTGCACAGATTTGAAATATTGATCCTGACACAAGAAGCCTGATTTTCCTGTCATTTATGCAAGCATTTTGTCAGAACACTTATTCCCAGGTTACACATTTTGCAAAAGAGCCTGAAACAACGTCAAATTTACTTAGTTCAGATTAATCTCAAACTTTAGAAAGCAGAGTTAATGTTATTGCAACTATGATGATCTAAAAGTCTAGAACAGGAGGTCATTTACATAAATGCCAGTGTATCTTTTCCCAGTCATATTAGCTGGTCTCATAAAGAATATTATCTCTTCATAAAACTGTTGTCTTTAGCTCCAGAACTGTACTTTTCTTTTCTTGAAGGCAGAGTCCATATTTGACTGCATTTTCCTTAAATCTGTTTGAAAAGTATCTCACAATCTAGAACAGGAAAACAGATGTTAAGCCATTCTTGTCCTTGGATGTCCTCAGCATTTATTAGAAGGTGCTACTTCACATTTGTATCATATATTCTTCATAAATGCATTGAACATTCATTGATTCTGCAGAATTGTAATGCTGTCAATTAAGTGCTTTTTTTTTTTCTTCTTCACAGAGTTTGCAAAATACAAATTAAATTTTACACAGCATAGAGATAATTGCTTGCATATTTCAGGAAAGATTGGGATGGCCTCCAGCCTCACTAAAGGTGTGCCTTCCAAGAAAAACAGTAAGCATACACTAGCCAACGCTTCACTGATACAGCAGCCCTGACTACTCCTTAGCAAGACAATTTGCAGCTCATGAGTGTTGGTGACTCCTGTTTTCATGAAGTGAACCTTAGGTTCCATTTTTCTCAGCCATAACATTATACTGCCTGATGCCAAATGACAGGGGGTTTTTATTGCCCTTTGCTTTTGCAAGCCAAAAAGATTACAAGTTCAACAGTAGCACCCAGTGATCATATTTCAAGAGCATTTTTCTGTTTCCTAGACTAGGGAGGAACACTAAAATATTTGAACTCAAGATACACTTCTAAAAGGTATTTTTAGGTCTTTGTACACTTCAGTTTTACTTCTTCGAGACTGTAGCCAGCTCTTTATTTTCTCTGTAGATTTCATGTGTCTTTAGGATTTTAAGTTAATAGCTGTGTTTTCCCAAGGAACTTCTATCCAGTTTCTTTGGAAATCTGTGGGAATTGCATTTAGGTACCAGAGAACAGATTCTGGCTTTAAGAACCAAATAGCATTCTTCAGAAAAGCACCAAAGAACTTATTAACTCTGCAGGACTCCTACTCAGTGAAATAAGAACATTCTTTCTTTCACTGACTAGAAAAGTCAAATCAGGTTTCATGCAGGGTGCAGGAATCCAGGGGCTCTTGGTGCCAATCTGACCTGTGAAAAACCTTACTGAAGAAAGCTCTGTGCACGGATGGCTGGGGAAGGTAGTTCAGGCTTTACACCCCCTAACCCTCATGGCCATTGCACCTCTGTTCAGACAGATCTGCTGTGGTTGTGCTGTGCACACAGTGCTGCTCCACAGGAGAACTGCTGGGGCCCAGCCTTCACCTGGGAGCCCAACACGTTCTGCAATGTTCGGTCTGCTGCAGCCTTTCGTTATTCCAAAGTTGTGCCTTTCTGCACGTAAAAATGCAAAAATGCTCATTCCTCTCCCATCACCTTCTGATTGCTATCATAAAACAGGACATGCAGGCACAGCAGAGACAGGCCTGAGCTCAGCAGCCCTGGGGGCAGGTGCTTCTCTCAGCTGAGCAGAAGATTGCCAGCCAGCTGGAAGTACCCATTTTGTCTCACACCAGGAAGGCTGAACCTCCCTGAGCACCAGGAATGCGTCCTGTGCCTACCTGAGCAGCCAGGATCTACCACAGCGAGTGGGATCACCCAGACCAGGAGATGGCACAGCAGTACAGGTGATGCAACAGCCACACAGCTTGAGGCTTTTTGCTGTGAAATCTGAGCAATGCTGACAGGAGAACCAAGGCAGATCAAGGAACCCATCTGGGCTAAAATAAACCTTTTTTTTTCCCCACCAGGTTAATTTTAACCTGGATCCACTTGCAGATCAGATTCTCTGTGAGGCTGCACAAACATTTCTGTTGGCACAGGGGAAGCAGCAGGAAGGAGCAGGCACCTGGGAGAGACAGAAAAGGCAACAAAGGGATTTGGCAGAACTGTTGGCTCTTGACAACTCCAAGAGCTCATGGAACTATCATGTACTGTGGCACTGTTACATACCAAGAGATTGCCTGAACACAGGAATTAAAAAGTACTCCATGACATCATGTACTTGTCCCACTCACAGAAAGACTAGAGGGTTTTCTCTCTTGTGGTATCTGGAAATTCCAATGTGTAGAAATCCAGCTTTTGGCAATGTCTGATGGTACCACGCAGAAGGGGGATTTCCAGAGTTTTGGGTGCTAGACTGGCATTTGCTCACTGGCATTCCCAGGAGCAGCATTTCTGTACAGAACATCAGCAGAAATCCTGTCTGTCAGAGAGCTAACATCCTCAAAATATCCTAACTGCTGGTGTGTGGACACCGAAGAATGGAAGCAGGCAGAGGTGCTCCACACTGAAAAAAGGTTGTTTTCTAGCCAGTCATTCCACCAGCTGATAAAAATAGCACTAAAACTACTTTTTTTTTTTTCAATTCTCTGCACAGCAGGCTGCCTGTTGTGTGTGCCCTTGTTATTTATACCCACCATAAGTTTCAATAGCAGCTTTACAGATTCTTTTATGCTTGTCTTAGATCTGGTGTTGTAAATCAGAAAGCTTTGCCATCCTAAACATTGCCTGGTAAGAACTCCTCTGCATTCTTTTTACCTTAGAATAAAAGGGAAGTGGAAAATACAGTTAATGCAGTAATTTGGCCCAAATAAATATAAGCTTTTACAATACTGACATTGAAGTTTATTTTAATTGAAGTGCAATTCCTCCAGACTGGCCAAACAGAGAAAATTTCCCCCCCCTAAGCAGCAAGTAGTGTGTGCCAGTTTTTTAATTTTTCTTTTAGCTTGCCTTGAACCCTGTTTGTATTGGGTACTGGGCGGGGGAAAGGTGATGAACAGAACTTGCAATTTGCTGCAGAACATCTCAGGAAAATAGTCCAAATACTCATCCATTAAACAAACAAACAAACCAAAACAAGTAACAACTTACTCTAAAGAAAGAGAAATGGCATTTAAGGGAAAATCAGCTGTGGCTTCTACCATCCAAACAGAACAACCTCAGGCAAGTTGGGACAAGCAGGCTAGGAGTATTTTTGTTACACTGTTAGTTTGTAGTTGCTAGAACAACTCACCTTTGCCATGCACCAGTGGGTGAGGCTCCTGTTTGCCTTGGAAAGCAGACTATGATGGGCTGAGATAGGCTCCTGATTTCCCCACCAAGGCCCAACACAGTAAGACAAGAGCCAAAACATGCCCAAAAGGGAGTGCTTTAATGCTTCTTTTCTTCTGTCACTGGGTATTGCTGTGACTCCCAAAGATACGTCTCTGTTCTAATGGAGATAAGTGCTTCAGGAAACAAACACAAACCTGCTTTAAATTTTTATTTCACTCTTTTCTGCTGAAGGGTTTTTTTTATTCCAACCAGGAGCTCGTTCAGGATGTGCCCACCATCCAGAACAGCTCCCCAGCAACCAATCAATACTGTACCAACACAGTGTGGTGTGTGGTTTCGCTTACGGGGCCTCCCAGGTCAGACTGGTTTGTGAGGTGAGGCTCTTTGCTGCAGCCTCATCAGAGCATAACTCATCTGGTGGTACTGCTGGCAGGTCAGAGAAGTCCCCTCTGCTCACACAAGACCTTGCTGGAGAGGTGGAGCCAGTCCAGGGGCAGGTGAGCCTACAGTGAGGTCTGGGAGGATGGTAACGGGGCTGTACTTTACACCAGCTTGTAACTGTTTTCTTAAGCAGCTCACTGTCAGCAAATGGTTACTGCTTCGGAAGGAGCTGTATACATGGGAGAATTGGTCCTCTGCCCAGGAAAGCAGAGGAACTGGACAATGTAGGAATCTGCTCTGAGATCTCTGAGAGGCAAAGTTAGGCTGGAGGCTGAAGGGGGACATATGTGTTCTGCAGGTGTGTTCTACCCTGAAAGCAGGTGAAACTGTCCTGGGTTGTACCTTCCTGAATATTTGGGGGACAAATCTAAATTCCCTTGAAACAGGGAAATAACATGAAAGAAAATATGTGTATCTTATTCTGTCTACAGTTATCCACCTTTACTTGATGATCTTTTTAAGATACTTTTGGGGATAAGTCTCCAAGCAACTTCTCTTCTTCTGTAGATCTTCCTTCTTCATAGAATGCAGAGAAAAAGATGGGCTGTGAATAAGGGAAGAAAGGCTGGTGTCAGTGGGGGCTTGTGATGTTTGGGAGAGGTCTGTGAGCAGTATGTAAAGGTGAGCTCCATCACAGCAGAGCAGATGGGTCTGACTGTGGCCTTTGGCTTTACAGTAGAGTTGATGTGCCAGGATGCTGTTAGGTCACAGCAACTCTTCTAAGCTGCCATAAATCCACCCCGTGCTGACATCCACAGACGAGAGATAAGGATGATATATCCTAACATTGCTGAATATATGCCTACATTGCTGTTCAGCGTGCAGGTTGTGCTGGACTGTCTATATTTCTTCTTAATTTGTTTGGTTTAGCTAGTTGAGAATGTTCTTTTTTTTGCCTACCACTGTGCTGAACTGAGGAGCCAAAAACCTCTCCTTGGAGTTGTGCTCTCTTGCGCCAGGAGGGAATATAACTCCATTTATTTATTTATTTTTAATTTATTTTATCTTCTTTAGTACCCAATAAACTTGTTGTTTTTTCCAACTGGCACGACAAGGCTCTGGCTATTTTTAAAGAATGTGGTTCATTTGATTTAATCTAATGAATGTTTAGTGCTGTTGAAAATAGCTGGAGCCAGAGCCAAGAATAATGTACTGAAATGTGCTGGTTGAGCAAGGACTGCTTCACTCTGCCAATCTGTTTCCCTCCAGTTGTTCAGATTTACCTGGACTTACAAGTAGCATTTGCAGGGAAGATATATTGATCCAGGTGCTTTTAAATACTAATTCCAGAGACCAATAGTGCCAGAGCTGTATTTTGTCACACTCATTCCAAGACACAGCTAACAATGACCGCTCTTCCTGTTGTTCAGTGTAGGATGTCTAATCTCTGGTTCAGACCACTTTAAAGGGAATGTGAAATGCTGATATCCTTTTATTTCACATAGGAAAATTGAGGCGTGAAATGGTAATTTTTTTCCCTAAAGTCACCCAGAAAGCAAGTGACAGAATGAGTAATGAAACCAGCATCTACTGGGCTCCTGAGGCTGCAGTGTAACTCCTGATTTCTCCACGAACCAAAGTAAGACCTCAATCTGAAAATACATTCTGCTAAGTCCTAGTGGTTCTCACTGATTTTCAGAACATCCGTGTTTACTGTCCTGCCTGCACCCCTGAATTGCTCTGTAGAGGTACCTACCTCTCCCTATTGACGAAACTTAAATTTGATGCATGTGTTTGCACTGACTTTGACACTGCAAGCCACACCAAATATTTAAGTTGCTTTTTAAACTGTACAAATCCATCTTTCTCTTGCCATCCATCAGTTATTTCTGTTAGATAGTTGGTTTGCTATTCCGCCCTACGAAAAGAGTAGCTAATACTTAGGCTTCAGTGGATTAAAAAAATAAATCAACCATAGTACATCTTATTCCATGATAGTGATGTCCATAGGGATGGATTTTCTGCAGAGATTGCTTTACACCCTAAAGCACAATGACTTGCATAAGTAATGAACAGATGCTCCTGACAGTTATTACATTATTTATCTCCCTATGCATGTGATGGGGGGAAGGAAACAGCACCTGTTACTATGGGAGAAATACTGTCACTGCTGTTCTGCATTACAGACCTCCAGGGCAATCTGGGCCAGGCATATTTCACTGCATTTGTGTTGACCCAAAATGAAGCCATGCCAGTTTACATCCCCTCGTTATTTTGGCCTTTGTTTCCCTCAGATAGGTCCCTCAGTTCTTAACCTAAGAAAATAAAATAACTGCTGCATGTGTGAGGGAGCACTGAAAGCAGTGAAAAAATTTGTTTTCCATCTTTCACCCCAAATTTTTCTCAGGAAGGCTGGGTAAAACTATTAGAACTTATTTCCCTTCTACAACAACAGTACTTTTTACAGACCATCTCAGATTTCATACAAAAGTAACTCATATGCCTGGGGAATTTCTAAAGGAGTATTTAAGAGTAGACAGAAGTAATTTCTTTGTCATCCCGACATTAGACTGAGATGACTTCCCGTCTGTCATCGGTGTTGGGCAGGGCAGCACACATGGCCCATGGTGCAGGCACACTGCTAATAGACTTAGCTTCAAATGCAGCCAGTCAGGGCCATAAAATCTTTTTCTTCACTCCACTGCAGGTAATGATTGAAGCATTTGGAGTGTGATGCCAGGAGATGTTTCCTTAAAGAAGTCCTGTGACTCAGCCTTCCAGTAAAGGGGGTTTATAGCAAAGAGGGAGGGTGCCTTTTTACACAGGCAGATAGTAATAAGACAAGGGGGAATGGTTTTAAAGTAAAAAAGGAGAAATTTAAGTTAGATGTTGGGAAGGAATTCTTTGCTGTGATGGTAGTGAGGCACTGGAGCAGACTGCCTGGAGACATTGTGGCTGTCAAGTGTTCAAGGCCAGGTTGGATGGGACCTCGAGCAACCTGATCAAGTGTAAGGTGCCCCTCCCTATGGCAGCAGGTTGGAATAAGATGACCTCTAAGGTCCCTTCCAACCCAAACCATTCTATAACTCTACTCTTAGACTGAGGCACAGGTTAGAGCAGGGGCAGGGATGTTTTCCTTGTCAGGTCAGGGGACACGCTGATAATTCATGGACCACAGTCACACGTAAATTCTTCCTGCCCAATAATCCAGTCCCAGACAAGCAGCTCCTTGGCCTTCACCTTGGGCAAGTGGGCTGTACAGATTTCCACCCCCACACAATCTCTGCAACACTTCTACATCCCAAAGGCTGAATTCTCTACTTGAAGTTACAGACTCAGTGCAGCTGGCAGCATAATGGCTATTGGCTGCTGCTGACAGATGTTTTTCCCAGCTGGGCCTGGAGCTGAACTAGACTGCCCACAGCATGTCTCCCCCTCTTCTTTATAGGAGCTAATTGATGTGGTGTGGTTATTAAGAATATGGTTTTCAGCCTTATTTTGTGAAATATTTATTCCATCATTCATCAGTGAGTGGATGTACGTGTTTTTAAAGAGCAACTTTGTAGAGATAACCTTCACAACACTGCTGGAACTGTAGACCGGGGAGGGGCAGAGCCTGCTTCCTCCCACAATAATTACTTCAATTCTGTTTTAATTAGGGAAGAAGGTTTTTTTTAAGACCTGAAATTGCACCTTAATTATGTTTTAAAGTTTGGCTGCAATTACAAGAGCTATGACCTTGCTTCCCAACCCTCCTCACAGTCTCAGACTCCATGTTCATGCGCTGGTTTAGCGAAGCCTCACTCCCTGGCAGGGTTATTGTGGTGCCTCTGCTGGCACACCCTCCGTGTTTTTCCACCACTCTGGCTCTCAGCTGACGGCTCTGATCAGCCCAGTTCCCCCCAGGCCTCCCCATACTCCCCCCAGCATGCCATGCCCTGGTGCCGGGCTCATACAGAATCACAGAATATGCTGAGCTGGAAGAGACCCACAGGGCTCCTCAGGGTGGACAACTCTTCCAGGAGTTGTGGGAATTTAGAGGTGAAATGCTAGAGGTGAACAGCTTAGGCTGTTTCCTAGTCTCTTAAATGAGGAGTGTTAAGGGTTTTCTTAAGATGATTTTTAAAACCCACCAAGAGCTGGGATCTGTTAAACCAGGTGCTATGTATGGCCTGCTCCTGCCTCAGGTCCTGTACTGCAGGTTTGGGCAGATGCCACCTGAGCAGTGAAATGCCAGTGAAGACCTTACCCCTTCTCTGCTTGCAGAAAGCAGGCTGAGATCAGGTGGGGGCAGCCAGCCCATGGGGCAAGAGGTTGGTATGCTGTGCAAGGGCAGGGTAGAAAAGAGAGATGCAGTTCAACGTAGAAAGCAGAGACATGAGGAGCTGCCTTCTCAGAGGAGCCCTGCTGCGAGTTTCCTGAATCCCTCAGAGGGCCTGAGTTGAGGAGTTGAGCTGCTGCCCGGAGAGCCATGGCAGGGACAAACACAGAAAGGAAGAGGTGCAGAAGGTGAGGGTGTCCCAGCTGGTTCCCAGGCCATCTTTTCCTTCTCTGGCTGCAGCTGTGGTTTCTATTTCATGTGTGACATATTATCTCCCTACTACAGGCACGAGAGCCCTGCGTGCACCCTCGAGACATTCCCTTGCAGCTCCCAGATAGGCAAAGACCCAAGTCAAAGAAAGACACAACACACAGCAAATGGGAAACAGTTACAGTGCCCTTTGTTCTCGTACTGAAAACACCTTGGTGCTCAAGGGCATTGGCAGGAAAATTTGCATGCTTCAGGCATGTTACAAGGTTGTCAGTCCTTCCAGTGAGGCTGTAGTCAAACAACAGTTCTTGCAGAGCAGCCAGAAGTGAAGCAGGAAGGGTTCATATTTGCCAGTGTGATGGAGGGAGTCTCTCAGGGAGGGCCTCTGTCCCTCGCCTGGCACCAGGTACTGGGGTCTTTCTGCCAGGAGTCCTTTAGGGTCTGCATGATCCCACCCAAGGGTAACATGGAATCACTCAGTCCAGGCCTGCCCCTGGACAACAGCACCTACCACACAGGCGCAACCTGAGGTGGGTTTGTGAGCACTCTGCCGTGTCCCCAACCCTTCCTTCCTGTCCAGAAATGGCCTTTGGCCCCCTGGGAGTGGCACTTACCCCAAAGCCATTACCAAAATCCTTAGTCCATATCAGCAGTCTGTGGCACCAGTAGAGCAATGCCCAGTCGGGCTGAAGCCCTGGCAAAAGCATGGCACATCTCCTCTCTGCCGTTTCCTCTCAATACCTGTCTGCCTGGGAGAAGTGGCTTGTTGGATTTGTTCAGCTTTTGATGCAAGAGTGCAAAACTATGATGCTGTTGCTCTGGAATCCTGCCCAACCTCTCCTACCAGCTGCCTTCCAGCAAGGCTCAGGATGGTTTTGGCACCTCCAGTTTGCTAGGCTTTAGGTGGGAAATCCTAACACAACAGGCTGGCACCTTCCAAAGCAAGCTGTGCCTCTGGATCTGGAGTGTCTTGGTCCGTGTGTCAGAAGGGCAGGCATTCCCTCTGCAGTGCTTCAGGCAGGTCTGCTGCTGCAGGAAGCAGGCAGAACCCTCGGGACCACAGCCGGCTGCGCAGTACTTCCAGCCAGTTGTAAAGAGTTTTAGCTGTCAGATGCTTAAGTTAAGGAATGGCACTGAGGGCGGGGAGGGAAGCCAAGAATACTGTGAAGTTTAAAAAAAAAAAACCCAGAGCAGTACAAGTTTTGCCTTTTAAAGGCTTTGGTGGAACCCCCCACCATCCGCAACGTATCAGAGCTTTAGCAAACTTCCTCCCGGGCAGTTTTTATTTCTCGCTCCTCATCTCGGATGTCGCCTGCCCGGGCGCAGATACCGCAGTTCTGCATTTCTTCCTCCTGAAAAGTCCTTTTTTTTTTTTTTTTTCTTTTTTTCTTTCCAAGCAGCGGCGGAGCCGGGGCTGGCCGCAGCCCCCCCTCTCCGGCCGGGCCGGGCGCGCTCCGCCCGCGCCGCCCCCCGCTGCAGGCGCCGCCCCCGGAGGTGCGCGCCCGGCTCGGCGGGGACAGCGGCTGCCGGCGCCGCGGCCGGAGCGGCTCCGCCGCGCTGCTCGCCTACTTACGAGTACTTTTTTTTTTTTTTTTTGCTTTGCTTTAGGGCCTTTTTATTATTATTATTATTATTATTATTATTTGGTTTGTCGTTTTTCGCAAGCGGGCCGGTGGCTCCTTGCCATGAGCAGCCCGAAGGCAGCATGAAAGCGGGCAGGCGCGGCTATCCCGCCCGCTCCGGTGTAGGATGGCTCCTGGCGAAGTGCTGCTGCTGCTGCTCCTGCACAGGTCGGTGGGGCCCGGCGTGGGGAGCATGTCCCGGGGGGCTGCTGGGGGGTCGCGGGCTCAGCGGTGTCCTCGGCGAGGCAGCGTCCCTCCGCTGGCTGCCCCGGGGACAGCGGGGGACAGCGGTGCCCCTGGCCCCGGGGACAGCGAGGGACAGCGGTGCCCCTGGCCCCGGGGACAGCGAGGGACAGCGGTGCCCCTGGCCCCGGGGACAGCGGGGGACAGCGGTGCCCCTGGCCCCGGGGACAGCGAGGGACAGCGGTGCCCCTGGCCCCGGGGACAGCGGGGGACAGCGGTGCCCCTGGCCCCGGGGACAGCGAGGGACAGCGGTGCCCCTGGCCCCTGGGACGGCGGGGGACAGCGGTGCCCCTGGCCCCGGGGACAGCGGGGGACAGCGGTGCCCGCGGGCCCGCGGACAGCGACAAATGAGCCGGTAACGGAGACCGCGAGCGAGGCGGCGGGAGTTGATACAGTTTTACACTTATAGTTTCACATTTTATCATTGCTGGTAGGAAACACCCTGGGACTGTAGGGTCAACAGGGCGGGGAGAAATATTTGCTTAAATGATTTTTTTCCCCCCCCTTTCCTTTCTAGTCTTTCTTGGGCTCGAGTACGAGCAAAATGCTTTGAGAACATCTGTTTCTCACAGTTCACAAATCTCTGAATGGCGGTGGGGGAAGGTCTGGGGAAGCTGGCTGAGCTGAACTGCTGAGAGAGATGTGGGAAAGCCAGGGCAGCTGGAGTGCCTTGTAAAAATAAAACCAAAATCTGGCTTTTATGTGGAACAACACAGCTCAGATGCATTGACTGAAGGTTTTGCAGCCTGCAGTCTTTATGCTGTGATATGGGTCTTGGACTTGTTCTGGATAATGTGAGGTTTTTCAAAGATCTGCTTGTGGTATTTCGATGTTTCCTGTTCTCTGAATGGCCAAGCAAAATGCCCTGAACAAAACTTGGCTTTTGTGTCTTTTTTTTTTTTTTTTAAATAACTAAAGCTTTCAAATGCAGTGTTTTCCAGAGTTACCGAATCAACGACAAAAAGCAGATTAAGATGACATTGAGGATGGGTGGGCCTACTCGTTTCTTGGGGCACACATTTTGCAATGCAGGAGCCCTCTTTCCCCGATTACTGAATTAGTCACACTTCTGTGGTGGCACCAGCAAACTGACTGGTGATGGAGTTTGCCACTACTTCATAAGATGTGTTCTTTTTTAGCCTGGGGAGGACGAACCACTTCGTGCCAAGGAAATGATTCTTGAGGTCAATGCACACCACCCTGCTGTTTTGCAGCCTTTAAGAAGGAACATGTAATCTGGTTGTAGGGGTAGGGCTGCCTGCAGAAAGGTTGTGGTAGTAAGCCACTGTGAAAGCCAAGTCTCTTGGACAGCCTGTGCTTTAATGTGTTGGCCCATGCAGCAGGCTGGAGCAGTATTCGAGCTCTGGTCTTCAAAATGTTGATTCCAGCGGATTAAAATCTCCCTGCTGCCAGTCCTGCCTACAGAGGTCTCTAGAAGGGGGAAGGGGAAACAGCTGGCTCTTCTCTCTCTGCTTGAAATGTTAACTGTGTTTGCAGTTCTAGTTTACTGGGTTGGTAACAAAAAGTGTTTTGTGATACAGATGGATTTACTTCTTTCTTGTCCTTTGTTGTAAACTTCGGGTGAAAAGTTCTAAAAGGCTGTCTGACATGTTGTATTTAGTAAGGAAAACCAAAGATGGTGGAAATACTCCCAGGATTAAAGCAGGTACCAAACCTGACATTTGACAAGGGATTCAGGTGCCCCAGATTACAGCATCAGTGTGCTCTTGTTGGCAGCTTCTCCCATTAAATTTGGAGATGTTTTAATGTGGCAACCAGAGCTCTGAAGCTCTAACTTCATGTATTGGGTGTTGTCAGCGATCACCTGTGGGGGGACACTGTTCTTTCCAGGACTTCTCACTGATCTCAATCTCACAGTGCAAATAGGTGACTGTAGTTTGTATTTCAGATGGGTGTGAAGCATCTCAGAGCTAATCTCAGTGCTGCCCCATGTGTGACCTTACCCTTCCCTTTGGAAATTCGACTCTGCTTTTTCCTGGTGCCACTGCCTGATGTACCTTGATCTTTTGCAACAACTCAGTAGGTTTTCTTGTGTGGATAAGAACTGTCTGGTGAGAGAAATAGGGAAGATGAGCCTGCATTCTGTGTCAAACATAGGTTTTGTGCCCAGATAGTTGGTATGAGCTGCATCATTGCTTTCCATGGAGCTTGGAAGTGATGTGGATGCTTGATCTCCTAAATAGCAGCAATAACACAGAGCCGAGAAATCCCAAACCCAAGGTCCCCTGTGTATCATGAAATACGTAAGTTTTGTGTAACTGGGCATTTCTCTGAAGGATTTTGACAGATGACTCAAACTCTTTTGCATTAGTATTCCACTGCAGCAGTAAAGATCTTGATGCTGCTTTTTTGCTTGTTTCTCTTGGTGAGTTTGTGATCTAGTCAGCTTTGCCCATGTACAGAGCTGTTGGGATCCATCCAGAGAAAGCAAGTGACAGTACCATTTGCAATTTTCCTCTGACCCCGATAGTTGCCTGCAGGAACTAAATAAGGACTACTTCTCTGTTCTGCAGTATAGAGAGATATGAATCCTAATATAGGAGTGCCTCAGAGCAAGAGTCTGTCACTTGCTTTCAGCCATAAAAAGGGGTAGTTAGGAGCAGCACACTTGCATAGTCTTTAGGCCAGTGGCCTTACTAAGACAAGAGTGTGCAAACAAGGATTTTTGCTGTATCTCCTAAGTGCAGAAGTGCAAAATGACCTAGTGTAACAGGATGCTTCTTAATGCTGCAAAACTGTCCCTGGTAAAAGGGCTCAAATTCTGATGCTTTTCTGATAGCTAGAAAGTCATTGAACTCTCCTTAGAAATCAGCTTAGGATTTGCAATTGAATGTATCTTTTTTTTTTTTTAACATGAAGTCTCTCTCTGCAGTTATCTGTGTGGTTCAGATTAGAGATTATTTTAAAAGGGAAAAGAGGGAAAATAAAGAGATGGGAGGGATTCCCGCTTGTGAAATGCCTTTTCTAAAGCAAACCGTCAGCTGCATGCCCTGGATGTGAGGACATCAAAACTTTGTTGCCTTTAAGCACAGAGCCAAGTCCAGTGTGTGAGTGCCATTCCTCTGCACTACCTTCTGCACAGGGCTTTGAAGCTCATCAGTGAGTGGGAACATGGACACTGGGTGAGACTAAATTCCAGGCTCTGGTGCACAGGGAGCTGTAAAGACTGCCAGTGTCTCAGATTTAACCTGGGAATTAAATTCTCTGTGCTGCCTTAAACCTGGGGCCTTATTTAGGGGACATTTTTTTGCAGTACTTCAACTCATTCAATTCTAGCCCACACTGGAGCATGCTGGGGTCTCACTGCTCAAAGGGACACCTGGAGGTTGGAAAGCACAAGCAAGGTCTAGGAAATACTTTTCTTTGAGCACAAGGAGACAGATGTTCCAATCTACTGGACTTGATCTGGCTGTGAGTGTGCCAGGTACAGACAAAGAAGAGGGTCTGTGGTTAAAAGTAATCAATTGTCAGAATAACTTTCGAGTTCAGATGAGTAATATTGTATGGCTGCAGCATGGCTTCAGGTGAGACTATGGTACACTTTCTACTTGAGGGTAGCCAGAAACCAGGAGGATGGATTTAAATGGATGTGCTGTATTGGCTTCAGTAAAGAGCACATCCTCTGACTCCTCAAGCAGTTGCTCTTCTGAGTAGGCTGCTGGTTGTATGCAAACTTCTAATTTCAGAACAAAAGAAACTTAATCTGAATGTCAAACCTTAAATCTCAGTTTGTTAAAGTTGAAAGGTTGAGTGGGTTTCTGTTTGTACTAAGCTCTTGGTAAAGCTTTTATTTTAAATTTTCTGTCCCTCCAGCTTGTCCTATCTCTTACACTTTTGGTTTTCTTTCTGCAATTTTCTGTTTTACTGTCTTGGTTTTTTTTATTTCCTTCCTTCCTTCCTTCCTTCCTTCCTTCCTTCCTTCCTTCCTTCCTTCCTTCCTTCCTTCCTTCCTTCCTTCCTTCCTTCCTTCCTTCCTTCCTTCCTTCCTTCCTTCCTTCCTTCCTTCCTTCCTTCCTTCCTTCCTTCCTTCCTTCCTTCCTTCCTTCCTTCCTTCCTTCCTTCCTTCCTTCCTTCCTTCCTTCCTTCCTTCCTTCCTTCCTTCCTTCCTTCCTTCCTTCCTTCCTTCCTTCCTTCCTTCCTTCCTTCCTTCCTTCCTTCCTTCCTTCCTTCCTTCCTTCCTTCCTTCCTTCCTTCCTTCCTTCCTTCCTTCCTTCCTTCCTTCCTTCCTTCCTTCCTTCCTTCCTTCCTTCCTTCCTTCCTTCCTTCCTTCCTTCCTTCCTTCCTTCCTTCCTTCCTTCCTTTTCCTCTTCTTGCCTAAATCTTTGATTTGTTACTGGGTGTTTTCTGTAAGATGAAAAAGGAAGGCTTGTCTTGACAGAGTGATAGTGTCTTCTGTGCAGTGAAGGGGGCTCAGCCAGTCACCCTGTACATCTTTCCTGGCTGGGCAGAAACAGAGCCTTAACTGGAAGTTAAGAAAACCAGCATCATCACAAGAGCTGTCAACAGCACATTAATAAAAGTTATTTCTTCATTAGGTAAAAAGTGAGATCTGATGGTGCTTTTTATAGAAGGTGCTGACACTGTTACAGGGAGCTGCAGAGCTTTGCTGAGGGAACTGGTACCTTTGTGCTGAGTGGTAGTAAGAGAGTGATCTGCAGTAATATATTCAAGCCCATAACATTTCCTAATTTGAACATATTTTATTTGTGCTTCAGGCTGAGCCGTGGTTGCACTGTGTAAAGCATAATGGAATGCATGGCCAAAGCAGCTCTGTCAAAATTGAGGCAGAGGAGAAAACAATAGTAAAATAAAGGGTATCAACCAAAGCTTGCTTAGCTTCCTGGTCTTTCTTGAATGAGAAGTATGAGGAAACTGTTGGGTTTCCCAAATAAACTCCTTGGGTGATGTCCATCTGTTGCTCATTAGTTGTATCTCAGCAAAGTCAAGAGGATCAAGTGTACTGGTGCTCTGTAGGCAGTCTCTCTCCGTCTCATGCCAGAGTTGAGCTCTGCTTTTTGTCCTGGCAAATTCATGAGCAAATGGCTATGGAGAGGTTTGCAAGAGTTGTTGCTATGTCCTTCCAGTTCTATTAAGAGAAAACTGGTTAGCCCATGACAGGAACATCTCTTCCAAGTCCTGTGTTTTCCCACCTCTGCAGGCTGAGTCAGGAGTCAGAATAGGTCGTAGCAGAATAGGTCATAGCAGAGTTATTGGAGGGGACAAAAGAGTTGATGAAAATGCTGCTCAGTTGAGCAAGCAGGATTAACGTGACAAGGTGAAGCAAAAAAAAAAAAAAAAAAGTCACTCTTTTTGTTGGTGTGAAACTGCTTTCTTACACCTGCTCTACACCCTCGTGACACATAGTCCTCAGTTAGCATGCCCCAAAAGCATGACTGACAGTCCCCATGCCGGTCTGTCGGGGTAAACAGACTCACTGTTCTGAACTTCTTGGCATTTGTGTGGCAATGACACATCGGAGGAGTTCAGGAGAAGGCCTCGGGCTGATGAGTAACCTCTGAATATGGACAGTTGAAGGAGAAGCATGGCCACTGCTCTGCTGGCAGGCTGGGGAACAGTGTTCCCCTCATTGTAGGATTACTGAGTCCTGTTTGCGGGAGGGCTTCTTGAGGGTAGGAACCTTGTTCACAGAGACAGCAGGTCACGTTTTCAGTGGATTTGTCTGAGTACTGTCAAATATGAAGTGTCCAAGAGCACAGAAGGTTTGAGCTTTTCAGAAGTGCTGGTTGCTGCACATGACTTTGTGCCCACTGCTCTCATCTGCCACCAGCCAGTGGTGTAAATTTCTGTAAATTGAATGTTTATCATGTCAGTGCCAGTGTTGGGATGCTGTAGCAACTTTCTCTCAGTTTCCGAGATCCAAGCAATAATAGTGTTATTATTTTCTCTCTTGAAAGTTACATGCACTGCAAGACAGCTCTGTCTCTCCTGATACAAGCTAGCTCCTCAACCTCCGGCTTCATGTTTCCCTGTTGTGACTAATCTTGCAGTCTTTTGACATGTGGTTATGTACAAGATGCAGAAAATAAACTTTCAGATACTAATTCATATGTGAAAAAGAGGTAGCAAGAGTTTCTATAAACATCAACTTTCAGTTACTAGTCTGGGCACAAATACATGGTGGGGATTCTTATTATTCAGATTGGTATGTTGTTTTCAACTTTTATAAATTCATCCAGCTTTAAAGAAACATGGGATTTGCTTTTATGCAGGCAAAGCTCCAAAACTTCCCAATCACTCCAAGGAGCATCTAAGAACCCACAAGGCTTTATTGCTTATTCATCCTGTCAAAAACCTGAAGAAAGGAGACTTTATTCTTAGGAAAAGAGAACAGATAATTGTGAAAAACCTAGCTTGGGTAACTCCCTGCTCAGTGTGAAGAGGTGGGGTGATTAAACATGCTGTTTTCCTATAAAATAAGTGCCAGATAGATGTATTGTTCAGGAATTCAATGCACGGATGCTGAAATAAAGTCTCTCCATTTTGAAGCGAAACAAAAAGGGCAGTTACTTCACATGACCCCAGAAGGATTTTGTTTGGGTTTTTTCCCCGAACTGTTATGTTTCAGCACACACCTTGTTAAAACTTGTGTGTGCATTAGGAAAACTAATCTGTCATTTCAAACTTAAGACCCCTCAAACTTCCAAAGTTTTCAGTCTAAAAATATCATCAAGATACTTCTCAAGCACCCCAGAACACTGTTACATTTCAGTCTAATTCTTGTCTGTTAACAGGCTTTATGAAAGCATTTTCATATTTGGCAAAAGTTGCAATTTCTTTTCAAAAGAGAGGAATTGGTTGGGCAGTTAGTGATTACAGCAGGGATCTCCAGATCCTGTGGTTTTCAGTACAGTAAGGAAATCCAATTTTCTGCCAGTTTAGCCACTGCATCAGTTGCTCTTGCAGAAGAGTTCAATTGCTAATATTGCATCACACGGTTCTGTGTCATGTGAAGTTACTTTTTAATACAACTATAGAAGCACATCTGGATGTTTTCTTTAAAAAGATGATCACAAGTAGGACTTGAGGACATGTAAAGAATTATTAGAAAATAATGAGATTATCTCTAATGAGATAAGCTGAAATCATCTCCCTTGACCGTTCTTTGCCATTGGAAAACCGCAAAACAAAAATTTATGTTTGCTCTTAGCTCCTGTCGCTTGATGTGGTTGTTTATACTGAAACACAAATCAGTCCTTGAACTAAAGGTAGCTAATGCATCCCATTGGGTCTCCTGTTGAGTTTGACCTGCCTCTCATTCCTTCAGCCTCTGTCCTGGACCAGCCCCACAATGCTCACCCTGGCAGGCTGAGAACTTGGGAATCACACACATCACCTGGGCTTCATTCACATAATTAGGACAAAATATGAAAATGTCTCCAGTGAAGTTCTAATGAGATGAAAAATAGAACCTGCAAGCTGAATTACATCAGTTAGTAATAGAACAGCCATAGGGTTTCTTCCCTTTGATGGAACCCATTATATACACTTCAGTTCATGTATTTGTCATTTATTTTTTGATAATGTAGCACACATAAGATCATGTTGCAGAAAGTCCTGACTGGACTTTACTCCCTGACTTCCCAGTACTTCCCAATGGTTGTGGGTGCTCCTTTACTATGCAGAAACCGTGGCTACTTTTGGAAAATGTAAAAAGTGTCTCTCCTGTTTTGTGTGTTGCCACATGATGAGTTAGTAATTATTATTCTCTTGCCCTTGATGCATCCCAGTGCACTTGGTTGCCCCATGTGGTGCGGCCATTGCTAGTCCTGGGACAGCTCAACAGCTTTGAAATCTTGGATCCCCTGCAAAGTGACATTCCAGGCTGTGAAGTTCCATAAGGGGGTGAAGCCTGGGAGCCAGACCTGCTGGGAACCCATTAGCAAACATCACCCTGAGGAACCAGTCGGTGGTTTCTGCTGGAGATTATTATCTTTTGTATTGGAAGGTTGTAAGTTAAACATGGAAATTTAAAGTTGCTGTGTACAGGAAAGCACAAGCACAGTCTACGTGTGAGTTTTGAGCAAAGATCTCTTGTTCACCGACACAAGAAAACATTGAAGTAAACATTTAGGAAAGTGATGGACTATGGCCCGTGATGAAAAGGGACTGAATTTAGTGACCATGGAGGTGTCTCCACTGTAAGGTTTTCTGACAATTTTTCCATGCTCATTTTTCACGTGGAGCGAGCAGCTCAGAGCACAGAAGAAAGCTGGAAGTGGCACATCCCCAGCTACAGCTGAATCTTCTGAGGAGACACTTTCATGCAGTCGAGGCTTGCTGACAATTACAGCTACAGACTGTAGCCGCCAAGGACCTCTTAGGCTCTGTTGGGTTTTTTTCTCCTCCCTTCATAAGGCACATGCAGCTTTGATGAGCAGAGGTTTCTCACATCCTCAAGACACGTGGTACAGCCATAACCTCCCTGAAAACACATTACAGCTCAGTCAGCACTTAGGACCTTCCTTGAGGCCGTGTAGGAAACCAGTGACCAACCGAGCATCCGATCATCAGCAGTTACAGCTTCCAGATTCAGACTGAGCCGTTGATTTCAGCCTATTTGTAGGCCTGCATGTCGTGGGGAGCACATCATGCACATACCCGAGATCACCTTGTCCCAGGGTGCTGGTTGACTGTGGCCAGAGCTGCAGTTCCTGCTCCCATGTCCCTGCTCATCAACTGCAGTCCTGAATCCAATTTGTCCGTGCTGAGCACCCCTGATAAGAAGGCTCCAGCCCTCCCCTGCCACAGGAGCGTGAGCCAAGGCAGGCCATGGGAAGTGTTGCACAACCGGTATAATTTCACCGCATGCTGAATAAATACACTTTTGAGAACTCTTTTGAAGAGATGTTGCCTAATTAATCCTGCAGGGGGTATAATATGTATATTTTTGAAATCCAGTTTTAGCATCGTGCAATTAGCTTTCATGGCCTAGGGATTCTGATTTAAGACATTCTTTAGTTACTAATGGAAATCTGTTTTAATTAGAAATGCAAATGTATTTTAGATCCAAATGTGTCTGAGTGGTACAATGTAAAATGATGATTCACGGTGAATACCATTGAAGTGCCTCAAGTCTGGTATTCTTTGTACCTTCTGCAGTTTGAACTCTGAGGATCAACACAATGTTCAAACATCACTCTCAGCTGAAGCATGTGGGGGCTGAATAGATTTCACTAGGAAATGGAATAAATATTAATCAGCGGGGATTCTTTCTAGGACAGCAGAAGGAAAATCATAGCTTTAGGCAAGAAGGAGGCAAATGCTTTGAATGTTAGCGGTAACTCCAGCTCCATAGTAGCAGAACACAGCTCTTGCCAGGGCACAGGTGCTGAGCAGAGAGCAGCATCTTAGTTGACTTTGTCTTAGTATCAGATAAATTATCCAAGTTGGAGCATTCCAAGCTGCTCATGGCAGGGCAGTAGCTGCTCAGAGCTGTGTTGCTGTAAAATTTGATCTGGCAGTGTGTTTAAGACTACAGCAAGGCAAGCTCCAGACAAACACTGAAAAGCTGATGCTTGCTGAATATTCACTGTAGTCACTTGTCCTGGAGATACTAAACTATCAGGCAGGTGATGTCTGTGATCAGACATCTTAAAATGCAGTAACAGGTCACCTGTATTCAACAAAGCCTTTGTAGAATCAAAGAACCTCTGCTACTTGCTGTTGTGTTCAAGTAAGTGTTTCTTTTTCCTGATTCCTTTGAAAGATGGAGCCAAAAGAAAATAACCACTCGGCAATAGAGAAGATGGCTTTTTTAATGGAAGTTTATTAGACATGTTGCTTGGGAGAGCATTTTTACAGTTGTTTGCAATGAGACTGGGTGATGCAGAAGGGAATGAAGCAGTTTATGCAGGGCACCTCTCCACATCTCTGCAAAGCTGGATGCAGATTTTTTTTTCCATAAGGAGGCTGCTGGTAAGGAGCACTGATGTAGGCACCGTGTGGGTGGCTCTGTGTGGCCCTTCAGAAGTCACAATCAAACAGTTTCTTAGGACTAGCCTCACTGGGAAGGCTGGTGTCTGGGTCAAGGCACTGGTGCAGCTTCAGAGGGTTGAGACCTCAGCAGGGTGCTGCAGAGAGCGAGCTCTCCTGTTCCCATGTAGCAGATGCTCTCTGAGACTTCGAGTTCCTGTCCATCCTTCTTGCTGACGCAGATAGAGTGCAGTAGTGACTTTGTCACCTGAAATTTGATAAACTTGTTGACTGGCATCACGGGGAAGCTTCCTCACAGAGCTGCTCCCTGCCGAGCTGTCAAACGAAAAACCAAGACAGATCGCTTGAGCCTGTTATATGGGACAGCAAGTGGTGTTCTGGTTTTGCTACTTAAGCTGAATGAATTAAAGCTTTCCACAAGCCTGACTGATAGTCTTGAGTGTGCAGTTAAAAGTCTATGAGCTGCTTAGCCATTTCCCTGTGCTGTGTTCAAAGAGCAAAGTGTCACAAGCACCAGCAGTTCTTATCTGTGTGTTTTATTTCCAAACCGCTGTTTGCATTGACTTCATTCATTACTTCTCTTAATTCATCCCAATCAGTACCTTTGCTGTGAGCTTGTATTTTCTGCTGGCATTTCTGGAGGACAAGGGCGTGGAGGAAGCTGCTTTGAGCACCAGCCCTGGAGGCTGCAGTGTGTCTGTTGTCAAACACCCCAACCTCGTTGTTCTTGGTGGTTACGTGGTGTCCGCTCCTGCCCTGCGCCACTTGCGACTTATCCTTATTCCGTTCTTCTCTTTTCAGGGGCTGTCAGAGCCTGAATAATTTAAGAGTGAACAAATGAGAGACGTTCATGGAGGACTCTGTTCTTACCTAGGCACAAATTGACAAGCATGTAGATTGCCTTGGGTTTCCACTGCACCTACCACAACTTTACTAAGAGAAAAGTCCCCTTTCCTAGACATCTGTGTCACTCTTGCTTAGTAAAGTTATTCAAGATCAGCGCCTTTGGAATTGGTTGGTAAATGGACAAAGACTTTCTCTTTGCCCGGAGCTCCTCACAGCCTCCAAGTACCAAAGAGAACTCCACAGCACTAGAAAGCAAGAGGCAGCTGCTGAATGTTGGAAGCTACTGCATTTGGCAAAAGAAGCTGACGCTAAGATGCACACAGTTGTGTTTGTTTGTTCTGCTTGTTTTCTGTGCTTTCCGAGCCCTCTGTGTGCCTGGAAAGTTTAATGACCGATCCCTTCTTTCTCAACATGCAGTTTTTCTTCCTATCCCAAGAAGCTTTGGGTTCTGTTCTTGCTTTTTTTTTATTTTTCCAATTCCAAGTTTGTCACCGATACTCTTCTGTTGTTTCCGTGGAGAATTGTTTGGGTACATAGCCAGAGCTTCCTTTGAGATAGGGAGACCTAAATATGATACTCAAATATCATTGTCTTCCCTCCTCTCCCCCTATTTAGCAGAGTGGTCCACCTTGTCACAGAGGTTGCTGACTTCAAGTAAAAGGCAGAGCTGACTTTAGCAATGATGTCATTTAACTGAGAAATTACTTCAAAATTCTTACAGTAGCTCAGTTTGGAAGCTGCTGAAGGAAGCTGACCCTTGACACTTCACAAAAGAATAAGGCTTGTGTTTTACTAACAGCTGCTTGGAAACCATGTGTAATAAAGTTTGTTTTTGTGCCCAACATCCAGGATAAAAGATGGCATTTGCCGACTCTGGTACCCTTACGCTCCCAGAAGAGCAGAACTGCTTTGATCAAAGTTAAAAAGTCTGCTTCTATGTGGGTGTCTAAGCATTTCACAGTTCCTTATGCTAAAAGTAACAGTGTACTTGCAAAGGCCAGCAAATGCTGCTCTCGTTCAGCTTCAAACATGACATTTTCCTCCTTGTCATCCCATATAGCTTTTCATAAAGTTTCAGGGTTAAGACTTTTTTTATGGAACATGCAAAAATCTCCCATCAAAATATATCACGAGGGATTTTTGCTTTGTGTTTGGGGCTTTGTTATTTTTGCTGCTAGCGACACTTATTCTGGAAACTTCAGGGCTGGAGATTATTTTATTTTTGTCACAGAATGAGGACAGTGTAAATACAAAATGTAAAGTAGAACTGAGAGAAGTGCTTCAACAAGTTGTTTCACTACATTGAAATAAATGTTGATTTGTTCAAAAAAAAAAAAAAAAAGCATGCCCTTTCTGGATCTTGTTAGTCTTGACTTTTTATTTCCTTTCTTTGCTAAAGAAATGCGTGCCTCTTGACTTCAGAAATCTGCTCACCCAGCTGTGAGGCATTACAGGAAGGCTGCTCCGATGTGCATTCCCAGCAGATGTGTTGGACTTGCTGTCACTGTGCCCGGGGCTGGTCTGGGACCTGTGCTGGGCACAAACTCGAGGCAAGGGAATGGGTGAATGAAATCAAGCGCACACAGATACTGCGTCTGGCCTCCAACTCTGCTGTGTGGAGCAACTGCTTTATTTCTGAGCTTTTCCACACCTTTTCATTGAGTAAAACATCATTCTAAAAAGATGTTGCTTCAAGGTTCCCCTGAAGGTATGTTACTGCCTTGACTCCTGTATCACATTATTTTAGGAGAGGAACTGGCTAGGAGTATCTCACCAACAGGTTGGTGGATTCACTCTGAATATTTGTTCTCTTAATATTTCTATTGTGAATTCACAGCAGCTTATGTGGGGGCTCAGATGGGACTCTGAAGCAGGATGAATTAGGCTGGTACATGGAGACAAAAAGGCTCAAACCTCCAACCAGAGAAGTTGCAGATACCCGTAACAGTTGTAAGCTGTTCTGTGGAAACCCATTGTGCAGCAGGACTCTCAGAGGGAAGGACCTCAGGGCTCCTCCTCAAGCACTTGGTGCCACAACAACACTTTCCTGAGGGTCTCCTTGGAGGCACAAACCTGTTCTGCCTTCATGTGCAGCAGCTCCTGAGTTAAATGCTCATCTATAGGAAATGAGGACTATAGTCACCTGAGGACTCGTCTCGCTCTTTTCCCCTTGCCCTCCCTATGGTCACCTCTGATAAAAGCTGAGATCCACATGAGGCAGCAGGTACAATAGACGACTTCTGCGTTTGTTCCTCTCGCTAGGCACTCTTGGGCAGTACTGAAGTCATGTTTTATTTCAGCAGGCTCTCTCTCTCTGTGCCTTCCCCTTATGCTGTTTCTCTCCCTGGAGACCCAGCTCACTCATTCAGCATGCTCTCAGGATTTCAGTAACTTTTCTTGCAAGGTCTCTGGGGACCATGCGCCTCTCTGCTGTTTCTCCAGGCTTTTGGTTTTATCTCAGTCTTTGAAACTTTCCCAGAACTGCAGTGACTTGTCTCTGACCTCCAGGAACTGCAGCGCTTGAGCCCTGACACTCCGACTGGCACAACGAAGACCTGGAAACTACTTTGGGATGTCAGCTTTCCCAGCACATGTTGGATGGAAGCTGCATCTGAGCAACACCAGCTAAAAATAAAAGCTATTCAACTGAAGCTAATGGCAGGTTGCCACAAGTTATTGCTCATTAAAGTGAATTGACAGATGCTTAACTTCAGCTAGTCATTCCCTGCTGCGAGATCGGCCTGGTATGAAGTGTACTCAAATGTGGGAAGGGGAGTCACAATAACTAAATTTAGCTGAGGGTATAATTTCCTCGGACTCCCTCTGTAGTTAATGGAAAGAGAGAGGCTCCTGCGGGGTGTGTCCCACTCTGCGCCGCCCTTGGGCAGAGTGTGCACAGCTCCTTGACTGCCGAGAGCAGGAGATGAAGCTGCTGCCTGCCTCAAAAATGAGTGGCTCCAAGTGACAGTGTTTACTCGCCCCAGCTGGGTGAGTGCTTGTTTTCCTCACATCAGGTATCAACCTGGAAGTAATGATCAGAAAACTGAATATTGAAGCCAACAGATTGGTGACGGTTTCCCAAAGGCAAAACCCATATGCAGAATCCCTCTGGAGCATCCCCTGCTTTGCAGTGTGGTTAAAGGGAATTCTGCAGATCATTCTCTATCTCAGAGCAGCTTTTCTTTCATATTTCCAAGAAATGCTAGCTATTCAATAGCAAAACAGTGTGTTCTAAATGTTGTGTGATTAATTTAGATTCTAGTCCTTTTTTTCCCGTTGTTCTTTTTGGAAGTTAGTCATGTTTGCATGCTTGGCAGTGAAACGGAAAGTCAGATTTTGGGGTTTTACATTACAGTGATCAGAAAGTTTGTCCAATATGTCTGCTACTTCCTCTATTGGACTAGAAATTTTTGTGATAAAATATTTAACTCCATACCATTATTCTTGAGTTTGGACAGAACTCATTTCATCCATGTAAATGGATTTGTGAGAATCCTGCCAGATTGATTCGTACCTTTTGATGTTACTTCCAGCTTGAAGCTTCAAATGATACTCCCAAGACGCAAACAGAAAATTCAATTGAACCTTTTCAATTTTCTAATTTCCAGAAGATTATGAAGTTAGGGAGCGCATTTGAATCTCTGAACAAAATTTGCATTTAGATTTCAGTGGCATAGTTTGGACATGTCTTTACCCTCTGGTGTAAAATTCTCTCCTGCACAGTCCCATGTCATTTTTAGCTCGAGCTGGAGCACAGGGCAGGTCTGTAGTTGGACACGTGTGGAGCGGCTGAGCAGAGCTGGGAGTGGATGGGGAGCCGTGGAAGTCTCCAGGGCACATTTTGCAATTCCATTGCGAAAGTTTGATGTACTTCTAATCTAAAGGGCTTTTCAAGCCAGTTGTCCTCTGTCTTTGTCTGACATGGGCACTGAAAATTTCCTTTTGTCTTCACTTATATTCTTCACTAGAGCTGTTTTCAAAGGCTGTGTCTGAGGAGACAACTTATCTGTTGACATAAGAAGTAGTAAGATAAATTATTTACACTGTTAACACCTAGTGTTTTCGCTAGAGAAATAGCTGTAAAGTGACTTGGTATTATCCAAATGTTGCTGCCTCCCAAACTTTTGCAAATCCATGCCAGGTTTTACAGGCAGAATGGGCTCCAACACTAAAACCAGATCGTACTGTCATCTGCCTAAGCCACAAAGTTTTGTAACCCTGACTCGTGCCAATAAAAATGTTTCACTGAGCATGTTTTGGACATTTAATACAAAAGCACAGAAGAGACCAAAGGAGCAGTGTTCATACCTCATTCTGCCATCTTTGCTTCCATCAGGTAGAGTTTTAGTCCCTAATCCATTGAGCAGGTCCAAGGGGGCTCTCAAAGCAGCATTTCCCAAGGGAGAGTATAATGCTTCAAGAGGCTGAGAACTGTGAACTGGAACCTACAGCCTGGATGGTCATGGAGGTGCTCTTGGAAAGGGCAGGAGAAGGTGCATTTTGATGGTTTTGGTGGTTCTTGTTTGTTTAGTGTGAAATACTAACACAGAGGCTTTGTTTGTGCACAGGATGAGTCTAGATGATTCATGCTTTCCAAGATTTTTCTGAGGGTGGAAATTCCCGTTCTCTAGGAAATCTGCTCAAGAATAGACTGAGTTAGTCTTTTACCCATATTTGATTAAGTTCTGTCTTTGTCACAAGTGTTTTTTTACAAGAACCACTGAATGTGGAAAATGGGTTCTGTTTAGCACAGCAGAGCTGATTTATGTGCTCATCAGTCAGATTGTCATTATTGGCTTTCATTCACAAGCGGAATTTTCTCTGTAAAATAAAAATTGTTGATTTAAATGCTAGTAGGACTTCACAGTTCCCATTCTGGCTCATTTTCTTTGACTTCTGTGGAAAAAATCTTTTTCTCTCAGGCTGTTTTCTGGGATGTAAATGGATCCACAGATAAATCAGAAAAGGATTCACCTCTCTTAAGGCAAGACAGTGCCCTGCTCTAGTCTCCTGTTTTTATAGCTGTACTCTGTATTAACTTCTGGCTATGGACACATATTTCTTTCCTGTCCTTTTACATTATTATGTATCAAATAGAGTAGACTGATTTTTTCTTCTGAGTTGTTCTGAGAAGCCCTTTGCTTTCCCTGTTAGAGATCTGAGGTCCTACGAAGGAGTCTGGTGCTGCCTGAGCCTGATCACACAAACCTCCCCTCCCATGTGTGCTCTGGGGAACAGGGAGGTAAAAATAAAATGCCTTGTATTTATGTTTCAACAGGAACTCCTGTTGACTCTAATGAGAATATTACTGTGCCTCTTAAACCGGGTCTATGAGATTTTCCTTTTTCTTTTCACCCAAGGTTGCACAGAACTGGAACCTTCTATTTTTCAAGTGCAAAAGCTGTGCTTTTCCAGATGTCTGTTCATTTGACCAACAACAACAAACATTTCATGGCTGCAGCGGCGCAAAAGCTCTGAATGTTAAAGCCCTTTGGTCTGACTGAGTATCTCTCACAGTCCTCTTGCCAGAAGTTTCTTGGAGGTTTGCTTAGGAGTGTTTTGGAAACCATCATTTCTTCTGTCTGAATGAATGGTTTGGCCAGGAAATCAATCTAGCCACACGAGTCTGCTGACCTCCCTACACCCGTTTTGCTTCACCAAATACCTTTTTATAGATGTGCGTCCTGGGACACTGGTGGGAGGACAGCTGCTCATGGCGGACCTGTGGCAGTGTGGGGACAGCCGCTGCTCTGCTGGTGTTTGCGGGCGACAACGGCAGCTGCCTCAATTATCACGCAATGAGCTGCTGCGTCTTTCCCAAAAGCTCTCTGGCTTTTTTCTTAAACAAACTGTGTTTCCAGAGAGCTCTACTAATGCAGTTTGCAAAGCACATATGTGCTAGTGCTTTGCAAGAAAAGAGCACAGTAACGTGTCCTCCTCTTCCGCTCCATCCACCTGGTGTCTGGGTCTCGGGCCAGTATCAAGTGTCATGATTAATGTGTTTGTAGCCATATGTGCCACGGAAGCAGAGCTCACGTGGCTGAGGAGGTTGTCTGCAAGGTCTTCCCTGGTAGATTTTTTTTGTGTTTCATGTTTCTTTCTCTCGTTTTTGTGAGCTCTGCTCTTCCTTGAGCTCCAGTCCTGCCTCTGCAACCATGTCAATGTGACCTGCTTTATGTGCAAAGGAGATCATTCTCAGCAGGGCTGGCAAACTGCAAATGTGACTTGCTCACAAATGTATCAAAATTTGCAGTTCCTTTGAAAAAGAAAAGAACGGTTATGAATACTGTGTGTAGATTCTCAGTGTGGCTTTTGGATAAGGTGTGTTTGGTAGCAGTGGGAACTGGGATGGCGAGATGGAAGTGCTTTGTACCAGCATAGGGTGTGGGCAGAGATACGTTACCCAACGCACTCATCATGGCTGGGGAGAAGGGAAATTCATGCCAGCCTTTGCCTTCCACCTCTCTGCCTGTTCCCCAGCCAGCAGAGACTGCTTTGCCAGGCAAAATAAGGCCATGTTTCCAGTCTTGGGTTGCATGGGCCAGGCAAAGCGTGGGCTTTGTCCCAGATGCATTACCATGCTCAGCCAGGCCAGTTCAGCATTCAAGGAGAAAGAAGGGGACTTCATACCTGACAGGGTTCATGGCATGACCAACATATAGTAAGCCTTTGGTAAACAGCCTTTTTCATTACCAAAGACATGACCTTGAACAGGAAAATCCAGAGCCTTTTTCAGGTGGGATCACTGGATGGTGTTAACAGCCTCCCTCTGGAAACCTGGGAGTTGGCTTTTGTTATGGCTGGCGGCTCTGAAGCTCTGATGTTCGGTCTGCAGAGGGCTCCTGGCTCTGGGTGTCAAAATTGTTCCAAGCAGGCAGGGTGGGCTGTGGCCCTGCTTGGGACTGGGACTGTTCCTGCCCACGTGCTGCCTTCCTGGGAGTGACAGGATTACTGACCATCACTTCCCCAGGACAGCTGAGCAAAGAGTGCCATGGCAGGAGAGATGCTGTGTGTCTGTCCGTGCCCCAGCTGTGGCTGTGCTGCTGGGGAAAGGAGAGGGAGGCAGCAAGGCTGGGGCCTTTTACTCCTGGTAAAACCTGGGGTGCTTCCTGCTGGGAAAAGAGGTCCCTGCCCCTTCACAGGCATCAGGGTTTCTGGATTTGGTCCTGCCATGAGCCTGCTGGACTGAGATAGGATTGCCTTTGCAGTACCAAACCCTTGGGGGTTGTCTCAGGCTTCATTAGCCTCCTCCTAGCTCCCTTCCCTTACCAAAAGATAAGTTGGCAAAGTGCTGTGGACTGGAGGTGGGAGTTGCACTGTGTTACTTACAAGGTGTAGTAAAACCCTCTCTGTACGTCAGCTGAGATGTGGTTGAATCAGCTCATCCTTGATTCTCCTCACCCTCCCACTGAGCCCAGCAAAGGCAGTGAGTCCGTGATACAGCTGCTCCCCCCCACATCATCCCTGGGAGTGGCAGCCCCTCAGAGCAATCGCTCACAGCATTTCTCCTTCTGACTGCAGCCCAGCTCCCTTTGCTGCAGCAATTCTCAAAGTTAATCCTCCTGCAGCAGCAGTAGGAGCGCAGGCACCTGAGGGCACTCTTGGCAAAGCCCCTTGGCCAAGAACCCTCAAGCTTCCCCCATTGCCTGTGGGGCTTTCAGTGCTGCCAGGGGCACGAGGGCACTTGGAAAATCAAACCCACCGTGGTGAAACCCTGAATTTTGCTGACGCAAGGCACACTGATAAACTCGCAGAGCATCACGTGGAGCCTGCGAGGGAGAGCTATCCAAAGACTATTGAGTGGAAGATAAGCTGGCCCCTGACAAACATTATCTTGCACTAGTTGATTTAGCACTACTTCGTGTACATGAAATAACATCAGCAGGAGCTGGCTAAACCCAGGCCTTTTGGAGATAAGACTGCTACTTTGCCCTTATGGAGGAATGCCAGAAAATCCCCAGCAGCTCCACCTGGGATCAGCTCTACCTGGAACCCGTCCTCCTCCCAGTTCCTCTTGCACTCACTCCTGTTGTCAAAAAACAGATGATTGAGATTTTCTTTTTGTCTGGGAAATGAATTTTGACTTTCTCTAGCTTGTTAAAATTATGTCTGTATGTTCTAAAATTTAACCTTCGACCTCAGGTATGTAATAACTTAATGGTTCAATTTCTGACTGATGCTGTGTATGGCTATAAAATATTCTGACTCTCATGGTCTGCACTGTGCAAGCTGGCAGACAAGGCAGGATGCAATCTCTGCTCTGTCCACAGACAGCTGCAAACAGCAGCTCTGCCCAGAGGGGATATGATCTCTTCATGCAGGTAGCAGGAGCTGGTTTCTAAAACAGTAGAGGTAATGATTCTCTACAAGAGTAGTTCTCCCTCAGGTATCTATTGCTGAACTGAGTATCTGGATGCCCCAGTCTATTTTCATGTGTTATACTTAGGTTTTTGATTTCTGCTGGGACAGATAAAAGATTCAGGAATAACAGTGTAAAAATGTATAATCACATCAGTTGGCTCTTTTCTGATGTACAGCCTGAGCTGTTTCTTATAGGAGTGTGACGGTGTCTGAATTTTGTGAGAAAAATCTTAATCTTAAACTGTGTGGGATTAAACATCTCAGTCCCTGATAGGGAGGGAAGGGAGGGAGTTGCCTTGCCATGGTTTCAGAAAGTTGAAAGCAGGGCACTTGTTCCTGAAGGGCAATTGGGAAATCTTTGAACAACTTGTTTGTTTTGGTTTTAAAGCCTTACTGACATTGGCACATCTTTGGTCTGTTGCATTTGGGGGGAGTAGGAAGGTTGCAGCCCTTTCCAAGGTGCCAGTCTGAACATGTGTATCGTTAACTGAGGTTGCATGCATTTCAGCAGAACCTCCTCCTTCCATGTAATGAAACTGTTTTTTAATTTTAAACTTTATTGAGAGTTTACTTTGGTTTGAACAGTTTGTCATCTTTTGTAATTGTTCATTCCAGTTTCTTAGTTCTAGGGAACACGTGAACTCTTCTGACAGATTGCTTTCAGAGGCAAAGGAGATAATTTTAAGGTGCTTCAAAGTTAATAAGTAGTCTAACTAAATTATGTCATTGGGGTCTCGAAACAGCTGAGAAACAATTATGGAACCTGACAATGTGTTGGTGGCTGTCAGGTCTCCTGCAGTAATCTACTTTTTCTGCTTATTTTCTTCCTGGCAATTCACAATGAAATTGTGGGAAGAAACTGAGAAATTCAGCACTTAGCATGAAAATCAGGCTTCCATAAAAAAACCTGAATAAAAACCTGCATAGAAAAAACTTGGCTGTCTGTGATCTCTCATAAGGACGGATTGTCTGGTAGGAAATGAGAGAAGTATGTGAGATTGTGGGAAATGCCCATTGCAGGGCATATTCCTCTCTCTGGTGTGCAATAAAGTTTGCATAAAGTCCATAGGTCACAAACCCTTTCCCCAAGGCAGGCTGTGTTCTCATGCTCAGTGCTGCGGGCTCCTGACGTGCGTCAGGAGCAGAGGCGTCCTGGAATGAGGTCTCACCTGCGCCGTTTTCTTGCAGACGCATATTCAGTCTCTTCCAATGACAACGGGGGCAAGTCTGACTCGGTGGCCAACTTACAACCCCAGCCATCCCTCAACTCCATCCAGAGCTCGCCGGGCCCCAAGCGCTCCACCAACACCCTGAAGAAATGGTTGACCAGTCCCGTGCGCCGCCTCAACAGCGGGAAGACCGAGAGCCACATCAAGAAACAGAAGAAGGTGCGGGATGGCAGGAAGAGCTTTGACCTGGGCTCACCAAAGACTGGAGATGAGACCACTCCTCAAGGAGACAGCGCAGATGAGGTGTGTCTGGGTGGTTTTAGTGTTAGCTACGGGAAATACCGTGTGTCTCGGAGAGTCTCCTCCATGGACTGTGAGTCATGCTTGAGTAAATGCAGTTTCCCTTAGGGTCCAGAGGGAACAGTGGATCATACAGTAAACTGCATTGTTGCCAACGGTTTTGTCGTCCAAAGAGCAAAGGGATATATAAGGAACCGTGTTTCACCGTTTGCATATATTATTGTCCTTTCACTAGGTTTTTAAATAGCCTATTGGAAAGCTGCCAGGGACAGAAATTAAGTTATTCTTGAGCAGGTGTTATCACTTTTTGCTGAGGTTCATATCACCTTTGTGCTACCATGGCAGTGTAATTCCCTAATGAAAGAAAGTACTCAGAGAAATAGCCATGGTTTTTTTATGTCTGCCATGTAGTTGTACCTGCAGTTTTTCTGAGGGCATGTTCTCCCCCAGAATGGCACTTTCCTGATAAAGTGAATGAGGAATTAAAAGCCAAAAATGCAGAAGATACTAACTGAACACAAATAGAGGAACACATTTTTTAAACTGTACATCAAACAGTTCTTATTTAAATGAAAAAACTACTATTCTGTCAGCACACAGATAGATGTAGTTGCCTTAGCTGCATGAATGACCCATAAACTGTATTTCTGTAAGCCTTAGAATGCACCAGGATTAACCAGCAAGACCTTATGTCTTTACTTCTTCTCTTCCATTCCCTCCATCCAACACAGTATTGAATGGAAAAGATAAAAGAATCCTGTCCCTGTTTCTAATTATATTTAACTTTCCTTCAGAAGAGCAAGAAGGGCTGGGGAGAAGATGAACCAGATGAAGAGTCTCACACACCTCTTCCTCCTCCTATGAAGATTTTTGACAATGACCCAACCCAAGATGATATGGTAAGGCCTCCTTTACTGTATAATTTTTCTGAGTGCATTTTTCACGTAACTATATCACAGTGGTTTCATAGTGGTCTTCTAGTATCAAGGGCCTAGACTTGTGGTTATGAGAGTCTCCTATGTGCAAATCATAATCTATTACCTTTCCCCAGGTGAATTTACACTTGTGCTAGATAAGCACTTTAGCCCTGGCATCCCATTTCATGACAGGTCGATGATGTGCCTGTGCTGTGTGTGGTCAGAAACTCCCTTCGGATCGATAATGCGTGTTTGCTGCGTCTGTTTGGAAAGTGCTGTTGGTGTCTTGCTGTAGCAGCAGGAACAGTGTTTGGTGGCACCGTGCTGGTGGTGGTAGCTCTCTGACATTAAGTCAGGATTTGCTGTGGTAATTGGCCCCGTGGCTTGCAGAGTCCTGTGTTGGACTCGGGGTGAGAACCTGTGAATATGGCAGAGACAGTGTTTGCATTCACGGCCAGTCTTGTCTGTACATGTCCCCCCACCCTTTCCTGGTGCTGTCATCTCCCTTGCAGAAAACCATCCTCCTGTTTTGCAGTTTCCTGCTTTCCTGCTGGCATCTGTTTTTAGCACTGCCACTTCTGGATCGCTGTCCTCTGATTGTAATTGCTGCAGGCAAAGAGGAGAGGATAGGGGAGATTAATAAATTGTCAGGAAAGAAAAACCAAAACAACCCAGAATGTTCTTGGGGAAGGTTCAGGCAGAAGTTTGGAAATACAGAGAGAGGAGGATGTAAATATTTCTGGGACTCAAGGAGCAGAGTGATGGAGTAAAGGATTTGGGGGCTTGCTGCTAATCTGTCAGGAAATGTTATGACATTGTGGTGGCAGCAGGAGCAGAAGGAAGCAGCTGGAGCTGTGGACTCCTGCCCTCGGAGTGCTCTGTGTGCTGATGGCTGTCTGGTGAGGGGCAGGGGCAAAAGGTCGGCGGAGCAGAGCCCTGGTGGATTCCTGCCCAGCACAATTGCTCCTGGCTTGTTCCCCACGACGTTTAGCTAAATGCTTGGGGCTTAGTTTGCTTTTTGGTTTGGGAGAGATGGCTTTATTTTGGGTTTTTTTAAAAGACAAACAAAAGTGCTGCAGCTCAGGTCACTATTTTTGGTGTCCAACTTGCCATGTGATTTCAGTATTTCTTAAATACGTTTCTGACAGCATAAATGTGGAGCTAAGCTGTTTTCTGCTTCAGATGTCTGAGCTTTACAAAGTGTTTTGGCATCCTGTTTCTTCACCCACTCCTAAAACAGAAGATTAGATAGAGCAAGATGCATCTGAAACCCTTTTTTACCTCTTATTTTTCTTGCCCTACTCAACCTTTAGAAAGGGGGGGTAAAAAACTAAGGCCCATAGGGTCCTGAATTTCCTGGCACATAGCATATTAGCAACGTTTGAGCTGTGCTATTCAATGGTGTTCATTTGGGCGCAGTGTCCTGCTCATGTCCTCCCTCTGTGCTCACAGGCATGGGCTTAGGCTGGACCAGCAGCAGCAGTGTGGGGCAGTAGCTGTGGTAGGTAGGAGATGTCTGCATGTGTGGGAGGTGACACTTTTTCCTGAGTCCATCTTCCAGGCAGCAGTAGCTGTTCCTTACTGCTCCTGGAGGCCCTCATAAAGGAAGGCAAATTGCAAGATCTTTTCTCATTAGAAATTCCTAATTTGCTTCCTGAGGAATAGAAATACCATATTTCTATTTTCCCCACTCAAACCAGGCTCTTGTCAATCACAGAAGTTTTATTTAACCCTGAAATTCTTGTAGGCTGCAAATGTTTTCCTGCTTCCTTCAGAATCCTGCAGTTATTTACTTTTCAGAGATATTGAGCAATTTCAGTTAAAATACGTGAGAGCAACAGCTGTTTAGTGCCTCCAAAAATTGGACTCCTGCTAGAATGGCTGTGTTTGGCAGTTGTCATCGATGTATTTGTCCAGTATCTCTTCAAAGTCCTTGTTTTCAATCCTTTTTTTTTTTTCCTAGACATGTCTGTCTGCACTGCAGGTGAAACAGGCAGGCTGAGCTTTTACATTAGTATGAGATTCCTGCATTACCAGCCTAATTCCTCAATTACCAGCCTGATTACCTGTAGTTTTTGTTGTTGTTGTAATTAGAACGGTTGATTAGATGTATTATTTGTGAAAGACAAGTTGATGAGTAGCAGTGTGTTCATGTTTCTGTTCTCTCACAAGGCTTCTGGTTAGGATTAATCTCCTTTGCCTTGTTTTTTTTCTTTTCCTGGGGATGTGTCACTCACCAGGAGCAACCTCCCCAAAGGGCTGCTGAAAGAGCTGGCCAGCTGCCTAATTCCTGCCATCACATTTCCCCATGTCCCTCCCCAGCACTGTTTAATCTCAGATGCATGTTTGCTGGCACCTGCACAGTGACTTCACTGAAATAGCTGCCCTCCACAAGACTTTCATTAAGCAGCTGAGGAATGAATAAGCTTTTTCATCATTTGTAAAATTTAGCCATGCTTTAGTCTGTGTCAGCCTGACAACAAAAGGAGGTTGTCCAAGGGCTTGTAGTTTTAGTCAGTGCTTGTATTGCCTTCAGAAGAAATGTATGTACAGGTGAGCTAATAAATCCCAATTCCCATAGCTATCAAGTGGGTTTGGGTGTTCAAAACTGAGGTTTCTTAGGACAGCAATCAAGGGGTGATACGCCCTTGCAGTGCAAAAACCTGAAACTAAATCAGAGTTTTTCTGGCCTCCTGTGCCAGGGATGCAGGAGAGGTGAGACATGTAGGGGTGTTTTGTCTGCAGTGGCTGCAGAGAGATGGCAGAAGAGTTACACATTTTAGATAACTGAAGTTGCCTGAGTGGGAGGTGTAATCTAAGTTCATTTGGAGTTGCAATTGATCTGAGTGGAAAGGATGGGGGATGATTTGATCCCCCCTGCCTCCCTCTCCTATTGCCTGCAACTCCATGTCTGCCTTGTGCTTAACTGCTTTTATTAAATATGCATGTATGGGGGAGGGGGTAATTTCTTACATCTGCAGTAAGAAAATCAATTTTCTGGAGCCTGTAAGACCGTAGATGCCCTTAGGAGGAGGAACCAACTTTAAGAGTACTGTAACCTGTCTGTAAATGAACTTCAGTTCTTTGATGCTGTTGCCCGGTTCTAGTCTTGGAACTGCTGCAGGGAGATGTGCAGAAGTGGATGGCAATTCCATGCTTGTCTGATACGGCAACACTCAATCACCTGACCTGCATGTGTCCCTCTGACCCTCCAGCTCCCCTTCCGCGTTCCTTCTCCTGTCTTGGAAGCTTCTTCACTGACCTGGCTTGGTTTCCGACTCCCTTCTCATCCTGCTAACTTGCTTTTCCTTTGCCACCTGCTGTCTTGCAGTCCTCTTCTTTGCTAGCTGCTCGACAGAGCTCCTCCGATGTCCCAACTGCTGCGGATCTTGTCAGTGCAATAGAAAAGTTGGTCAAAACTAAGCTGGTAAGTTTAGTGTTGTGAAAACTGTGTACTCAACAGGCCCAATGTGACTCTAAGGAAGGGATTTAAAGGCTACCTCTTGTTCTGATTTCCTTGCTTTCTACCTTCATCTGCTCTGCTTTTATTAATCCTGTGTGCTCTGCTTCCAAGTAGTGTTCAATATTTTGCTCCCCTGTGAGATGAAACCTACGTCTCACTTAGGCTCTGCACTGCATAGTCAAAAGTCACTTCTGGAGTGGGCTTTGTCGAGCATGAGCCACTGTACTGTACAATTTCTGGGGTCTTGTTAGTATTCAAATATTTTACACAGTGGGATGTTTTGTTTTGAAGCTTCTTCTGAGGCACAGGAGTTTTACTAGCCAACGTGAATTTGTTTGGTGTTCTGGTTTCGATGAAAACTCTCCAAGGAGTAGAACTGCTTGAAGTACCACAGCTGTGCTTTAATTTTACAAAGACTCATGTGTCACTTTTAATCTGCCTTGTCAACTCTTTCTTGCAGGGAGTGGAATAAGCAATAAAAATGCTATGGGATTAATTTGTTCAAAAATTTCATATTCTGTGCTCTCACTGTCTGATCCCACGTCTGCTGGACAAGGAGTAAATCCTGTTTCATATCTTGGCTTCTTTTAAGTTTTCCCTATGCAGTTCAAACATGTTAATATCAAAGCTAAACCTTTTTCTGCATGTCCCAGGACCTCTAAAATTAGCTAAATGCTTTCTCTGAACAAGTTTAACGTAATTAACAAGCAGGGATATGATGAGCCTACAAAGGTTCCTTTCCTTACATCTACTGGAATGATGAAGAGAGTAAAAAAAAAAAATTAAAAATCCCCACAGTGATCATTAAATTACTGCAACTCTGAGCAAGCATCTTTATCTAGTGAATCATTTCAGAAGACGTTGGTATTTTCTCAGTTTGAGATGTTGGTACATGAGGAGGGTCAGCGTTCATAGCGTGCTTGATGGGGCTTGAGTGGTAGAGGAGCTCTTTGTGGCATGGGAAACCAGAAGGCTATTCCCAGAAAATCGACTTAAAATAGTTTTATTCCATTGAGGGACTAACAAACCAAAAAGTATTTCATTAATCCAGTTAGACATATTTTTTTGATGATATTTTATTTTCTCTCCCCCACATGCAGTCTATTAGACTACACAACTACTTTCAAGGGATTTGGGGCAAACTTTAATTATTGTGGAATCTTACTATGTGTCCATCTATTTCTATTTTGTGTTTTATTTTACTACAAGGATCCCCCATTCAGATTTTGGCAGAGAAACTTTTAACCACGTGTAGCCTAACAATGGTCCTGATTGAGACATCAGGATATTTCCAGATTTGAATGATTTGAAATAATTTGGAAGAGTTTTCTTTTCTCAGATCTACAGGAACATCTTTTTCCACCTTCTAACAAGAGGATGACAACTCTGCTTTAAGGCTTTTTTTTTGTGGGGTCCTACATCAACCTAAAACTAGTTTGGTTGTGTTTCACAAAGTCCTGCAGGAGAGTATTTCTGAATACTTTGTAGTGTTGGTTGCAGAACTGACTTGAATACTGATGCTGAAGTTGAAGAAAAATGTTTATTCTATTGTTCTTTGGGGTTTTTTTAGACCCTTGAAGGAGGATCTTACCGAGGAGGATTAAAAGATGCCACTGGCTGCTTAAATGAAGGAATGACACCTTCAACTCCCCCACGAAACCTTGAAGAGGAACAAAAAGCCAAAGCAATGAGAGGCAGGATGTAAGTTGTATTACTGGTTCTTTCCAAAACACGTACCCCAGGAGGACACATAGCAGCACTCCAGGAATACTTTGTAGTCAGTGAGTGAGCATGGAACTGAGAGTAAAACTGTGTTCTGTTTGCTTCTTGTTTTTCTTAACATGTAAAAACACTTCCTAAAACCACTTCCACACACAGGAAATTCATCATCACTCTAAACTATACAGCTTTTACACCAGATAGCAAATATTGCTGTAAAAGCCTCTGAAGAGCTCAACAGGTATTACTGAGATGTTTGCGTTGGTAATTACTGCATTGCCAGAGGTGAAATCAGCTCTCAGAGGGGGAAATGTGGTTGACCTTATTAGCTACCTTTGAGAAAAAGAACTGAGAATCCCTCTAGGATTTTTTGAAAGAGATATATTTTGCCCTCATGATTAGCAAAGAAGGGGCAGGATTCAGATGCATCTGTGGTGGAAACATACCACTGAAAAGAAAGTTCCATTTGGGAAACCCTCATGTTCACGGTAATGGGAGAAAAAAGAAGTGGTGACAGCTCATGAAAGTTGTTTTTTAAAATGAGCTGTACAGCCCCTTAAATTTAATAAAAATAATGATTAAAGCATTTCTTAAATGCATGTTCAGCTGAAGAACACAGAGAACTGGAGCAACAGAATCAAGAATTATATGAAAGAAAGCTGAGGTGGCTGTTTTTCTTTGTATCCCCTCTTACAGTAACAACAGTAACTGCAATGATCTAATCAAATGGTAGATTGAGGGGGAAAGTAATGTTCCATACAGCTCTCACAGGAGTCTGGTGAGAGGTGGAAGAAGAGCACCCCGTCTGGGGGACATGCCAGGTCAGGGAAGAACAAGTTGGTGGTTAAGAGTAGAAGATGAAGTGGGAGCGAAGTGTCATAGGTCTGTGAAAGCCATGATTTGCTCCTGCAGTTTGTCGCAGGGAGCCAGGGAAGGGATGCAGTGAGGGACTGGAGCAACTCCCAGCAGCAGACAAGGACATGGCGCTCCTGGGTATGTTTCTGAATGGCAGAAGTTTTCTATAAGGCAGCTGTCAGCCTTTCCAGAGGGAACAGCTCTGCCCATGACTGTCTCCTAAAAGCTCCTCAGTATTGCAGGATCTGGAGTTCCTCTGGTAGCAATTCATTAATTAGGTGGCTGGCAGCTAACTGCAGGTTGCAGTTTTAGTGCAGAGACCTCTGCCACTGTAAGGACAGCTACAGGAATGCTTCTGGCAGGGGACTGGCAGCCTATTATGTGCAATTAGTAGCTGCCAGAATTCCTAAACACCAGGATGTTTAGGAGCACCTGCTAGTGGCTTTCAGCACTAGACATCTGTCTCCCCTCCACCTCCTTTGTGTCTGTGTTCTGTGTCGCTGCAGCCTGCTGGGTTTAATTCCATAGTCATGTGAGGCAGCTGATCTCCCAGCTCGAGCTGTGACCCTCCAATCCCCACAAAACAGCAGCTGAACCCTTGCACAGGCATGGGCAGCAATGTCCTCTGTTCCTGGCAGTGCATCCATGCCAGCAGTTAGCCCGGGTGTGAGGAAACTCCTTATTCCATCAGGCTTGATTGCTGCATTTCTGTGGGCAGTAAGACAATAGTCTCATTGAGTGTCATTGTTCAGAAAGATATCCAGCTATTCAGACTCAGTCAGCAATGAGGAGGCTCTAACCCTGCTCCTGTTTGTGCCAGTTTTAATGCAGCTGTGTAGTCAATACCTGCTGGTGACCAGGGCGCTTTGCAAGCAGCTCCCTGCTCTTGCTCCCCGTTTTCAGAGCAGGAGATGAGTGAACTTGAATTTTTGCCTACATGCATCTTAAAAACCTTAAATTTGGGAGTACCTCTAAGGTGCTGCATCAGGTAGGCTTCAGAGAATGAATAGAGATGGTCAAGGTTGATTATCCTGCTTGGTAGGAAAAGAGGAGCAGAGGGAACCCTGGTGCTGAACTTAAGGTAAGCACTGGAGGTGCAGACCTTGAATCCTAGTAGAGGTGTGAATTGGCAGGTTTTGTCTGTTCACCAAAAACACAGTTGTTGCACTGATTTTTAATAAACACGCACCTGCCTGGATGTCCTGCAACGTTACGTACTACAAGTACCTGCTGCTTCTTTTTTAGAGCAGATCTTGGCCAGGTGGATCCTTGCAGTAACTTGTAGGTGGGAGAGGTTCTCCCATTCCCTCCACAGCTCTCTGTGCCTGCGGGGAGCAGTGCAAACAGAGCTGGTGCCGGCTGGAATGTCCCCTCCGGGCCGAGGGGACTGTGGAGGCTGTCCCAGGGGCAGGGTGGGTCAGGCAGCCCGAGGGGCTGTGCAGCACACGCCTGCTCAGGCCATGAACTGCCGGGAAAGAGCAGCCTCTTGCCTTTCGCCTCACACGTGTTTGCTGCCCGGGCACAACTTGGCAGAGCACTCTGGCGTGCACAAGCATCTGGTGTGGCTGCTGCCAGCCCTGCCTGCTGCCAAGGGGGCTGGATTTCACTCCCAAACCAACAAGAGGCTGTTTGACTTTTTTCTGCCACATGGCCAAAGTATCGCCTCCGCTTTGTCTGAGCGAGGGACAAGTTGCAAGCGCAGCAGGAGCAGGATTTATTTTCTCAGAAGCCTCTCTTGACTAAGTCTGTCCTTGCAATGCCAGACTGGTTGGTTTTTTTCCCCTCCAGGTATTTTAAACCAGGCTTTATCTTAGCACTGTTTGCCCTCAGCCCTATCACTTCAAGTGGATCAGTCTGGTGATTGATGCGGACAGAGCAGTATCAGACACGAAAGCTCTCCTCTATCTTGTTAGCCTTGTTACTGCCGTAGCAAACTTGAGGACAGATGGAGGTTATTTGTCATGTGCCAAATCTGTGTATTGGCGTAATTGAGAGACAAACTGTCTGCAGCAAGCTGTAACTTTTTGAAATTGTCCTCAAAAGAACACTATGTGATTATTGAGTTTAAGTTGCAAAGGAGAGGCTTTTTTTAGCTTGCTGTTGTTTGTATGCATCAGGCCTTCATTAGATGACTCCCCTAGCCGGGGTTATTAGCTCTGAAATCACAGTTAAAACATGTGACACCCACACATAGATTACCTACTCTGAAAGATTAGGCTCTCAGTTGTGATGGGAGAGGGGATTTGTTTTCCACGTGTTTGAAACTTCCAAGCTGATACTTAATTGATGAATCTTGGGTGAAGCCAGATGGACTGGGGCAAGAAATCTGCTCCTGCTTGCTGCAGAATGGGTCAGGACATGTCTCCATGGTTCTCAGGGGAGCTGCGTAGAGGATGGGGAGAGGAGATCAGGGAGGGGTAGTTAAAGGTACAGGCAGCTGTTTGTGCTGCTGCTCTTGCACCAGCCTGGCATCTGGGGGAGAGGAGGGATAGCAGGAAAAAATGGTTAAGAGATTTGAAACTACTCTGACCTAACATGTGATGTTTTTGTCTTTTACATTCCACTGAGCTCTGAGTGAAGGGTGAATTGTGTTATGTGATCTGGATGATGATGGGGTTTTATGGTGAGGTCATGTGTGGTAAAGGAGCAAATGGTAACATCAAGGAATATAGTCAAATACTTGTGTGTTCTGTGTTCATTTAGGTTTGTCTTAAATGAGCTGGTGCAGACTGAAAAAGACTACGTCAAAGACTTGGGAATTGTTGTGGAGGTGAGCTGAAGCAAACCCTGCCATGCAAAATGTTTTCCCACTAAAAAGCACCATGCTGACAAGTGACAACAACAAAAAATACAGCATGAGAAACAAACTGCTTTATTTTGCAGTCTGCTTCCATGGTCTCCTTCTCATGTTGACAGAAACAAGAAGAAATGCCTTTGGAAACTATTTTTGTTTCCATCTAGCAAATGTTGTATTTTAGGTTCAACTCCAGTGTGCAAAGGTTTTTCTTGGCTACCCTACTTGTGACAAACTCTTTTTGCTCTAATGCAGCTTTGGAGGCATTGGTGGAGAAATAACTTATGATCCTACTACTTATTTCATGCTTTTCTACCCATCATATTGGGTAAGGGTAGCACATATTTCGCTTGAATTTGCACCTGGACTTATGTCCTGCGTCTGAGTACCTTTCCAGAAGCTGGGCCTGGAACTGTGTTGAGGTGCATGTGTGTCCTGTGGATTATTGTCTTGCAAAAAAAAAACTGAGATAAAAGAGAGTTTCAGGATTTTTTTTTTACATTATAAACAGTCTTTTTGGTTTTTTTAAGCTTCAACTTGTAAAGATTTGGCTGATCCCTAGGGTTCACCTGTCACATCTAACTCAGTGCAGGGTTCAGGTTTTTTCCCAGCAAGGACTCAGAACTGGAGACATGTGATTCACTAGTGGCATTCACTAGTCCAGAGAGAATTATCAGTCTATCTAACGGTGATTTTCAACAACTTCCAAACTGGAAAACCTTTGTGTTATGTTCTGTTTATATCATGCACCACTGGCAAACCTGACAGGCCTGTCGTGCTCCAAAGGCTTACGAAATATCTCTCAGGAGGTGTGAGAAATCCTGTTCTTGTGACTCTAAACTTACTGCTTGGCTTTGTGCTCCCACAAGATACTCATGGTGATGAATGGAAAAAGTCTATACAGAATCTAATTTCTTCCTCTTACCAGAGAAGCCAAGAGCTTGAAAAACTACTTTGTTTAATTTTTATCTTACAATTGCACTTGTCACTTCAATTACATCTAATAATGATTTGTGTAAGTATTTCAGATATCCTAAACAAATCCCTTAAAGTTTTCTTTTAAGCAAACTGTGTAGTTTAAAGTATCTACTTAGGTTTCTGGTTTGAAATTGTATGAAAAATATTTTAATTTTTTTCAATGTAAAAAATTCTGGCATTAAACTTCTGCTTCTTTAAAAAAGAAAATAGTGTAACTGTGCTCCCCCTTCAAATGAGCCCTTTGCTGAATCACTGATCCTTAATCCTAAAGGGCTTCATGAAGAGGATGGAAGAAAAAGGAGTTTCTGAAGATATGAAAGGGAAAGACAAGATTGTATTTGGCAATATTCACCAGATCTATGACTGGCACAAAGAGTAAGTTTTTGGTTTAGTTCCTCTTTAAACATCTTTCTAACCTCTTGTCCACAGAAGATTGGACTGTATGGTGTCTGTATGTCTCAGCAGCTTTTAATTGAATGGCATTAGGTCATTCAGGACTGAACTTCCAAAGGACATTGCCTCTCTTTAGATTGTCTCTGTTGGTTTGTAAGTGCTGCTTAATAACATCACAGATCCTGGCTGCCTTGAATCCTGAGATGTTCTGATTCATGTGCTTTTAGCCACAGTTTCTCAATACCCTAAATCCTGATATAGGGCTTTGTTTACCCAGCCAGAACCAGCACAACTGCATGATGGAATGCACCATGCTTACCTGAAATAATTTTTCCCAGTGAAGAAAGACCTTTGGCGTGTGATAGTTCTGCACTGGCTTCATGGGAGGGTGTTTGTCCTGCTGTCTGTGATCACAGGTGCAGCTTTATGCTGGCTCAAACACCATGCCAGCAGTGCTGGTCAGTGTGACAGGGATGCTGCATACAGGAGGCTGCCGTCTGTCAGTTCTGTGCTGCTGGTGGCTCTGTCACTCTTTCTGGGGAGCCTCAACAAGAGGCTTCACTGGGAGGTACCACTGTGGTCCATCTATAGCTCCTGAGCTCATAAGCATTCCCAGAATCACTCTCAGAGTGCTGCTTGTGGGGTATTCACTGGATCTTCAGAAGAACTACTGGGGCTGCCATAATTGAGTTTCTTGGGTCACAGCTGTAGCCTCAGTGTATCCTACTGATGGGCAGTAGCGGTCTGGAAAGTCATGGTTTCCTTCCTGTGTCTCAGCAACATGTCCACATGCAGCTGATTGGATCACGAAGGCTGACCATATCAGTGGTGTTTGGCTAGAAGGGTGATAAAATGCAAATTACTTCAAGGTCCTTCTCACCTGAAAGCCCTGGCATGCTTTGGCCGAGTTGATGCTTTTGCCTCTGAGTTACGAACTCCACTCTTTGAAAGTCTTGCTCACAGAAGCAGATTTTGAGAAGCTGCTGGAAACACAAACCCTGGGCCATTTCCCATGTAGCTTTATGAACAATGTCTTGCTTATGGACAATATGGTCATCATTTCAACTCTGCCACTCAGAAATATTCTGTAGTTGCAACTAACTAAAATTTGAGCATGCATGTACAGATTTGAACAATGGGCATTGGGCTGGATCTTCCTTCAGCTCCGGACATTTCCCTCACCCAAGAAGCAGAGTATCCTTGCTGTCATGTGTCCCTTGGGTGCTTATCTCATGGCCTGGGCCTGTCCTGATGTTCTGACAGATGGCCTTGTGAGCACAAACTAAAAAATGTCAGAGAAAGCTTCACCTTGTGTTGATACGAGAAAATGGAGTGTTTTTACCAGTGCCATTCCTTGATTTAGTGTGAGGATAGGGAGTTTTCTGTAACACAAATGGAAAGATTCCCTATTTTTAGTTCTGTATATCTGGGTCAAGAAGTCTATTTAAATGCAGATGACTGTAGCATTTATAGAGGATTGGGTTATGGAAGCAGCTGTATCTAATGGTAGCAATGGAGATTTTTAATTGGAACATCTGTCCAATTTGCATCCTTTTTTGAGGTTCTGGGATTTCTTGGGATCAGATCATTGCAAGCATGTCCTCTCACAAAATCTGGCTACTGTCGCAAATCTGTGGAGGCATTTGAGACTGAAATCCTGAAATGGAAAAGAGGAAGATCATGAACAGGATGGTTGTCTGGATTTGCCTACCAGACAGAAAAAGCTTGCAGTGTTTCTGAAGTTTTCATCTCACTTTTAGGCATCCCAGTATATTCTTGATAAGGGCATTTGAGCTAGAATGAATGACCTCCCTGAAGCTGCAAGTCAAGATGGAGATGGTGTTTATGAATTACCGTGACTATTATGAATTAGATATTGCAATTTATTCTGAAATTAAAAACAGTGACAAACAGAACATACCGTAACTCCACCAGCAAAACATGGTGATTCATTTATTCAGGTGGAAACATAATAGCACTGTCTTTCACGTTGACCAGTACTCCAAATCTGCTTATGTAACTGAGAACTCCCGGTAAAGCTGGAGTTTTCATAAGTTGAGTTTTCACAAGCATTTTGGTATATGGGAGGGTTTTGCTTTGGGAGTTCTCAGTGAAGGAAAGCAACTCTTGCAATTAGATAGTGATCAGCACTTTCTGAAAATTCAAACCACTGTCGTAGTAAAGAAGAGCAGACAGTCTGCAAGACAAGACCTCCACATTTCACAGCTCTCATCTAATGATTCAGAAATCCCACCATTAAGGGCTGAAGCCAAACTTACCTTTTCATTTATTATGGAACTCTGGAGCTAAAATGCCACTGTTACATCTGAAGGATGACTAATTTGCTGCTGGGATGACGAAGTGTTCTGAAGTGATCATATCCTTTCTTTTAGCTTTTTCCTGGCTGAACTGGAAAAATGTCTTCAAGAACCTGAGCGTTTAGCACAGCTTTTTATTAAGCATGTAAGTTTTATTTTGTTTCCTATATCTAGTACAATTGCCTTTTAAGGTGTGATGGCTCATTTTCAAAAACATCTGTTTGTGTTGACTTGATGCTTTTACATGTCTAAGCTGAATTTAAACATAAAGTTTCCCTATAGTTACACATTTTCAGTGGGCAGCTGGATTGCACTAAGGCATTAATCATTGTCTTCTTGCAGACAACTTACTTGGGGGGCAAAATTGATGTGGTCAAGGACATCTGCCAAAATACAGTTATGGCAGGTACTTGCCAACTGCTACAATTTACATGTTCGTGTGATGTTAGCCAAAGTATAACTCCAGAGGAAATTTCAGACCTGTCAGTGTGGGTATAACATCTCTCACTGGCCACAACCCAGAAAGTTCCCCTTGCCTAAGTGCAGATGTGGAGAGCAGAACCGGTTACCGATTTTCGTTCTGGCTTTAGCGAACTAAGTCTTTGATTAAACCAAAAATAAGGAAGACCAAGCAGAACATCATAGCAACTTTCTGCCACCTTTTAATAACAGAAGGGTAGCCAACATCTCATGTGGCTGCTGTGCCTCTTGCCTTCACAGGAGCGGCGATTGCACATGTATGTGGTGTATTGCCAAAACAAGCCTCGGTCTGAGTATATAGTAGCTGAGTATGAAACGTACTTTGAGGTAAGCACAGCTCATTATAAATTATTACTGCTTACAGCTGTGAGTCCAGGTCAAGGAGACTGTTCTGTACCCTGTGGGCTTTGCCTAAAACAAACTCCTGAAGTTTTTGATACTGCACGTGGTGCTGAGGTCTCTGCCGTACAGAGGAAGTGTTATTATTTAATTGCTTTCAAATTCTCATATTGTGAATTTCTAATAAATATTTAATTCAGTACTAACTGTGTGTGGCCTTCAGAGTACCACAAATGCACTAATTTCTGTTCCAAGTAAAGCAGGACTTTTAAATCAGTATTTTACAAACAACAGGGGAGGTGAAAGCTGTTGGAGCTGGGTGGTGCCTCTCATAAATCCCCAGTAACTCTGTCTATTTCAAGAAGTCTTTGGGACTAGACACGTTTCGATAGTAATGTGAAAGAAGCTTTTTTAACAAGGGAAAGATGTTTCCTTTCACCCCAGAGGAGGAGGGCTGTCCTGCAGGGCTCACTTGTGAGCTAATCCCCACTGCAGTGGGAAGAGGCACCCTGAGCCCTTGCTCACTCAGCTCAGAGGGGGAGCGATGCTGTGCCTCCAGCTCGGTCACGGCTTCCACCCAGGCTCTGCTTAAATAGGATAGGGCAGATCTTTAAATCCTCAGAAATTCCCTCTTGCAAACAAAAGATTAGGAACAGGCCAACTTTCTGTGGAAATAAGTCTCTGCTGAGACATTTTATCGTGTTGTCTGTCTTACTCTATGATTGTTTGCAATTGTTTTTAATCCTCGTTTTTTAGGAGGTTCAGCAGGAAATAAGCCAGCGGCTGACCATCAGTGACTTTCTGATTAAACCCATTCAAAGAATAACTAAATACCAGCTTCTTCTCAAGGTGAGTGAAAAAATACAGTTTGGATTAAACTCTAGTCTGCGTGTTGCATCAGATGCTGTTATTTTAAATCAGCCTTAGACGTAACTGAGGAATAAATTCATCAAATTAAGAGGAAAGAGGGGTCTGCTCTCTAGGCATGCAGTGACAGAGGCCCATGGAAAATGTCCAGAGAGCAGGAGGCCACATCTGTGCAAGTGGTTTGTAATTTAGGATAGCAAAGGGATTTTTTTTTTTTTTTTTTTTACTTTCTATTGGAGATTTTTTACAGAAGGGTACATTTCAAATAGGAATTTTCTTCCTCTGAAGTTTCAGAGCAAACTTCGAATTTTTTTAAATTGGAGCAATGATACACAAGTGTATTGCTAAAGTCTGTCTTAGGTGCTGAATGACATGCTTCTAGTAAATGCTCTAGCCTCCATTTCTGAATATCTGTCTTCAAATGAGCTGAAGTATTTTTTAAGAGTATTCTGTTATCTTAAAATTTGGGGAGCTCGCCGCAATTTTTTTCCCAAGGAGCCTGACCACTCTGGTTTATGCTGACTTTTCCATAATGACAATTCATCATCACTCTTGAAAATTCACCACAAGGAGTCCAAAACCAATATCCAAAATCAGGCATGTCTGAACCCATCCTGTAATCTCCAGCAGCACCAGGGCTCTGAGCTGGTTTGTTCTCTTTTTTGAACTATACTCCAGCAGGCTGCCATCAGCCCAGGTTTGGGAATTGCACACTAGCAAAGCACAGCAGTGTGTTCCCCAAAATGCCAAAGGGAAAAGAAAAATCTTTGTGTGTGTGTGGTCTTGTGGCTTAAGAAAAGGACGAAATAACCATTCCCAAGGTCTAACCCCAGCTTTGTCTTTTTGTCTGTGATCTTCTCAACAACCATCCACACCCCTTTTCCATATTTCTAAAGTGGTTATGACATTCAGTAATCTCTGAAGATGAATTTATTAATATTAGCAAGTTTCTTCTCAGAAAAGCACATGCTGAATATGCTTTTTCCTTTTCAAACTGGTGCCTTTTGTTCTCTCTGTTCTGATGTGCCTTAATGCAAACCTTTCTGCTTTCTCCAGGACTTCCTGAGGTACAGTGAAAAAGCTGGTCTGGAGTGCTCCGAGATAGAGGTACATTTTCATGCCCTGGACAATAGGGCTAATGGGACTTTGTGTGGAGAAATGAAAACCCCAGTATTCCTTTGACAATAGCTGAAGATCCTGCTGGTATTCTAAATGTGGTATTTCTCTTAGCTTAAATCAGAACTAAAAGTCCTGCATTTTAGCCCTGCACCATCCTCTTTGAGGCATCTATTCATGAGGGCCTTGCCAGGAGTCACTCCAGCAATCGTGCTATTGAACTTCATTATTTGACACTGTGCTTTCAGGAACCCTCTGGTTCTCTTGTAATAATGCAACATCCCTTTTCCTCCACAGAAAGCAGTTGAATTAATGTGCCTTGTACCAAAACGTTGCAATGACATGATGAACCTGGGTCGTCTCCAAGGCTTTGAGGTATGCATTTGCATTCTTCTTATAATAACAACTAGGAAAGGAAAATTACTTTCTATGATTTTCTCTACAATCTACCTAAGCTACTTATCTAGGGCTTGTTCTTCTGCAGTGCTGAGCTGCACGCTTTGGTGAGGTTTCAAAGGTGGGGGAGTGACGCACTTCTTGCTCTAAATTTGTGACAATTCATATTGTTTCTTCAAAATGTGAGGTCTGTAAAAGCTTTTTCAAGCTTTAATGAGACTTATTATATCTATTACCAGAGCAAAATAAGTGATGAACCAGCCTGCTTTGCATATTAGTAAGGTCACCTGGCATTAACATGTTAACAGGTCCCACCAAGGTCAGCAACATCCAGGAGGGGACTTGGGAGTTACAACCCCGCAGGGTACAGCTTGTGGCTTGTAACTAATCCAGTGTAGGCTTTGGGGAGAGGTCTTATCTCCAGAATGAGTTAAGATTTGCCTTACTGTCTGATGCACTGCAAACAGGTTGCTCCTGGCTTTTGCACATTCAGAGGTGTTGTGTCAGACTGCTGGCTTAGGGCACGATGGAGAGCTCTTGGCTGGAGCACTACTGAAACATAATGGGAACAGGGTATGAAATGCAGTGTACAAAACAGTCTGCTTGAGACCTCTTGCTTTTGGCTTTATATACACAGTGACACTGAGAGCAAGGAAAACCAGTGTTGTTTGTCTTCAACTGAGGTCACCATTTACTGGATTGCTACTTTGATAACTTAGAGGGAATATGTCTCACATGAACGCCTGGAAAACCTGGGCTGCCTGAAACAGAGCATATCACCTTGTGGGATCATAGTGGGTCAGGGTTTGTAATGCTGGTGCCTTGTCTGCTTCCCAGGGCAAACTGACAGCTCAAGGCAAGCTGCTGCAGCAGGACACCTTCTATGTGACGGAGCAGGATTCCGGGGTTCAGTCTCGGCCCAAGGAGCGCAGGGTGTTTCTCTTTGAGCAAATAGTTATTTTCAGTGAACTCCTTAGAAAAGGATCTCTAACGCCAGGCTACATGTTCAAGAAAAGCATAAAGGTAAGAAATGCGGAGGGAGAAGCATATTCTGTTTGATGGTCATGTAAGGTTCATCCTGTCGTAGGAGACGGCAATGTGCAGGAAACATTTGCATTTACCTTTCCAGTGGATCAGAAGCTATTTAAGATCATCTTTAAATAAACCACTGGGTGTCTAAATTTATTGGGTAATTTTTTCAGGAAACACAGCCAGGGCAGGTCCTCTATCATTCATAGGTCTGAATTAGCAAATATCGATACAAAACCTGCAGTAGTCAAAGGAAGTTTACAATAGTTGCTTTTATGCATGATCATAAAAGGTAAATGAAGGTACAGTATCCAAAACAGTCATTTTAGGCCAAACTATAAGTCAATACTAAGCCTTGATATGATATTTCTGGAAATACTCTCCCTAATTCAAGTGAGGGCTCTTAGTACAAATATAGATGTTGCAAGAATGTTTCAAAGACAAATAAAACCACAAATAATTCTAAAAATACAGCTCTGAGGAATTATAAAACCAGCTAAACTATGAAGAGAGTTTCGAGAAATTAGTTTTGGTTTTAAATAATCTGTCCAGATTATGGGGCTGGGGCTAAAAGTAAAAACTGAAAGTAACCAGTGAAAATACTTTGTTTAACAAATGCAAAGTTAACCTGTGAAATGGTCAGTGAAGGTGAATGAGTGCTGCACATCTCCTGGTAGAACAGCCTTTGCTGTGCCTGCAGAAAGAGCAAAATCACTGGTTCATTTGAATTTCTGGGTCGTTCAAAGCTGAGAAACCAGTCTGCCATTGATTTCCTTTTCAAAGATACAGGTTAAGAGACATGGGAGAATGCATTGTGTTTGCTCTAAATTTTAAATGGTGCATTAATATGAAAAAGAACACTATCAGCTGAAATAATGCATATTAACATATATAACTAAACAAATTTATGGTAAACAGTGCATTTACTGAAATGAGGTTGTCTTCTTGGCTGATGGAAACAGCATTTACTGAAAAGCCTATATCCATTTGCAAATCAGTGTATTTTATAGTTTCCAACCAAATAATAGGCTATAACGGGAAAACTCAAAGTGTACAAATAAACAATCATCTTGATTTAGTTGATCAGCTTTGATTTTATCTTTTTGATGATTTAAATCATTTTTAAAATTGGAGATGGAAATAGTATGAATCATTTTTACTTCAGTTTATTGTATATATAACAATGAGGCTTTTATCTGCAGGAAACAATTCCTGAATTGTATATTGTAGATAAAGAGAGAAAAATAAATCTCTCCTAATGTCAATAAAATTAGCTTGCCTCAAGGGTATGAGCTGCTTTTCTAGGTGCACAGCCCACGAAAGGAATGCTGTTCCCACTGCCTGAGTTTAAAATTTTCATGTGATAATTTTCCAGCCTCTTTTCTTCCACTTGGCAAACAGCTTATTCTCCTGTTGAGTGTCTACTGCAACTGTGGGATCCCCTGTGGCTCCATGTGTGTCTCCTCGCCTCAGCATGGAGTTTGTGTGCCAGCAGCTCTCACACCCTCCCTCCCAGCCCCACTTCAGCTTCTCACTGCTTTTGCATTTGTCTCTTTCCCACAGCGAGGAGCTGTGGCTCTCAGTGGAGCAGGACCATTCCCTGCCTCCCTGGGCTCTGGGCAGGACCATTCCCTGCCTCCCTGGGCTCTGGGCAGGACCATTCCCTGCCTCCCTGGGCTCTGGGCAGGACCATTCCCTGCCTCCCTGGGCTCTGGGCAGGACCATTCCCTGCTTCCCTGGGCTCTGGGCAGGACCATTCCCTGCTTCCCTGGGCTCTGGACAGGACCATTCCCTGCCTCCCTGGGCTCTGGGCAGGACCATTCCCTGCCTCCCTGGACTCTGGGCAGGACCATTCCCTGCCTCCCTGGGCTCTGAGCATCCTCACCTCGCAGTGGGGCCTCCACCTGAGCCAGCACCACAGATCCCGTTTCTTTCCTCTGTCACAGCCAAAGAGTAAAAAGTGCATATGACTTCAAATGCAGCTGTTCTAGTCTGTCAGTGAGATGGGACTCCCATATATTGATCTCCAAGCTTTGTCACACTCAAACTGTGACAGAAGCTTCAGCATTTTGTCCTGCATTAGCAAAAAACCCTTTTTTACACAATAAGGTCCGTAGTGTTGAGAAATGGCATACCCTTCTCAGTGACTTCTCACCTGAATACCTTTCAGCCTCTCAAAACACCTAAGTGGAAGCCTTGATGAATGCATCTCCCTGAGACACAAATAGGAGGTTAGGGGATTCTGTGTGTCTTTTACCTGGAGTCATACCAGGATTAGTTTGGCTATCACCCAGAGGAAAACGAGCTCAGATCAGGAGCAAGAGACCTGTCCAGGCCTTTCCTTGGTCAGGGGAGTTCCTGCTTGTCACTGTAACTTCACAGGGACCCCCAGAAACAAAGGAAGATGCTAATTCCATCGTGCAGTTTGAATGCTGGACAGTATTCTGATGTGGAGTGGATCTCCATACCTTGACAGATACTCAGAGCAATTGGAGATGGATTTCTCCTAGGGGACATTACTGCCTTAGTCTTCAGAGGTGTCTGCTTTTGACATGAAGACACTCCCTCTCTTGTTTTTTTTTTGGGAGGCTGTGCCCCAAACCTATTCTTGTTTACTACCCTAAGTATCTTAGGAAAAGCTAAAGTTATGAGTACTCTTAAAACAGAAGCCTCCCAAGGGCAGGACAGCATCCAAAATTCCCATCCATGTGATTTCCAGAAAGGGTATCTGTGACTACAGTCAAGTGAAGTGATTGCACACAGATGACTCTAATCTGCTAGAAATAAGATCTGCTGGAGCATCTTTTTTTTCATTATATCCCTGTGCACAGTCCATTCCATTTTTTAAATGTGCTAATGACTGAGACTTTCTTATCAGAGGACACGAAATATAAACACTTATTTAAATTGGAGGATTGATAGACTTTATTAACATATTAATAGGAACATTTTTGGTCTATTTATGGGTTTCAGGAAATTTAAAGCACACCAGTCAGGTCTGTGTTACTTAGAATAGAAGTTGTAATTCAAGACAAGGCAGGTGGATGTCTGGTACATCTGTCAGAGCTTTATTAAGCATCATATTTAAGATTTGGATTTATCTGGTTATATCTAGATGAGACAAATTCTTCTTATTATGATCTAACAGTTCGTTATTGGACTTAATTATTTTCAGGAACATTTCACAACAATTTTGATTCTTGTGTAATGTTAACTCCTGCTCTCTGTAAAATGCTTACCTTGGCTTGTTTCAGATGAACTACCTTATCATTGAAGAAAATGTGGACAATGATCCCTGCAAGTTTGCTCTAATGAGCCGGGAAACATCAGAGAGAGTCATTTTGCAGGCAGCTAATCCAGAAATTCAGCAAGCTTGGGTACAGGACATCAACCAGGTCCTGGACACACAACGAGATTTCCTGAATGGTACGTACATGGTCTTTGCTCTGTTTCCCAAACTTAAATGCTAAATGGGATTTAGAATCTTTATGTCCTTGTTTCCTCTGTGAGAAAATTATTGAGCCACTTCTGCATGTGTCAGTTGGGCTCATGTTCCCCAGGTCCCTCCGTGGGTAGTGCTTTTGGTGGTGGTACTTTTGTACTGGGGTTTGCAGAGCTCTGTCACCTGGTGCTTTCCGTTGTACACTGAGATTTTAAATCTGAAGCCATCTCAAGATCATGATGAAGCCGAGTTGTCACTGTGTCTACGCAGCATCTCATTTACTCAGAGCAAGGTTTATCCCCAAGAGCTTCCTGTCAGACATTGCTGTGTGCTACCAGCTGATGATGTGAGCTGGGATAAAGGCTGCATCACCCCTACAGGTCCCAGCTTTCAATTAAAAAAAAAACCCAAAGGAAAGGGCAAGGAAACAAGGGCAAGGGCTTGTTTCTCCATGGGAGCTGTGCATGAGAAGGGGCCTTTCCAAAGTATCCTTTTCGAAAGTATCAGCTTCGCTGTAGAAATACATTTGAGGTGGTCTGAAATATTTCAAATTAAAACTATGTTTCAAAAAAAAAAAAAACCCCTCACAAACCAGACACACACACACAATCAAAAAATGTGTAATTTGAAAATACAGAGGACTAAAATTCAGTTAACAGTTTTAGCTTGTTCTTGCTTCTGAGTGTACGAGGGTAAGAGAAGGGAACAGGACTAGAGAAAGAATCTAAAAATAGTATCTCTTTTGTTTGTGGGGAAGCAACAAAGTAACTCTGGATGCCTCCAAGATTGCTTTCTGCTATTCATTTCAAAACAGCTTATTTTATGGAACTTATATTCGAATTCTATATTTAATTGCTTAATACATGTTCAATAAGACATATTTGCTTGAATCAAGATGTTTGGGCTTGGCACAGCATGTTAGTTTTTGTTGGTTTTTTTGTTGTTTTTGTTTTTAGGGGTTTTTTGTGGGTGGGAGTTGTTATTTGGTTTTGTGGATTTTTTTTGTTGCAAAATGGGAAGAGGCTCTTTCGGTTCTCATCAAAGCAAAGGTTCCCTTTTCTTCAACGTGGAGGTTTTAAAAATTTTAATTCAGCTTAATTTTACATTTCAGAAGTTAACTGGGAAGGGGCTACATGCAAAAGTTGTTTGTGACAGTTCAGAATCTACGTCTGAGCTGAGAAGGGAAATGTATTTCACCCATGGTGCCACAACTTGATACCGGAATTTTGTGACTTGGAATAGAAATGGCCTCATACAACCATTGTAAAATTATTCCTTAAGTCCATGGGTGAGATGAAGAGTCTAAATTACCCAGTTTGACCAGTTGGTACCAAAACTTGATGGGTTTATGTCACTGCAGTCGGCTTTGACTGAGGAATTACTGGACTAAAATAAGTTCCACTAACAGTTAGCAACAGACTTTTTTTTTTTTTTAAAGCCTTGTGAGAGCTCTTCAGGCACTAATGCAGGGTTTTTCTGTCCCTTCTGTATCTTTCTTGCTTGTTCTTTTTATTTTTTAAGTATTCCATCTTATCTTCACAGGACTTACTGCCCTGTGGGCCTCTTTTTCTACTGAGGCATCTTCATAGCCCCTATTCAGTCTATCTTCCATGAAGCCAGCAAGCAATTTGATGGATTAGGAACATAGTCATCACTATCTCTAAAGCAAAAGTAAAAATAGATTCCTATTAAAACACAAGCTTAAGGATTTACCTTAAAACTATAAATAAGAAAATGATACTGTATCCAGTAGAGCCTGTCCAGTCCAGAATATTTTAAGTGGCTTTTAGAATGTAATCTTATTGAGACTGAATAATCTTTAAATATGTTCTTTAGCTTTGCATTTCATTAAAGCAGATGTTTTCTGTCCTTAAAATCATATTAAATCCATGCTGAGCCAATGCTGCATAAACTTAATAACAAAATATTCCCCTAGAGTTCTTGCCTAAGCTGTCTCTGACTTTTCTCTCTTCACCAGGGAAGTCCTAGAGAGTAGAGGCTATGTGCAAAGCATGGGAAACTTCATTAATGTAAAAGTGGAATATTCAAGTTTTTTATATTTTTCCATGGGGGAAAAGTAAAAGCTGCTAAGCTTGAGAAACAGACTGTGCATCAAATGATGGGCTGTTGTGACTGTTCTTTAGGGAGCAAGCTGTAAAGAAAATCTGTCACTGCTGGACATGATTCATCAGGAAAGTTCCATTCATCTGTACCTTTTTAGAATCATATTTTATGGGGAGAATTTGAGACAGAAAGAGAGAACATGCAAGTAGAGGGACTTTGACTTTTGCCAGAAGCTTCTAAGAATACTGAGAGATGTTTAACAGGAGGCTGGAAGCCAGGCATCACTGTGATAGTTCATGGTGGAATTAGTAGTCAGAAATGGACACTCAACTAAACACCCTTTAAAAGTACTGAGTACAGTAGATTGTTTCAAGATAGATTGATAAGTATCCATTCAAATCTTACTGCTAGTGACCTTGCAGCCTTATTTACTGTATACAATAGAAAAATGTCACTGTCAAAATCATTGTCAAAGTTCTCCTCAGCCTGCCTTGCCCTCTGTGGCTGGTCTGCAGCAGGATCAAACCATTTCCAGCTGCAGCTGAGGTAAGCAAATGAAACTGGCAGTCACTGTGTCATAGGTACAATCTGCTTTTGTGACAAGGGTCAGGTTTTAGAGACACGTAATCTTCCAGATTGCTTCAGATCTATGTCTGTGTCCTTTTGAAGAAAATGGTGATCTGGCATCCTCCTTGATTTTTTTTTTTCCAATCATTTGTCCTTTAGTATGAAGTGATTTCTTGAGCTGTCCTGCCTTTCTCTGGAAGGGGAATGCTAGAGTGTGTGCTGTATAGTGCTGAGCTTTTCTGTTTTTCTTTCCTTTTCATTTTGTTGGGAAAGACATTCCTTCTCTTGTGGTTCCCTGGTGGGGCTGATGCTGTGACATTATGTTCTCTGTCTGCCTCTTGCTAGACTAGTCCCTCTGCATTCCAGTAGGTTTAGTCTGGTGCATGTACACAGTATTAACTGACTATAAATCATCTGGTAAGGCCACATGACATGCAAAAAACCAAGCCCATAGGTCTGGGGCTGGTAGCCTGAGCCTAGCAAATCTGCTCACAGCAAATCTGCTGTGAGTCCCAGCCCTGATCCCTTCTCCTCCAAACATAACAAATTATTTTTTTATGATCTGGATTTTTTTTTCCTTCCGTTTCCCAGTGCAAGCTCTCTCCATGATGATAAAATCTACTCTCACAAGCAGACTTTATTTTTTATGGCTTATGAAGCTGTTTAGTGTTGCCTGTTGGGTGTCTTCTGGAGAGGTTTGGACTGCTAGGATGAATGTCTGGGTGCCATCTATACTTCCTCACTTGCTGGAAAGTGTTCCAGCAGTTTCCTTGGACCAAAGCAGTTAATGTAGAAAGCAAACTGAGAGCCAAGTTGCAGTGCATCACATCTGAAGAGTATTTCGTAGTCACACTTTCTTGGGAATATGCAAATGAGACTTGGAGGTCTTGACCTGTGTTTTCTGATGTTAGCAAAATTCACTGCAAATGTGCTGTGCACCTCTTAGTCAGGTTTTCATTTATTTTGACTACAGAATGTGATTAATTTGTGCAATTTCCAAGAAAATGAATGCAATTATGTATGCTATAAATGGCAAACATTTTAGCCTACTCACCGTGTAGGTCAGGGAAGCTGTTCTTGACATCTGCATGGAGTGCTGTGTTCAGTTCACACACAGCACAGTGTAAAGTGCTTGTGTCCTGTCTAGCCATGAATGTGCTTCCATGGGCGGCATCTCCTGTTCCCGTTTGGTTTGCAGCATATGGCTCTGTTCTGTTTGAACCATCCCACCTGTTTTGAACACCCCTGCAGCCCCTGGCAAGGCTGTTGGGAGCCCGTGACTGACTCTTGTCCTCTCTCGCAGCGCTGCAGTCGCCCATCGAGTACCAACGCAAGGAGAACAGCTCAGCGGTGCTGCGGCCCCAGGCTGGCAGGGTCCCTCAGCCCAACACCAGGCCCCATTCTTCTATCCCAGTAGGGTCTGAGAAGCCTCTGAAGGCTACGAGCCGTAACCCATCTCTCCCACCCCTGAAGATATCTACCTCCAACGGCAGCACAGGGTATGAGCACTCACAGCCCGGAGACAAGTATGAACAAAGCAAGGTACTGAGCTCATCTGATAAAACATGATCTCACAGCCCATTTCTTGTATCACAGGTGATCCATGATGTTAGCTTTAATTAGCAGCTAACCAGGTCAACGGGAATCAACGTACTGAAGCAATGGGGTAACATGTGATTTGGGATTACACAGCTCATGAAAAAGTCCTGGCATCCACGTGGATGGCACTTCATCTGGGAAACAGAGACAGAGCCTAAACCTGGAGCACTGATCTCAATGTTTTTCAGGGCACTGTGCCTGCAGATCTGGTGAACTAGATATCCATTTGCAGTTCTGGCAGAAGTAATATTCAAGGCTTCTCTAATATCCATTAACCACCCATTCCTGAAAAAGTCTGTGGTAAGGAAGAGCTTAGACCTTTTCCCACATAACAGCTCACAGGGTGCCAGCTAAAGGTTATAATTTGGGTATATGTGCACTGCACACAAACCACCAAAGAGTCAGTGGCCACCAACCCTGTTTGGACCCTGCTGCTGACTGAGGCTGACCAAAGCCACTTTCAATCTGACCTATATTTAACTGTGAGTATTCCCTCAGCTTCGTTGGTCTTTCTCCCCGTTTGGCTCACACAGACCATCCATCTGTAACACCCCCCCCCGCAGATGAGAACACCCAGGGGCACAGTCGTTAGCAGCTTTGAAGTCTGATGTGAAATAGGAGACTGGTTTGTATTAGGTTACTGCCACCTTTCAGATCTTTAAAATCCTTTTTTGTCAATGTGAACTTCCAGGTGTTTTGTGTCTTTTTCCCTGGTCTGGTTAGGCTGGACATGAAGTAGTGGGATCTCTGCCAGAAAGGGCAGGTTCCTCCACGCCGGCCGCTCACTGCTTTGTGTTGTGTCCGTTTGCAGACTGATTTGGGAGGGTGCAATGGGACCTCTTCCATGGTGGTGATTAAAGATTACTATGCACTGAAGGAGGATGAGATCTGTGTGAATCAAGGAGAGGTGGTTCAGATCCTTGCTATCAACCAGCAGAACATGTTCCTGGTGTACCAGCCTGCAAACGACCACTCTCCAGCTGCTGAAGGATGGATCCCTGGCAGTATCTTGGCTCCCCTCCCTAAATCCACTACAGATAATAGCGATGGAAGCATCAAGTAAGTGCCCTATTGGCTTCGCTGGGAGCACTATGTGGATTTATTGAGGAAAATAAAATAAATAAATAAAAATAAACCCAAATGGTAGGGAAATCCTGCTGATTTTTATCTACAGTGCCATTGGAACAAGCTGAGTGGTCAATCCGCAGCGTCGGGCAGCCATGGTGGATAGCTCGGGTTTTGCTTATTTTCATTTTGTGGGATTTTGTTTATACTTTGGAGAGAAATAAAACCATAGACGGTTAAAGATATGCTTTACGTGACACCATTTTACACCAACATGGACCTGCTTGGACTGGACTTATATTTATGTTGTATTAAGTTACTAATCTATATATTGGTTATAACAGCATCTAGATTTAAAAAAAAAAAAAAAAAAAAAACACAAAAATCCAGGCTCTGTGTTGGACTGAGGTTTGCTTCTCAAGGAGGAGAGATTTTGTTGTCTATGGCAATTTCCTTGTACAGCTTGTATCTTTTTTTTTTCATTTGTTTCGTTTTTTTTTTTTCTGTTTGCAGTAACTTTTGTAATATATTTTTTCGTTTGCAAGACCCCCATCCAAGTACATTCCTGTATAAAATATTTTGCACTATTTAAAAAAAAAGAAACAAACTCACATTGATGAAGTCAGGTTGTGCAATATAATGGATAGTCGCAATGTTCATCATTGTACCTGTAATGTAACTAATTTTAAATGTACTATTTTAAATATGTAAAATAAATTTTCACCATGAGCATGTTTTAATGAGGTAAAAGAATTAGTTTGACCCTTTTTTTTTGTTTGATTTTGTTTTGTTTTGATTTTGTTTATGATATTTTGTTGCTTATTTAACAAATGTGTGGATATATATTTTTCTTTTCTGATTTTTAGAAATTTGTCAGTCTGAAATGACTAATGAAAGAAAATGGTTTTTTGGTATTAAATACAGAAGGTACAACCCTCTTTTCAGTAATACCTGTTGATTTCTTTTAACATCTAAAATGACTAGATGGTAATGCATGATGTATGCTACAAATTGTGTTACCTTACACAAATACCTCGAGGTGCAGAATTGATCACAAGGAAAGATTTTGTGAAAGATTCACTAAAAATAATAACTTGATCTCTGCTGCCGTTTCAGTTAAGAGAAATGATGACTTTATCTGTCAGTCAGTAATGAATGCTACCTGGAATTGCATGTTAAGCCAAAGGAATTGCTTGGCACATCTCTTGCACATCTGCCACAGGCATTCCCGGGTTCCTCTCTAGCCACAATATGCAACCACATGCCCTTAGAATCATCCACAGTACCAGACTCCTGGTGAAGACTGATTTCATGGCAGCTGTACAGTAAAATTCTGCATCAAATTCTGTAGGCAGATGAATTGCGGCCAGGAAGGCATAACAAAATTGAAAGACACGTGAAAAGACTTCCCTCTTTCTCACTGCAGTGAGATTTAAAGTCCTAAACGATGTTTTCAGACTCAAACGGCTAAAGCAACACTGGAAATAAAAAGGTGCTTGAACAATAGGAGTCCTATGAGTGAAAAACAACGTGGAGCTCTGCTATCTTCAACCCTATCTGGTCTGCCAGATCACAGTGACTACTTAGTTTAAGTAATAAAACTGTTTCTTCTGTTACAAATACTGTAGACAAAATATACGGTCGATCCAGCTGTGTTGGCACCATGAATTATTCACCTATATTCATTGTATAGATCAGGGAGTCCCATCTGCCATGTTCTTGACACTTACATAGCCTTAAGGAAAATGTAACCGTCCTGAAGCATTGGATAACTTCCCCTGCTCTGCAGTTCTCATTTGGACCTTGTCCAGTCAGCACTTGGTGCCTGTCTGAGCCGTGCAGGGTGCTCTGGTGCTCCCTGTGCTCAGGCACGACTGCCCGTTCAGGCTGAGTTAGTGCAGACTCTACTGGTTGCAAAAACAGTTCAGTCTTGTGGCTGTGGCAGGGTTTGCTTGTTCTTTAACTGAGCTATTGTACAGCTCCCATCAGGTGCCGAGGTAAAAGCAGGAGGCGCTTAGGAGTCAGACGCAGTGTTCATGGGGGAGCGTCGGCTGTGTGGGGCGTCCTTTGGGTCCTGCCTTGCTAACATACTGCGTTTTATTGGCATCACAGGTGATCCCTGGATTTCATACAACTTCCTTTGTAAAATGTGTCAAGGTACTGTAGACGTGACATGTGCCAAACATTGGGCTTAAACATGCAAATCAAATTTGCATGACTTAAAGGTGGGCAGATGCTTTGAACCTGGATCCCAGCTCATCACACTGCTGTTTTGAGAGCTTTATGCTTTGGACAACATACCCCTCCCCAAATTCCCCCCCCAAAACCTGTCCACTATTTTAACCAAATGAAATCCGTATCAAGAACTGTTTTGGTTTTTTCTTATGTCTGCTTTGATATGCAATTCTCTTGTCAACACAGCATTGCTCTTACAAAGGGTGATATTGGTTTATTTTTATTTTTTTTTCCAAGAATAAGGTCATAGGAGCAGTAATAAGGGGTGAAAATTTTACTGGAAATAGTGCCTGCTGTGATGCTAGCCAAAACCCATGGGCTGACAGATGTCCTCTTTAACTGGATTGGCAAAGTCAGATGGGAAATTCTTGGTCTTGAGAGGCACAGCAGAGCTTGTCATTCTAGGAAATGACTTATCTCTTGGAAAATTAGTAATGCAGCTCCTATTTACTGAGCTGTTTGTGTTCTGAGCAACACGTAGTGAGCAACAACTTGAATTTCTTAATTTTTTTAAAATTTACTATAGTGAATAATCTATTAGGACTATTCTTACATATTTATATTTGTTACACTGCTTTTAACCAACAAGACTGAGGACTAAGTTGGTCTTTTAAATGTAGCAAAATTAAAATAAATTTCTATTTGTGGCAATGCAAGGCAAAGTCCCTGAAACCAGATGACCAAGTTCGAGTTGCCTGTGCTTCCATCATGGACATTTTTTTCCTGCTCCATGCATTTGAACAGCAAGTGTGGCACAACATCTGCTTTGCAGAACTCTTTGGTTTGGTTTTTAACTTCAGCTCTCATTGCTGAGATTGAGACGGGCATATTGCCTGCCAGTGGCTTTTCACCTTCTAGGGAATTGCAGTAATTGCAAATGTGGATGCTGGTTCCCCTTTCCAAAACCTTTCTTCCTGCTATGATTTGCCATTTGATTGCTGCGTTTTTTGGTACAACAGGAAGTCATGTTCATGGCATACCCTGCGCATGAGAAAGCGGGCGGAAAAGGAGAGCAGTGGCAAAAATGAAGCCAATGGGCCACGTAAATCCAAGGATATTCTGGGGAACAAAGTCTCTGTTAAAGTGAGTAAGGCCATCTGAAAGCTCTGTGCTGCTCTCCTGCTTCCCATCCTTTCCACCCCCTCTAGCATCCTCTCCTGAGAGAGGGAGGGGGCGGCAATTTTGAGTTTGGGTTTTGGTTTTTTGTTGTTTTTTTTTTTTTCAACTTCAGTTTTTGGGGGTTTTTTTGGTTCCTTTTTTTGTAGTATCCATTTTAGCAGGATTTTTGCATGCAAGATAAAATGCAGTCTTTGTTTTTTGTTTTCTTTTTCCTGGCATTCCACATGCAAGTAAGTAATCCTCATTAAGAAACCCAACTATATACATGGTTGAATAACTTAAAATTGGGACACTAGTAATTTACTGACCTCTGATCTAGCTTGGTCTGCAGCTTCATCAGAGCAGCTGTAGCAGTGAGAAAGCCACTGGGTGAACCAATGGCCTTGCTGATGAGTTTTCTTTAGGTCAATATTTCACCAGATGTTAAGATAAGGGCTTCCCAACCTGGGGATTCTTAAGGATTTTGGTCTAGGGAGATGGTCTCAATGACCTTTTTCTTTCCATGTTATCAGACAGGGCAGAGATGCTGACTCTGTCTTGCCAGGAGAAGGTCTCGTGTGTGTGTGTGTGTGTGTGTCTGTGTCTGTGTGTCTGCGTCTCTCTCTCTTTCTCTGAGATCTCCCAGTATGGAAAAAGTTGAGAACTGTGGGGTTAAAGCTCCATCTTCTGCTCTGGGTGCCTGACTACTGTGCTCCAACTCAGAGGATCCATCCCTATAAACCGACCATGAGGCCTGCTCAGGACTAATCTGGGGCTTTCCCTCCCAACAGAGGCAAGCAAACCCTTGTGACTTTGGCACAACCAAAGCCCAGCCTTGATTCAGGAAAGCACTTGAGCATGTCCTTTGGATCCACCCCTCTCGAGGAGAGTCCAAGATGAAGTGTTTTCCTTTGCAGAGGCTTTCTGTCTTACAAGCCTGGTGCAGTAGCCCTGGCATGTGCAAAGGGAGGAACCCTGACACTGCATCCCGGGCGCCCTCGCACCCTCTGGACGAGGAAGGACTGGGCCCGCGGGAAGCGGCTGCTCCAGCATGGTGGCACAGTTCTTCCTCCTCTTGCTTCCTCCCTGTTTTCACTACCTGAACAAATTGCAGAATCACTGCTGCTTCTCTGGCAAAAGCATGTCTTTGCCTTTGCTTCCCTTGTTTTGTTGTCAGTTTGGGTTTTGTTTGTGTTTTAGGAGCATTTTCCCTACTGTTACCCATTTCCATGCTGCTCACAACTGTGCTGCTCTGCCCTGACTAACCAGTCTCTTTTCTAATCTCTTGTTCTCTTTCTTCCTCTTCATGCTGCCAAACAAGGAGACAAACAGCTCAGAGGAATCAGAGTGTGATGACCTTGACCCCAATACTAGTATGGAGGTAGAGACAATCATCCTTGTGATTATTTTTTCCCAAGAACGTGTGTCTGTTTTGAAATGCCTTTGCTGCAAGGGGAGTTGGTGGGTTTGTATTGCTCGCAGACATGTGTGCCAATTTAGTGTGAGTCACAAAAGGTGTCAGTTCTGGTTTTGCCATGCCTTGAACTGGAGTTTGGGCTTCTTTTGTAGTGGGAGCAGTGGAGGGAGCAGTGAGGGGAGCTCAGTAACAAGCTCCTACTGAGCTGGAGGGCTCACATAGCCACCCTCAGTCTCTGCTTCCCACCTGGGACCTCATTCCGACAATAATGCAAGTGTGTCAGCTGCTGATAAATGTAGCACCTTTCTATATTAAAAACACTCCTTGCCCTGGGAATACACACTTGAGCTGTCAGTCAGGCCAAATGTTGTGCCACAGCCAGCACTTTATCTAGAAAATCAGAAAAGATGTTTCCCTTTTCTCTTAGCAGAGTGGGAATTGCATTTCTCTCAAGGTACTGAAGGAGAATGGTAAAACCAGTTGTGTGAATGTACCTGTATCTCAGGCAAGGCTGATGCAGATAGGTGGACCCAAATTATGCTACTTTATGCCACTGTTTTTCCATTGTGAAACCGCTAGTTCTAGTGGAGAGCCTGAAAGAGTTTAAAATCATGAAGAGTTATGTGTCTGGTTCTCCTCAATTAAGATCTAGCAGGATACTTTTCTTTTGCCTCCTGTTTATAGTGACCACACAAAACTTTTCTATGAATTGTTCCAAGGTTGAAAGAAGTTCCTGCTGAAATAAGCAAGGACATGGTTCAGAGACATGGTGGTTTTGTGGTGATGACAGGACAGGTGACTGGAGAACAGAGATATCTGTGTCCTAGCAGATCTCCTGGATGCTGTCAGCCAGGCTGCACTATAAACATCCTGCAAAAGAAAGCTGACCTTCCTCCTGAAGGAAAAATAAAAAGAGGGAGAAGTGTATTGAAGTGTACCACCTAAGCTGTTAACCTGAAAGCTTGCTTTAATTTTAATTGTGTTGGGATGTGTATTAAAGGAAAGCTTTTGACCCAGCTGACATCATGGAGATTGAATGGTCCTCGCCTCTAAAGCTGCATTATTCTCAGGAATGTGTTTACATTTTCAAGGAGTGTTTTGCCAGTCACAGGCAATACCTGGACATGTATGTATTTGTTATAAGGCAGTGCCCATTATCACGCAGGAAACTGTGGAAGCCTTCACTCACAGAAAATTGCCCTGTGGAGCAACAGGTGGCTGAGACAAGGGTGATTGTGCAGAGCTGGTTGAAAATCACTGTTCTTTTGCAAAGGATTTCTGTGTTTTGACTTTGTTCAACAGGAGGAAAAAGAGATGGTTTAGAATTTCCAGTGGGAGGTATCTGAATCCTTGCATTGTCAGCATTTTTAATCTTTCTGGTGGCTTGATCTGGGTTTTTACCATGGTACAGTCTACTGTTCTCAAGCTCAGGAGAAAAAAAAAGCCTTTCTATTTAAACCAAAAGACACCAATGTGAAGTTTTAGCTATGGTATCAATCTGCTGTTGGGGGGGTAACTGTGTGCCTTCTGTGTGACTAGTTATACTCGGAAAGCACCATCCTGCATCTCCCAGGTCACGCACTGGAGGTGACAGTGCCACTGCACTGCAGTCCCCAGAAGCCACAGTATTCCTCGTGGCTTGGAAAGCTCAAGTTTGCTTCTGCAAAACTCTCTGGGACTGAGCAAATATTTAAAATGGCAGAGGAAGAGAAAATAAGAGAACAATTGTGGGGGTGACTTACTAAGGTCACACTGCCCTGCAAGGAGCAGCACAGCCCTTGCTTCATGCTGGGTTTAGTACATCTGAAGCCAGAATTGAGTGTGGTCATCTTGTTGGTCTGGCTAAGAAATTCTGGGGGGAAGGGATTGCTGATACCCAGTATAAACTAAATAAAGTCATCTGGAGGGAGCAGAGAAAGGGCAGGCTCATAAAATGATGATGAAGCCCTAGAAGAGGCCATGGGGAAGTCTGGTCTGTAAAGGTCTGAGTTATTCACCTACTGGATGCCACGACTGCTCTCCCTTTCCCTTCATTTGAGTGTTTTGATTCTCCTTTCCAAATGTGTTACAAGAAATGGGCTGTATGACAGCCTGGGAAGCCAAAGTCTTTTCTCAGTAAATCAGAGGCAAAACAAGCTAATTCCAACACCAGAGCCTGATTCAGGGCTTCATCAATCTTCTAGGCTTCGTGTGCTGGGCTTAGGTTACTTAAAGAGCTGTGCTACCCCTCCAGCCCAACCTGTGTGTGCAGTGAACATCCGCATCTCACCTGGTTTTGCTTTCCCTGCTCTGTGTGGAATGTCCACTGATAAGTTCCCAGAGCAACTGGAGACAACGTGACTGCCCAAGGAGTGGGAACACCTTGTCCTCACACCTGGCCAGGCTTATGAGGGGTTTTATAGATGCTGGGAGTGCTGGCAGAAGAGCTGTGTCCTGGCAACACTCAGAGGTGCCTTTCCTGTGTCATTAGGGTGGAGTCATCACTACAGCCAGGTAATAACAGGGCCAGTCAGCTGGCTTCTCTTACAGGCCTGTCACCCCTGACATCCCTCTGCTTCCCATCATGCCTGAGAACATGCACCCAGTGCTGGAACAGGGAGAGCAGTCTCTAAATGCAAAGCAGACATATTAATTACCTGGAAACGTGGGTGCAATTTATCTCCACCCTACTTCCTGCACAAGAAGTCAGTAAGCTGGTCATAGGACCCATGAAGTCCCACAGCTACAGTGGCCTTTCAGATCTTTGCTGTTTATGAAATACCACAGTGGATTCTATTCAGTAGATTCCAGGTTTCTGGAAGCACTTTGCCTTTGTTTCAAGGGAACCCAAAGACAGAAAGAAATGTGGAAAACATATATTGTGAGAGCAGGAAACAAATTCTGGGTGATTGTTTAAAGGGCTAAAATGCCACTACTGGGCTTTTTATTCACACTGGCCTTGGAGAATTTCCTATTGATTATAGCTTTGACTAGAAATAGCATCTCTTGGTTACTGGGGCTTTTTTTCCCCTCTTTGTTTATTAATATGTAATGCAAGTGCATAAAGATGGAAATGAAGTCTTTTTTCCCCCCCCTAGTTTTCTGCTTTGTGCTGTAGTTTCATAAAACAGAAGGCATGAACTCGCCCATTAAATATGTGAGTGTAGGAGCAGGCACTTAAGGGCCGTGTGTAACCACGTGAGTGAAGGAGCAACCTACACTTAGGGATGATCAGAGACTCTCTTTCCACACGTCTGTAGTTAACTACACAGGGACAGGCAACGCCACTTCTGGGAAGATGTATGCCCTTGTGAATCAGTAAATATCCACACCCAAGTCTGGGGTCCTGGACAATGACACAACTAATTGTCCTACAATTCTGTGTTGTAACATCTCATGGGATTGCAGTTTTGCTGAGGGGGTGACAAGGCAGCTGTGCAGATCCCATCAGGATACCTCTCTTATCTGAGGGAATGTTCTTCCAGCAGTCAGAGGATCTGACTGAGCTAAACCTCACTAAATCCAGCAGCAGCTCCTCCCAGCTTTGGGATGGACCTCAGGTGTAGGGTTCTGACATGGCTTCAGACATTTTGCACAACTCCAGCTGCAGAGTTTCAAGTGCTGTTGGCGACACACGTCTGTCACTGAGCCTCTGGTGTCTGTTCCAGTGTCTCTGCTGTGCAAAGCAGAGATGAAGCTCAGGCCAAGTCACTGGAAGTGCCATCATTAGATTAGTGAGCTCAGCTGTTGCCAAGGTATGTACGTTGGACTTGCAAATCTGTTTTCTTCAGTTGTGACATTTTAGCATGTCAAGAACTATTCAGAGACACTTAGACCAAGATAAGCACTAGGAAACAACCACTGTGGAAGAATATTGTAGCACCCGCACAGTCCACGTGGTTGAGTAAGTAATGTTTTGGTGGATACAGCACTGGCTCTAAGGTATCACTCAGCTCAGGCCAAGAATTCCCAAGTGCTTTATGCAAACACCTTCACCCTCTGCCTGAGGTTGTCCACATCCAGAGTAGAACTAAAACGCTCTTGGCAAAATCTTCTTACAATGCTGTAAGAAAGCCTTTCTTGGCCTGTTACCACAGTGTGAATGAATACAATCCTGGGAATTTCCCTGGGTTTCCCTGGGGCAGCCACCATGGGCAACAGCACTGTCCTGCTGCCCTGAGTGGCCAGGGATTGCTGAGACACACCAGGAAGGTGGCTCATCAGGTGTGACATAGCCTGAGCCAGCAGCACAGACATGGTGGATTAGCTTTTGGAAAAGCAAAAAGTGACCTACTTCATCTGCAGGAAGGTGTAGGGTGCTTCAACGCAGTGCCAGGGACATCCCACAGGTTCAGCCATGGAAGCCACTAGCCATTAGGGCCAGGCAGCAAGAACATGAGGCAAGAGGGCTTCTGCTCTGCACAGATGCTGTACTGCGTCCTTTGTGCCTTCCCCATCAGTCCATAGGCAGCTGAGCCCATCCATGCTGGTGCTAGAAGACATCCCCCATCCCTGACCAAAGGCTTAGGTCACGGGATGCTTCATCAGATGCCGTTTTAAATTGTTTTCCCTTTGGTAGTCTCTATCCATCTGTGGATATCTTATCTGCTCATTTTAATAAGAAATTTCTCTAGGTATTTTGTTTATTTTTTGGGAGAGGGGAGGCTCATGACACTGTGAGCATGTCACCCTGAAGGTCTCAAAATAAAGTTGACCTAGTCAGAGATGGGTGGCACATATTTTCCTAAAAATTAGAGTTCACCTAATTTCTCTCCAATTAATTTCATTTTTTTCAGATAATCATAATTTTTGGTTTTGAGTGAGGTAGCAAGGAATATGCTGCTGCCTCTGCTACCAGTATGAGCAAATGTGTCAGTATTGTATTTTAACTCAGTGACCAAGGGGTGCCATGAAATGTTTACAAAATGCTCAGCTGCTTGTCTTGGAGTAAACATGCCCTCTGCTGTTTAGGTGAAGCACCAACCTGGTTAGAGAGGGCTTGGTTTGCAGACTATTCTTATGCTTAGGGGAAAAAGTAATAGTCTCACTCTTGGTTTTGATATGTTCCCTTAAAATGGGATTGAAACATGGCACTGGAAAAATCTGGACAGCTGCTGGGCCCTTCTGTGCACTGGTGTGTTTGGGCTGGGTGTAATCCCTCCAAGGAAGTGGGGTAGGCATGGCAAGGACACCCTGCAATGGAGAAACAAACCTTGGCCAAAGTGAGAACCCTCTCAGGCAACTGAGCTGTGCTTGCAGAGTGTTTTGGGACCAGCCATTGTTGTGGCAGGATGGTATCTCTCTCCCCACCAGATACAACATGTGTACACGAGTGAAAGATAAGATTATGCTAAGAATTAGGGCAGATAGAATCACTTTGCAAACGGGCTTTGCAGCTACTGATGCAGATGCCCTTCTATCTTTATAACATGAACTTAACAGACCAGGAAAAATACTGCAAAACATTGAGTTTCTGGAGAAGCACTCATGCTGCTTTTCTAAAGCTTGACTGTTAAGTTGCACTTAATTGACCTAGCTGTAAGTCACTTAGATCCCTGCAGGTCCCCAAAGGCATTCAAGTATATGTCTTATTTGCCTTTCTTGGTCTGAACCCTGAAACAGCACAGGCTGGAAGAGGGAGAAGAAAGGTCTATTTCTGGCTTTTTATTGAATAGCCCTGACCTGTCCTCCCATTCCTTTATCTCACCACCCTCTCTCCAGCTGCCTGGCTTTGTCTGATCAGTGTTAGACCCCACATTACTTGAGCAGAGGCCATTTCATGTTCTGCCTTTTGTTACCTTGCATAGGATTTCCATTTTCAGCTGTCACTGTATGGGAAACAAACTCTCCTGGCCACAGAGGGGAGAAATTTTCACCTGCTCTGGGCCATGCAACGGGTATTTCATCCAATAAAAACCAAATCTACCTCATCTCAATTAAAATTATGTTTCAAGGAAAAAGAGCACATCTGTGTTCCTTACATGCACTGCAAACTGATTTTGATCCCCTTAGGGTTTGTGTTTGCATGGTGTGCCCTGACACTGAAGATGAAGTGAGAAGTTCTTGTGTTGAGTGGTTCCATCCCCATGGGTTTGTCCTCTCACAGCCAGACTGGCAGCCACACTGGTGCAGGAGGTGTTTGCTGGGATTTCTTCAGGTAGCCCTTGTCAGCGTGAGACCCTGGGCCACCTTCCTCTGCTCACGGCCACCACGGCCACAGGTGCTCGGCTGAGGGCTGGGCTGTGAGATCCTCATTCAAACTGCTGCAGACTGAGTGGGCAAGTGTATCCATAAGGGGATCCAGCCCTGGCACCAGCCGAGGCTGTGTGGAGAAGCAGTACATGAGCTCCCATCCTCTGAGGGCAGTGAGGACACGCTCTAGAACTGCACTTCTCCAGTCCCAGGGACTACAGATCTATTTGGCAAGTGAAGAAATTGTCTCCAAAGGTCTTGCACTTAATCTAGAAAGACTCTATGGAGGCTGCCATCTCCTGCCATCCAGCCACAGCCCAGGAACCTGGCCAGCCTGCAGGGAGAGGCAGCAGAACCCCAGGGCTTGGGAGCAGATGTGTGAACCACCGAGCCGGCCCCTGGATGCAGATCTGGCTGCAAACCTTTCCTTTCCCATTTCTGCCCTTCTCACCCCTTCATTTGATGCCCTCCTTCAAAGCAGAAGAAATCCCATTCCCTAACAAGATACTATATTAAATCCTACTTAAATGTTCTCATCCAGACAGACTTTTATTTTTGTCTAAGCTTACAGCTGTGATGTGACTGTGGGGGTGTTGTTAGGTACCATTCGATTAATTCATAGATCAAGTTTTGGGAAAGAAAATGTAAATTTTACCCACAGACTCTTCCAATAGTATGTAGCAGTGATAATTTTCTTTCTGCTATTCCCATGGTGAGGCAATGAAAAAAAAAATTGGTAAGGCAATTATTATAAATTATTGTACCTTGGAAGCCACTAGAAATGTAGAATTATTTATTTATAGGGATATCTATCACATTCATCACTGTAGTTGCATCTTCTAATGAATCCTTTAGAGTAATAAAATTAATATAAAGTGTTAACGAGTGTTTCTTTCTCCTGATCTCTAATCCTTCAGGGATGGAGATCAGTGAATAATAAGGGAATTTAGTGCATGCTGCAGGGAAGGAAGGGGAGAGCTTCAGAGAATGGATATTTCAGTTAAGCCAAACACCACAAAAATGAAGATGTATGTGCAAATGAGCTGATGCCTGGGGTTACTCAGCTGAAAAGTAGATGGTGTCTGTGAAAGTGGCAAGCAATGGTTATCCACAAAACAGCTTTTTCTTCTTTTGCTGTGTTGCGTGAGAGATACAACTTAATCACAAAGATCCATCTCTCTTGTTCTCTCATGCACAGACAGGACAGAGGATGTTTTCTATCCAGTACTCCCACTGTGCCACAATTTCTTCCTGTCTGCAGGGTCCAGGGGGCTGTATGTGGGTCCTGGACCCCATAGCCCCTGGGCTGGCAGGCCTGTGTGCTGGTGGCACTGCCCAGCTGCACTCTCCGGAGGGACTTTGTGCTTTCCATGTTATGCCTGGTTCATTTGGGCTTGGTGGAGGTGGTTGGGGAAAGCAGGCCCTGAGGTCTCAGTGCTGGTACCAGAGCTTTGTGTCGGGCTATAAAGGCAGGCTGTGAAACCAAAATTAACTGGAATGTGCCTGAATGCCTCCTTGAATGGCACCCTGAGCCATCGACCCTGGAAAACTATTTATAAAGCCAAAATGTAAATATAAATCTTGAAGATGTAGCTACTTTATTTTGAAGAGTTATTGCTTCTGTTTTGTGGCCTGGTTTCTGAACCTCTGCAAAAACCTCCTATCAGCTTTGGCAAGCCATGAATTAGGTCATTGCTTCACTGGCCTCTTCCAAAACAGCTCTGAAATAAATAGTAACAAAGATATTTAGGGCGAGATAAACCACACTGGTGTTTATGGTGCTTGAAATGAAATTATCAGATTGAACTTGAATAACAAGGCCCTATGAGATTATTAAAAAAGTTAATGAGGCTAAAACCTCTATACTATTGTACACCACAATGCAGTTAGGATCGATTCTGTAAGAACTCAGTGTCTTTGTCTTTGCTTTTTCCACCTTTGCTAACTTGGTTAGTTAACTAGCTAGATAAAATAACTGCTAGTTATACAAACGTAGATTCAAGCTGGAAAGTTTCCAGCAGTCCAGTGAAATGAGTGAATTTTCACTCATGTTAATAGAGCAAGAATTGTTGCAGGACTGATCCTCAGCAGGAGCAAAATGAAGTATTTATGGTCTAGTGCTTTACCTTTTTTCTCCTGAAGCTGAGCACAAGTTAAAAGACATTTCCTCAGACCTGGTTAGTGGCCAGACTGCTGGTGACATGTCCCAGGTGTGTGGTGACTGCAGGTGCTGTGTGATACGTGTCTGGAGCTAGGCACAGGTGATGCACAAACCGCCTCTGGGAAGAGTTAATGGCTTTATCATTATCACATAGGCAAAGAGGAAGCAAGTCCACCCTCCTCAGCCTTGGTGCTGTGCCTGTTACCTTTGATGCTTTATCAGGGTTCCAGAAGCCATAGTTTTCATTTACTTTCCCATGTGTGTTGTCACTAGAGTTTGCTGCACCTGCTGGTTGTTAGAAGGTGCTTGTTCCCACTGCAGCAGTTCTGCAGTTCTGCTCAGAGTCACCAGGGTGCCTTGTGAAAACAGATGTCTCTTTGTCACTGTCTAGGAAATAAATGCTTGTATCTCTTTGTATTTTTCAGATAATCAACCCCAATTTCATCCAAGAAGGTGAGTTAAGGACAGCTGTGCTGCAGTTGTGATTTACTCTGGTGCCACAGCATGCTCTGCACCTACCAGCATTTGCAGCAAAGGCAGCTCTCTGCTGCTCAGTCCCCAGACAAAGTAGGCTTTTTGCTGGCTGCTCAGCTCAGACAGCCTGGGGCCACAGGCCGGGTTGAACCCCCCAAACCTGCCCTCTCAAAACCTCATCCACCTGCCAGAGGATAGAGCTGGAGTATGGATGCTCCCCTCTACCTCCTTCTCTGAGCTGCAGACAGCTGGCTTTTACTGGAGGGCAGTTCCAATGACATAATCCCAGGACTCCCAGCTGTTTGGGACCCAGATCCCATAGCTCATCCTATAATGTATTCTCTAGCCTTGTGTGACTCTAGGCATCCTCACCTGAAGATTAAAAGAGGTGTTGTGTGTGTGTCCCCATGGTTTTTTTACAGTGGCTCCAGAGTTTCTTGTGCCATTAGTGGACATCACCTGCCTGCTTGGGGACACAGTGATGTTGCAGTGCAAAGTCTGTGGGCGACCCAAACCAACTATAACCTGGAAAGGACCAGACCAAAACATTCTTGACAGTGACAACAGCACAGCCACTTACACGGTGTCATCCTGGTAAGGTCCTGCCTGTGGATCCCAACATAGGTGGTCCTGATGGTCATGTTACCCTCAAATATGGCACCAGCCTGGCTACAAGACTCATCAGGATGCAGTTAATTAGGTCTGGTATGGCACGTCAGCACATCAGTGTGGCAAACATTGGCTGGAAAGGGTCAGACTTTGGGGCTGGGGTAGCTTTGTTTCCCAAGCTGATGTCAGGTATATCCACAAAGTGCTGCTGGCAGACATGAGCTTGCTCCCATTGACCTCCTGAGCCAGCTGCAAGCCAGAAGCCAAAACGTTTAAAACCTGCAATTTTGGCTAGTATTGCCTCTGCTGGGGCTTCTCTGCCTTAGTTTGATGCCTTGATCTCCCTTGGGAGCAAGAGCAAGCCCTCACCAGCTTGCAATACCTCTACCGCTGAGCGTTTTCTGATCTTATTGGCAGTGGTGGGGTTGAAGTTTTCCTGAGCCTTTCCTCAGCTGTTCCTAAAAAAGCCCACATGTGCTCCTGGGAAGGCTACATCTGGCTGTGCTTGGACAGAAAGATGCTTGTCATAATGTTCTTGGCTTGGCTAGCAGAGAGAAAAACTATCTTTACAACAAGCACTGGGAATATTCAAAAAGATCTGGAGTTGAATTCAGGTCAGGTAACAGCCTGCTGCTGGATGCTCATCTGCAGCTTATATAAGCAATTTGGGCCAAACTGCAGTGGAAATCTCCAGGAGGCAATCTTTCATTTGAACTTTTCAGCACTTCTGGCTCAGGCTGAAATCAATCCAGGGACTACAAAGTCACTGAAAGTGAAAAAAGAACAGTAAGAGAGAAGGGATTTTACATATTCAATAAAAAAACCCTTACATCTGATCAAGAGCTTCTTTCAGAGACCATTGGCTTGTGCAGCTGCCCCAGAGCATCCAAAATGGTCTTAAGCTATTGCTCAGTAGATCTCCTAGTGCCTTATCTTCAGCCTCTGTCTGAGCTTGGGATGGGGAGATATTTCCATACAGGGTTCTGGTTTTCATCACAGTCCTCTTCCTGTTGGCTCCCTGTGCACTATCAGCACTTGTATTGTCTTGTTACTCAAATAATCTTTCCAGTGAAGACACTGCCTGCCAAGCAGAGGCCCAGCGGATCAGTGGCTCTCACAAATCTTGCTGGCACGAGTGTGTGGATTTCAGGGAGAGGGGATATTTCTGTCCTGTTTTAAACCAGTGCAGTCAGACCGCCAAAAGCTGCAGAGTCCAGACTGTTATCCCAGCAACTATGTCCTTCTGCAGTACCTGACAGATTAAGCATTCAAGAACTAGCCTACTTTTGCCATCAAGGGAACTTATTGTTGGCTCTAAGCTGGGTCTCCAGTACAGCTAAGACAGTTACACAAGCAAAATCCTTTAATTCAGGCCAGCTCCCTCAAATTGCATGTTGGAGACTGAAGTGTGCAAACAGCAGTGACTATGAACAGACCTGCTATAAATTCATGAGACTGCACAGAGCTGTTTATTTTCTCAGATTGGCCCAAAGACTGAGTGTGTCTCACAAACTCATTGGTGTGCTCTTTATCCCTGGCTGTTACAAGATGTTCAGTCTTCCAACTGGAGCCCTGGCAGCAGTGTCAGATTAATGGCACATGCTCCAGGAGTCTGAAGCTCCCTGGAAATGTCACCCTGTGCTGTGTGACTGCTTCCTGCATCTCTGGAAGCCCAGTTTGTCTGGTGTGTGTTGGACTTCACTGCAGAGACACAGCAGCTTACCATCTCCCATGATAGGAAAGATCTTCATGGGTAAATCTTTCCAGATATATCAAGTCTAAGCATTCAGCTCTGGACAGGCACAGGCAATGTTCAGCTCCTGGATCCTGGACTGCTTGCTGCTTGAGTGATCCTTCACATCTCTTCCTAGACAACAGCAGACATAAGGATTTGCCTGGCAGGCAATTTGGACCAAAGGTTTGCTCAAAGGTTTCATTACCAGCCAGGCCCTGACATATGAAGGGGTTGTACTTGGGCACTAAATTGCTGGAGGGATATTCCTTCAAATGAGTTAACAGGACTTGTGTATGTGTGTGTTTGCAATGAGGCAGGACAGGAACTATATAAAAACCATTAGCAAGTGAAGCAGTGTTTTATAACCTGGGCTTCCTGCATCCACAGTGACTCAGGAGAGCTCACCTTGAAGATCTGCAACCTGATGCCTCAGGACAGCGGCATCTACACCTGTGTGGCAACCAATGAACATGGGACCGCATCGACCTCTGCAACTATCAAAGTCCAAGGTAGCACATCTGACCTTAACACACTGGATTTTTCCTCTGTGTGGTCCCTTGGGGGCTGGGAGCACACAGAAACAGCCCATGCAGAGGCAGCCAGATGTGGAGCTGTGCCAGGTGAATTGAGATGTTGTACAACCATTCCTCAGCCACAATTCCCACTGATGGCTGAAGGCTTTCCCTACTCCTTGTGCTTGATTAAGTTGTCTGACCATAAACATTACATTTGGGAAATGAAAATGCAGTGGCACTGGTTCAGCTCCTGCATCCTGCTCCTAGTGCTGCTTCCTAGGAGCTCAGTAAGGTCAGCCAGAGGAAACTCAGCTCCCTCGGGCAGCTGAGTCCCTGGGGGAATGATGCCCCAGCTGGCTGCAGGAATTTCTGGGCTTCAGAATCTGCCTGGAGTGGGAGAACTGGGATCCAGTGACACTGATTTTCTGCCTCCTCTTCTCTTTAGGGGACAGAAGTGAGAGTAAGATTTAGCCTGGGTGAAACTGTTTTTTGGGGATTCAACTTGTTGACCTGTCTCTAAGCCTGAATTCTCAGCACTGTTACTAGTGACCCATCTAACGGGAATGAATATGGAATAATGAGTTTATGCTCATTGCCTCCCACTCTGAGAAGGGATTTGTTAGCACAAGAGATGAGGTGCCAGCTGTGTTGAAGGGAATGGTCCAGAGATGAATGTCCGACTGGAGAGTTACAGGTGCAGCAATATCACAAGCATTTAAAAGTTGATTTGTTTGGTCTCACAGACCACCCTAGAGATCCAATTTTCCCAATTTATTCAAGGGAGTCAGTAGCTGAACTAACTACTCCCATGCTGAAGGGAGCCCTAAGCAAAGCCAGAAGGATTACTGGTCACTTGTCAATCTGCTCCCAAGCACACAAAGCACCCTACACAGAGAAGAATTCTGAATGCCTTGCTTGTGTCATTTTTGGGCATTCACTGGTAACTGACTCCTCCTGCTGCTTTAGTTAAACCCCTCTACAAGGTGCAGCTGTCCTGTAGTGACCTGATGTACCTGATACACCTGATCTTCTGAACAAAGCACTAGCACTTATTGATGTGATGCTGGATTTGGCATTGTTTCCTCTTCCCAAGGTGTGCCAGCTGCCCCAAACCGCCCCATTGCTCAGGAGAGAAGCTGCACCTCTGTGATCCTACGCTGGCTACCCCCAACCAGTACAGGCAATTGCACCATTTCAGGCTACACTGTGGAGTACAGAGAAGAAGGTAAGTGGTGTGAGCTGTGCCTGCTGGCTGACAGAACAAGGTAAGTTTCCTTTATGAAACAACAGGTCCCAAAAGCATTCTTGTCACCACTGGCATGCCACTAATTGTAGCTTTCAGATCTCAAAGTCTAAGGCAGAAAGAAGCCCTTCTATCATCCAGTCCAGCCTCTCATATATTACAGACCTTTCTGTTTTCTCTGGTCACTTAAAACAAATAAAGTGTGCTAAGCTAAAACATATCCAGCATCTTTTTATCATTTGCATTTTACCACCATCCTTTCTGGTGGGTGCTTCCTAGAAATGCAAAACCAAATCAGCCTCAATATATTTTTTTATCTGGATGAAGTTGCAGATCCCTGCATACTTTTCAAGCTCAGCTCTGTTTTTTTCCCCCTTCACCCTTCAAAAAATTCTTCCCCATTTTAGTAAGTGTGGCAGACCTAATCACTCCATCATATTAATGCCTTCTCCTAGTGAATATTTTCGCTTGACCCTCAGTGTGCCATCAGCGTGACCGGCATTTTTGTAAAAGAATAAAAACTCCTTTTTTAAGAACAGCCCCCAAAACAAACATCAAAAAAACCCCAGCAGTGTTTTCAGTATTCCTCCCACTTCAAAGGTAAAACTGACCCTTGTAAAACCAACCATAACCTTGTGAAACCTTGCAATCAGAATTCGTCCACAGGACACAAAAATAAATTGGTCATGGTAAATAACGTAAAGGTAAAAGGCCCTGAACTTACTAAAATAAGATAAAATTTTATGTATTCTTGAAGAAATCTCCATCTGTGACAGGGCTCTGTGTTCCAGGGGTCCTTTTCTGTTCTCTGACCGTGTACAGATGAGTAAGTATTGCTCCTTTGGTTGCCACAGGTTAGGCAGTGGCTGGGTTTGACAGGAGCAGAAACACGTGACTGAGTCACACATTTCTTTGCTGCAATTCTGCTCATCTGCCAGCTGCCTGTGTTAAGCGTCAGAAAGCTGGTTCTCCTCCTGCAGCTTCCACTGTAGCCACCACATCTTCATCTGCAAAAGCATTTGGATTGCACTGACACCCTGTCTCAGCTTCATCTCCCTTGCCCATGGTTTTGGGGTTTTTTGCAGTATTTCTGCTACTGTTCCTGTCATAGCAGAACTGTCACCAGATCAGCCCTGCACTCTGTCTTATCACACTGCCCCGAGACATCACTTGTAGTGCACAGCCATAGTCACAGTGCTGGAGAAATCAGCTTGTCCCTGTGCTGAGCTTCTTCTGTCGTTATCAATCAACTGAGGGGCATTTCCTTCTTTTCCCATTTAGCCAGGTGGGAAGGTGGCTGCAACACAAAATAGCTTCCTGTGATCCATTTCGGATTTAACAGTCAGCTGTAGCATTGCCTCTTAAAAACCCTGTAGATTTTACCCTCCCAGGGTATTACCTAACCTGGGCAGAGAACGCCTCAGCCCTGAGCTCACACAGCAAGTGTTTTCCTCAGCTCCCCTTCTCTCCCTCTGTCCAACAGGCTCGCAGGTCTGGCAGCAGTCAGTAGCCTCAACTTTGGACACGTACCTTGTCATTGAGGACCTGTCCCCAGGCTGCCAGTACCAGTTCCGAGTGAGTGCCAGCAATCCCTGGGGGATCAGCTTGCCCAGCGACCCGTCCGAGTTCGTGAGGCTCCCGGAGTACGGTGAGTGGGCGCTGCAGGGAGGGACTGCTGCACACACAGGAATCACCTGTGCTCTGCATGGTTAGTCTTGATGGGTCCTGATAAAAACAGGGATCCTGGACCAGCTAGGGGTACAAGAAAAAGCCTGGGAGATGCTCAGAGCCAGCTCCTGGCCCCAGAAAGGATTTTTGAGTTTTCACCTCCATCCAGGCTCAGAGCCTGCCTCTGCCACAGAGGTTATTGCAGATTCCAAGCAGGTCCCCCTGTTTTCTATCCCAAGACCATTTCTTGTATTTATCTCTGCTCAAAGGGCTCCATGTCCTGGCTGGTGTCCACCCTGCCTTTCCAGCAATGCCAGCAGCACCTGCAGCTTCTGCTGGGCAGCCCAGCTGGGGGCTGCAATTCCACTTGCAAAATATCCCTCCTTGAGCAATGCAGGTGGAATGGAATGCTGCGATGGAGGCAATTCCCAAGCACTCAGTGCTGCAGGAATTTGGGGCACAGCTCATTCTCAAGTGATTGAGCAGATCCCACTTTTCCCCGTGTTTTAGCAGCCCTGGTGTGTAAGTAGGTCTGTGACTGGCTTGGACAGCCGGTGCTAGATTGAGCAAGAGCTCACACAGCAGAGCTCTACCCCTGTCTCTATGGCCCTTTTCAGCCCAAAATTGCAAGGACATATTTGAGTCCCCCTTATCCCTACCCTTCCCTGGGGAGCTCTGGCATTTAGTGGTCCAACACACTGGAGCTGTGCCTGAGCAGTATGAAACTGGACTTCTAGTGATAATGTTTCCTGTCTTAATAATGAAGTCTCGCATAATTTTCAAATACGCTGTTTATAGTCCACAGCAAACTGTCTTTATACTTTCTTGAATGTTCTTTGTTCTCTCAAAGACTCTGCTGCCGATGGTGCCACTATTTCATGGAAGGAAAACTTTGACCTTGCCTATGCAGAGCTGCATGAGATTGGGAGGTAATATTAACCCTGCTTATCACTGCAATAAAACACTCAAACAATGGCTTGAAGCTTTTTCCTTGGTGGGGAGTTTAGGATACTTTTGTAGTTAGCCTGAAAACTGCTGATTCTTTCAAAGAGCATTGCATATCAGATCAGATACTGATGAAAATACTGACTAAATTCTGTTTTACAAGATAAATTCTGATTTGAGAATTGCAGATTGGCAAACTGGTGAGCAATTAGGCAACCAAATCTCTGGCAGTTGATATCTTTCATCTCTGATTTGGGGTTCTGTTTTGAAGTCATGACAATTTACTGGTTCTGGATAAGCTTAACCTCAAAGACTGGGTTTGCCAAAACACTTGGGCATGTGACTGACTTATCTTGGCTGATTGGGAGGGTGAGGTGAACAGAGCCTAAATAGGAGCAGTACATGTTGTCAGCACTTGGTGCTCTCCACAGATAACAGAGAAGGGGCATGCAAATAATTCAGGTTAATGCAATTTCTTCAGCTCAGATGTCAGAGACAATTCTGGGGCTGAAAGGACAGGAGTCCCTCTGGTTATGTAGAAAACAGGGATATATTACAAAGAGCTCAAGTTCAGCAGACGGTTTCACTGGGTAGTTTTACTTTCAGGAATGGTACTATGGTCTGTATGAGCTTCCTAAATGCTTTCCTGACAGCTTTTTTCTTAATTTCTTACTGTGCATCTGGGAAAAAAAAAAAAAAAAAAAAGGTAGGCCAGTGATTATTTAACAAGGCTTTTATTTTAGTTGTTTGAGAAAGTTTGGTCTCTTTAGTAAAGCAGCTGGAGAAGGGAGACCCACAGCTAAAATAAAAGGAGATAGAATCTGTAAAAGTGGCAGCAAATTGAACCCAGGGGAGGTTGTTAGAGGGTATCAGTATGGCTGCACAAAGCAAAGTGACACCATTTGCTCTCAGTGTTTGCTAATCCCCAAAGAATCTCTGCACCCAGGGTAAGAGATGGAGGGCCTTTGTTGGAAAAGGTTATGAACAACTTGTTAAATCTGATGCCTTGTGAAATATTAATATGATGAATCAAAAAAATCTTCAAAAATCACTCTGTTACTGCACTAAAAACCAGGCATAATTTATTCATTTATTCACCTCATTATTCTGTTTTCTTTATAATTTCAGGGGTCGATTCTCCATAGTAAAGAAATGTGTCCACAAAGCCACCCGGAAAGATGTTGCTGTAAAATTCATTAGTAAAAAAATGAAAAAGAAAGAGCAGGCAGCACATGAAGCAGCTTTATTACAACACTTACAGCATCCTCAGTACATCACTATCCATGATACCTATGAGTCTCCGACCTCTTACATCTTAGTTTTGGAGCTGTAAGTATGTGGAGCTTGGATTCAGGTGTCGGGGTAGGAATCACAGCCCTGTTAAAGCCAAGCATAAAGATCGCCCTGAGTTCAGCAGGGCAAAGATTTTATTGATTGAGATGTCAAATTAAATAGCAATTTTCTGCAGAGTTTCCACTGCCTTTTCTTTACAGTAAGTAAGATTAAGAGGGAGAAATAAAACTGCTTCCTACTTAGATGAAGCTTGGGTAATTTGTGCCATTGAAAAACATCAGACCTACTTGGGCAGTTTTGTCCACTTTTTACATTTGAGTAAAAGTGTTTCAGCTAGATTGAAGCCTTCATCATTCTAATGCTTTTTGGTGAAAAGATCTCTGTAGAAACCATGCTTGTCCCATAAGAAGAAACAGCAACCAAACTCCAAAATGCTTTGTTATGGTATATCCAACGAAGTATATTTGGGCTATTTCATTGTTTGTTTATACAGATAAATCAACTAGGTGGAAAACTTTTATTGGGTTAGTTTTCCCACAGAAAATATAACCAGCTGAAAATGTCAATGATTTTTTTTCTGCATTATGCAACCAGCTCTATAAATAAATAGATGAATCCAAATAATTAAGAAGTTCTGTTTCCAAAGGGATTGTCTCTGTCTATTGAATCCATCCTTAAGCAAATGAGTTTACTTTAAGACTGTTGCTAAATTTGTCAAGGACTGGAGATAACAATTGCGGATTAATCATTCTACCACTTCCATGGCCTGCAGTATCTTGAGATATCATTAAATACTCGTCAGATCTTGCATTTTATTTTCCTCCCTTTTTTAGGTCACGAAGTTTCCGTTGCAGTTTTGTTTTCAGATGTTAACTGTTCCTAGCGATGCCATGTGATGTTTCATGCACAGGGTTTGGTTTGTTTGTAGGATGGATGACGGTCGTCTCTTAGATTATCTGATGAACCATGATGAACTCATGGAGGAAAAGGTGGCGTTCTATATAAGAGACACAATGGAAGCCTTGCAGTACCTCCACAACTGCAGAGTGGCTCACTTGGACATAAAGGTAGGAACAAATGAGAACGATGCTGCTGTTCCGTGCCCTGGAACAGAGAGTTCCCAGCTGTGCAGACAGGGAAGAGGTGCAGCCTGTACCCCAGGGAGATGCTCACTAAATGGATGAGCTGTTGATCAGAGAAAGGAGTTACTGACCTGCAGCACCAGGTCTTTGCCTTCAGACAAGAAATGCACCTTTTCTATTAATTCCCTGGTTTATTCCCAATGGCTTTTTGAATTTAATGAAAGAGAACGAGGACGTCGGAGACACAAGAATGAGATGTCACTAGCACGTGTTTGAAGGAAACTATGAATAATTCTATGGAGTATGGTTTGGACTCACACTGTGCCAACTCAGCCACCAACCTTCCAGAGCAGAGCTGGCTTGTGCCAGGCTGGCAGGGGCAAAGGAAAAGAAAAGCAGCACATAGTGCTGCAGAGCCTGAGAGGGGAACTGGGTGGGAAATACCCCCAGGGAAGGGTTCAGGGGAAGAACAAAGGACAAGTTGCACTGTGGAGAAGAAATTGGGGTATTCTTGAACGTCACGCTCAGACTAGCACAGCTCGTACCTGCTTTTGTGAGCACACATGGCAGGAGGCACTGTACTGTCCTGGATTTGGCATTGTACTCCTGTCCTCCCCAGCATCCCAGTTATCTTGGATGACAGAGAATTAGCCATTGAAGTTGTGATCAAGTGTTTCAAGTTTTGTGATCTGCAACATTGTTTCTGGTTACCAGGGATATCAGATAATCTGTAACACTTTGCAGATTTAAATGGCAATTAAAAATGGGGAATGAGGGATAAATTTAGCTTATATAGTGGACAATCCAGCTTCAGGGAGATTTATTTTCATCCCTCCAAGCCCCAGGCATGTCAGATGAAGTGATACTTTCATTCTTCTGCTAGCTCTACCCCTACAAAAGAATTCCATTTGCACAGGGCCTTATATGAGAATTAGACACAAAAGGCTAAATCATCCTGGTTTCTTTCTATGCAATTGTTTGTATTTTTTGTTCTATTTATATGACCTGTCAAAAAGTAGGCATGACTTGGAGGTAAGAAACTGCAATGAATTCTCTGTTTGATCATAAGATACTGCCCAGAAACTAGGTGGGAAGCTAATTTTCTGTGACCTATTTGCAGTTTCCCTGAATGAGGGATGCTAAATAAAACACCTTCTGTTGCTAAGTGGGAAGCAGGAGATACACTGGCAGTGACAGCAGAGCTATCCATGGATTGTGCTGTCCCAGGATCCTGCTCAAGGATGTGTTGATTTTGTCAATAGAGACTGCACAAGAGAAGAGCAAGTGGGGAGGCTGGAACAGCCATGTAGCTAACTTTGCTTTACACACATACATACACACATATATATATGCGTGTGTGTGTATATATATATATATATATATATATATATATATACACATATATATGCATATATGTGTATGTATGTATGTATGTATATATGTATATGTATATATGTATATGCCATGAGGCAGCAATAAAATATGCATGAGGATAAGGGAAAGAAAAAAAGATCTCAAAGGATGCAAAAAGTAAATTCAGAACTCATCTCAGAGCCAATGAAGGAATGATAATCCATGTTAAGTCCCCAGAACAGAGTGTATAGGCAGTGCTCAATGTCTCTCACTGAGAGAGACCTTAAATACTGAGAGCTGCTAAAACAGACAGAAAACCAGCTGGGATGAAATGTAGTTGCATGCTGGCTTGGAGAGCATGACAGTGTCCTGGTGTGTGTGGGGAACACTGGCAGCTCCGTGTCAATTGACACCAGCAGTAATGGCACACACAAGTCCCTCCCAGGGTAGTGGGGGCAAAACTGAACATTTACTTCATGAAGAACATTTCTGCTGCAAGTTATGCACACTTACTTAGCCAGCTGTCATCTGAACAAATGGAATCTAAATAAACTGATCAGATATACATAAGTCTTATTAAAATTTAAAAATCTGTCAGTGCTCCTAATCTGTAGAGATTAGTTTGGGAAAATAAACTGTAAGTATTTAGGACAAAGTGCAAAATCCCAGTGAGTTGCCCTAGTGCAAAAGGGAATCTTGTCATTGTGACTGCAGCCTTGATCTGAATTTAGAGGAAACAGCAGCTCTGCTGGTTCCTTATCATTCACTCTCCTGATCTCTCCCTTGCACATCTGATCAAATGCAAGTTTTTGATTGGCTATAAGGTTTAAATTAATCCTACATATTTTATTTGCGAAAATATAGTTACAATTAAGTTTATATCATTCTTTTCAACAGCCAGAAAATCTGCTCATTGATTTAAGGATCCCAGTGCCTCGTGTCAAGATCATTGATTTGGAAGATGCAGTCCAGATCACTGGTCATTACCACGTCCATCACCTCCTTGGAAACCCGGAGTTCGCAGCCCCTGAAGTTATCCAAGGCCTTCCTGTATCCCTGAGCACGGATATCTGGAGCATCGGGGTCCTCACCTACGTCATGTTAAGTGGTGTCTCTCCGTTCCTGGATGAAAGCAAAGAGGAGACTTGTATCAATGTGTGCAGAGTGGATTTCAGCTTCCCGCACGAGTACTTCTCCGATGTGAGTCACGCCGCCAGGGATTTCATCAACGTTATCCTCCAGGAAGACTTCAGGAGAAGGCCGACAGCAGCCACTTGTTTACAGCATCCGTGGCTGCAACCGCACAGCGGCAGCTATTCCAAGATCCCGCTGGATACCTCCCGCCTGGCATCCTTCATCGAGCGCCGCAGGCACCAGTACGACGTGCACCCGGTGCCCAGCGTCAAGAGCTTCCTGTTGAGCAGGATGAACCCGGGCACGTAGTGCCCCCATCCCTGGGATCCCGAGCCGGGAGCGCCGCCGGGAGCACGCGGACCCGCATGTACATATCCCATGTTCCGTGTTTGCATTCCACAGCTGCAGGGTGGGAGCCGCTGCAGACGTGGCAGTCGGACCGAGGCAAAGGGGGTGACAGCAGCGGGGACACGCTCCCTCTCTCGGGGCCCGTGGTATTGTCACATCCACCGCCAAAAAAGGACTGCAGGAAGCAAACACCAACTGGGAACGAGAGCCAAAATTGCAGTTGCCTTAATCTTTGTGAGGCAGCCTTATAAGAAATCCTCTTGATCGTGCTGAACTGAATTCAAAATGTACAAAAGAATAGGAGTAGGATAGTGGGGGGGAAGTGAGACCAGGCTGACCTTAGCATGTACTGCAGAACTGGACCAGTCAGTTTTTGCTGAAATCATTGCAAGCCTGCTCCAGGTTATCAGTCAGATTTCTCATGCCCCATATGCCCAGGTCTGCCATGATCTCAGTGGGGACTTTGCCTGCATAGGACATGCAAGATCAGGCTCCAGTCACTGCTGGATCAGCTCCCGCAGTGGCGTGGCTTAGGTACACCCGTGTTGCGTGGCAGTGCTCAGACCCAAATCCTCCATTAAGCCCCTCCTTGAGCTTTCTGCTGTGTAAAGTCAACGTGCAGCACCTTTCGGAGCTACGATTAAGGCAATGAATTCATTGGAGCATACAGCTGGTTCTGATTAAGCACAATGGGACTGTAGTGGGTTTTTTAAAAGCGTTTTATACACATTGTACAGAAATCTTTTGCAAAACCTGTGCATTGAGAAAAGGCAGAGTCCAATTTTTGCAGTATCTGTAAACTAGATGACGATGGTGATGAAGACAATTTTTTCTATCACAGGTTTTCAGTATACATATATTGTATCATAGATATAAATATATATAAATATAAAGGATCCTGTTCCATTTCTAGCTTCAGAATTGCTTGGCCCAAAGTCCATCTAAACTTTTCAGAGTGCAGTAGGAGTGGTGAGTTCATTCTTGTGCTTACAGCTTGAAAATAGTTTTCAGTGTTTAAAGTATGTCATTTGTTCCATTTCCAAACTTGTAAATATCTCTCAGCCACCATTAGGTCCTCATAACCAAAGCATTCATGAGGATTTTTTTATGTCCAAAGCCTAATTTGTAATAAAAAAATAATATTCACAATTAAAACATTTCTCTCTTGCAAGCCAAGTTGCAACATCATCATATTGATGTTACAGTGATGGAGCCAGCCTTAGTTATAACCAACATAGGCAGTCTGCAGTGACAAATCAGCAGTTTGTAGGTTGGCCAAATCTTCCTTTCCAGAAATGGGACTGGAAGGGGAAACCAGCTGGGGCTCCCCCATCCTACTGCCACACCACAAAGCTCTACAGCCTTGAGGGGTTACGATCAAAGAGACTTTTTTCACCTGGCATGTGGGGACTTTGTCTCGGTGCTGAGTACCATTTGTGTGCCTGTAATGGGAAATGGCAGTTGTTACCAAAGGTTTTCCTAAGGAAAAGGGCTTGATCTGACCACGTGTGTTCATACAGACTCTCTTGTAAAGGGAGAGAGTCAAATCTCATTTACCATCTGAGTAACTGCACTGTGAGCCTGCAGGAGCAAGCGCTGTCTCTGCCAGTGGGTGGTGGAGAAACCCTGCAAGTACTGTTAAATTCTCAGGGCTCTGATAGCCCTTCTTTGATCCACCCCCAAGCTCTCTCTCACAGCAGGGAGGAGACCTGGCCCTTCTCTTTGTGCTTGCTCTGTCACTACACCAGAGTGGTCAGTATTTTGTTAGTGGAGAAGAGGCACAGCAAAAGCCCACAGCGCTCAGCACTGTGCAACAAAGAACAGCCCTTGAGATCGGGAAGCCACAGGCAGAAGGGTGAGCCCAGGTGCCTCAGCAGAGTCAGAAGTGGTTCTGTGAGAGATGTAATACAAGGAGGGAGTGTGGAAAGGTTTGAAAGAGACAAGTGTTCACAGAAGGTTCAGCTTTTTGAATCATCTAGAACCTATCTCTGTTCCTCTCCAGAGTAGCAGCTGATTTTCTAAGCCATCCAGCAGCACCTCTTAGATAGACCAGACTCTCATCCGGAGCAACAGTGTAAAGTATGCAATTTCTTAGCAACTGAATACAGACAGCAGCCAAGGGGGGTCTCTAATTACCACCAGCCTCAGGTACTTTCTCACTACAGGACTGTCTGTAATTCTTCCTATTTGTCAAAGCGGGCTCTTTGTGCTGTGATTGTGCTGCCCTTAAAAAAACATTCACGGAAGTGTGGTCTGCAAAACCCACAGCTTTTATTAGGCCCAGGGGTACAATTTAAGCCACAGGCTTTCTGCTTGGCATTAATACAAACAAACTCTCATGTATCACATGAAATTTGGAGTTATTTAGCATTTTGTTTTCCTACATCCTGCATTCTTATGTCAAACTACAACAGCAGAGACTTTGGATGCACAGGGAGAAAAAGCTGGACTGTTTAAGGTTATATTTAAGCCTCTTATTGCTATCAAATAACAGAAAAGAAAACCCAAAAGGCTGAAAGAGAGAGTATATATGATTAGGTACTGGTTCTCAGATTCAAAAAAGACTCCTTGTTGAGAGAGCTGGAGGTGCTGAACTCTGAAGATGTTGAATATTCTGGGGTTACTTTCTTTTGTAGTTTTGCTTTTTTTCCATATTCATGTTAAAACACCTCTTTCTGGACACCATTCTTCTTACAGCCCATTCAGGAATACTTGAACCAGTTAGAACTTCCATATGACATTTGTGATTATCAACCGTTCTTGCTTTTGCCTGAATAACATAAAATTGACAGGCAATGCTGCCATACGATAAATGCAGAGGAAGTATCCTCACTTTGCTCTTTCAAAGTCTTTTTAAGCCAACCTGTGGTGCCTCTGCAGATACAACAGGTCCTGTAACTCTCTTGAAAACTGTAACTCCATTATAAAGAGATTACAGAAGCTCAGTAAGTAGGCCTGGAGTGCACCCGCTGGGTGAGAAGCACCTCAGGCAACCCCAGTGACTGGATTTTTGGTGCATGAAATATTGTCTGTAACAAACATAGCTTCTCAGCGAAGCTCCCCAGAGAATATCTGATTCTACCTGCAGCTGTGTACTACTCAGGGTGTCCCCAAAATGGTTTGAAGGTGTGGTGGTAGCTGCACCCTTTAGCTTTTCCAGCAGCTTCCAACCATCGGGGACGACCAACAGGAATACTGACAGCAGGGCGCCACAAGCTCTGCGTGGAGGGGCACTGTGCACACAGCCACCGCCATCAGACGTCTCCACAGTGCCCTTACCCTGCTCTCACAGCAAAATGTGGCTCACAGTGTCACAGGTGCTGGGTGAGAGGAGGGCAGCAGCAAAGGTGCTGGTGACACAGAGTCCAGAGGACACAGTGACACAGGGGGCTCCTTATTTAAGATGGCTTCATTTAATGAATGCGCAATGAGAAATTAACTCACCTCTCTCTCTGCTCCACTTGCAGCAGCCAGGCCAGGGCAGGAATTCTGCTGGCCACCCATCAGGTGTTGGGGGCACCTGCTGCCCTGTGGGAGGCCCCACCTACCCCCAACCTGCCAAGCCCGCTGTGCATGGTACTACAGGGGTCACACACAGCCAGTCCAGGGTTGTAGACTTGAGTACCTTAAAGCAATCCAGGCTTTAAAATTTATAACATGTCTCTCTCTTCTCAGTGATACCAACAAGTTTCATTCAGTATTACTGCCCTTTCTTTTTAAAAGACTATGGATTGGGTTTTTTCAGTAACATGTCTCTTTTTACTTCTAAGTTAATGCTGAGACAAAGTCTGTGCCCTCAACTGACCCCGAGGCTGTGGCTTCAGTGGAGTTCATTAGCATTTCTGACAATGCTATTAGGCCTTTTCTACAAATACTGTGCACACAGGCTGAATGCAGTAACCTGACTATATATAACCCTATTTTAATGCCCTTGTAATGAGGGGACTGTGTCAAGTAACTTAGGATAAGATAAACTTCAGAGACAGACTTAAAGGCTCCTCTGTGCACATAAAGGTCTAACAGGAAATTTACATGCACAGGGACTCACCTTTTTTTGTTCTTGCTCCTTTCACAGCAGAGGTGGATTCTCCTCTAACACAGGGCTTGGGTTTCTTTTCGAGCCCATTCACTCATGTCCCATCAGAAAATGGTGCTTTCCCAAGGAAACAAAATCAAATCCCATTTTACTAGGCTGACTGCACACTGCCATCAAGTGATGTACTCTCGTTCTGGGATCTGTATCGTGCTGAGTGTTTCCATAGCGTCAGGATGCTGAATGTTTGCTGTAACTGTAGTCTTTGTTACGGAGCTAGTGAAAAACCAACAAACATCTTCTCTACTCAAGCCATATTTCACCTTCATGTCCAACTTCTGATGCTGGTGCTTTTACTTCTCTTTCTACCAAACTGTTGAACACTGCTCTGCCACTGAGGTCAATTTGCTGTTAACTTTTGGAAAGCAAATGCAATAGCAAGTGGAAAAAAAAATCAATCTCAGACTTACTCACCGAGATAAGAGCAAACAGTTGGAACGTGTTGATGCTTTTCAATCCTAGCAACAATCCACTGAAGGAGGAAAAAAGAAACAGTATTGCTAACAGCTCAGCATTTTCAAGGTGCAAAGTAATTCCACAGCCTTAATTATTTCAGTGTATTGCTGGTCTGCCTTAAATGTATCTTCAGTTTTATTGCGGATTTCATTTTGTATACACACAATGTTGGTTTGTAAAGGCAGGTTTGTAAATATTTCCTTTGTAAGTCTAATCACTCACGTGTACTGTTGTGAGGTGACTACTTGCTGTCCCATGTTGTTGTTACTATACTGCAGTATATATGATCATCTACAGATGTAGCTTCGACCTGTACATCTCCTGTCCTTGCATTCCCATAAATAGAGTATACTAAAGACTCCGTTTCTGGGCTTTTTTGATTAAATAAAATTATTCAGAGAAGACCGGGTCAGTCTTATTTCGCACGTGTGGCATCTTTCTGAGCGAGGCCTCGGAGGCTCGGGGCCGGCTGAGGGCATTATTCAGCTCATGTTTCCCGGAGGGACCTCTCAGGGAACCAGCCCGCGGGACTGTCACCCTGGCTGCATCCACCGAGCAGCCCTTGGGGAACCACCCGGGGAGAAACCCTGGGGTCACATCAAACCCTCTGCACCGGCGGCTTCTGCCTCCCGGGGGAATGGGGTGACGAGAGAACTGGGATCGCGGCGGGGAACGGGCCGGGACGGCGCAGGGGGCTGCGGGACGGGGCACACAGACCCCGCGATGGCGCACTCGGACTTCCCGCCGCAAGGAGGGGACGCGGGACGGGCCACAGCCGCTGCCGAGCGCCACACGGTGTCCCCGCCCCGCGCCCCTCCCGCTCCGCATCATCTCCGTGCGCGGGGCCCGGCCATGGCGGCGGGGCCTGCGGGGGCCGTGGCGGCGGCGCTCAGCGGGGCGGGCGCGCTGCGCTTCGGGCACTTCGTGCTGAAGAGCGGCCGCTCCTCCCCCGTGTACATCGATCTGCGCGGCCTCGTGTCCCACCCGCGCCTCCTCCGGCAGGTGCGGGCCGGGGAGCCCCGGGCCGGCCCCACGTGTGTCCGTGCCTGCGCGGGTGGCGGGTCCCTCACGGCTCGGGGGAGCGGGGCGGCGGCGCTGCCGCGGCTCTCGGGGGCCGGGAGCCCGTAGGGTCGGCTCTCGGGTCGTGTCGGGCAGAGAGGTTTTCATTGATTTAGTCACGTTCGCGCCAGCCCGGTTCTTAAAAAGCGTTTGGTTTTCCTTTCCAGGTGGCAGGACTTCTTTTCCGAGCAGCGCAAGATGCGGGTGTGGAGTACGACTGTGTGTGCGGCGTTCCGTACACGGCGCTGCCGCTGGCCACCATCATCTGCGCGGAAAATCAGGTTCCGATGCTTATACGGAGGAAGGAAGGAAAAGACTACGGTAAAACCTTCAAATTAAGAGTTTCCAGCTTACCTTCTTTGGGAAATGACTTCGTTTAATTTGTAGTTCTTTTGCTATTTAAGAAGCAGGCCCTTTCCTGCCCTAAAGCAAACCTCCCACAGCATCCCAGCCTGATCAGCCTCTCGCTGCTGATTTCTGTTTAGGCTACAGCTTTAGTCCTGTTGGAGATTTGGAGACTCTTGAAGGGTATTTTCTGCTTCTTTGGTTTTGTTTATAAGAGTTTGTTTTTTTTCTTTAGCAATGTCTTTTTTTTTTTTTTTTTCCCTTGGTACCCTTGCTATGGTTCTGGATTAGTGGTCTCCTCCAGAAACGAGGATTTATAACTCAGATTCTCCAGCATGCTGAGACCAGAGCCACATTTTGCTCTCAAACAGAGCTTTTTGTGTATTGACAGCAAAAGGAACTTTTCTAGTCTCTTCTTCATTTATCTCTCAAACCCCTTTTTCTTTCATTATCCTATGGTGCTGTAATCAATGAGCCAGGCGGGCAGCAGTCCCTTCTCCACTCAATGAACCATTTATTTGATTGTGATAAAGGAAGAGGGAGAGCAGACTGAAACATTAACCTGCCATATAACTGGATTTCTACACATCCTCCTCCAACAGTGTGTAATTAGGAGGTATACTTGTCAAAACTAAATGCTACTCCTGTGTCAGGCAGTGGGCCAGGCATGGAAACATTTGCCGTTCCTTCTTGTGAAGCACAAGCCAGTTGTGACAGCGATTAGCTGCTCCTGGGAAAGCCAGGCATCCTTTGTCGTTGCCCCCCAGGAGGCCTTTCATGGATGTGTGCTTGTTGTGAGTTAGGACAAAGGCACTTGAGGCTTTACTCCTTCTAATTGTTCTAACAGGCATATTAAGCACACAGTGCTCCTGTGGAAAACGGGACATGCTGAAGAGTGCCAATAACTTGGCTGCCTTAGAGATGTTTTAAATAATGAGAGAATAATTTTGTCTGAGCTTTCAAGTCATGACAATACTGACCTTCTGGAGTCATCTTATTCAAACATTTGAATTGGTGCTGTTAACAGTGTGTCCGTTTTGTTACGGAATGTAACTTCTGGAAACATAAAATAGTATTTTATCAGTGTGGAGAAGTAACAGTCTTTGACCTGAATTACAGGTCAGTGAGTGAGCTGTGGTAAGAACTATGATAAGTGGTATCATCTAATAAAATTTTGATACTCTTAAGGTTTTTTTGGGTCATCGAAGCTTTCTTAATTTGGTGGAGTGTTTGCTTTTTATTTTACAGGTACTAAGCGGATGGTAGAAGGCACCATTAATCCAGGAGAGACATGCCTGATCATTGAGGATGTGGTAACAAGTGGATCCAGTGTACTGGAAACTGCAGAAGCTCTTCAGAAAGAAGGATTAAAAGTCACAGATGCCATAGTGCTGTTGGACAGGGAGCAGGGTGGGAAGGCCAGGCTGGAGGCACATGGAATTCGCCTGCACTCTGTGTGCACCTTGTCTGAGGTGCTGGAGATTCTCCAGCAGCAGGGAGAAGTGGCTGCTGAGATGGTTGAAAAGGTGAAGAAATTCATTGAGGGGAATGTGTTTGAGGCAGTGGCTCAGAATGGTGCTGCTCCTGTGAAGAGACCCTGCAAGGAGCTGAGCTTCAGCACTCGTGCCCAGCTGCCAGGGGTGCATCCTATTGCAGCCAGGCTTCTCATGCTCATGGAAAAGAAGCAAACAAACTTGTGCCTTTCTGCTGATGTCACCAGCCCCAAGGAGCTGCTGCAGCTAGCTGCCACACTGGGCCCCAGCATCTGTATCCTGAAGACTCATATAGACATCTTGAATGATTTCACCCAAGAGGTGGTAAAGGAGTTGAGAAGGCTCGCAGATCAACATGAATTCTTGATTTTTGAAGACAGGAAATTTGCAGATATTGGAAACACAGTGAAACATCAGTATGAAGGTGATTATCATCAACTGGATTTACTATCACTTTGCTTCTGGTGTCTGTAACTGCAGTACTGGCACAGGTTACCAGGAGAGAGCGTGGAATCTCCAGCCTTGGGAAATACTCGAGGGGATAAGACCCTGAGCAATCTGACCTAGCACTAAAGTTAACCCTGCTGAGAGGGCATGACCTCCTGGGGTCCCTTCCAACCTAAATCTTTTTATGAATCTATGGTTGTGCTCAGTAAATACTTCTGTGATGTGTGCCATGAGAAACTGCTGCCAGCTGTTATTGTACTGCTTGTGTGCCCAGCATGGCTTTCCTTTGATACTCCATCTCCAGCTGTAGAACTGCTGTTCTCTTTACTGATCCTTATGTCCCATATAATCTGCATTCTGTCTGGGAAGATAGCACCTGTGACAGCGGATTTCTGGGCTACCATAAATGTCTCAGTAAATATTAAAGGTGAGACACTTAACAAGTGTTTGTGAAAAGCAAACTGTGGGATTTTGCTTTGTGGTTAGGCCGCTGTCAGAACTGTCTGATGAGTCTGAACTTGTAACTGTCAGGCTTCAGCAGTAAAACTGTCTTTTAAACATGTGAGTGATTAAGTGTGTGCAGCTGTTTTTGTGTAGCTTGTGGTTCCTGTTTAACACATTTCTGAGGAGTCTCTGGCTCTCCCTGCCCATGTTCTCTCTCAGGTGGTGTGTTCAGGATCGCGGCCTGGGCAGACATCGTCAATGCCCACGCGGTTCCAGGTGCTGGAGTTGTGAAAGGTCTGAAGGAAGTGGGTCTCCCTCTCCAGCGTGGCTGTCTCCTGATTGCAGAGATGAGTTCCCAAGGGTCCCTTGCAACTGGTGAATACACAAAAGCTGCAGTAAGTGGGCACTCCAGTGTCGGGTTAAAAGCTTGTAAAGTGTGACAGGGAGGTTTTAATGTATTTCTGATATTTGCACTTCCAAAAGTCCCTCCAGCTCTATTACAGGTGTTAGTTTTTTTCCTTGGAGACTCAGGAATGTGACTGTTGTTTAAAGGTTGCAGCCAGTGATGTGAGGTGGTCAGAGTTCACTTGGAATTCTAGTACACATGCCAAATTTCCCCCTTCTATTTTTTTTTCTTTCTTTCTTTAAGCAATTAATTTCTAATTAGTTTAAATTCATTCATGGTATTATTTATAAAATAGAAACATAATATTCACTTCCCTGCCGGAGGGCAAGAGTGACTTGGGAAAGCAAGAGATGTTTCATACCCCTGCCTCACACAGCTTAAAGCGTCAGAGGGTGCATGACAAACAGATTGCTAGGCCAGCTGAGTTTTAAGTATATAATTTGTAATTGTTCACTGATCTTTTTCAGGTACAGATGGCTGAAGACAACTCGGATTTTGTTTTTGGATTCATATGTGGATCTAGAGTTAGTAAAAAACCAGAATTTCTGCACCTAACCCCAGGAGTGCAGCTGCAAACTGGAGGTAACTTTTTCTAAAATATTTTAAGTCTGTTTAAAGACTGAAGTGATCTAGTCTCCAGTGAAAAAGTGGCTTCTGAAGAGCATTTGGATGCTTATTCTCAGCTGGGAGGAGTCTTGTTTCCCACTAAGGGCTGTCTCCCATATTTCTGGATATGCTGATTCCTTTCTTGGGATCTCTGGAAGGCAGTGAGCAGGGTATGCAGCCTTTTTTCTTGTTTTGAGGTCTGTGCATACCATAAAGCACATTCCTGAAAACATGCAAAATGTCTTGAGATAGGTGTTAGATTAGCTGTAAAACTATTCAGTACGAGTAAAAAAAAAATAGAACAAAAGAGAACTCCAGCTGAAGCATTTGGTATTGATATAGATAAAGTATCAATGAATTGAAAGTCTTGTGCTGACTGAAGAGGTTATCACTGAAGCAGATAGGGGAGATATGTTTCTCTGCAATACTTAATTCTTATGAGACCTAAACTGAAATCACAAGCTTTTACATTAATGTTCGGGGGAGTTGTCTATTTTAAGAAGGCTAAGGCTAATTTCAGTAATCCTAATTGAATCTTCTTTGAGTAACTGTTCCATCTATAGTGATTGGTAAACCATGGAAAAGGAGGGTGCTTGCTGTCAAATTTGATCTGTGTTTTTTGGTTGGCAATGCAATTTCTGGTTATGTTTGTGGATTGCTAGGATGAGAGCTGGGACAAGGAACCTGTTTTGTATTCCAGCACCTCTCTGAAGGTTTTTACTACATACAGTTTTTGTACAAATAAATTTTAAAAAACGGTGTCTGTGTTTCAGGTGATAATCTTGGACAGAAGTACCTAAGCCCCCAGGAGGTTATTGGTGAAAAAGGCTCAGATATCATTATTGTGGGCCGTGGCATCTTAGCAGCTTCAGACCGTCTCCAGGAAGCAGAGAAGTACAGGAAGGCAGCGTGGGAGAGCTACATGAGCAGGCTTGGTGTTCCTGCAGGAGACTGAAAACCACACACTGTCCTAGCCAGTGGAGTTGCAACCTGAGCTGCAACCCTCCAGTTAAATGCATGGACACTTCAGACCACAGAAAACTGCCCTTTTGGAGAAAAATCTATTACAAAGTTGTTTTAATTGTACACACAGAGGTCAAATTGTATTTCCCATTGTTACTTTTTGATATTTGAATGTAAGGACCCAGAACTTCATGCCCATTTTTTTGCCTTAGTAGGCTCTCTTGTTTGTAAAGCATTGCACAAAACACTCCAAGGGTATTTTGTTGGCTGTTGTTGCCTTTATTTCTTTCCCCCACCCTCAATTTTTTTTTCTGTCTATGGAAATGGTATTTTGTTATGTTCTTAATAAACTTCACCTTCACACTTGATGAGCTGCCCCACCCTCACAGGTTTATTCAGCTCTCCTGTTTCCAAGGAGCAAGTGCGGGTTTTAATACCACGCTGAAATTGAATTATGTGCTGTTTAATAAATACTTTTTTTCTACTATTTTCCTTTACACTGGTTCTATGTCTTTGTTCTGTGGCAGAAATATAATAAGTCAGTCTGGTGTGTCTGTGACTGCAAGAGTTGCTCATGCTTCTGTTTACAAAATTTGTCAGAGCAGTTCACTGTTGTGTGCTTACTTACAGTGGAGCTGTTGATTGCTCTAATATGAAATAAAAATATACTTTATTAGACTTTTTGTGACAATAGCTGGAAAATTTGCTTTACTTTTCACTGTACATGGTGAATAAGGACAAATAGCAATATCTTGTATGATTGGTTTTGATTATAAAGTATGGAATAACCTTAAGTGTATCTAGCATGTGTGTGGTGCAAATAGCAATGAAAATTTTACTGATCAAGAAGTCAAAAACCAGTCCATTCTGGACTGTTGCTGTTCCAGAGCACACAAAAGCTGGGTTGTTTTGCTAATACACTTACCTGTAAACTAGGGACTGTATTTAGTGAAGCTTTTGCTATTAGTGCTGGACTCTTCACCAGATCTTTGAAAATAGGAGGTTGGAGGGGGATTTTTTTGATGGGTTTAATTTATGCAAGATGTCTAAGACCAAGGGACACAGGTTGGAATCTGAGGGCTTTGCTTTATGCCTCGTGTTTTAGAGACATAGTGCTCTGTTTCATGACTCAGCTGCTTGTGAGGCTTAAGATGTTGTGGAGTGAATGTTAGAAAGTTGTGCGTGTTATTTTCCTTGGGGCTACCAATTGCTTCAGTACGATTATGTATCATAATTCACACCTGCAGAATTCCACCCTGTGGAAGATGGAACTCGCTGATTATGAGGTATCCTGTTAAAACACCCTGCAAGAGTCAGTGAGACGGGATATTTCATATCAACTTCTAACAAGTTCCAGTCCTTCAAAGTGAATAGAGGATTTGTTTGCTGTCTCTCGGTATCTCATGGCCTTGAGGCCTGTAGCAGAAACAAGACTTTCTCAGGTAAACCTTTCTGCAGAAAATGACCGAAATTTTCCACCAGAGGGAGCTGAGACTCTATTTTTGAGGAGCATTGACGCTCTGCCGTTTTTACAGCTTCCGATAATTTCCAACTAGATAATCCTCAGAATGAAAATCTGTCTGGTTTTTAACAAGTTACACCCTTGCTGTTGGGCATATTTAAGAAATTTAAATGTCATTCGAACATTGAAAACAGTATTCTAAAACTCATTTAAAGCAGAAAGCTGCCTCAGGCTGAAGCTCAGCGCAGTGTGTTGTTGTGGGCTCCCTGTTACAGCACAAGCAGAATTTCATGAGTTCAGTATTTTCCACTAACTCTGCTGAATTGTGTTTAAGCATGTGGCTGACAGGCGTGGAGCTAAATCCCTGAGCAGGCTCTTCGGAGAGCAAGTTTATCAGCCCTCCAGCTTAAAAAATAGCAACTGGATTTGGGAAGATGAATGTGATCTAATATCCAGTCACTTTTGGAGGGTACGTGCAACTCGCTTTCTTTACAAAGCAAGTTCTGAGGAACGGATCAATTGGGAAACTTCATTTCACAGTCCTTCTTTGTGCCCTCCAGAAAGAGCTGTGTTCTGGCACTTCATGTGACACCAATGCCGCAAACGTTTCAATTAGTAAAACAAAAACGTGTTACCTCCTATATGCATTCTTCTGTCAGAATGATTATAGTAAACAAGTGTGTGCACTTCCTTTGAGGCACCTGAAAGTGATTAAAAATCCATTTCAAATTAAGAACAAATGGTAATTTCCTTGCTCGCCCCTGCTGCTCGCATTCATTGCACAGTCCCTGCTGTTGGTCCCAACTGTTCCTAACATGGGAACTAGGTCACAATTTACAAAACTCATTTGCATCATAATATATGAATCTGAAACCCTTGCAGTTCATTCTGTGATCTGATTGAGCCTGTGGTAGAGGCATAAGGCTATATTTAAATTTCTCAGTTTAATGTTAACTGGCAAGTAGGCATTTCTATGAAATTGTGATCCTTACCCACTCTGGAGTGTGGTTTAGAGCAGAATGAAAGGAAATCACTCTTTTCACGGTGAAATAAGACTGTGACCAAGTCTTGCCACAGCTTGCTGCAGAAAGCTGCGTGACTTGCTGCTATTTCTGAGCAGCAATTCCTGAGGACTGTGTGAGACCAGCACGAGCTGGAACCACTAAGGAATTGTTACGTGGCTGTTGATGATTGTGTGTAAAATCCACTCTGTGTCTCGGAGGTTGTGGGTATCTCTGTCTAGAGAACCCAAGAGTGCGGTGTCAAGAGAACCCAGCCAGGGCACTTAAATCAGTATAACTGCATAAGTACAGTGCTTTACTCAGACTTAAAATTCTTGCAAAATCTTGATAAACCCAGTGCCAAATTAAAACCAGCCAAGTTAAACCAGCATCATCCTTAAAAGTATTATTTGTATGCCATAGTATCAACATTGCTTTATTATTGCTTAACTGAGAGGTCATATTATAGTTTCCATAGCCTAGTCTATGAAAATTTCTTTGAAACTTAATCCCAGAAAAATAACTGAATCACTTCCCTTTAAGTTTATGTGGAAAGCCTGTTGCTGTGGATTTTTTTAGTAAGAGACACAAACATTGCATTTAGAGAATAGCACCAAAGGAATGTGAAACACCCAGAGGAAGTTTGTTTTCAGATCTGACTTTTGGAGGTCACTGTCTCAGGGAATGGTCTGTTTAGGAAGGCTTGTGATTGGGCCGTGGGCTAGACACACTGGATGGTTTGTTTGTTTGTAATCATGCTGGTGGATCTTGGTCAGTCTGTACCACAGTGACCAGTACAGTTTTGAATGCTGCAGTAAATTAAAACAGCCTGGTGCCTGCTCCAGCTTCAGGTTTTCCTCCAATTCCTTTGGCAGAGATTTTCATGCTGGGAGAGGTGACCCCGCCTGTGTGTCTGGGTTGGCTTTGTCCTCGTCTCCGTTCTCTGTTTCTACACGGCCCATGTGGCCCTCTGAGCATTTTCTCATAAGCTGATGTGAGCCACAGTCCAGCTGTGAAAGTGCACGTTGTAGGTGGAGGCTGGCCAGAACAAAGGACAGGGGGAAGCCTGAGCAAGGCTGTAATTGTGCATAAGGCGGTGGTACGTCATAGGCTGTGTAATATTGAAATACAGACTTGATGCTAGTACTGATTGCAGATGGTGTGGAAAGCGGTGTTTGCTTTCTGGTAGTAACATGTAGAGTAGATATACTTGCTTTGCCAACTGTAACTATGCTTGCCTTGATAATAGTAAACTGTAATGAGTAAGAGAAAATAGGTAATAAATCCTCCGTGTCTTTGTGCATGACAGAGTCAGACATACTACAAACAGATGTGATCTTTGCATACTCACAAGCCAAGTAATCCTTCTGAGTTGTGGCATTAATTTGTGTCAGAAGTATGGATCTGTGATAAACAGGTCATGGATGCTTGGGAGAAGGCAGTAGAAAAGCAGTGAAAATTACAAAATACTTGTGGAAAACCCCTCTGTGGGACTGGGATAAGATGTTTAAGAATTGGTTAAATTTGGAAAGGCTGCAAATTGAGTTTCAGAGGTGACAGCACACTCAAATGCGAAGCAGAGAATAGGAAGGGGCCCTTCATCGGGCTTCTCACAGAGGTGCCAGGTGTAGGTGCTTTGTTTAGCACTGCTAGGCAGGAACTGGAAACTTTGCAGCAAGCTAAGGATGCACAAGTGTGAGCAGTTGCCTTTGAATCCCATGCCTTTGTTGCAAACCAATTAGTTAAAAACCCTCAGACATCTGGATGTATGGCAGCTACAGCAAAAGCCTACACATGCCTGGTCTCAGAGCAGGATCACGAAAAGACACACACTGAAAATGGAAAACGAGGAGGAGGAGGCTTTGATTCTGGCAGCAAGTCTTCCTCCTCTTCTTTGTTGCCCAAGCTTTGTCTGGATGAGGCAGTCTCCTTGTACCCTGACATTAAAACTTCCCCGTGCTCCTCCTGGCTCCTGCTGCAGAGAAAGGCTCCCCTCTGCCACCCAGGGTCACAGTGACTTCTAGTATTTTTCATGCTGAGCAGCTAAGGCAGTTGTCCATGCAGAACAGCAAAAAGCCTCCTGAGGACTGGGTGGGATGGGTGGTGTGATACCTGCTGGGGGCTGGAACAGTGATCCTTCATCAGGCTGAGGCTGGACAGATATTTCTGGCAGGGAGAATATTTCTCATAAACGCTGATGCAGAGGCCAGAGTGAAAATCTTCTCCCTGTTATCTTCGATAATAAATGCTACTAGAAAAATGCTGGGACTGTGGGGCTGTCTCCCTCCCTCTCCCTCTAGTACTCTTGGTGGATTCTCTGGCTGAACAATGAGACTGACTGCTCGGGATGTCCTTGAGGGACAGAGGCAACACCCTGGGGCATAATGGTTGTGCCAGCAACAGTAACAGGGAAACTGAAATTCTTGCAAAATACAGCATCCAGAGGGACCAAAAAAACCCCCCTGTCCTTAATGTTATGGCACGAAACCTGGCACTGAAACACCATAGTGGCCCAAGGGCTGGAAAATTGACAGTCCTTATGGGGAGGAAACAAGGACAGGAAAGCATTCTTAAAGGGAAGGTCAGGTCAGGGGCATCCAGAGGCTTAAGGGAGCTCAGAGTGGTAAGAATAAAGGACAAAATAATTGAAATGCTGAAATTACTCGATCTGACACAAAGTGGCCCTCTGCAAACAGGAATGACCTGGAAAGGAGACACTTAGGGGATCTCCTGCAAGGAACAGGACACACAGCAGGCTGGCTAGAGGTGATGTCCACGTTCATCTTGCAAAGACTGGGATAGGCGTGATGGGGGGTGGCACCAGCGCACTGCAGGCAGGCAAAGAGCCACCTCCCCCCCTGAGGAAGCTGCAGAGTACAATGAGGTCTTACCTCAGCCTCTTTTTCTCTAAACTAGATAAACCTGGAGTCTTCTGGATGCATTTAAGGACTTTTAACATCCTTCCTAAATTGTGGGGCCCAGCACTTCACACAGTACATGATTCAATTGTATTTAGTACTCATTACTGAAATCCCTTCTTACACAGGCTTGCAACTCAAACTACACAGTTAAACCACCTTTATAACCAACACAGAGATTTACGCATGCTCATTAATTACTGTTCCCTATCCTTTAACAGACAGATATTGTTCTAAGGGTCCATGGGCTTCCTCCAGATGTCGTACTGATTTGACAAGTTGCCATGAAGTGAAACAAGATCAAGAGCATTTTTGTCCTTTTTATAACTATTACATTATGCACATCATATCTTGTCATTACATTATTGCTTTTTCCTTATTTCAAGGATGGAATAGTGATCACATTGTTCAATTTATGGATATAATTTCTCATGCAGGCAACAAATTGAATTGTTGGCATTGCTTACACCACCCTCGATCATTAGATGCCAAATTTTGAGGCTCAGCAGAACCTGTCTCTGAAGCATCTTGGTGTCAACCTAATTTGGCATACTTACTCCCCAGTACAACAAATTATCAACAACAACCTTTAAAGCATATTCATGAGGCCCCATGGTGCATTATGATGCCCCAGGACACAGATTCAATTTGGGTGAGGAAGACAAGCAACTGTAATTACACTTTGTGTTACAATCACACCCAAGCATGGTTTCACTGTAAATGGGACAGAGCACAAACTTGTATTGATTCTGGAAATTCATGGACCTGAAATAATGAATCAGCAATTACAAACAAAGGAGGTTTTAGTGGACTCTGGCATCTCACATGGATTGTTAATAACATGAATTGTCAAAGATACTGTAATCTCACCGGTCTTAATTCAGGCTGCTGTCTACAGAGTTGGCTTAGTACTAATGATAATTGGGACATATATGACCCAAGAAACACAATTGGCTGTATAGATCATAACCCCTTTTGGGCGCTCTGTTTGTAACAAATTTGAATTTTTTTTTAATCCATGTTTTTCTAATTTATTCCACAAGCATGACAATGAATCTAGGTGAAGCTGGTGGCCAACTTTTTAACCCCTGGATGGTTCTGGTTTTGTGGCACTAAGAGATTACCACCACAGAGGATAGACACTTGCACCACAGCACATCTTGCTCCTTAGGCATTCCCATCTCAAGTTCTGACATTTAACTTTCAACACAACCATTAGCCTATAGGTTATCAAGGCAGAGTGTTTAACCCTGTACTAACAGGTCCATGGGGTTTCCAGAATCAATACAAGCTTGCATTCTGTCCCAGTTACACCATCATTTATTGACTGTGCCAGATGAAAATAGCAGTCAGCAGCACCAATTGGCTGCTCCAAGTGCTGGTGTCCTGTGCCTGGTTATGTCTCAGTGATATAAAAATTTTTACCCCAAATGGAGCCTCTCTCTCTGACGCATCTCAATGTGTAAAATCCTTGTTCCCCATGGTATTTCCTTGGCAGAGCAGACCCTCACCAGGAATGCCAGGCTGGCTCCAGGTACCATGATGCAGAGTGAGTTGACCTTGGCGGGGTGTCAGGTGCCCACTGAGCCGCTCTATTGCTCCCCTTCCCAGCAGGACGCAGGAGAGAATAAGATGGCAAACAACTCATAGGTTGAGACAAGGCAGTTTACTAAAGCATAAAAAAGATGAGCAGAAGTTTGCACAGGCATAAGCAAAGGGGAAAGTCAATCTCTACTTCCCATCAGTAAGCGATGCTCAGGCCCTTCCCGGGAAGCAGGGCTTCAGCACGCGTAGTGGTTGCTCCAGAAGGCAAACATTGTAGAGTAACAAATGCCTCCCTGTTCCTCCTCCCTCCCTTAGCTTTTGTCTCTGAGCTGACATCATACGGTATGGAATAGCCCTTTGGCTAATTTGGGTCAGCTGGCCTGCTTGTGTCCCCTCCCAGGATCTTGCCCACTCCCAGCCCCTTGATGGGGGAATGTCAGAGGGACAGCTCTGCTCAGCAGCAGCCAAAGCACTGGTGGGCTATTGACACCTTTCCAGCTCCCACTGCAAAGCACAGCACTGTGAGAGCTGCTAAGGGAAAATGAACCCTATCTCAGTCAGACCCAATACATCACCCAAGTGAGACATTGTCAGCTGGCCCCACTTCGGGGGTGGGTTTGACAAGCACCCGATACCAGCAACAATTTATATAACATTTTATATATGTATGTGTACATACACACACACATACATACATATATATATATGCACGCACACATATATACATGCATGCATATAATCACAGAATCATTTAGGTTGGAAAAGACCTTCAGAATACTAAGTATGTAGTTTTAGTCTGTGCTGCCATCCAATAACCCTAGGAACTGAACACACAAAAGGAGGGTTGCTGCCTTTCTGAGCACACTGTTGTTCAAATACCTCCAAAATTAACCATGACCTTTTCACTCCAAGTCACAAAGGGTTAGATTAGAATAATAAAATCATAGAACCATTTATGCTGGAGAAAACCCTTATGATCATTGAATCCCAGTGCTACTCCAGCACTGACAAGTCCACCACTAAACCACATCCCATAGTGCTACATCTACTTGCCTTTTAAATGCCTCCAGGTTTGTTGACTCCACCACTTCCCTGGGCATCCTGTTCCAATACTTGACAACCCTTTCAGTGAAGAAATTTTTCCTAATATCCAACCTAAACCTTCCCTGGTGCAACTTGAAGCCATTTCCTCTTGTATTGGATAATAATTACTGGTAAGTATTTTTGCTGCTTTACTAGTGGCAATTTTATGGTGACTTCTAAAATTGAAATATAGACTTGCTACTAATATTCATTACTGCTAATACTGATTTCTGCAGCTGTTGCAATATATATTTGCTTGAGCTGGTTTTGGTTAGGATAGAGTTAATTTTCTTTTCAGAGCAGCTAGCACAATTTGGATTTTTGCTGGAAACAGTGTTGATAATACAGAGATGTTTTAGTTACAGCTGAGCAGAGCTTACACAGATTCAAGGCCTTTTCTGCTCCTCCCCACAAGCCAGCAGCGAGGATGCTGGGGGTGCACAAGGAACTGGGAGGGGACACAGCCAGGACAGCTGACCCCCACTGACCACAGGGATATCCCAGAGCATCTGGCATCATGCTCAGCACATAGAACTGGGGGAAGAGAAAGGAAGGGGGGTATGTTCACAGTCACGGCGTTTGTCTTCCCAAGTCACTGTGAGGCATGAAGGAGCTCAGTTTTCCTGGGATTGGCTGAACACCTGTCACTCTCTGAAGGAATGATTCCCTTGTTTTGCTTTGCCTGTGTGCAGCTGTGGCTTTACTCATTGAACTGTTTTTATCTCAACCCACATTTTCTCACTTTTTTACTCTTCCGATTCTCTCCCCTATCACCGTGGCAGAGTGAGAGAGTGGCTGTGTGGGGCTGAGCTGTCATCTGGGCTTAAACCACGACAGCCTTACAGTAGTCATTTGTAGCATAGATATACTTGTTTTGCTATTTATCAGTATGCTTGCCTTTACAGTGGTGACTTGTAGTGAAATGCAATGAAGTGAATTAGGAAATAAAGCCTCCATGTCCTTGTGCATGACAGGGTCCTGCAAACCCATGGCTGCAACTTTTGCCCCCACACAGATTGGGTGATGCTGGGCCGTGGCAGCTGAGTGGACGAGTTTCTGATGGGCTACATCCAGTGGAGAGAAGCATAAACTAGTGGGCATGCAGAAAAGGACAGGATGAAATAAACTCCTGTGTCTCTGCTGTATAGTTTTGACTTTCGCAGGCTGGCAGTGGAGAGGAGAACAACAGTCAATTCCAGTTTGTGTGTTCAGGTATGGAGATGGTGCTGGGATATGCTGCTGGGAGGCAGATGCAGTGAGGTACCTCACTGTGGCATTTCCTGCAGGCAGCTTAGTGATCCTTCTCTCACCACTGTAGCTCCTTGGCTTTCCACTTGGCTGGAGAAATGCAAGGTTAAATAAGTTCAAGAGTGTGGAGCATTCATCTTCCAGACCCTGGGCTTTGCCTTCAGCTGCTGGGCACCTTCTTAGTCCACTGTAAAGGGCAATGAGGATGCAGGCAGGCACGCCTCACTCAGGCTGGTGTAACAGGGAAGGGTGTCACTGCATCTCCACAATTTACAAAACAAATAATGCTGCCACTGGCCTTTACTTCTCCCAAGGAATGGTGCTGTCTCCTCCTGCAGACCAGCAGCACAGGGAAAAGGCACTGGTGAGCCCCAGCCCCAGCAACCCTGCAGCAGCAGCAGCCGTCAGCTGTGGCTGGGGAAACAGGAGGAGATGATTTTGCAGGGGCATCCGGATTCCAACTTGGCTAGACAAGCACTGACATTTTTCCATCACATTTGACCTGCTGATGCCTTCTGCTGAAGCTTTCATTCAGGAATGCTAGCTGTGGTCAGGCTGCATGTATTTACAGACACAAATAAACTGCTGCTGACTGAAATACACCACTCCCATGACTGTGCTTGGCACTACCCTTGCACGGGTAAAGGCAGATCTGCTTACCCAGTAACTGCAAAGCCTTAGCAGTGCTTCCTTACTTTTTTAAAGATGTAACCTTGTGGAGAAGCTGAATATGGGGGGCTGTTTTGCACTGCCTGGTGCAGCACCACAGGCAGCACTGACAGCATCAACTTTTTGTACACTGGCTTGGCAGCCTGGCCTGTGGCACCCTTCCCTTACTTATTTTGCCCCACATTGCTCCCTGCCTACTCTGCAGACCAGTCCGCTTTACAGCTGAGTCGTCTCCCTGTGCGGGGGAAGGAGGGCACTTGCAGTCCCGTCCCCAAGCCTTTTCTCTGCTTTTTTCCACTCTCCCTGCCCAAACCACCCCTTAGCAATGAGTCAAATCTTGGCTCCCTACAACTGCCTGGGTTGCCCAGTCTCTCAGCCCTAACCCAGTGTTGTGGGAAATGCCACAGCACAAAGGTAATCTGCAAGAGTGCAAGGGAAAGGGTGGCAGGGGGGCACTGCCTGTGCCTCTCCTTTCAGAGTGCAAAGGGGTGGATTTGTTTTTAAACTGCTTGGTCCCTCACAAATTAACTGAAGCAGAACTGTATTCACAGCATTTGCTGCTTTGGGTGGCAAAGCTGGTTTAAAGCATTCCTGCCCTTCCTTTCCCTCAGCTTTCCTTCCTGCTCCCCCTTTCTGTGCCTGGGGCAGTTTGACTTATGTGAGGCAGCCACATGAACCAAGCTAAAACTTGCTCTGTCTCCTTGTGATGATTATTTTCTGACTACTTTCTATTTTTTCTTTTGTGTCAGTGATGAAATCTGTCTTGCCATCTTGGCACGTGGCAATGGGATGATCACAAATCCCAAATTTGCCCCATGGATGCTGCTCCTTCTCAGGTGGCAGGGTTAGTCCAAGGTATTCAAAATGCAATTTCTCAGCCTGCAAACTTTAGCCTGAGCTTCATTATTGTGCAGGAGATGTGGAGTCTGAAGAGCTGCCTTCTCTGCAGTACTCAGCCCTGTCCTGCTGCTCATAGTGCTGCGGGGAGGAGGTGGCAAAGCCTCCAGCCCACCCACGGTGGGTTACACGAAGGCAGCATTTAACCAGAGCCTGCCCCTGCACTTGTTTTCAGGATGGATGTATGCACCCTCCTCCCCTGCTAGGGCAGATTTTGTGAAATCAAGAGGGAAGACAGTATAGATTTCACTGGCTTGAGGTTTTGAGTTTTTTAGCTCGCCTGATCAGCATCGATGGCACTTGCTGCCCTCCTAAAAATCCCAGTTCCAAGATATTTTTAGTATGGTCGGCTGCATTTCTTCAGTGCTGCTTGTAGGAAGAGGGGAGGGCATAAAGTTCTTGAAGGAGAGCTCTTTTTACTGAAAAAATAAGAGCTTCTGTTTATAGAGGCAAAAATACATAAAAAATAAATCCGGAAGGATGGGCCTATGGCCCTTTTCCAATGAGAAGAGCAAGTCAAAACAATGAGCACCATTTGTTTTTGCTTTTCCCTGGCAAGCTTCCTTCAGCTGACTATTGCATGATCTGTTCAGGGTGAAGAGACAAGAAAAAAAGAAATTAAAAAAAAAAGAAGGAAAAAAAAATCCAGGCAGTAGCAATTGCTCCAGCTTCTCTCTCCTGTGGCGGCTGCACCCCCGTCTGTGTGGGTTTAAAGCTGCAGCTGTCAGCAGGGTTACCCAAACCCCAGCTCCAGAGGATAACAGGGCTGGGGGAATAGTTTGGAGAAAAAAAATTAAAAAGAAAAGAAAAGAAAAAAAAAAAAAAAAGGAAAATATATGTTGTGAAGCAACAACACTGCTCTTTATCCAGCTCCCTTTCCAGCCAAAAGCTCAGGGCTCCCCTGCTTATCCAGCTGGGCTCCACTGGACCCCACAGCAACAGTGCTCTGGTAAAAAGTCAGAAGTCTGGATGAGCTGCTGTGTGCTCCCAGCTGCCCTCCTGTAGCCACCCGGGTTGGACACCTACTTGCCCACCGTAAGGAATTAGTTTCCTCAGGCTAAACTCCCTTTTCCTTGGGCTCCCACCGGTTTCCAGTCTGTGTAACACCACTGGCTCAGAGCAGGAGCTCCCTGAGGCACTCCCTGCCCCGGGTCAACACCAGTATATTAAATCAACACAAGTTCTGTGGAAGTCCCTATAGCTCCAGCTCCATGTTTTATAGCCATGCTTTGACTGATAAGGCTCTATTAATAAATTCATCAGGCAGCACCACTGCTGCTGGCAGGAGAAGCAAGCCCCAGTTTTGGTGGGGGCTCAGCAAAGAAACAATCAACTCTACTCACAGCATCATATATGCACAACTGTTTTATTTCAGGGTTTATATAAAAAAATTCCTAAAGACTGCAGAGCTTTTTTATCCTAATTTTTACACATATGTTTCCAAGACCCTGTTTTCAAGCTAATTCCCCCCTTACAACTTGTGACGGAGTGGGTTCCCCTGATTTTTGACCTAGTCACCTTTTCTAATGGGATATGTCTAAAGCTGCAATATGGCACTTGGTTCACTTAGTTGGCAGGTTTAATACATCTGGAAAGCTGGGGTATGGAGATGCACACGGCTCAGAGTCCATCAACACAGGCAGGCACACCCTGCCCTCACGTCTGTGCCTCCAGAATGAACCAGACCTTTCTCCTTACTGTGCAAATAACAGGCTTTGGTCATCGACCAGTCCCGCCGTAAGGGATTCTCGCCCCTGAAGAGAATCCCGTCTTCAAGTGGGGAAGCAGCCCGGCCATTCAAGCAATTGTCCACGGCAGTGCCAGGCACTGAGGCCCCTTCAGTCAACTGTACCGTTGTATGACTTGTTGAGCTTGTTGAACGTGAACTCTACGTTATGCGTGGAAATGGGCTTTCGGTAGAGAGGATTGGATGCCTTTGGAGAAAGGAGTAGACAAGAAGAACAAAGATGAGGAACAAAGTCTATGTCATGGTAAAAACATACCAATGTGTTTGGTGACAGCACTGTGTTTGGCTTTGAGTGAACTGAACATTCAGATCCAAAAGCAGTGCTGTTTATCCAGAGTTAGTCCATCAGACCCACCTTCCAACCAGCCTGCAGGCAGAGGCACTGTCCTCCAATGCTGAGCACCACCACCCAAAGCCTCCCAGAAGGGCTCCCTCACAGACCTGACCAATGTGGCTGCCATCACAGTCTGCCCTACCTCCTTCAGCCTCCAGCTCTGCTTGGAAATAGAAACCAAAGGCTGGGTATAGTTTTGCAAAGCACTTATAACTTGCCCAGGAGACAGCAGTGCAAGATGCTGGACCCTGAAGGCATGGACACCAGCATCCCTCGTACCTGCCACCCTCCTCCATCACTGCAGAGCTGTTTGCTGCCGGTGCATCCCACCAGCCCCCCCCCCAGCAGCAGCACCCCCACCCCAGGCTCACCATTTCATATCTGGCGCGGGAGCGCTCGCTCTGGAATCGGTCGAACTCCCGCCTGTCGTGGATGGTGACGAGCAGCTTCCAGAGCGCCAGCAGGATGATGCCAATCAGCACCACGCTGCCAATCACTGCCAGCACGATGGTCACAGCGCTGGGGGCTGAGCTGCAGGCTGGCAGGGAGGGAGAAAAGCTAATTAGGCCAGATCAGGATACTGGGATGTAATAACTTGGACTGCAGCCACTGTGCAGGTGACCTCAGGCAGTGCTAGCAGCAGTGGATAAATTTAAAAAAGCATCAGTCCCCTCTGAAATCAAACTGGGGGTTTTTTGTTGTTTTTTGTTTTTTTTTTTTAATTAAATAAATTCCTGGCTAGAGGCAGGTCAAAGGGACATCTCTCATGGATGTCACCAGAGCTGGGATGTCACTTATTAGGGCTGCAGGGCCACTGTCCAACAGTGACGCAGGGTTTTAATGCCAGGTGACCCATGTGGGACAGAGAGCATTAAGGTGCCTCTGGCAAAAGCCAGCTCAGCTTCTCCCACACAGAGACAGGTGATCACAAAGGACTTTAAATAAGGACATTAACTGTCAGCTAATCAACTGGTCTTTCAATTAAGTGCAAGCTGCAGCACAAATGAAATAGAACATGAGGAATCTCAGTCTTTTCCATATTGGCCTGTGCCTCAGAGGACCAGAGCAGATCACAAAAAGCTACTGCCAGATGCTTGCCAGCTTGTCCTGCAACACCACAAGGGGTCTTCTTTGAGCAACTGCACTGCATGTGATTAATAATGCTGAGAAGCACAGCTGTCTGCACAGCCTGGGGAAGGGAGTAGGGACACCCAGCCCTTACACTGCCTGGATCGGAGCTCTTTGGCAGCGTGGAAATCCTTAGGTGGTGCAGGGCTTTCCCAACATCCTGACTTAACCAGCAGCTGCACCACATATCCCCTTCTGATGTTTTTGCTCCCAGGGGCTTTATCTCCAAATCACGCATGCTTTTTGCTACTTAAATAGGCTCCATTTAATTCAGCCTCCTAAAGCTCTTCAGCTACTTGCTGGCAATGCTGATGGCTCAGGTGCAAGATTTATTCTCACAGCTCTTTCTTACAAAGTTGGGAGCATTTGGAGCTGGGTTTCATCACCATGAAACACTTCCATTTAAATCACCCCAGTTTATCTGCTCACACGTGCAGCCAGCCTTTCTGCAACCCACCATGCTCCCCAGCAGCCCATCACCTCTCCTGAGAGACAGCCAGTGCAGTCAAACAAGAAACCCAAAGGAAAGCCAACCTGGCTCCTTGAGGACGGTGAGGTTGGATTTCCCACTGGGAAGCTCCAAGTAGGTGAACTTCATGACGCAGTTGTTCACTGGGTAGGCGCAGAGGATGGCATTGGGGTCATCTGTTTCTGGAACCAGATGAAGAATCACAGGATTTTTTATACGTTTTTATAAATTTTTAAAAAATCCTCAAGACTGCAGAACTTTTGTACCCTACTTTTTCAAATAAATGCTTCCAACACCCTCTATTTTTTAACATAGTTCCCCTCTAACAACTTGCAATGGTATGGGTTCCCTGATTCTGAACTAGTCACCCTGACTAATAATAGGCTATGTCCGAAGTTGCAGTACAGCACGTGGTTGACTTCGTTGGCAGGTTTAATATTAGGAATTAGCACAGCTCTTCCCTGCAAGATAAGCAGAGCTTTCCACGGATGCCTGGTAGCAGAAGAATGGGGAGTACTCCTGGAAAGCAGCACAGTTTGATCACAACTCATACAAACTGTAACTGAGCTGTGTCCAGATTTACTGCTTGAGAAAATGTGGCACTTGGCAAACATCACATAGCAAACAGGCTCAACCTCAAACACACACATTCTTCCTTCATGCAAGTCTGCTTTGGCAATAAATGCTGTTTTCTTCCTAATTTGCTAAATTTCTTGAAGAGTGGAAGGTGAAGGGAAAACAAGGGGCACCGATTCAGACAGGGCCGGCAGCAGCAGCAGCCCATGGCCAGCTCGTGCTCCAGCTGCACTGAATGGCTCCAGCTCCAGAAACAGCTGAGAAGTTTGTTTTTAAAGAGTGAGATAGAAAAGGAGAATGGGAAGGGGAGGAGGGAGGGGGAAGGGAGGAGTTGGTTGCAAGGATGATGTGTAGATGTGGGAGTTGCAAGAAATGAGAGGACTTCATTCCCAGGGCCATGCGCTGTGTGTTTGTGTCTGACACACCACAGCACCAGACGGCCTGGTCACTGTAAGGTGCTTCCTGGGGGAGGATGCTCCACAGAACCAATTTAAGACTGAGCAAAGCCATCACCTCAGGTTTGCAGATCTACCTTAAGGGGTGATTAAGAGCTACTGCCCTCCACAGCCACAGCTCACTCCCCCCCATTGCGGGGACAGTGACTGGAGGGAGTTAGGGGAGCATCTCTGGCTCTGACAGGAGCACAGCTCTGCAAGGGCTGAGAGTTTCATGGGAGAGGAATTTGGGGACCCAGTGCTGTTGGCTGGCAAAGACATGCATGACCTTGTATTAGGCACCTGGAAATAGCTTTCCACAGCTCTCGTATCCATGCCTGTCATGCTGAAAAATGATCGCATTAATAGCCACTGCTATGGCAGCCCCTTTAGCTCTCTCCTGTCTGTTTGTTTTTCCTTTCAATGCCTTTGACCTGCATCCAGTTAAAAGATTAATAGCTGTTGATTAATATCAACAGCTGAGCTCAGATGCAGCTGCCCTTCTGGTGAGTCCTGATGTGCTCCTGGTGTGGACAAACCTCAGCTGTTCCTACCCTGGGACCGGAAAACCTGCTCTATCTACACAGCGGTAGCAAAGCATGGGCTGGAAAAGTGCTGATTATTACAGAGCAAAGTACTAATTAGATTAATACAGACAATACTTCCATGTTTCTTCCATGTTTTGAGTTGAGCAGCAGATTTCAGTTTCCTGTAGGTCTAGCTGCTTTCACTCCCATCCTGGCACCATTATTTCGGTAAAAGATACAGTGATTAAAGTCTCAGTAGTAATGATTTCTGTTGATCTTCACTAGGTTTCAGAGATCAACAGAGAGAGGTGTGAGGGCTCCACTGAGTTTTCAGGTCCACTGATGTGTGCTGCTGCCAGGTTCTGCTCAGAGCAGGACCTGTCGTGTTCCTCTAGCATAGAAAGTTTCTCTCTGGGAACTGTCAGGAATGCAAAGGTAATACTGCAGAACCAAAGGAGATCCTGCAGAGTCCAAAGCAAGTCATACAAGCTTCCCATGAGGCAGAATTCTGGCTCGTCAGTCCTCTGCTCTACAAAGCTTTGAAGCCCTGACTGCATCATGTCCAGAGTCAAAAGGCAGCTGGGATGTTCAAGGCTGTGTTCATTGCAATTTGATATTTAAGAAGATCCCATTCTCCTCTGCCAGGACAGTACAGACCTATGTATTCTGTGACAAATATCAGCCTTCTGCCTTCAGCAGGGACTTGTAATATGTGCTAAATTATACAAAAGCACTTGAAAACCAGGATTTGGCCAAGGCTGCTTGTGAAGAAGTCCATAGTACACAAGAACTTTCTTTAGGAATATTTTGCTTTACCTCTTTCTCCAGCAGCCCAGATCTCCAAGCCACAAAGTGCCTTGAGCTCCCAAGATCTCAGGGAGATGAGATGTGCAATCTGACTGTAATAGTTCAACAGAACCATAAGTGTATTCCCAAGTATGTCTTAAAGCAGAAAACTGGCTGTTTCTTCTCTGAAAGCCATGCAGGGAGCTGACAAACTACAGCCCAGCCCCACCTTCCAGGCAGCAGACAAAACAAAAGCTGGCTTTGGCATAGTACATTAACCAAGCTGGAGGGATGAGCTTTGATTCCCAGCATTTGCTGGCCAGACAGGCATTAGAAAGGAGCTTTGCATGTTTTGAACTTCCAAACCTCTTGCAGTGTGTTGGTGCAGGTGCACTCCCTGCTAAACTGCAGGGTAAATGGAGAGAATGAGAGCAAGCGTCCCAAAGGGAAGGGTAGGAAACTCCACTGGTCATAATTTAAAAGCTGGACACTGGATGTGAGAGGAGTCAATGGGAAAAACATCACCTGCAGACAGCTTTGGAGGAAGTGAGTGAAAGGCTGAGCAAGGTGTGGGACTCCCACCTCTATAAACTAAAGAAGAGGAGGAAATGCCAGATGCCGACAGTAACTTATCCCTGCTTGATCTACATCCCTCCCTCCAAGAGATATTGCTAAGGCCAAGGTCAGGATTGCGATTAAATCTGTCACAAGTCTGCATCCCCTCTGCTCCCCTAAACAGCAACCAGGGACTCCCAGAACATATTTTGAGAAGAGCAGGGAGAATGTCATCTGCTGAGAGATGCACATGTGGGGTGACCTCTAGAGGAGGACACAAAGGGCAGGAGATTGCCAGGGGGACTTGTAGCAGACAGTTCCACCATAGCAGAACTCATTTTCAAAACAGCTTTGCTTTCTCTTGCAAGCTCACTTCTTCCAAGATGAAACCTCAGAAGATTAGAAAATGCCCTTTTTTGGGTTTGTCCAAGAACAAAATGCCTTTTTTTGGGTTTGTCCTCTTGCACTCTCTCACGACTCATCTGTCTCATGTGACCTCATACCACTCTCTTTGCTTCCTGCACTGGCAGTAGTAGTTACATGTTATTTAAAATAAAAAAGTTTTTTACTTCAGTATGGTTCATAGCCCAGAGAGAGTGTCACATATACCACACATACATATACTACCTACACACATACATTTCTAAACACCAGCTGTTCCCTGAAACTTTCTTTACAGATGTGTCTTAGTCTGGTTAAGAAGAGTTCAATGCCACAGTCACCAGCTTCCACCACCTGCAGTCCTGCTGCTACCAACTTACCAAGAACATCCACAGTGGTGATGATCTCATCCTTGCAGTGCTTTTGGCAGGTTTGGTTATCAGCCAGTCTTCCTGAGTTAAACAGCTTGCATTCAATACAATCCCTGCAGGAACACACACAGAGGGGAAGATTAAGCACATGTCAGAAACTGCAGGAACATAGGGATCAGCCCTTGGAAGGAGACTCCCTGGGTGCTGGTCTGTGGAGGCTGCACATCTGCACCACAAGGAGGAAGCAGCTTCAGGGTACATCTCCACCACAAGGATGGATTTATTCTAGGCTTCAATGAAGGTTCAAGGCAGCTGGTAGGTCTGGGATCTGCTGCCCTTTGGATGTCAGGAGCTGCACATCAGCTACTGCCAAATCCATCCTACCTGAGATCACAGCAGGCAGTCCTGCTGCTCTGTGCTAGTCTGAGGCTGATGCCTGGGGCACCTTCATCGCTGTGAGGCAGGGGCAGTGATTCTGATTCCAGTCCTCCCCTCCTTTGCAGCTCACAGCTCTCTGCACCCAGACATCTGCAACTAAGAGTGCAGCAAAACTGGGGTTGCCAGCCTTTCCTGCAGAGTGATACAGCACTGGAAATGAACAGGGACATGAATCTCCATGAGCAATAGGGCAACAAGACTTGCTGCTGCTCTACCTAGGATACTGTCAGGTTGCTTAGCATGGGCAGCTAGCAGCAGTAGGCTTGCCTGGGGGTGATCACACATTAAACAAAGCAGGAGTAACCTCTCAGCTGAAAAGCCTCCCAGGAAACAGAGCTGACCTTCCCACCAGCGAGAAATCCCTCCTGAACTGCCTGTGAATACCTTTTAGTGCTGCAGACACCTGGGCAAGTGGGACATTTCTCACAGGTCTCTCCAAAAGCGCCTGGCTCGGTGCAGTGACACTTCCCGCAGACGCAGGCGCCCCGGCCGCTGCACATCTGCCCATCACTGGACACACAGCTGTCCATCTCCGTGGAGCAGTTGCAGTTGTCCCCGATGTACCCAGCGTGGCACTTGCACTCCCCGCAGTGACACTCCCCGTGACCTGAAGGTGAGAGCAGGGGAGAGGTGTCAGAAGAATTCGAGGCCACCACCAACGGGTGCTGTGGTTGGGAGGGGCCGGCAGCCCAGCAGGAAGAGCTGCCATGGAAACCTTACTTGGCAGGGCAACAAAAAGATGCTGATGGGAAACATCTAAATATCAAGTTAATACCTACATTTAGCAGCAAAAAATAAGTACTCACTGCTCTTCCAGCTTATAATTGCTCAAGACAAATGGGCACCTCCCCCTTACTACTTTTGTATGAAACAATCTCTTATTTCTCTGTCTACATCAAGAGATACTAAGATGGGAATGGTGTAGTGCTTCCTTACTGGTTTTGAGCCCAAAGTTTAGCAGCAAAAAGCCTAGCACATCGCCCACCTCATAAAGTATTTCCTTCCCTTTCTTCTTAACAGTTTTACTTAAGAAGTACTCTTAAAACCTTGAAAAGAATTACACCAACAAGCACTATTTCCTGTGTTCAAACAAGACCTCTGTGTCCCAGCCAGAGCCACAAAGGTTGCTGGGACCAGCTGAGTCTCCCTCAGGGAGTGTGTCAGGGCAGCTCACAGCAGAGATGGATGAAGAAACCAGTCCAGTAAGAGCTCTCCTCCACTGAAGCATCCCTTTGGAGCTACAGGATTTAGTGAAGGGCTGAGAAAGTCAGCAGGCTCCAAGGCTGTCAGTGATAGTAAGTGGAGTGGCTGTCCACCGAGCAGCTGGTTTCAGAAAGGCATCCATCTGCTGGAGAATGCTCAAGTTCTTCCGTGGCCAGTCCCTAGGAAAAGGGATGCCTTTGCAGGCATAGTTTATAGAGCTGAAGGGTTTGTATACAAGGCTCAGCAGCAGCCTAATTACAGCTCAGCTTTTCCACTGGAAAGAGCCTCGAGCACCCCAGACACAATAAATTATATACATGCTCCTTCCATCAACACAGAACACGCTCCTTTCATCAACACAAACCCACTGATCTCCCTGCCTCTCCCACTGTGCCAAGATTACCAGAGGCTGTGGATTGCCAAGCTATAATCCTTGCCAAAAGTCACGGGAGTACCTTCTGTTTTACCTAGGCATCTCATATATCCCAGCACATCACAAGTTGTCCTTCTACAGCCTCTTCTGCACTCTCAATGTTTGCTTTGGATCCAGCCTGCATATTCAAACATTACTGGACAAAGGAGATTATGCTTACAAGATCTCTAGAGGTGACCTCCTTCTGTGCCTACATCTGATGGAGATTAAAATCCCTTGCTCTGCTGGCCTTCACAATGACAGCCTTGCCCTTTCCCCAGACAGAAAGCTCCGGGTTTGAGCCCATGGGCTAAGCTACATCCACAGCTGCTGTTCTTTGGGGGCAGCTGAAGAGTGGGGACTCCCAGGGCTACCACTTCACAAGCAAACCAAATGTGGTGTCTGGCTTTTATTCACAATTAATTCAGGTGATTGGGCTCTCACACACAGCAGGTTTGGTGCCTCCATGGCAATGCATGTGTCCAAATTTAGCTATAAACTATGGTTTTCTTAAATGGCACTATTTCAAGGAATCCAAAGCAGCTGGCAATTAGTAAATGTGCTCAGGCTTGAATCTGAACTGAGAGGGCCAAGAGAAGCAAGCTGATGGTATTCATATCATCCCTCAGTTCTCCTAGGACACCACAGAATGCAGCACAAGATGTGACTCCAGAGGAAATCTGTGTCTGAACCATAAAATGTTTCAGTTTTTAAATGCATCAGAGCTGGGTTATAGGAGGCTAAAAAGACTGCACATCTCTTCCATCTCTTCCAGCCCCTGGCAGGCTAGAGGTGGAGCCTGAAATTACTGTTCTGGGGAAAGGAAATAGCCATTTGCAAATAACGCATCCTATTAAACCACTGTGACTGGAAAACTTAAGAAGCAGCATCTTAAAGGATGTGGTTTTTGTTTACTGACGGGGATGAAGAAAAAGCTGTTCTGTATGAGGGTGACTAAGTGTGGGGTGTGAGCTTAAAATGTCAAAACATGTTGACATGTGTTTCCTGCCTTGGTCACACTGGCTTAGTGTGCAAGAAGTCACTGGCTGAAGCTCATCATGGTCAATGTGCCAAAAGCAGCAATTTCCATCTTGACCTTCAATGGCAAAGATGTCACAATCCTCACTGCTTCCATCAGCTTGAAAGAGTGGCCACTCGTGCAAGCACCATGAGCTACACTTCTGGTGCCATCCATCTCCTACACAGCCTGAAGACTGGAGAAACTCAGTGAATGAGAAACATTTGTTTTTCATATGGGCACAATAAGAATTATACCACTTCTCAACATCCACCTAGAGCACCAGAGGTAGGAATACACTCCATCCTCTCGCTTGGGACGCAAACTGAGAGGAGTCCTGAGGCAATGTGGCAGTGAGGCTTTTGGTGACAGTGACCCAGAGCTGTGGTTTGCAGAATGTTACCCAGAACCAACATCTTGCAGCACGGTGTGCTGCCCATTCCCAGCTCTCCCACGGTCACACACAGTGCTGATGTGGCTAAGCAGTCTCTGTGCCATCATGCCTGCAGGAAACCTTTCACCACTGTGCCCATGATGAACCCAGTTTCACTTCCCAGTTTCATTTCCACGGCAATGTGTCCTCAAGGAGGGTGTGCTTCAAGACACCTCTGTACCAGCAGCAGTCTCGTGGTGCAGGACATCACCCTGGACTTTAACCCCCTTCGACCCTTTGAGTTTGCACATTCTCTGTTAAAGCTGGTTTGTGAAGCCAAAATACATTAATTATGTTCTCCAAACATAATAAGAGATGTTTTCTTCTGTTCCCATCTTTGAAATGAGACAAGCTTAGAAGTTTAAAAGATCCAGATCTAACTAGGAAATGAAATGCTCCCTCTGAATTTGATAACATATTTTCCAGCCAGCCCCTGACCTCCAGTTGGGGGCTAACACAAAACACATGTCAGGAGGCTGCAAAAATCTGCTGGGAGGATTGTGGGGGAGACCAGTCCCCAAACTGAGCTTGACTAGTCTGGGATCCATCCAGGCAGGAGCCATGGGGTGCACTTCCCCCAAGGATGCCACCAGAGTGGGCTGAGACTCACAGCCCAGCTGGTGCTTCCACCTCTCCCCATCCCAAAACACACGCCCACCCCACTGCTGTGCCCCGGCTGGGCTGCACACCTCGCTGTCACTCAGGCAGCTTATGCCAGGACATCCAACCATCCTCATTTCACCCCAGCTGCCTCTGTCCCTCGCCCAGCTGCTCCCCCAGGACGGCAGCCACAGGCCAAATCCTCCCTGTCCTCAGCCTGGCACTGCACAAACCCAGCTTGGCACCCCCACACCAGCATCATTTTTGTTGTTCCCAAGCAGGGTCATTCCCGAATCAGGATAGCAGCTTCTGGCAGCAGCTTCCAGCCTCTGACCCTGATTTCATGCCAGGCTGCCTGACAGCAGGCTGTGACCCTGCTCAGTGGGACAGTCCCTCTGCCCTCGGCGATAACCGTGCGCCTTTTAGGAACTGCACCAAGAGGTCTGAAACCCAGTGCACTAACAGCTCTGTCACTAGGGCTTTTCAGAAAAGGTGGTTTTCCTAAAGCCTCCTACTTCTGAGGATGACAAAGTCACATAAAAAAATACCAGTTTTCTTTTGAAATTTAAAAAAAAAAAAAAACCATGATCCTAGCTTTTATGGAGGGGTAGAAAAGGTTTGAAAACAAGCCGCCTCCAACACTCCTTTTTTTTCCCATCTTCTAGAACATTAAACTGATGGGCCTAACATACAAGAAAAACAAGCCATGATTTTTTAAGTCAGTTTAGTGGTTTCTGAGCACTCAGGAGGAGAAAGATCATACCAGATTTTGCTCCCATTAAATCAAGCCACTTATTTTTGTGCCTCTGTGCTCACATCCAGACTGGGTCAAGATCTCCAAAAGGCTTTTGTCATTTTTGGTTATTTGAACAACTAGTCTGAAATAGAAAAAAACCCACAGGAAAAACAACGAAGAGAAATAAGTTATGGCAAGCAATTTCCAGATTCTCCAGTGTCATCCCTTTAACAAGCCCTGGCTGCTGTGCCCATCACACAGAGAGCCCCAGTGCAGAAGGGGTCCACAAACATGGACCAAAAATTGACTTACCAGAGAAGTCAAACCCTCTGACACCGGGCACTGCTTGAACATCCTTTTGTGCCAGACCAGCCAATCTCTCAGCTAAAGTGCTCCATGTCTGGGGGAGAGGTTCTGTGAACAGCACATTTTGAGTGGGAGGAAGAAGGGCAGCAGAAAAGGCTTGAAACACTTAGAAAACATAGGGCTTTTCATTTGGGAGAGGACTAGGGAATGACACAGTGCCTGTTTAGGCAAATAAATCATCATCTTCCCTAGTAATTTCTTTCCATGGCTCAAAGCAGCCGGTGCTGCACATCAAGAGGCCAGGCAAGGCCAGGCCAGGCAGCCTGCCCAGGGCACAGAACTGCCAGATGGTCAGCACCCACAGGGACTTGGGGAGAGTTCCAGATTTTAACTAGCAGGGACGGGTTTAGGATCCACCCCGCGGGTCATGCCAGTCCAGCAGGGAAAACAAGGGTGGGCAGGTTGGCAGCAGCACCCTCAACCCCTGGAGCCCACTGAGCATAACAACCTCCTTGTGCTACGGAGGCTACTACAATAAACACAGACAGACAAATGTCAAGGGTCCAAGGTTTCTGTGTAACCTGAAATTCATCCGACTGCCTCCACTCACACCAGGAGAGAGCTTGCCCACACTCATTTATCCACAGTGCAACACTGAAGCAGCAAAACAAATACGAAGAGGTTAGTAAGAACTAAATAGTGCTTTTCTGAATGTTATTTACACCAGACACCATGGATCTGTGCATCTTCCCACTGCAATGGATATTTATATCCTGAAGCTTATGGGTTTAACCAAGATTTCAGTCCCAGCACTGGGCTCACCAATCATCAAAAACAGCACTGGAGATGCAGACTAATGAAACCAAAGGTGAAGGAATAAATGCAGGCTCGAGCTGCTAATTCAGCCATGGGTACCACAAGTCCCATCACCAGGTGGACATTACTGCCAGCATTCCTCCCAGTACAGCACTGCCATTACAAAAACTCCCCTCAGTACTCCAGTTTCTCACTCACTTGGGAATTTCTGGGTTCAGTGAGAACTGGGCAAGGAAGACATGGTTTTGGAAACTGCTGTTTCATGAAGGCAGCTGAAAGCTATCCGGGGCAGGCGGATTTCCTGTGGCAGCCCTGGCCAGCCTCTCCTCATTTTCCTTCTCCTTGCTAAAGAAGTGGAGCTGAAATGCAACCACGAGATACATCTGATGATCCATCAGAAAGCCAAAATGGGCAGTGAGAAGTCATTTCCTGAAAGAGATCTAAAGTTGCATTTCTTAAAGCCTTTGTATTTTTTTTTCCAAGTAAGCTCAGCACTCCACAAATCCTTGACTTCTACTACATTAGCTCCTCAGCCAAGCCTGCTACATGTGGCCTTTTGGATGGAGACCAGGGCTGGGAATTGGAGCTTTCAGGTCCTGCTGCCAGCTGTTACTGATGAAGGAAGAGCTATGGGGCAAGGGCTGGAGCCAGATCCTCCCAGAGGCACAAAACTTCATCCCAAGTGCGGGCACTTGGGATGGATGTGCTGGTTTCCTTTGAGCTGTGAGCCCAAATACCATCCCACCACTCTGGGCACGCGCTCATCCTTGGCTTTGTCACCCCCTAGTTCCTGACATGGAAGGCACTGCAGGAGCTGCCAACAATTCATATTATTCCTTAAGCCAGATCAGAAGGGGGTGGTGTGTGTGAGTCCTCTTGGGTTTTTGCCCCTACTGTGTCTCCCTCCAAATCTCTCACTCAAAAAGGGCCACTTCGTATCAACCTCCACCTGTTCACATGCAGCTGTTCATGGGGTCTCCCATGGTACACAGCAACACCTCTCCCACAGCACTGTTCCTCTCTCCAGCCAGCTCTCCAGCCCCTCACAGACTTGCTCACAGATGAAATCTCCCTGAATGCAGATCTCTGTTTGTTTTCTTTCTCCCCAAAAAGCCTGACAAATAAAACTGCGTGGGAAAAAAAAAAAAAAAAAACAAAAACATTTTCCACTTGGCCCTCCCAATCCTGCCCAGATACCATCAATACCCACGGGTCCAGAGCCAGGAGCTTCTCCCCCACTTACACACTTCCTGGCCTGTCCCTGCTCAGATCTGCTTATACAACTGTGCACTTCAGATTTAGTCACCCTGAAGGCTCTGAAAGATTTGGAAACACAAGGGGACATATAGCAACCATGCAGCTGCTGAAAGGCATAGAAAGGGCTTGAGAAAAGCTATAGAGTTGCAGCCTTTCCACCAACATACCATGCCTCCAGGAAGAATAAGCTTCATCCTCCCACTCTGATGCCTGAGCTGACTCCTACCAGCTCCTACCACCCCAAAAAACTCCAGATATGTTCTTAAAATAAAACTTGGCTCCAAAAACAAAGCTGCATGGTTCCAGATCCCTAAACTCCAGGGCCGAATTCTATGGTTCAGGTCCATCTTTCAAATAGAAAGCAGTTTAATTCTCATCCTGCTGAAGCACAAGTGGGTTGAATGTCGTTTCTGCTGGACTTCGTTGAGAAGAGTGGTCTCTGGAGTAGAGAGAGATTCCTCTCTGCAAAATGCAGTGCCATGGGAGCCTTGCCCAGTGCTGTGTTTGCATGCAAACATCATTTGGTGCAAGTTCACCAAAGGTCCGCGGTTTTGTAACAGATTTCGCCCTTAACAAAGTACCTGAAAAAAGTCAGAACATCACTCAAAATAAGACAAAGGGAAAAAAAAGGAGAAAGAACGAACACACAGGCTGTGTTGCGCTTCCCTTTCAGGTCAATTACTTAAGCTTAATTTTTTGAATGAAACTGAGCAAAATTCACAGGTTGTCAGTGCATGTCAACAAGAAATGCAGAGACCCAGAATTCCACTCACTGCTGCTCTGAGGCATTCATCTGCCTTTAAGCCCCAAATACAAAATTCATTTCCAAATGTGCATTTCTGTCAATGACTATCACCGGAGAGACCAAATTCAGACACCAAACTCACCAAGATGCTGGCCAGTAAAGCATTAAAAGCCAGTTTGTTCTAAGACCATCTAAGCTTTATTTTCTGAGATCATCTTTGCAGGTCATTTTTTTTTTGAACTTTCTATGGGGTTTTTGGCCCTGGGAGCGGGCAGCTGCACAGGACAGGGGGTTTGGGTATGTGCATGAATCTTCAGATGACACCTCCCGTTGCAACCCACATGTTGTGCCACTTTAAGAGCAGAGCCCCAAGGTCAGAGCTCTGGCTCCCATAAAGATGTCAAAGACGTCATTCCTGTATTCTTCAATTCTGCCCGGGCATTTAATGCCTCATTAGCATGCATTAACACTTGCTAAAGGTCCGCCCAGGGACAAGGAGAAACTGCAGTGAAAAGAGGCAGGAACAGCAGCGCTCTGTGCCGGTTGGCCCTCAAGGAGCTGCTGCCAGATTTGGGGAGAGCTGCAAGGCTTGGACAGCAGCAAGAGCCTGGGCAGGGAGAAAGGAGGGGTAACAAAGGGCAGCTTTGCCCTTTCGTGCCAGGAATAGAGACTCAGGGAGAGCAGTACTCCATATACTGGGGAGAGAGTGTCCAACCTAGTTGTTGTTTCAGTGAAAAGCCAGCACAAACCCCTGGCGTGAGCAAGGTGGGGCAGGCAGGGTATGCCTGCTGCCAGGAACACCAAGGAACAAAAGGAATAAACAGCACTGAGCACAAACGCAAATAGAATCATCATTTGTGATCCTGTGAGAAATCCATGCAAAGATCATCAAATATCTCAAGCTGGAAGGGACCCATAGGGACCACAGAGTCCAACTCCACAATAATTAACAATATTTAAAAGGCAACAACGTAATGCCAATGCCTGGTGGTGTAATAAAAAATACTGCATTTAATTGCTGTGAAGGGAATCCATGGAAGGAGCATATCCATGGAGCACAGAGCATTCCAGCTAAGAACCAGCCACCTGCACTGACCTGCAGCCACCTCTGACCAGAAGCACAGTACGGGGGTTGTTAGCAGTGCAATTAGAGAGGGGACCAGGCATTTTTACATTGCAGCTACAAGCACTGGCCATGCTTTCACAGGTCACAGCCAGCAGACAAGGGTCACCCCATGCTGTTTGTCCCAGCCCAGAGGCCATTTGACCTCTGGGATCTTCCGCCCTTAGAATGGGCACAGAGCAGGATAGGGAGGCACATGCTCTTGGAGGACAGTGGCACATGACTCAATATTACACTGAAAAGAGAAGAGAAACCAGGTTAAATGGGAAAAAATAAATTTGGAGAGGAAGAAGAAGAAGAGAGATTGGGGAAGGATGGAAATGATGCCCTGGGAAGAAGCAGTTTCAGGAGCCGCCCAAAGACTGGAGATGTGAATAAAACACATGCACTGAGTCAGCCCCATGCTCCTCCACAAGGCCACTGAGGATTTGTGTGCCAGACTTCATGAAGATGAAATTTGGAATGCAAACACCTCCCATGTGGTTCTCAGCCTCTCTCTGCATTGGGACTATGAGCCACAGCTCCTGGAGATAAGGACACCCAGAACACCATGGGGCCCCCTGCTGAACTTGGTCCTGGGTAATGGTCAGGAACCCTTTCCCTACAAGGAAAAAATCAAACACTTCTACAGAGGAATGCTGCCAGCCAGCCACTCACACAGCTCTAGGGTAGAATCTCTCTCCAGCCTTTCAAATCATCTGGGAGCTCAGTGCTGGGTGTCCCTGCCCTCAAATAAGCCTCCCCTGCACAGGAGGTGCCACCCTGGCACAGCAAGCACATGATGCAAGCACAGAGCACCACAGGCTGCCCACAGTGGGTGAAGTGTGTCCCAGACATGTCCCTGTAGTTTCTGCTCCTCTTCACACTGTGTGAAGAGCAGACTTACTCAATGACACTCCACACTAAAGGCTGAGAGGTTTCAAGTGCTGCTCTCAGGGCTCACTGCTATCTGGCAAAGCACAGCCAGACCCAAGGCACCACGGGAAGCAGCCCGGGATGACCCCAGGGCTCAGACACCAGCTCTTGTTGCCAGAACAAGGCCTAAAAGCCAATATCCCACATGTGTCAGCAGCAGCAGCAGGCGCCTCCACAGTTCCTTCCTCACCTGTGGAAGTGTTTTATAAATCACAGCTTGAGCAACCACGTTCTGCTGCTCCAAAATCTTGCAACAGCATGGCAGCCCCACGCTCTACAGGAGGGCAAGCAGGAATGCCAACAGTTGAGCAGCTGGCCTCAGAAAAGATCTGATTTATAGAAACACACACTAACAAAACAAATCTTTAAAAATGCATTTTTCTTGATTCGGGACTTAGACATGGTGCAGCCAAATGACACTGGACACACAGCCAAACAGGGAGCTTGTAAGCAGGGCAAGAGTGGCATCAGTCCAAGCAGGATGAAAGTGGATTCAGTTGACTGCTCTTCCCCACCACAGTCCTCAGCCCCGCCTGTTCCAGCTGACCTGGTCCTTACATTTTTTTCCCATCCAGTGGGCTGACCCACTGGATGGGAATAAATGGAGCTGACCTAAACCTTCCATTTCTTTACAGTAATCCATGTGATGAGAGTCAGTAGAACAGCTTTGCAGTTTGACCCCAGAAAAGGAAGAGGACAGCAGAGGTGCACCATTTGATTTTCTTATTAAATGTTTGTACTCTGTTCTTACTGGAGTGAAACTGTTTCACAGGTGGAGGAGGTATGTAAGCTGGAGAGGGGATGCCCACCCAGTAGTGACACCAGGCACAGGTGCTCTGGCCTCAGTTCCTCACAAGTTCCTCAGTTCCTCAGCAAGTCAGAGGTTTATTTTTCCTCCTTATTGAGGGGAATTATTTTGTTTTATCCATTTATTCTCTAGCACACAGGCATCTCAGGACAGGACCTTTGGCTGAGCAGCTGCTGCAAGTGATAAAAGCAAAGGCCAAATGGGAATGCACCAAGGAGAAAGGTCTTTAGGAAGCTCGGAGATAAACATGCAGTCTGACTGAGTTTTAAGCACATTGTAAAAGAGAGATGCTACAGCAGTGCCAGCCATTTCCTTGTTGTCTGTTCTGGGCATAAAGTCCCTTGGGCTCTGCAAATGGCACTGTAGGCAAGACACCTCAAGGTGCCTGAAACCAGGTTTGTGGGCTGCCAAGGAGCCATGGGCACCCTGTGCCCCACACAGTGTGACAACATATACAGACTGCTGTGTCTTCCAGCTCAGACTCAGCTTGTCTTCAGCTCCCTGTCTCCTACCCTGCTCTTTGGCGGGAAAAGAGGCATTCGCAGTGCTGCAACATCCTAATGATACAGGGGTTTGTTTCAGAGGACTTGACTTGGTTGTGCTCACCCCAAACCACCCTGCCATGCCCTGCACCTCAACAGCACCCACAGCCACTGCCCCCTGAGCCCCCAACCTGCTGCTAATGACTGGGACTACTCACAAAGCAACTGGTACTGAGAGGTTACAGCACAGTGACCCGAGCTGACACTGCATCCTCTACCACCAAAATAAGCCTCAAATATGCCAGTAGATGTGTGCTCCCCATCCTCCCCCCACGTGGGAAGCAGAGAGGGGCTGACCTGCGAGGCAGCTGCCCCAGAGATGGAGCTGCATCTCCCTGGCCCACAGCTGCACTAGCACTTAGCAACACCCAGAGGATTATTTTTAACTTCCATATTTATATGGTCGTTTTGTCTCTCCCCTTCAGGTTCTCTTTTACAAGGCAGTGCTCAGAAGAACCTACAGATAACAAGAATTGACGTGACTTAAAAGGAAACATTGCAGATGTGGTTTAGGATCTGTTCCCCCTCTTCTTCCCTTCTGGCAGGGGTACATTTGTCAAAAGCCACACCACCCGCAGCACAGCCACAGACAGAGGACACAAGAGAAGCTCTCCTTCCTCCCCAGACCACATCACCTGCACCTCAGAGGTTGATAAATCAAACACTACCCATTTCTTTCATAACAGCAGCTTCTGGTAAAAATGTAGACGTTGGGAATGAAGAGAACTAAGACCAAAAATAAAATGCTGTTGTGTGTCTGAAAGATGTGAATCACCTTTATTCTCACATCTGAGCTTTCAGATGCACATCAGCATCCCCCATCCAAGAGGCAGTTATTATTACCACCCAGGACAGTAGTTTTATTCCCCACCAGGCAGGTGAATAGTAACTACAAAAGTACACGTGGAAGAAAGTCTATTTCCAGACGATGTGTCCATGGGCACAGTGATTTGTACAGTAACAGATCCCATCCAAATCCCCAGGGTGGAGATACCAGTAGGGGAATCAAACCCAAGTGATATTCTCAGTGCATGGGGCTCTAATGCAGGACCAGAAACTGGGGCACTGGCACTGAGCCATCATCCCACTGGCTGTTCAATGTGTTATGGACAGGGTACAGTGAAAACAAACTGCAAAAGCACAAGTGAGGTTTCTAATTTGAGGCTGTGTTAAAACAAAAAAGCCTTATCTCCCTGGGCCTTAGTCCAGGCTGAAACTTCCCTGAGCTTCCCCATTTACTAAAACCAAGAGAGGAAGCATTCAGAAGTAAATACTGAGCACTTCTATGAACTCAGCAGTTTTTGAAGTGGTTTCTGCAGGGCAGCTGGAGTTGCATCATGAGTCAGCTCGGCTATTCTCTGCAAAACAAACCCCAAACTTTCAATGAGTTGTCTCTTGCCACATCCCATCTCAGAAGTGATTCTGGCACTTCCACCTACTTGCAGATTTGACACCTGATGCTCTATTGCTGATCTGAGCTTTCTGTGGCACTGGAAGCCCTGTGCTGGCAAGGGAGGCCAGAGCAGCTCCTGTGCTCCAAGGCATCACCATCATGCCGTGCTTTAGCCAGCCACAGCCTTTAGTCACCTTTCAACCTTTAGTCAACCAGTCCAGATGCTCACAGCTGCTTACAAGCTAGAGAGATGTTGAAGCACTTCATTTACAGATGAAAACTGTTTATAAATCTGACTTTTTGTCCAATCCTACAAAAAATGTAGAAGAGAAACCACAAAAGACCTGATCCCCCAAAGTTCGACCACCATCAGTAGCTGCCATGTTTCTCAGGCAGTATGGATTTTCAGGATGAGATCCTTTGTGTTTCAGGGGGAGGAATGGCTGCAGCATGATTAGTGCTCTTCTGTAATTAGTAATGTGCCTGTGCACAACCAGAGTCCTGGGCTGAAGAGCACACAAATGACACACAGGGAGCCGGGGAACAGTGGTGGTGGTAAGGCGAAATTTCTTTAGAGACCCATATGATGCCATATTACTCTGTGTCCAGCCAAGCAAGAAAAAAATAGGTCTGGAGCAACTGAAGCTAATGAAGCTTGGCCTCCAACAAGCCAGTCTTGTTTCATTAGAGGCAAATGTGTGATGCCCTTACTGGGGCCTCTCCTCCCTCCTGCCACCTAGTTTTATGGGACCTTCAGGAATGCAATTAGGGCAGAGATGTTTCCTCCTTTGTCAAACTGCCTGGCAGGCAGCCAAGAAGTTCAAAAGCCTAAGGGTTGTGCAGCCAGCTGCCCCTTCCCCAGCCCAGCTGCAGGCAGGAGGGCTTTCCTCCCCTCTCCCACAGCCACCCACATTTCAGAGTAGAGGGGACAGAGTGATGTGCTGAACATCTCAATGCACTAAGGTAACTCCTCCACCCAAAGAAAGACTTGAAGTAAAGCATTTGAGGGTTTGGGAAGCAACTGCCGGCTTTGTCAGAGCACAGTGCTGCAGATAACACAGCCACATTTCTTTGGAAGAACAGAACCCAACCCCTATGGCCCTTCCAGAAGCTGGATTAATGGTTTGAAACAGCTCCTCTGGAGCTGTTAACTGGACCTGGGGAGCAGCAGAACAAATTCCATTTACTAGTGACTAAGTGACATTGATTCTGAGTTGGATGCAACTTGAATTAACATTTACTCCACATTATAAATTACTCCCTTTTCCCACCTGCCTCATAGATGCAGGAGGCATGTTAAACCTCCCACTAACAGAAATTAAATTCTTGCTGATTCTCTAGATTCTCTCTCACCCAAAATCTGCTTCTCCACTTTATGGGGAGGACTACAAAAGAACTGGAGCCATAGGCAGCACTGTCCGCAGGCATCTCTCCTGTCAAATGCTGACAAAATGAGGCTCCAGTATTTATAAATGGACCCAGGAATTAAAATGTTTTTTCCTAGCCAAAGGACCAAATGCCAAGAGACAAGAAACAAGTTCATTTCAGAATATTTCAACCCCACTTGGCTTTTACTGGGAATACAGGATGCCTGAGCATAAATTGCCACCCATCCCTGTGCCATGGCAGTGACTCAATGGGGACAGCTTTACTACAGTTCATAAAAGGAAGAAATGCCCACACTGGTTGGTGATAGGCTCATGGGGCCTCTGAGCTGAGGCACACCATAAACCACAATCATGTAGGTGCAAAGCAGTTTGCCTGAGTGGATTGTTACTTCTCAGCTCAGAAAACTGTGCTTTCTTGCTGGTGCTCCCCAAAACCTCAGCTCGGGTTGGACTGGCTGCTTTCTCACCGGCTCGGTCCGGGATGGGCTCTCCAAGGTTCACGGTATCCTCTTGTTCAGCAGCTGGAGTAGCTGTAAATGCATTTGATGGTGGACACCACAGCCTGTGTGCTAAACCTGAGGTTGGGCTCTACTGTTCAGAGTCAGTCATCAGAAATGCACAGAGAGGCAGTGACTGCTTCCTATGCAAACAGAGCATTCACAGAGTATAAATAAAACCCTTGACAGCAGTGATGAGTTTCCCTCATGGATCCAAGCCAAGAAACTCCCAAGCAAGGACAGAGACAATAATATGTGGCAAAATGACAGCTCCCTACATGCTACTTTTTTGGTTTGTGCATTAGCTAAAACCTACTGGTCTCCCCTTGCACTCCCCCCAGAGAGTAACAGGCACAAAGATGACAGAGCCTTTCAAGGACAGACACTGTGCCCAGGAAAAGACAGAGTGAGGGCAGGCTGTCCTTTCACCCCTAGCAGGAACAAAAACAGCAACCAGCCACCGCAGCAACTGCCCTGGCAATCAACCTGCTCCAAGACATCACCCAAACTCTTCTGGCTGCCAAGTCTACTACACGTGCTGGTGGACAGATGTTCAGTGCTGAGCTAAACATCTGGTCTTTTCTAAGAAGGCTCCATTTGTGGGGGGGACAGAGTGTGGTCTGCTGGAAGACCCCAGTGATGTTTGCGTAGCAGAGGGCTATTTGTCTGGGGCAGCTTTGGGCATAGCTCTGCCATGTAATCTTCTGGTGGGCTGGTAAATCCCAAGCCTCTTTGCTTGACAAAACCACCTCAAAATGTTATATCACTGGCACAGTGCTTGATACAATTCAGATTTAGCATCATAACTGCTGGAATTCATGAAAAAAAAAAAAAGTCAACAAACCACCTCATGCAGCCATGCCAGACTCCATCCCTCGAGCAAAGAGCTTGCTTGGCCTCAGCCTACCCTTTGTTTTCTTTCATAGCTATAAAAAGGACTTTTAAATTACTCTTAAAAACTCCAGCAAATCCAAAACTAGCTATGCTGCTCTTCCCAGCACCAGACATCCCCCACAGGGACAGAAGCAAGCAGGTGCAACAGAAGATACATAACTTGCTTTCCTGTGGAGCAGCAGAGCTCTGGCCCTCCTGCTGAAAAGGAAATTTGAGCAGAGGTGTGTCCTTCTCTTGCGGCAACTGCTATACCAGTAACTTACAACCCCTCTTCATAGCATTGCTGCTCTGCTTGCTTTTAAATATACTCCTTTTGGGTGGGATGATGCTATCAAAGCAATGTGGTCTTCTGAAGAACTCCCTGGCAGTAGTGCTCCTAATTACTTCACAGTTGAGTTTAATTTTTTGCCCCATCTACTTTCAAACAGTTTTTTTGTGCTTGCCCACTCATCTTTCCACTCATGCACCAGCAGAGAGAGCCCCACAGACCCCCCCCGAGTCTGGGGAGTCACTGTTAGGGAGGAACTGGCCTTTCCCATTGCTCTGCAGCAGGGATCTGTAGGGCAATTTCAAACCCAGAGTATTGCCTGCAGTGACAAAAGCACTAGCGAGGCTGCAGGAAAATTAACACAAACATCCTCTATCCACCTAACAACACAATTGCCTCAAACAGCCAGAAACTTGCAACCAAAGCTTACTGCCCCACTCTGAAATAAGCAGGGCAAGATAAACAGCAGCGGAAAAAAACACCACTTCCCTAGAGAAAACATAAAAAGTAGCTATTTTTTCCAAGCTTACACTTGTTTGGAATTTTTGTCCAAGGTTTTCAACTACGGAAATAGTTTACTTGCTTGAAAGCAGGCAAATTTTAAAGAACAACCCTTTGCCCTGATCCAACTGAGGGAATTATGTCCGAGGGCTAATCCAGGCAATTATGTTCAAGGTAAATTATTTGACCTTGGACTGATGAGGTTTTAAAACCATTTTAGCAAACACAGCTAAATAACTCTTCTGCCTTTGTTTGAGCAAAGCTGACTGGCTACAGCTTTCCCAGTGAATGACTTGTTTTCCCAGTGGGAAAAAAATCCATACATAAAACAGCTTTAGGAATCTTTAATACAGCTTTTCTCTAATAAGTAACAGCCTGAAACACAATCTTTCCTTTCACCTGTGACACATCAGGGGATTACATGAAATACTTCATCTTTAAAAGCAGATTGTTTCTGCCTAGGCAGGGAAGGATGGCACACAAATGAAAAATCCAACCTATGAATACCCCAAAAGAGTCTCAGAGGATTTAAGCCAGCGCTGGTTTACTCTTTCCTAGGGAAATAAATCAGTGTGCAAGAGAAGTGCATAGTTACATCAAAATAATAACACCAAAGCCAAGATCCTGCTCATCTCCGTGGGACACAGGCAGCAGACAAACCTGCAGGGAGAGAGGCTTTGACTCCAATGCTGGAAACCCAGTTCTGACTAATCTAATCTGGGGATAATGCAATTTTGCTCTTAACTCTGGATGCCTTTAAACCTCTCCTGTGGTAATACACTCCCCACACCTCCAGCAGGTGCTTCCAAATAGGGAAAGAGTTTCAGTTTACCTTTAGACATTTTAGGAAGTTTAGCTGGAAGGTTCTGTGATTTTCTAATTGTAATTGGCTCAGAGCCAGCACAGAAGTGTGGACTGGACCCCGGGAATGTAACTCAAACTCTGGTGTTCATCTCATTGGGCCAAGGGCCAAAAAGCCCACCTAAACTGTTAAGTACTAAAGAGAAAGAACAAAGAAACGCCACTCTTTTCGAGGTGTTGTAGCAAGTAGGTGACTTTTCTCTATACTGTGCTCAGCTTTGCTTTTATTTTTATATTATTTCCCTTCTTTATTAAAACCTTTTTGGTTTTTCAAGATACACTCGATGCTGTCCCGCTAATTGATATTAGCCACGTCTCTGCCAGGCTGGAACCTCAGAGGTGTGGGTATAACCCATACTCTCCCTCCTCGTTCCCATAAGGAAAAGAAAGGGAACACAGACTCCTTCAGAAACAGGGCAGATTCCCTGCACACTCCAGCCTGGCAACCTTCCCATTTTTGGGGGCAGTTTTTACACTTCCACCACACAGAGGGCACATGGGAGCAAAGTCTCCTACCTGAGCAGAGGATTCCCTTGTACCTGGCGCAGGAGAAGTCGTCGCACTCACAGAAGGGCCCGTAGATGTTGCCAAACTCGCTCTCATAGCAGAGGCACTGGTTGCAGCTGCACTCCCCCCTGCCGCTGCACAGGGGCTTGCCCTCGGCCTCGCGGCACAGGGCGTGGTGCAGGTCCCCGCTGGCGCCCTCCTCGCACTCGCAGCGGGCGCCCAGGTACCCGGGGTCGCACTGGCACAGCCCGCAGGCGTAGGTGCCGTTGCCGCTGCATTTGCCGCTGGCGGGCGCGGCGCGGCCGGTGCAGCCGCACAGGCAGCTGTAGGTGACGGCCACCTCCAGCGTGTCCCGAAAGCCGGCCGGCTTGATGGTGAACGTGTGGGACGTGTCCTCGGCCGGGCAGCTCCGCGCCTCCACGGCCACCTCAAAGGAAACCTGGAGGGAGATGTAAGGGAACAAGGCACGGCCCCAAAGCAGCTGTCAGTGGTGTACCTGTCTTGGGTGATGTAAGCAAAAATGTTTATTCTATTCCATCTGTTGAAACCGGTCGGAGAGGTGTTTTCTTAATCTCTTGTAACTCTGGGGGGAATTGCGGCTGCCTTCTGATACTGGGCCAGCTGTTAAAACCGGGTGGGGCATTGTTCCTTATCTCTTTCCACCCTCTGGGGGATATCTTCTGGTAATGGGCCATTAAGGCTCACCAATGACATGACACATTACATCATCCCACTGTGAGATGCTCCACCCAGCCTGAGGAACCAAACCATTCCTTATCTAGATAAAAACTGAGACGCCAGAACACCAGGCATTCTGGTTTTCCACTGGACTCCTGAAGGAAGACCGGATCCATTTCACCATTACTGGACCTTTTCTACAGGATCATCTCTACTCCAACAGAACCACATCTGCCACTCCAGGAGGGCTTACCTTGGATTGTTTCCAACACCAGCACCCTGACCAACAGGGTTGTCAGGTTGTATTTTCTGACTCTGTCAGGGTTTCTAGGATTTTCTGTTTGTTTTGTTCGCTTGTTTTTTGTACTACTGTATTTGTATTCTTAATACTTCTAGTAAAGAACTCTTATTCCTATTCCCAAATCTTTGCCTGAAAAGCCTTTAATTGCAAAATGATTATAATTTGGAGGGGGGGCGGGATTTACATTCTCCATTCCAAGGGAAACTCCAGCTTTCCCTGGCAGATACTTGTCTTCCCAAACCAAGACAGTACCCCAGCGGGGAAGAAAAAATGTCCTGGGGAAAATCCATGGAGCAATTCCATGAAGTAAGGCCCAGCTCAGCACATCAGAGCTTCATTCCCAGGTGTGCAAAACAACTCCAAACAATTGCACATCCAGCAAGGGCACCTGCAGCTCAATGCACCAACATCTGCCAGTCCCAGGAGGGGCTGCGCATCCAAAGCATTTTAAAACTCTATGTTGTCAGCCATTCCCAGCAATTTTCCTCATCAGGCACCACTGGATTCTGTGAAGCCGGAAGGAACCTGCCTATTCCCATGAAATAAACAGGGCAAAACTCCAGCAAATAGCCCAGTTTTCAGGCTATTAAAAATAGAAAACTCTCAAAACAAGCACTATCAAAGATCTGACCAGCACAGCAAAGAACTCAAGGTGCCTATAAGATCATGGATTTAGAAGGCTTTATGGGACTCCTGATTTGCATGTGCAAATGTGTTTCAGCCCCACAGTCCCAAGCTTTTGGCATGCTGCTCACAGGCCATTTTTAATGGATGCTTCTGTCAAGCCTGGCTTCAGAAGGGTTCTACACATCATTAAATGGTTATACATCACACCCCTACTCGTTTTAGGTTGCTACAATCCAGTGTCAGGGATTTTCTCCTTGAGAAAACCAAGACCATGCTTTGGTTGCTTGCTTGGCCCCCGATTTAATCCTGCTCTTTGTTAGGGCTGGCCAGCACTGCCCAGAGCTGCCAGTTATCAAGGAGGATTAACCTTCTTCCAAGGAAATGAGACCCTTTCCTAGGCCTGGGGAAGGAATGCTTTCTCTCTGGAGACATTTGGGGGTCACCTCAAGCTCTCACTGACTTCACTGTCCCACAGGTCAAGGGGTGATGTGTAGACGAAGGCACAGCAGCCACTCCTGCCAGGAGCGCTGCGCCCCCAGGAAACTTCCCTTGACCCGCCTCCCATTTCCAAGGCCTGAAGCAATTAGGATAGAAGCTCAAATTACAGAGGAGGAGATCAGAAAGCAAGCTAAGGGGATCAGGGTAATCCTGCTCCCTTTCACCTGCTGACACCCACAGCCCCAGGATTAAACCCTGGTAGATTAGGGTCCAGTGCCAGCATTATCCTCTTTGGGGAAACTTTCTTAGCTGGAGTCAAATCTCGAGCCACGTGGAAGCAATGGGGCAGAAAGCAGCTGAAAAGAGGGGGTGGAGGTACATGACCCCACGGTCCTGTGGCATCTCTGCCAGTGCAGGCACCTCGACACTCAGAGTGCCCCTAAAATGGAGCAGTGCCAGTGCCAGCTCCCACACCCTTTATGGCACAAACTGCAGCAGCTGGAGCAATCCCCCTGCTTCTGCCAAAGCTGGGAGCCCAGGATCAACCACCAGATTGACTGCTTCCTTGGGGATTCAAGTTTTGCTGTGGGAACAAGGAGCTACAGCAATTGCTTTTACCCACCTATCCAACAACCAGTAAATTTAGTTTAAAAAGCAAGGCCACCTCCCTGTTTAACACCTCACAATCCTTATTTGGTGGGGTAAAACTCCAGCTACTGTTGACTCTTTCAAACTATTTTTATATGCCACAGCACTGAGAGCTCTGGCATGTTTGCAGAGTGACTCTTCTCAAATAAGGCAATCAGGCTGCTAATGAACCCACACCCATGGCCTCAGACAGCAAAAGTCTGAAGAAAGGGAGGAGGCTCCCCAGTGACCTAAGTCCTCCTGCCCTAGCCCTGCAGCCCAGTAACTCATTTATCTGCATCAATACTCAATTTTAACAAGCAAAGCTTAGTTTCACTGCTTTTTAAAAAGCACAGGATGGATTATGCCATGTGTAACATTTCTTTCAGTCTGCGCTGCCATCCAATAACCTAGGAACTGAACACAGGAGAGGAGGGCTGCTGCCCATGGGATTTCACAGGTGAGAGTGTGATGTGAATATCTGTGATTAAGAGAGAAAAAAAACCCCCACATTTTTGACTACTGCATCCTGCTGCCTGATCAGGACCTTTAGCTCAGTACTGTAGACAAGATGCCTGTATTCCCTCTTTCCTCACAGCTCACCTTGGACTGATCTGCACCACCCAGAACTTCTAGCAGAGCCACTCTCTGTGGGTTGCTATATTACCATGAGGAAAGCAGAGGAAAATGAGCAAAACTGTGTTTTATTGCCCAGGACCACTCGTCAACTGAAGGAAGCAGGTGAAACAGCCTCTCCAAGGAACAGACTGAAAGGCAGACTCACCGTGTCTCCAATTTTGAGATCCCCACACTTCCTGAGCCCAGGATAAGACAACCCATCCTGGCACGTGGCAGTGAAGGTCAAGCCAATGTCCTCAGGGCTGTCCCAGACTGTGAGCTCCACCTTGGACCGAATACTCTGGAAACACAATGGGAAAGCAAACCATAAAGCTTCCAAAGACAGAAAGGTTTCTTCTGCTTTAGTCTCTTCTCCTAGTGCTTCCAGAGGGTGGGTGGAACATCTCTGCACCTATATGAAAAAAATCACCCCTGCACACACATTGACATTTGAGTTTGACTTAACCAGCCAAGAAGAGTTCTGATGATCACAACTAGATTCACAGTGAGCTGCCTACCACCCCAGCAGGTGGCTTATGCCCTCTAGGATAGGTGTAATGGACACTGCAGCCAGTATTGGAAACATATGAGTGCACAAGAAAACAGAAGAAAACCTTCTTGACCACAAACAGAATATCTCTGAATTGAAGGTCAGAGCTTTCTATGCACATCTGCACCTTCTCCTCCCCATAAACCAGCTCCTGAGCGAAGTGCAAAGCCTGATTCTCCACTGGCAGCTGTCCTACAATGTCTGTTGTGCAGCACAGAGAAGATGTGAAACAGCACTAACTGTCCTGCTTTCTTCATTTCACCCAACTGGTCAGAAAAACGTATTCTCCCTCTTAGAAGAAAAAGCTGAACAAAAAGTGCCCTTTCGTAAGTGTCAGCTGGAAACAGCACCATGGGAAAAAATTAATGAAAAATTTCTTTCTTTGAAAAAGCTTTTCAAAGTGAAGAACATTTTCCATTTGTGAGGTTTTGGTGTGCTTCTATCCCTTCTGCTTCTCAACTCTCTGCCCTGCTCCATACACAGATTTTTTAAGTCACGACAAAATGAAGTTTATAAATATTAATTCCAAATGACATTGTTTTGTTTAATTCTTCCAATGGCTGGAACTGATTTTTATACCCGTGGTGTCCAAAAACAACAAAGTTTTTCAAAATGGAGCTTTTTGTACAAATATGCTGATTATCCATAGCCAGCTTCCAGCTCCATCCCTCTTCCCCTTGTCCCCAGCCCTCACCAAAGAGGCCAGATTAAGGAAAAGTGCTAATTGAGACCTCTTGCCAGTACATGTGATGACAAAAGCAGGGTTCACACGCCAGCAAAGAGCCAATGCTTCTAGAAATGGACAGGAGATAAATGAGTTTTGGCTGGGTCAATCTAAATAGTCCTTGAGGAAAGAAAGGAATAACTTCCCATCTCTCTACTGTAACAGAGAAGCCGTTCATGGGGTAGCAACTGGGACCATACAGAGCATTCATTGCCTGTGGGCTGAATGCTGCATATGCCAATTGCCCATTAATCTATGGATACTGCTCAGCCCCAAATCATCCTGTAGAAATTAGCTGATGTGCTCCCCTGTCTTCTTTCCCAGAGCATCCCATTGATAGCATGGCAGAAAACAGGACACCAGGCCGGGCCTCAGCATGACCTTGCACAGGCTCATCCTATGTTCCTACACAGACACCAAGTCTCTCATTAGCCCTGTACAGTCATGCTGTTACCCTAAATGCAGCGCCACTATTATCAGCCCCTTGGCACTGTTACACACTGATGTCTTCTGACAACACCACAGCCACCACGGAGGGCAACTGGTGATTGCAACAAGAAACACTCCCATGACCTGCCTGGATCTGGTTTAGGAAAGTGCTTCTTAAACCAGCACCCCATTTGCTCTTGTCAGTCCAAACCCAGCCCTGTGTCTGGGCACAGCCTCCCATGAGCTTTTCCATCTCCCAGGTACATTGAGATTTGGGGGAAGGGCAGTACAAAGCAGTCCCTGTTCTCCTTTGCTTCACACCTGGTGGAATGAGGGAGAGGGGACAGCATGCTGAGCAGGTGAAAAGGGAAATGCAAGACAAAGAGATGGGTAAAAGGGTTCCTGAGGGTAACATAAGCCCTGAGCAAGTCTGATGTGCGCCTTGGTGAGGGGAAGCAGACAAGAGAGGACCAGAGATGGACAAAACACTGAAGCAGAAGGACTGAGCCCAGGCCCAGAACATCAGCCACTGCCACCCTGCAGGAGAAGACAGTCCCCGTTGCAGATGAAGGATTTCTCCAGGCTCAGACTTTCCTTTACACAAGGAATAAAAAAAAGGTTCATTCCCATTCGGGAAACAGAATTTTAGCCATCTCCCTCAGCGAGAATTTCCTCCGTCATTTCAGGAAAAAAACAAAGCTACCAAGAGGAGACGGGCTGGGTGGCTGCCAGGTTTCCGGTGGCCCCGGGCTGACCATGGCACAGGCAGGAGCTGCCAGATCCCAACAGCACTCCTGGGAGTCCCAGCCCACACCCATCACCCAGCTGAATAGGCAAGAAACTAACCTCAGTCTCAGCAATCAGTCAACCCACAGAGCTCATTCCATGGGGCACCCTAGTCTAAGCACCCAAGTGGTTTCCAGCCAGCTGTGCTGGAAAGCTCACAAGCAAAGAGAAGGAGGGAGCAGTGGTGCAGCCACGGGATTCCCAGTGGTTTCCATCAGCTTGTATTGATCTGCAAAAGCTTGAGGGGTGGTGAAATGGAGGCACAGATGCATCTTACAGCTTCAAAAACAAGGCAAAGGGAGGTTTCCACATGATGGCACTGAGGCCACATGAAAAGTCAATGTGGAATAAATATTCATCTCTTTCTCTCCAGCCAAGCATCTCATCCACAAGACCCTCCTACCTCAAGGGGACAAACTGGGACAACTGGGCTTTTGATTAGCAGTATCTCCTGGGCCTCATTAGCAACATTCACTGTTCATTGCCTTCCTCAGAGGATGAAGCTTTGGGAAGCAATCTTCCCAAGGGCATAACCAAATGCTGCTTTAACTGCAGGGAGCTGGGGGAAAGGAAAGAAGAACTTTACAGATCATGCAAAGCACACCACAACCCTCCACGGAGTCTGGATGTGTGAACTCCTCCAAAGAAGCTCTTATTGACTCCCTGCACTAATGAATGTAGTACCATGAAGAGCTTGCAGCCATTGAAAGCTGTGACCACAGATCCCACGCACGAACAACTTTGCCTGAGGGTTGACCAGTTATGGGGTCATATCTCCATACCCAACACCCAGCAATATCCTTGCAAGATCATGAAGAATTCATGACCCATAAGAATTCAGGGAGAAGTCAACACAAATGTTGACACTAACTATGCTATGAACATGCAGTTTAGCTGCTTCTAATCGATCTGCTCCCCTGATCTCCATGGAGATGGACGACATCAGGTCAGCAGTACAACTCCAGGTCCCTTGCTTCCTCCTCACTGGCAGTGCCACATAGGCAGGGCTCCTTTGGGAGCATGGTGATACTCACAGGCTGCTGAAAGCCAATGTGGGCTGCACAGAGAGCAATGCAAGGATGCAACCTTATCTGGACCTGGTCCCGGTCCCATCCTTGAGAGTCCTCTGAACATCAGATAACAAAGAAAAAAATCTATTTTATCTACTGGTAGGGTGCTCTGAGAGAGAACTGTTTTAGATGGGGGCTGTGTTTTGTGGGTAATTCTGCACACGAGAGACATGAGGTTCAATTTCTTCTGTCCCACAGGCTCTCTTGGGTATCCATGCTTCTTGTCCTCCTCACACACCTTGTTGCCCCCGCAGGGTGGACATCCCAGCTCCAGCAGTGTGGAGAGGACAGGGAAGGGAGGCAGCCAAGCCGGGTGGAGCTCACCAGGGGGAGCTGAGCTGGCCAAGCTCTTAGCACTCCTCACTTCAGCAGCTGTGGTATTAAAATGCACTTACGTTGTAGGCTTTGACAATCAGCTCAATTATATTCTTGGAATCTTTGTGCAAAATCTCCACTGTTGTTCCAGGGATCAAAGTGGTGAAGTTCTTAAAGAAAAAAAAAAATGGAAGAAAAATTAAAATGTTGAGGTGCAGAGAGGAGAGCAGAGGAGGAGGGATTGACCCCATGCCAAGGACACAGGCCACACACACTGCCCCATCACCCAGTGATGGACATGGTATGGTTTGGCTCCCATTAACGTGGAGTTTACTTTTAAAAGTAAAGCATTGCTAATGAAGCATGTCAAATATTAAACAAAGCTCATGGCCATGGGACAAGGACAATCATACCTGGCTCTGCTGCAGGAGGGGGCAAGGCCCAGCCGCTGTGCACTCAGGCAAGCTGGCACCGCAGGGAGGGAGGGGTGGCTGTCCCCACTTCCCTCACAGCCCTGAGCATCCCCAGGAGAGGGGGTGGAGAACAAGCTCAGCCCTCCCACTCCCCATGGGCGAACAGCAGCATCCCAACCGTAGCAACACGGCTGCTTGTTGTTCCTGCTCGAGCCTCGAGGGCCTCGGCAGAGGTTTCCTAAAGCAACCCCGCCTGAAACACCACCCCTGCACCCGCAGGGCAGCTCCACACACAGGTTGGTCTTTGTGCCTTGGGTCAACTTTCCTTCTGGAGGGGAGAGCAGGAATGGCAGGAGAGTTCAAATTGTGCGTGGCACGTTAGGGCCCTGGACTCGGTGATGGAAAAACACAGCTGGGCAGAAAGGCTGTGCATGATTAGGTAATGGGATTAAGTCACTGCAGAATGGGCCGAGCAGGTTTCTGCTCTCTGGCACGCTGCACGCTGGCAGCCATCCGAACACCCAGATTAACATGGAGTCTATTTTAGTTCTTCACATGCTCACTAACACATATATATCTGTTTGCTCTAAGAAGCTTTAGTGCCTTCTGCTGAAAGGCCTAACAGGGCTGAGCCTTGCCTGCCTGCCTGCACCGGGCAGCCTGTGGCCACAAGCACGCACCCTTATCACTGCACACACATGTTTACCACTGCACACACACGTTTGCAGCTGCCTCCACTCCCCTAGGCCTCCAGAGGCATTTCAGTCTCCCCTCAGCCCAGGCAACTTGGCAGCACTTACCTTGTACAGGATGTAATGACTTTTTGTGACAGCGAAAATCAGGTGGATGTTGTTTTCAGCAAGTTTCTCCCCAAGAAGTGCCAGGGAAGGATAATCCTAGAGGGGAAAAAAGGGCAGAAAGACTGATGGATAACACAAAGACTATAATTTCATTGCTCTTCTCTTTCCAACAGCAAAATTCATTCCAGACACATGGAGTGTTTTGTTGTGGGATGAAGTCCCTGATGTACCAGCACAATCCCAACTGAAACAGCAGAAATCTGTTAAATATTTCTACTGCATTCCTCACTAGAATGCATGACTGACAACACCACTAGCCACAGCAATACCCAAAACACGGGGTTTATTTCTTTCCCCTTTCTATTTTGTCATCAGCAGATGCACGTGTGCTAAATGGCTGCTACCTCAAGGAGTGTGAGGCAGGGAGATTTAGAACTGAAGAAAGTAGAAATGTATCAATTTTTTTCTCCCAAAGCAGAAACATCCATTGCCTGTTCATTCTGCATACTGGGACCATAAAGAGATTAGTTTAAACTCTTTAATTCTGCAGATTTCCCAGGCAGAGGGTGGGAGGGAGACACTGCTCTAGCAACAAAATAAGGAACCAGAGCTCAGTTTCAGGAGACCAGCCTGAGTTTAAAACTCCTGCCTGCTTTTGAAGTGCTGTCCTTGGAAAAAACCATCTCATTTACTTGAAGACTGGAGGGCTGACTGAGAGACTCTGAGATTCAAACATGGGAACACCAAGGCAGCATTCCCATGCCAGCTCCCCAGCATTAACTCCACATAAGGGAGCCAGTTCAGGGACTGTACTCCCTTACATATATATCCACCTGGTAGGATTGCACAGGGGGTTCCCCTGTAGAGCCCAGCTTCTGACCTTAACACAGCCACCCAGATTCCCCTCCCCTCACAGGGCGACATTCAGGAACAAAAATCATAATTAGTGTATGTGATCTGCTGAATAAAGCACCATTCTGCAGAGGGATGGGATAATGAAGTGGCAGGCGAGTGCTCATTCATCCCAGAAATTTCCTCCACTGAGTTCAATTTTTAAAAAGGGCTAGTTTGCCTGTTTATTACTAAGACTCATGTTAGTGTTGTGCTCAAAGGCTGTAGAGAATAAACAAAATAAAAGGAGTAGTCTGTTATACTTACTAGTGCAGCCACATCAAGGTAGATTCACCCCCCTCAGAAAGAGTTCTCTGGACAGTCCTCAGACTCCACCCTCCTCAGACATATTTTAGAAAAGGGATGACATATTCTATGTTTCCTCTACACTTTGCAGGCAAAATGTAATACTCTTTAGGACACCAAGTTACTTTTCCATCCCTTGCAGGGAGCTTTGAAGGAACTCACTAAGTCACCAACTCATTTTTGAACATCACAGAGACATTCACTATGGGGGAATGCCCAAGGGAAGAGCAAATTTTATTTGCAAATTGCAGAAGGTGGGTTAAACCAGGCACTGCATTTGCCAAAAGCTGCTGGAGTAGGGGCTGGCTGGTCTCCAGAGAGGTCCAGCAGCCCTCGAGGTCTCTAAGGGCTGGGCCCCATGCCCCACTCACCAGCTGGCTGGACGCGCTGTACTCGTTGGCTTCGTTCAGGTGGCACTGGCCATCGTGGGGCTGCACCAGCCCCCCCAGCTTCCCATCCAGGGCTATGTGGGGCACATCGTCCGTGGTGAACACCAGCAGGTGAGACGCCTCCTTACGCCAGCCAATCTTCTCCTGGGGGACAGCAAACCCTGTGAGACAGCAGCCTGCCCCTGCCAAGCCCACGCTTCACCCCTCACCCTGCACATGGTCCCAGCCACGTGCCTGGCCAGCACCAGAGCCACTAGCATTAATTAGGAGAGTACCATGCTCCTGTCCACCCATCCCTGGTAAGAAAACAAAATGTCAGGAGCCCATCCAGCATTTCCTAGCATCTCCTTCCAACACACTTAATTTAAAAGGCATGAGGAGGTATGCGGACTGTCCACCAGACCTTCTCTACCCAGATCCAAGAGTAAGAATTTCAGCTGGTTTTATAGCCAAAGGAGACCTGCCAACTTCCTCCACACACGTTTAATCTGACCTTGTTTCCTCAGCTCTGTGGAGCGGCCAACATAACAGCAAGAGCTGCAATATCCCCGCTCAGCATTTTCATTACTGCCCGCTCATAAAGGCTGTTTCAGAGCTGTGATGGACAAAGTGAGGTCCCTGCCTGAGGGGGCTGGCTTTGGTGCACCCACAGTCATGCCCAGACACTCTGCCCTGATTCCCTTCTGCACACATCTCCTAGAAGCCATGGTGCCTCTGCTATTTCATTGTACAACTCTACTCGTGCTCCAGACAGCTCCATCCCCCTGCACCACAGCCCAGGAGGGCAGGGGTACGCACAGCCAAAGCAGAGCAGGGACCTTTGGCATCGCTGCTGACACTAATCCCACACAACCACTCTGCTCAGTGCTGCTCTGCCTATTTAAAAACATGGTAATATTAAGACATGCTGTAGTGGTCCCTACAAAAGCACTGAAGTGTCAAGCACAGAACTGAAGTGTCCTTTGACCCCTTTCTTGTCCTGCTGTGCAAGGACCAGACATTATCATTGTCTTTGCATGAAGAGAAATGAAAGGACAGATTTTTTTCAAGTAAAGGGATAAGATCTAGATTACAAACATTTCCCTCCCACGGAGCTTCCCCAGGTTTCCAAGTTTTCATCAGCCCAAGAAGCAGATCTGTGCCTATAACAGTACACTGGAGCCTTTTGTTACAATGGAAGTGGAAGGAAACAGAGGTGGCCAAAGGAAATTTTTATAAACCACAGTGCTGCAGCAAATTCTCCTCTGCTCAGTGTCTGCTCCTGCTGCCAGGTCACTCCCAAGCTGGGTGGGCAAGGGTATTGCTGCTGACCACAGCAGGGGGATCCTGCCATGGCACAGACTGAAGGCAGAAAGTCCCATCATTTGGAGCTTCCCCTTGGGATGGCCACACTGACCATCTGCCAGCAAAGACACAGCCCCACACCTTCCCTGCCCACACACTTCCAGCATCTCCCTCCCTCCAGACCCTGTCTTCAGAGCACCACCACACCAATCCTTTGGGAAGGCACAAGGTAGAAAAAGCTAGCAGAAGGTCACTGATGGGAACACTGTGCAGACAGAGATACCCAACTCCTTCAGAGTTACTGCTCAGCTTATTTAGCAAAACCCAAACTCTGCCCTGTTTACAGGAAGGTGCTGGCCCCTCCTATGGAAAGCACTGGCGTGGGCAGGGCAGGAGGGCAGAGAAGGCAGAAGGGTGCAGAATCACATGTGCCAGTGCAATTTTTGCCTCCAAATGTGAGTCATAGCCCAAAGCCTGCTAATCTTTTCAATAAATATAACTCTTCCTTCAGGGACACTGTTCCAGAGTAGATTCCTTTTTCCTCCCAATTACAGAAGGTTTATTTTCTTTATTGACGTTGTAAAGACCCCCCAAATGAATATAAGGCCATAGGAAGAAATTTTTGGCAAGACACATCCTTTACTATGCACCGGCACATTACAGTCCAGCTCAGGAAGCAATGAGGACTTTTTTGCTCTGGGAAGCAGGATCCATTCCACTGAAGTTACCCCACTGGACAAAAGGCTAAAACTTCATGCCAAAATGTAACTTCTTAAGAACTCAACCCAAAAGCGATTACAGCTCTAATAATGCAAGAGGCAGTTTTCAGCCTACTCAGCCACCGGACAGAAGCCCATCCAATTCACTTTTCTTTGAGTATCCAAAGCTGATTTCTTTTTAAATGATTAAGGCCAAGAAACTCCCAAAGAGATTAGAAGGACTAATCCAAGTTTCATTTCCTTAGAAATGTGCTGCACACAAAGAAAAGGAGCTGCATTCAAGCAGGAAAGTCACTTCAGGGGTGGTGGCACTGATCACCTGCCTGCTAAGCCCACCTTTAAATCATGGGTTAAGCATTCCTTTGCAGACAAACTCTCCATGACTCTGACACAATTTCCCACATACACAATATCAAAACTGCTGTGGCTGCTCAGTTCAGGAACTCACTCCCAAAAATCAGTGAGCACCCACAGTCTCAGTGCCAGTATCCAGGCACTGAAGTATGTGATGCCTCAGAGCATCAGACCAGGGTGCCTTGGATGGGCTGGCCGAGCCCGTGCTGATCCCACACCAAAAAAAGCCATAGACCTACAAAAAAAGCCCCCCAAGGAGGCTGGCATGCCAAGGAGCATCTCACACTGCCTCTGCCAGCAGCTTCCAGGCATTGGAAAATACAGCTCTTCAGCATTCATTTTCCACTGAGAAACCCGGAGCAGCGCTCTGCTCTGCTTAAAGCAAATAACCAAGGAGAATTTCATTTATTTTTATTGGACTGGGATTGCTGAGCAAAAAACCCTGCACTGATGCCTACCCCCTCATCTGGTTTTTGATCCTCATGGGATAAGAAGGATTTTTAAAGCAGGGGTGGGACTAGACGCAAAGCAGAGTAACATGTTTCCACAGGGCTGGGGGTGCTACAGATCCTGCCCCTACTCCTACGACCAGCTGCAGCTGCCTTCTGTACCCCAAAAAAACAACTTCTCACTCCATACAGCCAACAGTGAGTGGCAAAGCTGCCACAGCTGCCTCAGTACGGCTCTCCAAATGCTATTGAAAAAGCTGCAAAGCCTGTATTTCCATGTCTGAATAAATACCTACGTTTATACTTTAGGCACTGAATAAAAGCCATTCTATTGCCAAGACTCAGTTGCCAGGAGACTCCCCTGGATTCATCAATTTGTCTAAAACCTCACCAGTTTCTCAGGTGCAGACCTTCTTGGAAGCAAGGAACAGATACAGGTGCAAGGCAAGTATGCCTTAGGGATCAAAAGCCAAAACCTCCTTCACTTGGTATTGCTCTGAAAGGCAGCTCAGTGTCTCCCAGATGCCTTGGCCATCTCCACATACCAGTGTCTAGCAAGCACCAATCAAAACCATTCCAAAAGATGCTTTATTTTCCAATCTAGCATTATCTCCTCACTGCATCTTAGCATGTAAGATCTGAAACTTATACATACCAGCGAGCCATATGAGGCTTGCACTTAGAGAGGGTAGAAAAAAACCAAAATACTGCAAATGGAAAATGTAATTATGGAAGGGTGATTAATATTCCTGGCATACTATTTTAACATCAGAATAAAGGCTTATTGTCTCTGGCTCTTTCATTGCCTCGAGAATAACATTTACCATATCTTCATCTTTCAGAAAGGAGCCAAACCCTGGGCCTGCTCCTTAGTCTCTATTAGCTGTACAAACTTTCCCCATTCCTTGGGCTGAAAACCAGGCCAAAAAATTACTCGAGTGCTACAGAGCCCTTAGGCAGCTCATGCAGAAGAAATGCTTGCTATGCATTATAGTGTAAAAACATCTAGTCAACACAGGAGGCATTGTTTCTGACACCTCAGAAGGGGAGGAGAAGACCTTGTTTAGACACCATGGCTTGGAGACAGCGAAGCTGTGCTGTGCCAGCTCTCCCCTTGAAGCTGAGCACAAAATCCTTCATGGGCAACACGCTGCATGTCCCCAAGGCAGGGCACTTTCTAAGGTGGTAACTACCCTGGAAAAAGCTGGAGCATGCCAGTGAGATGCAATGGGGTGCCACAGCAGTGATGAGGAAACCCACCCCAGAAGTCACCAAGGTACCCATATGTACTTCATGTAGAGGGGGTGGAATAGTTCCTGAGTTCACAGAAACTACTGCCTGTTTCTCAGGTTTTCATCCCCATGACACTCCATTAGTCACTACAGGCTGAAAATCTCCATGCCAAGAACATCCTTGTCAGCAAAGCTGCGCTTCAGTGCCACCCCAGATGTCTGCAAACCCTCACCCATCTCAGTGGTGTTGAGCCTCACCACAGCCCACAGCCACTGACCAGCCTGGGCCATTGCTTAGGGACCACAAGGGAAATCAAGCAACAGGTTCCCATTTTGACTATGGGACACCAAACATCCTAATGTCCACCACCTGCCCCTTTTTTAACTCTGGACAGACAGACTCTTGGCTGCTCGTGGCTGTGATGAGAGTCAGCTTCTCTGTCCAGAGCAAGGGACTGCCAATGCAGCACGAGTCATGGCACAGCCGGTTTGCCGGCCCTGCACACACTGCCTTTCCCTCATCCAAGCTCCTGTAATTAACTGCTGTGTCTGCAGAAATTCACTGTCATCACCTGCCACATCATGCCAACAGTCACGCATGTGCACATGCTCACCTTTGCTCACCCTTCCCAGAGGGTGCTCATTCCTGAATTTAGGTGGTACCAGCATTTAAATTAATCCTCTAAATTTAGAAGGGTTGTGCATTCAAGAAGGACAGGTAAAGATTTTGGTCCTTACTAACAGTCTGAGACTGGCACAAATATAAAGGAAATATCTTGCAGGTCTCCTGCCTTCCACCAACACTTCAGAAATGAGCCCTTGTGATACGCACTGAAGTACTGCTGCACCATAAGGAAATATTTGCATGTTTTTGCAATAACATCATGGAAGAGAGTGCAATAACCCACATGATGAATGGCACAACTGAGTCATCATCCTGAGCCATCCCTGCTCTAACCATGGGAGCCACCTCTCCAAAACTGAGGAGCACTTTACATCCAGGCAATTATTGGGAGCAGCACTGTAGCTATGCCAACAACAATATCCGTGGGAAGATGCCCCAGTGGGGCAGGTTCAGTCCTGCCAAGACCATGAAGCACAGTGAAGCCAACCCAGGCAAGGAAAGATCTGGTTGATCACATGCCTGCATCCCATCAGACCATTCCTATCTTCCAGCTCCCATAATTCAGACCCAAAAGAAAACATGCCCAACCAAAAGGACTACACAAGGCTGAAGCAAACACAAAGCAAATTGCAGCAATAGGGGAAAGAGCAAATAGAGCCACTCCTGGTGAGCAGGGAAGCTCATACATGTGAGGGTGAAGCAAACACTTTCATTCATGACAAAGGGATATGAAGCAACCCAACTACTTGTTCCAGAAAGATCTTCAAGCAAGCATCTCCAAAAACCCTAAGGACATGGCAAACGTGGCACCAGGCTAATGAACTCTGCTCCAGTTCTGCTGACAAAGAGGGAGAGAAGGCTATCAGCACCCAGAGGGGAGATCAACCCCCCCACACACAAAGAGGGAAAGTATGAGCAGAAGGAACCAGCTTCAGCCCTCAACATGGTTCAACTGATGCAAGATGTGTTTGACGCAACCTTGAAAAACACATTGAGCTGACGTGCAGTGCCGCTGCACAGAAGTGTACGTGAATCTTAAAGGATTCTGTCCCAGGTGTTCAGCACTGAAGGTCTAACTGTGTAATGAAATCTCAGCCCTAAATTTGCCTTTGCAAAAGCTCCATTTTTATCCCCTTAAACTAGAAAAAGAATTAACCTTTTCTCCTTTGCCTGTTTATCTACAAAAGCACGTAAAAACAAAACCCCCTACTTTTAAAAGCATTTTTCAGTTTCTCCAAGAAAAATTTATCAGTTACATCCAAGAAATGGCAAACTGAAGCTTGCTCAAGAACAGAGTAGAAGAAACCTCCAGAAATCAGAGCAACTCACCTTGCACACAGCAGCCTGCAAAATGGCATCAAAGCCGCCCTCTGGAGCATCGCGGTTGCGGGAAACCTTCTGTTTCCGGACTTCTTCGTTGAAACGGTCAACTTTATCCGTCAGGGACAGGAGGTGGCGGAAGCCAAAGGATGGGACACAGCTGGGGAACAGCTTATAACTGTGGGAAGAACAGAGGAGTGGTCAGCTCAGTGGGAGGAACCACACCCACAGCCAAGAACTGCTGAAGCTCCCAGCTCTACCAGGTTGGTCTCCAAAATTCTCTTCAGAGGGTTGGAATACTTTCATAATGCTTCATTTTTTGGACACTTCACTTTCTGGTTGTTTTTCTACAAAACCCTACAGTAGAGGCCATACTGTTTTGTTTCCCCTCAGGGACTTTCAGAAGCTCAAGTTTCCAGAGATCCCACCAGGACCTGAACATGTCTCTCCACGTACAGTGTGAGTAGAGACACTGAGCACCAGCCCAGCCTGGGCCATGCAGCTCTGCAGTTTCAGCACTCATCAGGTGGTTTTCACACTGGGAATCTGCAGTCAAGGATGCAACCCAGTGATGAAGAGGCTGTGTTCTGGCAGATTCACCCTCCCCAGCAGCCCAGGAGGGCCATGGGAGCTGTGTCACACACCTGCAGGGCCAGTGTGCTGGTGTCAAAGGGCAGGAGCATCACTGCCAAGAGCTACCTTTCTTCTCTTCCGCAGTATGGATTTTCACTGTTTCATCCAGTTTTCTTGCCAGTACAAGCCACCCTACACCTACTGCACATCACCAGGCACCTGGCAATTGCCCAGTACGAGATGGAATAATAACCAACACCAGCTCAAGCTTCCTCCCACTCTCCCTGTGAGCTGGTGAGCATACACCATCTCTGCTTCCCAGGGCGCCACCGGAGCAGAAAGTTAGGATGGGCACCCTAAGGCAGAGAAATGATTTGGCAGGCTACCAGGAAACCTTTTTTTATTCCATACAAAACCATAAGAAGGCAGTTTTGGTTCTCACCTGGAGAGCTCAGCAAAGAAGCTCCTGTGGTGTGGGAAATCAGTGAGTGTGTGCAGGAGAGAGGGATGGGAAGGGTTAAGAAGAAATGTATTTAAAAAGGAGTTGACCTGGCACTAATTCACTCTTATCTCTAAACATATAACCCAGAGTACAATTAAGAGCCTCTGCTGACACATGACCCACTATGGATAAGTTGCAAGAGGCTGTTTACACAAAGGAGTATTTAAAATTTACCATCACTGAGAACTCAAATCCTTCACAAACGATTCCAGAGCAGGGATTTCCATCCACACAGCCACACGCAACCTAACCATGGGGCAGGTCTCATTGCCCTGGGCTTGGCTGGCAATTAGAGCCATCCCTTTTGATCCATGATCCATGTCCAGACTTGCATCGCGCTTGCACCCAGGGCAAGGCAAGGAGTTTGCCACGTGTGAAACCTCTGCACTGCAGGGTCTCAGCAGGCTGCCCTTAGCCCATCAGGATGCTGAGTCAGGAGCAGAGGTGATGAAGGAGACAAAGGAAACAGGGCTGCACCGTGCCCAGACCTGCAAGTCAGTCATCACCACAAGGAGGAGGAGGGGAGAGCCTGGACCAGGGGCAGAAAGCATCAATTGCAGCTCGTGTTTACTTGCAGCTTTTCTTAGATGCTGAACGGTTTGTTTTGAAACCAGAAATAGCTGCAAACAAAACCACGCCTGACAACCCACCTCGCTGCACCAGTGACACATGGCAGCAGCCAGAGCCCCACACAGAGCAGGCTGGGGAAGGAGATTCCATCAGAGAGCAGGGAGCCACCACCCCTGGTTAGGATGAAGAGGAGACACATGGCAACTGGAAGGGTGCACCTACCAGATGACATGCTGTGGGCAATCCTTCCTAAATGTTTTCCCAAGACCAGGCTGGCTTAAAGCAACCCACAGAAAGAAAAGCAGCCAGCTGGGTAAAGCCAAAGGAAGACACAGATTGCCTGATCATGGTGGGAAAAGCTGAGGTGACAGCTCTGCATGTTCTTGATAAAAGGTCACTGGAAGTTTCAGGTACGCCTTGTGGCTGAGTTGTCCAGTTCCATCCTCTGCTCCTCTTGCACCCATCTCCTCCTGCATGTTTTACTCAGTAAAAGCCATGTCACTCCAATTAAATCACACACCAGCCAAAGTCTCCAAGATTGCTCCAGCTGGAGCCTGTCCCTAGCCTGAGGGCAGGTGTCAAAGACTAAGGATGACAGAGATGACAGAGGCTATGCCAAATTTCTGGGAGAAGCACTATGAAGAGTGTGGTGTACAATGCCATTGTGGCAGAGACACCTTCCTGGCTCAGTGTGGTCACTTTTGTCTCATGAATAAAGTTTTCAGTGTTAAAATCCATTTGACTTTCCACTCTGGACAGAACTGGTGAAAAGAGAATACAGATAATTTTTGTCCGGTCAACAAACAATATGCAGTGAGATGCCAATGCTTGGTCAGTGCCAAAAGCTGGCCTAGAAACTCACAGCTGATGCAAGCTGTCTTTATCTGCCTCTCAGAGCCTGCACAGAGCTTGGCATCCATGCATGAGGTGATCTTACAATGTAAGTATCCATAAATGGCTCAAATGGAAGGGTTCTCCTCACTGCCCTTACATGACTAGGAAGCACCCACTGATGGATGAGGTGAATACAAAGGTGTCAGTGGTGGCACTCTCCCAGGAGGGCACTTGCTGCTGTATCCATCCTACAGTTCCAGCACCCAAACCCATCTGCGCCTGGACACTCTTCCTACACCCAATTTCATTCTGGCATAATCCTCAATTCAGTGGACTTGATCCCAGCTCTGGTGGTTAAATGGTAAACAAAAAGACTCTTGCAAAGACACAAGCAAAAAAAAAAAAAAAAAAGGGACGAAGGCTCTGATATTACCACAAAGTAAACCACATCATTTGTGTCTTTTGTAACTGCCAGTTTGCTTTCCTTCCACAGCAATAAAGGTGAAAAAAATTGCCTGCCACCTCAAAAACACTCTACAAAAACTCATTAATCAGCACTGAAGGCTGTCACAAATCTCAGTTCCTCCAAGCACTTTTGTTGAGGAGGATTTACATTGCCTTGGTCTCCTTATCTGTAAAATGCAGACTAAAAAGTTTAATTGATTTACTCAATGCCAAACTATGACTCAGAGCTAGGACAGAAATCAGGAATTTCTGGCTCTGGCTCCTTTTCCTAAAAGGCTGTAAAAAAGCCTGCTATGTCTGCATCCTTTTCAGGTACTTAAAAATAGCTTCAGGCTCCCTGGTACACCAATTTCCCATGTCTAGATGCAGAGATCTCCCAACAGCCACAGCAAAATGAGAAGCTGTCCTATTTTGAATTGCTCAAGTATCACAGTGACAGCCACGGCTAATCATCATTCCCAAAAGCCAGGGCAGAAGTGTGGTTCATTATTTAAAGCAAAAAAGGCACGTGAAGACTGCAGCCAGGCTCTGTGCAAACACAGGCCTTGCCCCTTCAGGGTGCCCCCACCACTTACCCAATGCAGGGATTGTTTTGGTATCTTGGTGCCGTGTAGGAGAAAGGAGAAATGTTTTTGTCCACAAAAGAGCCAAACCCCAGACGGAAATTGCTCGTGAGCTTTCGCATCTCCTCAGCCAGCTTGGTCCCCAGGTTGCGGATGTTATCCAGGTCGTCGTTCATGGAGAGGGAGAGATCCATCAGGTAGTAGAGGTCCACAGGATAATCCTCCACTTGCCGCACCTGAACTCGGAATGACGTCCGGTCACCTGCGCACACACAAAGGTTGGGCACGGTGAAAAGGAAACTCCCAGCACACATAAAAATCCAGACGGCACAGGTTTTTTTGTTCCCCTGCAGAGCAGACAGATCATTTTTCCAAAGAAGACGGTGAGGGCAATAAGCTTTTCCAAATACATCCCTTAGGACACTAACAGGAAAACAGGTTTTGACTTTGGGTCCTCTTAAGCCGTGTAGTATACTGGCTGGCAAGAAAAAAACATGGAATGCATGTCTCTACTTTAGCTCTTTGCAGGCATCAGAAAGGGTCTTTCCATCTCATCTGAGAGAACATCTAAGAGAAGGACACATGAAAAACACTGTTTCCCTGTGTGCAGTCCAGGATGTTTTCCTAGAAAACAGGAAAGAAAAGCTGAGTGAACCTTAAATGGATATTTCATGGACTGCTGAAGCAGGGACCCTGCCCACACTTACTTGAGTACATTCTTAAAGCCAACCAGGAGCAGTCCCAGAAGGCATGCACAAAAAAAAAAAGGAGGTGGAGCAGGAGAAGGAGGAGGATCAAGAGAAAATAGCCAGCATGAGGTGAATGCAAAATGTCCTCTGAGCTGTGCAGGGAAGTCAAGGTGAAGCAGACACAGAAGAAACACCTTTGAAAAGGTGCTCCCCCTAAAAATGGAGCTGGAGAAATCAGGGCAAAAGGGAAGTGAAAAAGAAAGTTGCTGACGTTACCCAGGGAATCACTGAGGCAGAGGTGAAACTTCCTGAAGTGAAGAACACAAGGGAAGGAGCTGACAGGGCTGAGTCACAGGCTGTGCAGATGTGAAGAGAAGCAGAGGAAAGCCTGTCCCTGACCTTCTCCTTTGCCACTCTGGTTTCACTAGAGATGCCCTCTGGAAGGGGTGCCAGGGAAGGCCACCACAGGCAACAACTACACCTCAAAAAAGCTGAAGTGGCTTCAAAGTGAACTCAGCTTCACACCAGATGGACCTTGGAGCCAGACAGCAGGTGGCAAAAGTTTGCCTTTCACTTTGCTAAGGAAGGGGTTCTTAAAAAACCTGCAAACCCCAACCTCACAAGCCAGGCTGTTTGGTGATCCCATGTTCCCACCTTAGTCCCTTTTCCAGTTCAACGGGGTCTCAGCCCCAGGGAATTGGATCCTTTCAAAACCAAGCTCCCAGTTCTGCCCTCTCCCAGCCCTTCACAGGCAAGGCCAAACTTGGGGCAGTGGCAGGTTCTCCAAAACATTTGTGGCTTCCCCTCTTTTTCCCCAGAAATGGAACTCACATTTTTCAGTATTGTGAAAACATTTCCCTAACCACTTTATTGTTCTCCTCCTTGTGCACAGCAGCACAGCTGCTCCCACTTACTTCCAGCCCAACAGCAGCAACAGCATCCCAAATCTGCCATGCTGGCAATGCACAGCACAAGGGGCTCTGCAGCCTGGCTGGCAGAGTCCTGCCTGGCACCTGGGGTCAGGCAGCACCAAGCTAGAGCTCCTCAAACAACACCCTCCTTCTCTTTCAGCATTTCCCTGCAATCTGCTACACCCCCACCTGGAAAAAGCAGGGCTGCAGAAGGCACAAACATGCACATGTAGATAGCACCCAGCTGCAGGAAGCAAGAAACTCAAATGTTCCCCCTTACTCTCCCCAGGTTTCTTGTCCAGCAGGAGCAAGACTTCCCTGGAACACAGCTGGGATATGGAGCACAGCAGGTGCTCCAGGTGAACCTCACATTGTACCTGGTATGCATTTCGTGGGGGAACAAATAAAAACATAACTCATGTAGCACAAAAACTTTTAGCACTGATTGCAGGGTAAAAGACTGATTGCAAGCTTGACTTTAATTCAGTGCTGCAAAAATGTGTATAAATCTGGGAAAATTCTCTCCCATGCCCATGTTTTTCATTCCTACATATTTTCCCCACTGGAAAAGGGGATGTGTCCTCTGTATTTTGCAACATTTTCATTTCCAAAACACCGTTCTTCCTGCCAGAAAGGGTATCTGTGATCAAACGTCCTTCTCTTAATAGTTACGAATTTATTAGTCCCTGAGAAGCACCAAAACCAACAGGATCCTGTGGCTGGTTCTTCTTTCATTCCTAACTGCACAAACCAATTATGTCAGAGAAAACATCACTAATGTATGTAGATGTAAGTGCAAAAGAATTTATTATTCTCTATGGACAGTATTACTCTCACTTCTAGGGATAATCCAGCCCCCTCCTTCCTCATGTACTGTCGCCACCATCCGCTCCTTAGGGCTTTTACTGAAAAGTTTTAAACTCAGAGCTTAATTCAGAAATTCTTCTTGGATACCATCACACAGAGGCAGTCCAGAAACTGGAAAATTTGATTTTGGTCAATTTAAGAACATAAACTCAACAATCATGCTTATGCAGCTTATTCCTGCTTGGTGAGGCTCATGGCTTGACGGGCAACACAGCTTGCATCTGTTCATCTTTTAAGTCCTTTTACACTATTTCTATTTCATTTAACTAGGACACACTGCTTTATAGCTGGACTCAAGATTAAAACACAGTATTATAAAAACTAAATGCTCAATCCAAAAGCTACCCTGTAAGGACACCAATTTAAGGCATTTGGAGTTTAGCTGAGGACACAGATTCGGGGATGTGACTTCTGCCACAGGATGATGAGATCAAACTGCCTGGGTGGGAACAGCAAACAATTGACAATCCACTCCCTTCTGCTTCTGCTTAGCGGTCTAAGAATAAAAGACCACCATTGCCACAGACCTCCGCATGAATTCATCTTTGAAATAGTACACCCCTCACGCCCAAAATTAAATCAACATTGTCTCCTTTTTGTCCTGAGTTCACAGGGTGAAGCCTGTTCTCCCAAGCTCAAGGATTAATGGATAATTTAAACTGGGCCTGCTAATGCAAGTGTTTAGGAAGTCATCAGTCTGAAGGTGAAGTGCTGCCCAACATCAAGAAGAGAACAAAAACGGGAGATACTTTTACAAACACCTAAGTTTGTCCCTCCTCCTGCAATGACTCTGATGCTCTGCAAGAGGAGCACAGGGAGAGGAGTCCACTGGCCCAGTGTGGGCATTGCTGTGGGGGTCCTCAGGGTGATTCCTGCAGCTCAGCCCAGACCTGGAGGGCTTCTCCATCACAAAGAACTGAGGATGGCCAGGAGTGTGGTCACTGCAAGGATGGACAGAAGCAGCACACCAGCCCTGTGCAGCCCAAGGTTTCCAAGAGCACAGGTCCCACAGGGAGATGGATCCCCACACCCCATCACTGACTGGAGCAGTTGACATGGGATGGGCAAAACTGTCAGGGATTAGGAAACCAGAATTTGCTGAGCACTGGGCACTGCGTGTGGAGGTGGATGTACAGGAGGCGAGATATGGAAGCTGAGCCAGCCCTTTCTGTCAGGAATTGCCTCAAGAAACAGCAGTAATAACAACTCCCTTTGCTCCCTCTTTTAACACAATATTCAGTGGCAGAAGCCATTCATCCAGACGTATGTACAGCAGTAACTGCTCTCAGGTTATCTGATTTTAAGGCTTTGAAGAATTTTTTTTTAGTATTTGAGGGTCTAACCAATGACAGCTGAGGAAGTTAACTGAAAAACATGACAACTTCTAACTTACACAGCTAAAACAAAAACTCTTGCAGCAACTGGTAGGCTCTGGGGGAGCACTGGTAGCATAAGCACCAGCTCAAACCCCTGTTTTTCTTGGGCAAAACATCAATATTTCTCTTTTCTGTATGCTTGTGAGAGCTGTCACAAAACTGTAAGCCTTCAAAACCCACACCAATCACTTATAATGAATCAAGCTTTTATATTTGCTTATCTTTGCAATAAAGAGCTTTTTTTCCCTTCTTCAGAAATGTCAGCTGCCAAATTTTTGCAAGAATTCTAAACCCACATTAAAGCCTCCCCCCACCATGCAAAAACTTTTGATAACAAGCATGCTCGCATGGCCCAGATGAGCCGTTCCCTTCTAATTTTTAATTAAAAGGAAGAGATTGAAGAAAAGTGATGGTTCAGGAGAATGAAAGAGGGACCTGGCTACAGTCCAAGGCCTGAGTCACAAGTTCAAATCTCTATCTTCTGCCTTGATCCCATAGCTCTTTTGCGTACTGACAGAAAACAGATACGTGGGTTTGTTTCCAATTTATAGAAGGAGCTGTCTCAGTTTAGAATCATGCCCGGTCAGCTTAGTGGAGGAACCAAAGTTATTTTAACTCCTTCCATGCAGCGATCCCATTCTTAAGCTGCGCAGGTTCCTCTTAAACACATGCAGGTGGTAAGACCATTATTGGTTGGAGTTGTGGGTGGGCTTTGACTGACTTTGCCCAACAGCAGTGGCCTCCCACAGAGGACACATACCCCAGCCCCAAACCTGTTTGTGAGGCGCTCCCAAAGTTCAAAGGTATGCAGGGGGCCAGCAGTCACCAACTTTAGTGGGCTACAAGGCCATGAGCTACAACGTGCTCTTGGCATGTCCTGGCCACCCTTTCTCTCTCCCCCCACACCCCACAGAGCCGCCGGGCACTCACCAGGACGAAGGTTCAGGGCGACCTTCTGAGGCGTGATCTGCGTGACGTCCAGGTGGGTCTGGCCGGAGCCCTTGCTGCTCAGGGGCACGTTCTGCACCACGCTGATGCTGCTGCTGGGGTTCTCGACGGCGCCGGCACAGCCGTTCGCGATCAGGTTCTGCAGGAAGTCGCACCGGGACGTGATGGACTTCGTGCTGCCAAAATCCTGGGGGGTGAAGAAGGGACAAAGAGGAAGTGGAGGGGAATACATCAATCCCACAGCAGGGGCTTTGTTTTGATGTGCTGGTATCTAACAACTGGGCGATGACAAGGAGAAGCTGGTGTCCTTTGTGGTGACTGTACTTGGAAGGAGCCAGCACTGAGCCTTGAGCCTTCCAAAATGATCAACCAAAAAAGGAAATTCTATGAGGATTTGAATTTGCTTGCAGAGCACTGAAACAAAAACCTAAGCCTGTGTTTTCAGCCCAGCCACAGCAGCAGCACCTGTTCCCAGCTCTGGCCACAAGAGAGCAAGGCAAAGCACTCGGTTTGCTACAGGGACAGCCCATTGCCATCCCTATTATTTTATGCACATGCATTGTCTCAAAGGAGCTGTGCAAAAGACAGAAGAAGGGACAAGGAGGTAGCACTGAGGGAAGCAGGAACCCACCAGCCCAGAGAGGGCCCAGTGAAGAAGTGAGGCTGGGTCGCTCCCTCTTCCCCACGTGAGACACCGCACGTCCCCGCACAAGCACTGCATGGAGAATAAGGGAGGTAGGAGAAACTTCGTGGGAGCTGGTGAAAATGCACTCTGTGCCCACCACAGGCAGTCAGGCACAGGCAGCAAGGTGCAGGCAGTGGCCCACTCCCAAAGGATGGCCAGGAGTCTCCCAACACCCATCCCAGAGCTCCAGCCCTTGCTGCGAGCCCCATGCGTGGTGCACAAAGCAGCCTTGTGCAGGGCAGCACTCAGGAACAGCCGGGAACACAATGCAGCCTTTTGCAAAGAGCCTGTTTGTTAGAATGCCTTTTTTTTTTCTCCCCAAAAGTGCCAAAGGGAACAAGTCACATGCCCAAAACTTACTGGATTTTCAGCGGTCGATTCCTACTTATTTCTGCACTACAACAATAGAGACACCCCTCTTCAGCTCCAGGGCTGAGGGACTAATACGACATGAAATAATGCAGAGAAGATGCTTGCAGCCATGCCAGCCCCTCCTTCAGCTATTCAGCCAAAACCAGTGTGGGGCTGAATAAACCTCACTTATTGCTGAAACTCCAGCATGGCAGAGGACAGGAGAGACTTCAAGGAGGGAGAGGCTCCTGACAGATCCTCATGAAGTGATCTCCAGGGGTCCCTCAAGGACAAGCTTGGATACAGGGCCCTGGGACAAAGACAGAGGCTTCCAGCTGCATTTTTCTCACTACAAGGTCCCAATGCTATTTGAAAAATGAGAGATTTGCATTCCAGCATCCAGCAGCAGGGTCCAGCCAAGAAACCACGACGGCACATCAGATGGATACAAACACAAATTTCTTGGAACGCGTCGTGTAAACAGATGATCTTCCAAAAAAGGAGGACTGGGACTATTTAAATCATCTCCAGCCTGACAGAATAAAAATCAGAATCCCTCACAAAACTGAAAACAACGCCCAGCCTTTCAGAACCGCACATTTCAGGCAGCCTTGGAGAAAAGTTTCTCTCGGATGTGGTTTTAGCTGAAATCAGCAAAAAGCTGGTGGAGTCCAGGTGTGCTCCTCAGCCTATGCACCCAGCAGCAGGGTAGCCAGGGGGAGATGCTCTCCTACTCTCCCAATACCCAGACCACAGCTGCAGGTGAACACCTCTGCCAGCTCCTTTCTGCTGCCACCTATTAGAAAGGACACTCAAAGTGTTGCAAAAAGCATTCCAAACAGCCCAGGAGTGCAGCTGGGGGAACTTTTAGTTACTCTCGAGTAATTAACATTGGAGAGAAGCATCCAAACAGGACAATATTGAGGGCTGCTTACATAACTGTAGCTTCTAGCAGGTGTTTCCAAGCCATCCCAGGGTCTGCTCCAAAGACTCCAAAGGAAGTCCAGGAGGTCAGAGGAAAGCCCCTACACAATTCATAGGTCAGCAGTGCCTTTGCGCTCCTCCAGTCCCCATGTCCCCCTTGCTTTAGCCCGCTATTTTTTCTAAATTTTCTTCTAAAAAGGTCCAGAGGATTTGCCAAAGGGCAGCAATTGCTAACCTGCAGCTCCAATCAAATCCAGCTATTTCCTTGTTCTGCAAAAAGCCGTATTACCCGAGGTGGAAGAAAATACCCACCCTCAGGTGTGCAGATGTCCGAGGGGAGGGTGGTGCAGCTCAGCACCCAGAGGTGCAGGCCTGACCCCTACTTCGTCTTGATTTCTTACCCAGGCAGAGTAACACTGAGCGGGGAGGGTGACAGTGGCTTTGGGAAATTCCCAGCAATCACCACTGCACCCTGCAAACAAACACCCAAGCTGCACCCACAGGTCAAAACCCAAAGCCAAAACTGGGGCTACCAGTACCATCCAACTCTAGTGCAAGGTTTTCTGTGACAGAGAAAATCAAGGCTCACTGAGGTTCAGTAAAGGGAAAAATGATGAGCAGACCTGGGGAATAGAGGGCATTGCACAGGCCCAGACAGCTCATGAGAAACCACACCAAGAGGCAGCCCCACAGCAGCTCAGACACAGCACGTTGGCTCAAACCCCTATTTTCCCCAAGCACAGGACACCCTGGGGCTAGTCAAGCAATTCAGCGTGCCCACATATCTGCCAATAGTCCGCCTGCAGGCCTGCTTGGGCAAGAAAAGCAGCAGATGCCCCTCACAAGGGGAACCACCCCAAAGTTCGCTTGGTGCCGCAGAGGAGCACGGTGGAAGATCCCCCCGGCCCCGTGGGTAACTCGGGCTGCTCCAGCCCCCGGGCACGCCGTGCTGCGGCCTCGGGGCCAACGAGCTCACAAAGGCCAATGCACACAAGCAGACAGAATGAATGGAGACAACAGCGTGACAATTACATGCTCATCAGTTTGACAGTTTTAAGACAAATTGCTTGGTTCATGCTATAAAAATGGAGAATAGCACTCACTGTATCTAATATCTAGTTCCTGACTAGGCATGTCCCTACCATTCAGCCCATCCTGTTCTCTTTTGCTGAAGGTCTCAATCACGTTTTGCTTTAATCAATCCAGTTCTGCATTAATTCAGTCTGAAACATGCCTGCTTTCTCCATTAAAAAAAAAAAAATCAACCACCACACCAAGCCCTTGACATGTTCCCTTTAGAAACATACTTGATTTTCTTTCCTCTTTCTCTAGGCTTACACTTCTGAGATGGGAGAGGATGGGGTAAAAGCACCTGCTGGAAAACAGAGGGTGCCACTGGGGAAATTTCAGTTCACTTACTCCAAAAGGACATTTCAGTTTAACTAATGTGTATCTCTGGTTTCCATGTACACACATAAATGCATCCACATGGGTAATGGACAGATGAGCACAGATCATCCACCCAACAAACACACCTAACAAACAAGAGGAGCCACTGTGCACTGGTACACTGCTCCCCAAAGCAGCAAAAAGGAAAACGTAATGCTGAAAATTCCCCCCAATCTGGTACTCCCAAATGCACTTTTAAAGAGCTTTTCCCCCTGCAGTCACCCCAGGAAGGTTTATCACAATCACAACCCCCACCTGTCTATCACACCTGCCCCGGCAGCTCAGAGGGCAACACAGAAGCCACTTCCAGAGCTGCCTGTTCTCCCCAGCAAACCCAACAAGTCCTGCTCAGCCTGGGCAACCAGGTGCCACTGCAAAAAATTCAACAAACATCCTCTGGTCCCACACACGGAAACCAGGCTGCCACAGAGATGCAGTAACCCCACAAACCAGTGTGCAGTTTCCAGTTAGAATATTTTACCAGCACCATGTCAGCAATTCCTCATTTCCAGCTTGCAGATTCCTCAATTCCAGCACAGATAGAAAGGCTGCAGCAGTCTCCATCACCTCAAGAGTCATTCTCCCTCAGAGAGTCCTGTTTCAAGGCATGCTCAGGTGATGGTTAAGGCCACATATTCTCACCTCCTCTTCTAAGTGCCACTGAAATCACCACTTCTGAGGCCTGCACTTTCAAGGAATTCTTCCACGAGCCAACAGAATCGATATCTGCTCCCAAATTTCCAAGAGCCCAAAGACTTGTGGTTAGCTCAGCAGCTCCTGGAGGCTCTAGGGCTGCTGCACACCAGAAACTGCTATCATCAGCTCGTCCATCATCACCCTTTGGATGTGAACAGAGATGCTGAACACAAGCAGAAGTGAAAAGAAGTCCAACCAAGCCAGGGGACGTGATGCATCCTGTACTAACAGGTTAGGAGGTGGCAGTCACGAAGTGAGAGCACCTTGACTGCTCTGCTGTAAGATCTATCTGTACACATCCCCTTACCCTCATAATTCAAGGCAATGTAAATTCAAGGGACCTTATCCCTCCTGGGAAACTACTGGGATAGGGCTCCCAAAGAAACAGGTATGATGGTACCACCGAGTGAAATTATTCCCCAAATATTTCCCCAAACTAAATACAAGAAGGTATATGTATACAGAAAGATCAATTATATATATAACTACACAATGCAATTATATATAAACTGTACAATGTGTATATATAAATACATAAAAACCATTTAACAGACATCTCTAAACATACTGTATCCATTATATATAGAATTGTACTACATGTACTGATAGACTTCTACTATATATATTATAAAATACATATAGTGTATATATATATAATAATGAAATTATTAATTGTTGCTTACAAAGACGATATAAGCTGGCCCAATTTGCTCCCAAACCTGTAAAATAAATGCAAAGGGAGCACAAAGTACACACAAATCAGCTGACTGAGGCCCTACCACAACACAGCTGCCATCTGTGGAACCCATTCCAATATCTTACTCCTGATATTTAAAGAGCAGCAGAACTATAAAATTTGACTGGCATATATGCACCCAGGAAACAGATAGCAAACCACAGCCAATGGAAGAAGCTAAGGAAAACACATTAAGAGCTATTTAATAAACCTGACTAGGCTGCAGCAGAGGGAGGGGGAATGAGGTGGTGAAATGACTATGAAAATAAGAAAGATATTATAGTTTGTAATATTACTTTAAAACTTTCTGAAGTTGAAAAACTCCAGGTATCTTTTGGAATCCCATTACCTCACGTGATGATGTCAGCTAAAGTGAAATAATTAGTTTCAAACAGTAGATTCTAAAAAAAATACAAAAAATACAGAATTAGAATAAGAACTTGCTAAGTTTTAGCATGTAATGGGAACAGCAGCTTTTAAACACTGTAGCTCTTGGAACAAAACACCTTGAACTGTGTATTTTTAAACAGCTGCTGCAGGCTAAAGGTCAGGAAGTATTACAGGACTTCCCTGTAAACACCCATCTTCCTCCTTGGCCCCACCATTCCAGTTAGGAATTTTCTTTTTCTTTGGTAACTATCCTGTTTGCATGATAAGAGCCAGGCTGCAAGTCCCATTAGTACAATTAGTGGTCACAGTGACCACCAGATAAACATTTCCACTAGCAGCATTCTGCAGAAAGTTGTCTTTTGATGCCAAGTAAAAAAAGAAAAAACAGTAACAAAAAAAGCACAAGCTATTGGGTACCCATAGCTTAATAACCAGCGTTCCTGGATCCAATCTCACCACCACAGATTAGCTGGCTGGAAGAGGAGCTCTTACAGCTGTTTACAAGATGTCTCAGAAGCAAGATCTATTGCTTTACCCTTTCCCTTCTGCGCACCAATTGCCTCGCTGGAAAAAAACAACCCATGAAAGCTATTACACTGTCAGGCAGCGTGGAGTTTGTAGCATCACCAGGTTTTCCCTGGAGAGCTGCAACTGTGCTTACCAGTGAAAAATCCAGTGAAACAGACCTGGAGAGCCAAAGGCTGGGGTACCCCCCCAAGACCCAGCCAAAGCAGAGGGACTGGAAGCCACCTTCACCCCACATCCATCTCCATCCCCAACCCCATCCTCTGCCCTGGAGCTGGGAGCTGCCCCAGGCAGGCCTGGCAGGAGGAGGGATGGGAGCAGCAGAGGGGACAGAGCCTGCATCCTCAGCTCAGCAACACCAGCTGCAGCTGGAAGGTGAAGTGAGTGCTCAAAAAGGGACAGGGATGGCCCCACTGGAGGAATAAGGGTCAGCAGGGAACAGAACAGCATCACCACTGGCCATGCCCATTGAGAGGCTCAAGATCATCCACTGCTCTGGGGTTCTCACATTCCAAAACTGGTTCCTGACACAACAGCTGTGCCAGCCTGTTTTTCAGATTTTTCCATGAATCTGAAAGCATCCATACTTCTCTCCTGAACACCTAGGATAGGCACTAAGCAGGCAATTGCTTTCTATGCATCAGACATTATTAGGTCTTTCACACACCTTGTTCTCTAGAAATTGTAAACCTACTTGATAAGACATATTGGAATATATATGTGTATATATATATATATATATGTGTATATATATATATATATATAAACATATGAGCAGCCCCTAGGGAGCAGGGGGAGGTATTTGCAATTCCTCACAGACAAGGAGGCACAATTGAATTATGAGTGAGCAGCTTCAGCATCAACACAGGGATGTATTTTCCCCCTGAAGTGCTCAGTTACTCTGTGCACCTCATGGCTCCAATGCCAGAAGCATGGGTCACCCCCCCACCAAAATGACACAATAGATGCAGAAAGGGGAATTATCTTTGTTACAAACAAAGAGCCCATGCCAGGCCACGCGACAAGGGACACGTAGCAGGACACTAGCCAGGGGCTTGGGGCTTTTCAGGGAGAGCTTTGGAGGAAGGCTCCCTGCAACACAGAGCCCATGCAGGGACCCAGTATCCACCGAAAACAAGAAGGTAATTGAAGGGACAGAAGGACTGAAGGAACAGTGCTGCTCTGTTGAGGGTGTGTGGGGGGCAGCGGGGTCAAAGACTTATTTCCTATGATGTCAAAGAGCTGAGGAGTCACATACACCCAAAATACACTCGCCATGGAGCATCCTCTGCCCTCACTCACTCCTTATGGCATGAGTGAGGAACAGTAAAGGTGAGAAAAGAGTTCCCTTCCAGCACTACAAAAAGCATGAAAGATAAACGAGGTGGGCCCACCTACCTCCTTGGAGCACCAGGCACACTTGGGATGGATGAGGAGACATTCTTCACAGGACGTGGCGCTTCCACTGGTGCACAGATTGAGACCTTCAGCAAGAGAGAACAGGATGGGCTGAACGGTTATTCCACTCCAAAACAGTGTTTAGGGGGGTTCTGAGAAATTCTTAATGCTAAACACACTGTAAATTCAAACAAGAGCAAATAATCTGCTGGGAGCCTAAAAGGCAGTAGAAGCTGTAAATCCCTCTTCACATGCAAGGAGGTCTTGTTTTCTTTTCCTTCCCTAAGGTAAATGAAAAGGACAGAAACCTGTTTGGGGAGGCTGAGAAAGCCTAAAATATGACTGAATATGGTGATTTTTCTTTACTCTTTTTCAATGGTGTCTGGTTAATCAAAGAGTCCAGCTACTCATCCACCTAATCAAATACTCCCATTGCTGTGGACAGAAGGCAGTAACTGTTTGACCAGTCTGAAACACAGAGCTGACTGTCAAAAAGCCCCTGAGGTGCTGACTTTTAAAGTCACATCTTCAGGCATATCTTCTCATTTTTTCTAACTGAATATAAAGGGGGCCCTCTCCCTATAATTTTCATATTAAAGCACTCTTGAAATGTACTCATCTCCCCTTTCCACACAGGTGATTCTCACAGTGGACTCATGTTACAGCAAAGTGCTTTTATTTTACTACACGAGACATTTCCACAGGATATCCAGGTTAAGCCTGGCAGTGTGTTTGCACTGGGACACATCCAAGGCAGCAGGGGTGGAAGACACCGAGGGCTCTCCCTGCCTGTGATCCCAGCAGGGGCATCAGCCAGGCTGATGCTCTTTGCTCGTGGATTGCTGGTGTGCGGCAGCACAAGGGGTCCCCAGCAGGTTTCACTCTCAAAATCCACAATTTGCGCTTTGGGCTTTAAAAATGAAGTGCAACCACACAAGTAAAGCCGAAGTAGACATCAATGGTATGGGCTTTGAATGCAGCAGCTTGTTCAAGCATGCCTGTGGCTATGAATGTGCCCTTCCATGCCACTGATGGCCCAGCTCCCCCGGGTGCAGCTATTAACTTCCACTGTCAATAAATGATTAAAGAAATCTTCAACTGAGGTTTCAGCACAGAGGCTGCACACTCCAAATGAAACGCCTCAGGCTAGAACTCCCAGTCTGCTATTTTTTCCAACCCAAATGTCAATAAAAGCATTGTCAGGCCTCTATTTTCAGCCAGTTGCATCTGCAGATACCAGTGCACCACGCTGCTACTGGGTGTGATCTGCAGATTCCACAGATTTGCCAATAGCTGCTGAAGAGTCCCATGAAGTTTTCTCCTGACCCAAGAACTTTCTGCCACGAGAGCTTTGGAAGAAGGATTTTTGCTGTATCCCATGTGAATATTGCACCAAGAAATGGAGAGCTGTGGCTGCCTGGGTTGCTCCCATAAGGGGCTGAGCTGTGAGCACAGGAAGCAGTGAATCAAGCTGGACAGCTGCAGGAAAACCTAGCGTGCCCTGGACTAAAAACAAAAAGAGGATAAGTAGGTCCTGTCAGTCATTTTCAGTCATTGCAGAGGCTTGACCATGCCAGAGCCCTGCACCTCTGCTGCCCACAAGGTGGTTAACTCTAACCCCAGAGAGCCAAGCCCTGCACTCTCTCTATGGCTCTCATTCAGACAGGCTCCCTGGGCTCATTCATACCAAACAAGAGCCTTCTTAAGAGTGTGGGTTTTTTTTTTCCTTCTGGCTCTTACCACATCCCCAGGCATTTCATTCCTTGTTAGCATTCAGAAGTTATATTCCAGCTCTTGGACATTGCAAGAGCTCAAAACATAAATAGGTAGTATAAAGCAAAATGTAACTTGTTCAACTGAGGTAAAATTTAGACAATTAACAATTTAGCAATTAACACTTGTATTTGCAAATCCTACAACGTGGCCCAAAGCCTCTCCTTGAGAGCTGCTGCTCTGGCAGCTGTGCACAGGGTAACCCAGAAAAATAATGGGCTTTACGTAGCAAATACTTGCATTCATACCCTGGCTACCCAGGCCTGGCTCTCCCAAGCTTCACTTGCCCATCTGCATGGAAATATTTACTTCCAGACTGCTGGATTTTTGAGGGTTTACTTAGTCACAGTAATAGCTGAATGAAAACCAAGGTCTCCTCCTTCCCCTGCGTGCCATGACCAAAGCAGCCCACACTCCTGTGGCCAGCCATGGGGTGACATTCCTCACGGTGGCAGCTTTTGAAGTTTCCAAGCATGCTTTTCTTTCCACTCTGCAGCAACACTAAACCATTTCCAGCATTGTTGTGAAAACAGAGCTTTGTGAAGCCCTCCAATTTTAGACTGAAACCCGAGCTTTTTAAGTTGGGGTAGAAACACACAGGATTTTTCCAGATGCAAATCCTTGCTGCGCTTGATTCAGTGCAGTCTTTCCTGAATCAGGCAGAGCAAGGACCTGATGATGCTCATGCCAGTCCAGGTCCTTGCATATGCTGGGGCAAGTCACCCAGTGAGACTGCAAGGAACTCAGTCTGCTCTTTGGAGTGTGATACATTTAATGAAACCACTCCTGAAAAATCAGCTAAACTTCTTATAATGGGGGAAATTCCATCCAGGATTTAGCCGGGATTACTCTGGAGGTAAATAATCCACCCCCATGGATTGCTGAGCTGCACAGCCCACATACAGTCCTTCATACTGATGCCACTGAGTCCTAAGCCCTGAACTCTTATTTATTTTTGCACAGTAGTGCCCAACAAGCACGAAGAACATCTCCAAATGACATCCTTCCCTTGGACTGAGCTGCAGGAAAGCCCAAAAAAGCAGAAGACAGTGTATCCCACTAGACAGCAGAGATTTTATTATATCAAACTACAGATGGAGAGCAAGATAGGAAACTCTGATGAAAGGTACTCAGCAAATTTACTCATAAAGATGCTCCAGGCAATCAGACCTCATTTTAAACCTGTTCTGCAAGAAATCCTAGTTTAGGCAGCTCCTCAAATAGACGTGAATGTACTGGCTTGCTTAGGGAAGACAGAGGGGAAAAATAAAAAAAGAAAAAAAAAAAGTAAAAAAAAAAAGTGATGCACTTTGTGCAGCTAAGCATGAAAAAAGAGCATTTCATTTGTGCTTGCAATAACCAATCTAAGAGACTTGTCCCCGAGATGTCTGCTGCAATACTGAACCATCAATTCAGGGATCAGACACACACACACAAAAAAATTAGTTAAGAAAACCTCTTCTGAGTTATGTGCCACAGCACTCTGCGAGATGAGCCTCTTCTTGAGATTACTCATTAAAATATCAAGCACTGAGTGCAAGTACTGGAATGGTGGACTTAGGCATTTTGTGGGTTTCCTTCTTATAAAAAAAGTCTCCCCAAGCGCTCAGAGAAGAGGAAAACCCTATTTCCAGTACTGCTGGAGCAGAGTTACAAACTGCTCTGCAGTTCACGTGTGTGTGGAAACCAGGAGCATCCCCCCGGGGGACAAGGACCTCTCTCTCTCTGGGTGCCACGCAGACGAGGGGGGACAGTAAAAGGTGCAAGCGAGGAACGCGACAAGGTGCGAGCGTGGAGACCGGTCACCGGCAGCCTGTGTGTGGCTTTCTGCTGCTACTCCTCATCCCATCGATTAACACACAGCGCCCAGGCAAACATCCCGGGGAAGTGCTTATCCCTGAACAGAAGTGGCTGCAGCCGCTTCCATTAGGAATATGTATATATAGAGCGAGGCACATAAATAGCAGTTCCGTGCTTTTCAAGGCGAAGGTGTAACACCCCGCGGACGCAGCCCCGCAGCGCTGCCGGAGCAACCGGGGGCACGGCGGGCGGGGGCCGGGGCGCAGCGCCGTGCCGGGGATGCGCGGAGAACCCGGCAGCGGCCACCCCCGGGCACGGGGACAGCGGGGACAGCGGGGACAGCGGGGACCCGCGTACCGCCGGCTGCGGGGCACGGCAAAGCGGGCGCCGGGAGGAGGCACCGCGAAGGGGGGCGAGAGGAGGAGAGAACGCAGACGGTAACAGAGAGTCCCGAGGCGGGTCTGGGGGACAAGCCGCCTTCCGGAGCGGCGTTCGCAGGGCCCGGGACGGCGGGAGCGGAGCGGCCCTTACCTCTGCCGGGCTGCAGCGGGGCGGCCAGGAGGAGGAGGCGGAGGAGGAGGAGCGGGGGGGGCCGGCGGGCGGCGGCGGGGGCCGGCAGCCCCCCTCGGCGGGGCATGGTGCGGCGGCCGGGGCGGCCGGGCTGCCCTTCCCGGCCGGGCCCTCCCCGCCGCCTTTTGTGCGGCCGCGGCGGCGGCGGCGGCGGCGGGAGGAGGAGGCGGGGGCGGCGCCGCGGAGCTGCCCGGGGGCGGCAGGACGGGACGGGGCGGCGTGCGGGTCCCCCCGTCCGTGCGCCTCTCCGTGTGTCCGTGGGTCTGTGCGTGTGTCTGTCCCGCTCCCGAGGGTGCGCTGCCGCCTCCCCGCCCCGTGCAGGGAGGCGTAGCCGCGTCCGCCGCGGGAGCGGAGCGGGACCCGCGGGCACGGCCGGGCCCACGGACGCGGGACACGGACACGGTCGCGGACAGGCTGCCTCTGCAGATGCACATGTCCCCGCAGGGACAGCCACAGCCGGACACGCAGGACGTGGGCAGTCGCACGGACACAGGCACGCACACAGATGTACCCGCAGGCACAGGAGGAATGCGCGCCCTCGCTCGCAGCAGGGCTTGCACTCATTCCCCGCGGGTCAGTGCCTGCTCTTACGTGGCATTTTTCCTGCTTCAGGGATTTTCTCTGTGCAAACAGACCGCGTCTATTTGCTGAAGGGCTCATTGAGCCCGGGCAGCGCTGCACTCGCTGTCTGGCGGCTTTTTGGCACGGTCCACGCCCCCACCGCCTGGGACATCAACACTTCAGATCGAAAGGAAGCATCGGATTTATAATCGTGTTTGGGTTGCTGGAGAGTTTTCCTCATTCTTCTGCTTTTAAAATAAATCATAGATCATCCCTAAAGCTGATCATTGATTTTAAAAGCAGTTTATAGTAACAGGTAACTTACCCATGACCTGCAGACCTGCATGACATCCTCATGTCTACTAGATCTCACCATCAGATTCTGCTTAAAACGCATATGTTGTGTTGCTGTTCTCAGACAGAAGTGATTAACTGTAATTCCACCTGCCAAAATGTCGCCTTACCTGGATTCCTTTCCAACGTTGCTTTCACAAACCTTGCTGATTTCTTCTACCCCTTCATACCCCTGGAGAAACCAGGTTTGGATTTAAAGTGACTATTTGCTGTTTTAGGAAATACACACCTACAAAAGTTGTAACATTCTAACTGTTTCGGTGCTGCTAAATTAAACTTAGTCCTGGCATGGCTGTAGGAGCATCATAACCATACTGCTTGCAGCCAGTGCAAAAATATCACTAAATGCCGCATCAAAACCTCTGCCATGGTGGGAGTGTGGTATGTGGGACAGGCAGTAACCTACAAGCTGCCCCCGAGCTGTTGGCTGTGCATGGGGAAAAGGACAGGATCACCTCTCCGTTATCCCAAAAACGTGAGGTGCATGCTGTCATCCTTTATTAATAATAAAATTAATAATGGCCACGTTGGGACTGACCTGGACATGCAAGATGTGGTGTATGGGGACTTCGAAGCAGGTTGTTCCTCTGTGGAATATTTTTAATATTCCTGTGAAAAAAAAAATTTAAAAGAAAGTGAAATGCAGATCCTGCACTTGCAAGAGATAAAGTACAAAATATGAGCATTACTGCCCAGAGAAGCCTTGTGTAGACCTAGAAGTCCCTCCTTGGATCTCCTGGGCATGCCCAAGTACCCCTAGAGACAACTACAACTACAAATATCCGTGGACAGACTGATGTTTGAGAGCTTTAAACTATTCCTGGTTGTAGGAGCAGGGAGACGCTCATCCCTTGTCCGTGTGTCCTGCCATTCTGCCCCAAAGAGCAGATGCACAGGGGCAAGTGGTGAATGAGCAAGGGGTAAAAGGAGAAGCAGGGGCATGGAGTAAAGAAACTACTTGGAGGGAAGGAAACTACTTTTTGAGACTCTGCTGTGGCATCTCAAGGAGCAGAGAAGAGGGCTTGAGGAAGCAGACAGTACTTTCAGAAGGAATGTGTTGCAGCAGGACCAGAGCCAGGCGAGGCGTAGGAGCTCCCCAGTCACTGGTTATATTTAGCTGGGCTCAGCTGAGGCCGAGCTCTCTCTGTCTGCAGGCGCCTGTGGCACTGGCACGAGCACCTGGTGCTCGCTGTGCCCAGGCTGTCCTCATCCCACAGCCCCCATGAGAAACCCCCACAAGAAGGGGGAAGGTCAGGAGGTGCTACTACACATTTTATGAGCAGTAAGATGTTGTTGATGCTCAACATCTGCTGTCAGTCTTCATGTTTTTCAAGCCAAGCCCGTTGAAGGTCCCACAAAGGCACAGGAGGTTTATCTCATCCCAGTGTAACACCACTGACCCACAGACCACAGTGTGGTGTGTACAGGGAAAGACCCCTGGAGCCACAGGGGAGGAGGTGCTGTGGCTTCCCTGATGAGAAGAGTGTTAATACCCTTCTCTGAAGCTGGTACTCTTTTCTTGCCCCACATGCAGCAGCAAAAGGGGATGTAGTTGTACTAATGGCCAAGTGAGCAGCTGTAACACCAAGGGGGAATTTGTGGTGATCATGAGGTGGGCAGCTCAGCTCCAAAGAAAGCAGACAGCCTTGTGGCCCTGAGGTTGGCCACAGACCAAGAAATGAGGCATGAGCAGAGGTAATGTGTGGCCTGAAATGAGATCCGGAGAAGGTGTTGGTATAAAAACTTCCCGCTCGCAGGTGACAATGTGTCCTGGTTGTTTTTCTGGAGTCAGGCATGGGATGGCAGTAGATGCCCCAAAAAAAGATTGCCTTCATATATGAAACCAGATAACCCCTTGATCTTCTTCCTGGTATTCCCTTGTTCTGAATAAGGGGTTGAGAAAAAAAGCTTGTAATGCCCATGTCTCAGCAAGATTATTGTGTATTCAGTAGAGGATGAGTTTGAGGCAGCACCAAGATTTTGGGAAGAGGGCAGAAAAAAGGGCTCTGTCTCCTGGGGACTGTGAAAGGATGACCTACAACAAAGTCTCCCAGCATCTCCAGGAACAGCTATCACCACATCCTGGGTCTTTTCTCTCTTCACCATCATCTCTCCTGTCTACAAAATGCCATTCTTGAGGATCACATAGTTCATGAGACTGAGATCCCTCAGGCTACTCCAAGTATTTACGTGCCACAGAGGCCCTTAGACTTAGGTTATCAGTACCATTGCACAGTTTTGCTGTAACACAGAGAGGAAAATCCCTGTCTGGAAAGGCCCGATCTTTATGTTCACTTTCTTATCACCTACACTTTAACCAGTGGTTAAAGCAGGACATAAACCCAGGGTATCTGACCTGGGCATGGATTTGAAAGTGATGTAATTATAAGTTGATTCTTTGGCTCTTTTATAATCAGTTAAAACAAATAAAATCCTTTATCTGAGATATTCCAGGTGTTCTACAGATAGGTTTTCATTGTCATATCTTCCTTGGGGCAGAAAGGGTGGATAAAAGCATCTGAGTCACATCTAGATGTCTGCCATGGTACTAAAGAGGTTCTGGATTTTCAGTGGTGATTCCTTCCTCTCTCTGCACCAGTCTGAGGCACTCCCAGGCCCTTGCACCAAGCCACAGCCTGTTCCAGGGTGAAGCTCCACCTCTGCCTTAGAGTTTCACAAAATACAGCCACACTCAGCAGCAAAATCCTGGGACATCTCTGACTTTCTCCCATTTCTAGACTCTGTGGCTCTGATAGACTCCAATAAGTTTAGGTTTGCTACTTCCTAGCAGTTCCAGCTGGAAGAAACATCATCTGTCCGGATGTAACTCATTACAGCCACATTATTTGGTATAACTCATTCAACCACCATATTTGCAGTAAGTTCAGGATGCCGGGCAGAGCTCTCCAGTGTGCAAGAAAGACCAGCAAAGACATCTAAGACTGCCTGTTTCCAGAAGTCAGATGGCTGGATGGGGAATCCAGGTGCAGTCTGGTTTCGGGCACCACTCGTTCACAACAGGTTCTGAGCATCCCTCAGTCCTTTGGTCCAAACAACTCTCCATACAACAAAGGATGGCCAAACTGGAATTCACGTGGTGAAAAAAGTGGACTGATTTATGGTTTTAATAAAAAGGAGTTTTAGGAGAGCTAGGGTCAAACTGGGGTGTAGGATCAGGGATGTGAAATGAAAGGCAAACTCATTTGAACTTTGGAAACCTCCACCATGTTACAAACAGTTCTTGTATTAGGAAAAATCTTCCTTTTCCTTTCCAGGTCCTCACCATGCTGTTTGCCGGTTCCTCCTGGCTGTGCCATGGTGGGAAATAGGGAAGCAGAGATACAAGCTGTGGGCACAGTGCAGCTTTGCCATCCCCACACTGCCTCCTCCCCCCAGTGAGCCCACAGACCAGGCTGTTGGGGTTTTCACTGCCATGGAAAAAGTTTGTCTCCTTCTCTCTTCAAGGAAGCTATTAAAAAAAAAAAATACAATTCACACAAAATGCTTGTTAATAATAGGCAGCTACCACTTGCCAAAAATCACAATCATAAATTTAATCCTATTTCTATTCTCTGGCTAAAGATGCAGCACATATTGCTGCTGCCTGCTATTAAAAATAAATGTTTTTACCATCTAAGGACCAACCTCTGTTCTCAGATCTCTCAAGAGCAACACTCCTCGCAAACAACTCCTGACCTGCTGAACAGCAGCATTGCAACACTTCTGGGAAGTAGAGAACAGCACCTAAAGTGGTTTTGCCAAGTTTTGACCCTCTAATAGATGAAAAAAGGCAGGGTTCAGAATAAATCTCTGAGCTAGTCCATGTCTGAAGCTGCTGAGCTGGAAAGTGAGGGAGGTGCAAGGGAGGTGCAACTTTCCGCATGCCTCTATGGTACATAAAGTTGAGACAGGGATGATGAAGCCAGACCAAATGTGGCCAAGTTTTGGGGTGCCTATAGCCCCTGGAGTGGGCTAGGAGGCACTTGGCTGCCTGAGAGCCTGTTTAAAGGAGGGCTCACTGATGTGGTGAATGAAAAGGGTGATGGATATTTCCAGCCATGAGCTATGCCAAAAAATATGCCCCAATTCCTAGAGTTAAGTAATGAGCCATCAGAGGCGTGGGGATGTACAAGGCTGGGCCACAGGAGAGGGTTAAAAATTGGCGGCTCCGTGGAAACCTGTCTGTGTATCTGTTAATGGTTAGCCCCAAGGAAAACGTGCTCATTAGAAGGTTTTGCCTCCGGTGTGTCTCATCTGCAACTGCAAACAGCCAGCCCCATCTTGTGGCCAGGGACTCTGCTCGGTGCGGAGAGGAACGAGAGGGAGGAAGGAGGGTTTGACAGCCCCAAGGTCCGTCCTCACCACCCTGCGCGGCGGGTTGAAAAATATTCTGTCTTCCTGCATATCTTGCCTCACATAAACTGGTCCCACTTTGGTTAGCACTCCGGGAGAGGCGCAAGAGCCAGGAGTAAATGCTGGATGCATCTGGCAGGGAGTTTATTATAAACGGAGATTCCCTTTGTATGCCTGCAATGTAGGGGAAGCATCATTAAAAAAGGTTTAAAATGTCAGCAGGCAGAGCCAACTAGGCTTGGCTCCACTCAAATCTCTGGCAAAATTCCCACTGAATGGACCAAAAGCTCCAGTCCTAAGCACCTTGTTGAGCACAGTGCTCTGGAGGTACAAACGAGTTTCCAAGGAATTCACCTGGATCTGTGCAGTTTGGACCTCACAATGCCCCATGCAGCTTTTTCAAATCACAGCTGACACCTGGCTATTTAATCACTATCTGAAATAAATCACTGGACTCTGGTTTTTTGCTTATTTTTCTGGCAAGTGGGTTTTGCCCAGCATGATCTTGCTGCAGAATCTGTTCACACCAATCTTGGAAGGACAAAACAGTTGAGAAATGCCAAGAGTCTACGAGGAAAGACCTTGCTTTGAAAAGAATAATAATGTACTGTTACACATGTGCAACACAAGCCCTGTTTCATTTATAGGAATGATATACAGGCCCAGGTCCACAATTCCTCCCCAGAGACCCCTATTCCCATTAATGTCAGTACAAGTTCCGCACTGAAATACCTGCCTGGACTTGACCCCTGTTTCTCACCAATTTAAACATTCCTCTGCTTGAGAGAGGATTAGGAACCTTAGCACTATAATGACCTCTTGAATTCATTGACTGTTCCAGATATGAAACATTTCTTCTTTTAACTTTTACCCTATAAAAGATCTCTATGGATAAAAAAAGAAAAAAAAAAAAAACCAAAAACTTGAGAGAAAGCCTTCCCCCCCCCCCCCCCCCGAGTCTCTTTTGTGGAGCAGACTTTCTTTCCCCAGCTACATCCAGATATCTGTGACTAAAGGAGAGGCAGATATTACGTAATGTTTAACCAGGCTCATGGCTTTTAGCATGAAACAGGAAGAAGTACCACCAGTGAGAGTCACTTGCCCTCCCACCCACCAAGATGTGATGGATGTTACTGTGGGAAGATGTTAATATCACCTTTGAAAACTGGCTGCAAAACAATGACCAGACAGGGAAACCATCTGGGACAAAAGGCCCTCAGAGCACTACCAGGGGTATTAAAGCCTCAGGATAGGCCAAAAAAAAAAAAAAAAAAAAAAAGAAAGAAAGAAAGAAAGAAAGAAAGAAAGAAAGAAAGAAAGAAAGAAAGAAAGAAAGAAAGAAAGAAAGAAATTGCCATAGATGCCCACCAAAAGCAATGTTGGGTCCCTCCATAGTTCTCTCTGGAGTCCTGAGCAGCATTTTTTATTCTTCTCAGTACCCTATTTTCCTTTTCCCACTTTATCTGACCCTGCAAGTCTCCCAGTTCCCCTGGGGAAATCTCTGCCACGTTTGGGCCACCAGTTAGGCAGATGTTTTCTCTCTGCTCCCCTTGATAGCACTGCTCGCCTTGATGTCACCCACCATACTGGGTGCTCTGGGGGCACTGCCTGGGGCTTGGAGGCAGTGTCCAGGGGATTGGGAACGGTGAGAAGCAGGTGAGGCATAGCTCCTTTAGAAGATGTTTTGCTTCCACCAGGAGAGGGAGAGTGGGAGCTGTTGGTCTCAGTTTGCTTCTCCTGGAGAGGAATACACTTTGCTCTCCAGAGGTTGCTCTTTGGAGCCTGTGTGTGAAAGGCAGCATCTTCCAGACTCAAAAGCAAGAAGCATTCTGTATTTTTTCAGCTATCTGCTTGTGAAATTTTCCCTTTTGTTTCTTTTATGAGACTGTTTTTACACAAACAGCAGAGCCCTATGTACAGAACCTTCCTCTGCCTCTGTTTTATGAACAGCCTGGGCATAATTAGGGCATATATGATCCACAATATACATATGCCACAGGCATCACCTTTCAGTCCATGCTGCTGTTGAATAAAACAGGTCAATGCATTCAGAAGCTGAGAAATGTCCCTCTGGTCCAGGGTGTCCCACCAACCCCAGACTGTGCTCCAGCTAGTGCCACAGGACAGACGGTCTTGGGGCCCCAGCTTTTTTTACAGCTCCTTCCTCCAGCACTCCCTCTTCCTCATCCTTTTGTTAGGGGGTACATCTCTCAAGGATGCATTTGCATCCTTGAATTTGCTTAATCTCTTTCTGAACCTGCAGATACAGCATCCACAGCATCCTGTGACAGCAAGTTCACCAACCGTGCCTGTAGTCTTTTTTTCTGTCTGCTTTACGCTGACCTTCTCTAGCACTGTGTACCCCCAGATTCTGGTGGGTGTTTGGCTGCCACTCTGAGTCAAAGGCTTTGGAAACCCATCAGTGATGGCTCAGTGCACCTCGGTGAGTCTGACTGTGCCTGGGAACACAGGTGGGTACCACAGCTCCCCACACCTGCACTACTGGGCTGTGCTGCTCCTTTGGCTCCCCAGGATCAGTGTCTGGTCCCAGTCACTTCACCACTTTTTCTACTTGACCTCATCCCTCCTCTTACGTCAATGAAAGTGACTTCACTTACTCTTCCTTTACTCCTGGTAGCTCTTTACTCTGTGTTGCCCTTCTCCTTCCAATTGTTTCAGTTCTTCCAGCTGATCCAGTGCAGATGGGGAGTTCCCCAACATCTTCAGCTGTAAAAGCAGCCATAAAGTTATCACTGGTTTTCTCTGCTACATCATCATCCCCATCTGCCACTTCTGTACCCTTGTCATCAGCATTCCCACTGATTTCCTAGCTGCCTTTGTGGTTTTGGTGTATTTAAAGAGCCTTTTATCAGCAGCTAGAGCATCCTTGGCAAGGCAATTTACAGATCTTATTTTTAGCCCTTTTTCTTTCCTGTTTAATGGCCACCTGACATGTTTTATGGGTTTCTTTGTTCTTAGACCACTTTGGGCTTTTAGTGTTGGGTTGGGGGATTTTTTTTTTTTTTTTTTTTGACAAGCTGCTATAAAAAATCAGTGTTTTCAGCTCACACCTCAAAACCTGGGAAAGATCAATTTAATGCTGCTGGGAACCCTTAGTAAGCAAAGCTACTCTCTCACCCGCCCCCCACCAACACCAGACACATGGCATTGAAACAGAGAGCATTACTGGGCTAAAACTAAAAGGTTGAAGGATGGGAAATTTGGATAAAATAGCAATTGATGACTTTGCAATTGCCAAATTTGACAAATGACAGTCCTCATCTCACAGGAGTGACAGATGAGGCAGCACTAGGCTTGCCTTGCTGTAGATTGTGGGTTATTGTACCACAAATTACCAACAGGATCCTCTGTCTCTGGGTTGTATCAAGGTCCAGTCACCTTCCTGAGCCTGGGATGAAGGTGAGGTCCTCTCTCCAAAACCAGCTGGAAAAAGTCATGTTCACCATGACACCCGCCTGAATCCCTTCAACCTTCACCTGAGTTTTCCCAAGCACTCTCCATACCAGGAGCTTCTGTTGGGAAGCCATTCCTACTGAGGAGGTGAAAACTTCTTGCTAGAGGAGAGGCTCCTTTTCCCTTACCCCTGTCCATCCTGTTGGAAGGAGTGTTGTCATTCACATTGAAAACAGCCGGCTGTCAAACTCAAGGTACACAAGAAGTGAAAAGTCAAGCCCCTTGGTCTGCAGGGGTATCTTACATTCATTTTTCACTTTTACTTGTTTATGCCTCCAGCTTGGCACATCACATGCATGACCTGAGTAAAAACAGTCTCCTGAAGGAAACAAGGGGTGGCTTCCTCCAACAGGCAACCAGAAAAAATTCAAAGTGCTTCCTGCTTTCAGGCCTGAAAGGTGCTGCTTTCACGTGGAAGTTTGGATGCTGGGCTTTGCTGGGGAATGTGTGGATGCAGAGGTTTAGCTCTCAGTTTTGAGGCTGGTTTCAGATGTAAACAGTGCTAACAGCAGCAGGCCTGATCAACCCACTCATTCTGACCCTACCATCCCATTATATTCCTGAGGTGCAGCTCCTCTAAGGCAGCTGCCCAGACCCAGCTCCTCTAAGGCACCTACCATGCCTCTCCCCTCCCACCCCACATTGCTTGAATATGCTTGGGTATATCTAAATAAATATAGAATGGCATATGACTGAAGCTATCCCAATATTCCCACGCAAGTATGTGTTATAAACAAGCAAACTTCTGTCCCAGCTCCTTTAGCACTGTTTAGCACACCCTTGGCAGACATGCCAAGAAATTACACTCTCCAGCATGACTTTTGGTTGGTGGCAGACTTGAGTGGCGGCCTCTTCCCACTTCCTCTGGGGGTTATGTGCCAGCAGCACACTGCTTCTCAAGGACACACTGCACCTCAAGGGAGAAGATGGATGGGAGAACTCAGGATGCGAAATGAGTTGTGGCAGATCCCTGGAGCCTCTCAGCCTGCCTGCAGGCATGTCCACACTCACACTGACAGTGGGGACCCAACTCGGCTGCTTTCCTGTGCTTACCTGGATTTTGAAGGATGGGCAGCTGAAACAAAGCATGAGTCAAGAGGCAGCAGTCATAAAACTCGACAAAGGGCTACTTTCCATGATCACATTTCCCAGAATAGTCACACACTGCTAATAGACAAACAGAAGTGAAATATCTGGGAGTTTGCCCTTTTGGTACAGAATTCCAGTCCAGATAAAAGAACTGTAGGAGCCTTTGAAATGCAAAAAAAGGAGCAGGCTCGAAGTGGTATCTGATAGCCCCTCCCCAGCACCAGCTAAATGAGAACTGGCTGCAGTTGCAGAAATTAGCTTTGAATTAGAGCAATGAAAATTCCTCTGCAGTTAAATGATGCAAACACCTGACTATTTTTGCTGCTTTTATTACCAGTGATAGCACATGTCGGGATATCACAACCTCCATAAAGTTTTACTGCATTAAAGTTTCTCGTTCAGCATTCAGCTGCATTTCCAACCTCTGTTGCTTTGCAAAAGAATGGGAGATAACACTTAAAAGCCTTTCCACATGCCTCTGTAGCAGGTTACTGTTACATGTGTTTTATGCATGGAGCCAGGCAATTTACCTCAGTGAAAGACCACGATGACCATTCCAGTGGGCTGTTACTGTTGATATAGAAAAACTTTTTTATTCAGCTCCATGTGAGCCCAAGTTTCAGTCTGCCATACTAAGATTGGGAGGAGGAGGTATCCAATCAAAAGTAGCCAGCTGAATGAAGCTGAGTTTCATGACTTCTGGCCAGTTTCTGCCTTCATCCCATCCATTTTCCAGTGTCTAACCAGATGCAAACTTACCCAAAGTGGAGTCTGCATGGGGTTAATAGGGTGCTGCAGACAGCAGAACCTTTTCCTGCTGCTGAAAAGCCAGAAAAAAGGGGAAAAGAAAAGGACTGAGCAGAAGGATTAGAAGCTGGGAGCATCTCCTTCACCCAGGTTATCGTGGAGTGACAGGGCTCAAAGAAAAAGAAGGGGGTAGCAGGCATGGGGGGGGGGGGGGGGGTCACACATTAAATTGTTGGGGGAGGGAGCTTGTCCGGCTGGCAGGGCTTTTCTAGCTGGAGGAAGAAGGGATCTCTCTGCCCTATGTGGGAAGTGTAACCACCGTGCCTTGCTCTGCTCCTCACAGGACACTGCTGTCAGAGGAGAAGGCAAGGAAATAAGACCAAATCCCTCCCCATCCTTTGAACAAGGTATCATGACTAGTTAAACCCAACTAGGCCTGCTCCCCTGGAGCGACGCTGAGCGAGCAGAGATGCACACAGATGGTGGGGTTGGCTGAGGCCTCCAGAACCTGGTCTCTTACAGACCCTGCCAATGGCAGACGCTGTGCAGCCAGGTGACAGCAGCAAAGGGGACAGGAGTGAACTGGAAGAAAAAAATAATGAAACCTCAGAAAATCAACAGAGAGAAAATGACACCTTTTCTTGCCAGCCTACTTCTGAGAAAGCAGGGTCTACCTTATTTTGCTGCAGAAGCCACATAAGAAAGAACGGACTATTTAGGTCCCAGCTTTCAATCAGGTAACTGCAAGTGGGAGCAGGTTTTGATGATGGAGAGACTGGAAACAAGCATCTGCATGGACATCCTGGTAATATCTGCAGCCACACACAGTGTTCTCTACCACGGACCCTCAGACTTGTCATTTAAACTGAAAGACACTTCTTTTCATCTGGGCCATTAACATCTGCCACCAGACAGAGCAGCTTGTCCTACATTTTCAAAGGAGATCCAGCTGCACTAACTACCCAGTTCCCTCCAAAAGCCACCACTGAATATCAGTGCCAGTCTCACAATAAACATTTTAACTTCATTAATACTTAATAACATTTCTGAACTTCTGAGTGAAAGCTGGGTGCTGATGTAACCAGTCTTTGCACACTCATCTCTAAATTGCACAAATTTTAACATAAAATAGTCTCTGGAGTTTTAAAAAAAAACACTTAAATCACTGCGAGGAACATAAGAAAACCTTGGTACTGAGAAAAAATAATGTTTAATAGGAAAAGTTAATCTGCATATATAAAAACAAAACCACAAAATACAACAGAATTAAATGATGCTTTCAATGATTGCAGTCTATAAATATATGTACAGATGTGTGCATGTAAGTATTTTATATAACTATAATATTAATGCCAGTCAATAGATAATGTACACTCATTAAAATGCAGTAAAATATAAATTTTTTACAGACAGATTTATTGACTGTATGTAAGAAATTAAAAAAAAAACCAAACACCAAGCTTATTATCATTCAAACATAAAGACTGCAAAAGAAAGAAATGCTAACACTTTCCACAGGACCTAAAAATGTAAAATCAATGCAGTTTTGCAAGATGAAGCAGAATAGTATTTGTTTGAAGATATTCTATCTTGCCATTGTATTGGGAACGAAGGCTGTGGAAAAGGTCAGACAACTGCCTTTGTCTCACACAACCCATGTCAGCAGAGATTGGAACAGAATGCTTTCAGATGGAAAATATTGGTTGGTTGAGGAGGGTGAAAAAACCTGTATCTAATATAGTAAAGTGAAGCAGGTCAGGTTCTCATGAAAAACAGTTTTCATCTGCCCAAAGCTGTAGTCCAAATTAAGTGAGCACAAATCCAAGTGAAGCTCTGGGTACTGATGTTTTTCAGCATCACACATATTGCCTGGACCATCTTCCAGAACTGAAAACCAGCAGGGTTAAAATCCTGTAATCTTGTGTACATTCACTCTCTTGCCAATGTACTAGCCTCATCAAAGCAGTCTAATGTTTATTGGAGCACACGGGTTCTTTTAAAAGAAGTCCTCTTCTCCCTACTCTCTAACATTTTTCCCTTATTTCAAAGCTGTCCATGATCTCTTTGAAGCAGGAGTCTTCCTCTAGAAAATCTTGAGAATCTGGGGGTTAAGGATTTTGTTGTCTCTTCTGCTGAAGTAACTGCATTGGTGAGAGGCTGTGAAATTCTTTGCTTTGACCCAGTGTTGTGGTGATCATCCATCCTTCTGCTGCTCTGGTCACTCAGTATCTGCTCTGTGTCCTAAAGCCCCTTGGCTCCCGTGATATTCCATACTACAGAGAATTTTTAGACAAGAAAAGAAGAGAAATAAGGACTCACAAAGATCATCAAGTCCAACATTTGCATGAATGACCCACAACCTTGGTGTTATTACCTCAAACTGAGCTAATCTCCAGCCTCTGCTTCCTCCACAGCTCCCTTGCAGAATTCAAGGATAAAATAGGCTTTTTTTTTTTTTTTTTTTTTTTTTTTTAGGTCATGCCTTCCACATAATGACACACCTCTTCTGACCAGGCTCCCCTGGGCCACAGCAGTGCAAAAGCTGTTCTGTATTATTCATGGCACTTCACACCTTTCCCCTCTGCAATGTTGCAGCAGCTGCAGATGCTCTTGCTGTGAACGAGACAGCAGCAGCCAGGTGGGAGGACACAAACCCCTGGGCATCAGTCCCAGCTTAAACTGACTGCGAATCTTGCATGAGGCTGCAGCTGGGAGGTGCCTCTGCAGCACCTGTTGACTCTATAGCAGCCTAAAAGAAACCCAGGTGGTAGCAGCCTGTGATGCTTGCAGGCACAGCTGTGCTGAGGGATGAGTTCGGCCAGCGCAGACAAATATCCTATGATGCAGCAGACCACTGGGCACCCAAGCTCTTGCTTTGACCCTTGCTTTTCACATATTCCTCCTTTGGTTCCAGGATGACTATTGGGGCTTTAGAAAGGCCTTTATGAGTGCTGATCTCTGCATGGAGGAAAATTGCTGTATTCAGACATTTTTTTTTTCAGCTGCAGCTACAGTTGTTTGGGTGCCTTTATACTACTTTGACCTTCTAGTCCAAGGGAGGATGTACAGAGGCGAGCTTAGGTTCCAACAATGTCTGCAGCCCATAATGCTACTGTTCAGGGATTCCGTTCCCACAGGACTGTGTGAAACACTTACCAAATCATCATAATCCCTCTCTGGAAAATGGTCTCTGTTAGTGGGATGCATCTCATAGGGGTTGTTGGGCTGATATCCTGGGTTTGCGTGGCCAGAAGTGGTCTGCACCCTGGGGAACATGGTTGGTCTATCCTCAGAGGTATTAATGTCGGAATACCCTGGCTTTATCAGGCTCCTCTTCTCTGGATTTTGTTTGTGTCTTGCTCTTCAGAGGAGATGAAAGAACAAAGAAGATTTTAAAATACTATTTAGACTACTTACTTATTAAATCCATCTTACTGATTTGTCCACTCCCACCTTATTTTGAATTCTCAGTCCCATTCTGAAGTATGCACAGGTTTTTATAGCCCACCTAGTGCAAAACCCTTATGGTGAACACAAAGCAATGCAGTCTCTATTGAACTTTAAGAATTTCTTACCTGACTGAAACAATAGAGACTGCTATCACTAAACTCAGGATAACTGCTCCAAGCACTGTGCCCACTATTATAAGGATGAGTTCAGTGTCTGGGGGAAAAAAAAACATCAAACAAGAAATGTGTCAATTAATATCTCACAGTGGATATTGAAAAATGAGGGAGGGAGGAAAGAAAGGTAGGAAAGGAAGAAAAGAAGGGTAGGAAAAGGAAGGAAAGGAATTTATTTCCAGGCTCCTGGTGCTTACAACATTTTGTGGACACACAAAGATGTACATTAAGGATCTGCATTAAAGACCATCTCTGTGGATGGCTATTTTGACTTCAGCTCTAATTCCTAATGCTATGCACTGAATGGTTTTACACATAGTTATAGGCAAGGGACAGGAACAGCTAGGAGGATGCAGGGTTTTTTAAGCTCATATTGATGCTAAATTGTGTAGTTAGGTGTCAAATAGGGTCTTCCCATGCCCTAGGCACATAGAGCAACAGAGAAATTTCACTTTTTTTCTCCCTAACATTTTCCTGCTATAAATGCAGAATGGTGGCACCCCTAAAGGCTACTACTTTTTTCGTTGTCTCAGACAGATTAAGCATTATTGGGCATTTTTCAATTATTAGGTATTTTTCAAATTAAAAATCAGAAATTCTTATACTTACTGTCACTGCATTCCTCCCCAGAGTAGCCCACTGGACAACTACAGGAGGGAAAAAAGAAAAAGGGGAAAGAAAGAAAGAAAATATGATCTTTAGGGTCTCTTTTAATCCAAACCATTCTATGCTCACAAAACAGTAGTATATTTCCCCCTTTTGTCAGCAATTTCTCCACAAAGCGTGCTCATTACAGGTTTCTTCTTTAACCTTATCTTAATGTTAAATTATTTACTTTCATTAGAGTGAAACGATCTGAGATTTTCAGAGTGCTTGGTGATCTCAGAACTCAAAATTTCCGGTTCCCAGTCTGTAAAATGTTAAAACGACCTAGTTTTTCTAAAGAACTAAACTTTGCACATCTGAGCCACTTGGAATTGCCATGCAATGTCTTTAACAAAAGCTTCAGTATAAGGTCTATAAGGACTGGGAACTCTATCTTCCTCCCATGGTCGTTTCTTATATTTAAAAAATATCAATTTTATTGTAAGAAACGTTCTGTTTGCAACAGTAATAATTACAAAAAGAGCTGAATTAATGGATATGGGGAGTGAGTGTCTCTATCCACCAGAGTGGAGCACAACCAGTCACTCACTCGGCCTCACCAGCAAACACCGCTCTGTTCTGTTCTGATCTGATCCTGAGCTGACAGAAATAATTTCAGAGAGAAAACCAAGCAGGAACAACATAGGTCTGAAAGTTATCAGGAAACAGTGCCCTCTGACACCAGTGCAAACATTCCAGGGATTAGAGGCACGTCTTGCTCTAATGCCTGTTGCTTACTAAACACTCCAGCACAGGAGTTCCCATGGCTAAGCCACGCTGCTGGAGTAGTTTGTGTTTATGTGGTGAAGTACTTTATCCTCTTCACTGACTCACGGGTGACCCTGGCTCTCCCTGCCTTTCCTCCAAGGCGTTATGAGTGCACACAAAAGACTGATGCCAAGGAGTAAAAATGCCACAGCTCGTGACACCACGGGAGTTTGTCCACCTGCTGTCCCCCTTGGGCACCTCTCTGATTCACCTAGCTGCAGCCTGTTCTTCTGGATTGCAGCTGACCCTGTGACCGACGTTCTTCTCCCCTACCTCTGCCCACAACACAGGAACGCAATAAAAAGCCGAGTACTCACGCCACACAGCTTCCAGAGTCCTTTTTAAAGTTAGTCATGCATTTGCATGTTAGACCCTCTTCTTCATTTACACAGTACTTGTGTCCCGCTGCAGAACAGCTTTTACTGCAAACTGTATTTTCAGGGAGAAAAACATGTGTGAATTGTAGATAGGAGATTATTTTATTACTCTGGAAACATGCACACCCCCCTCTCCTGTGCTTTAAAGCATCAGAATGGCTTTTTTAGGACGGTACCTACGTAAAACAAAAACTGAAATATAAAATCACAAAACCAGAAGTAAACAGGCTGTGTTTAAAACCATCCAACTTCATTAGAAAGGAAATCTGGCTATGCTGCACCTTCCACAGGCAAGCAATGGCCTGAAGTTTGATCTCACAGTAGATGATCTGCATGGCAAGCTGTATCACTTTAAGACAAACATGGGACCACAAAGGCCTACACTGGATCACATCTCACTAGGATTTATTGCAACCAGTTTTCATAACTTTATCATAGATTTTTTAATTATTTGTTGTTTTTCTTAAAATCTTACATCTCTGACATTGTTTTTTTACTTCTGTAGTGTGAAAATTTTAGTTTCCGTAAGAAGAAAATAATGTATTTTGAAGAAAATTCGGTACATCACAGGGCTTTGGAGGGTAGCTAAAATATAAACAGGGCACTCCCTAAAAGACTCAAAACAAGAAAGTAAATAAAACCCTAACAACTAACAGTTCCCAAAAATGACAGAAATCATTCTTCTCACAAAAGCCTGTCTAAATCCAGGTAATGCAAACCTAGAATTATGAACAAGGGACAGAGCCTTAACAGGTCATTGTAGTGTATCATGAGACTTCCAGTTCTGCCAGCTACCTTCAAGTAACGTGTAGAATTTATTCCCAAAACATGTCCTAGCAGAGACGGCTGTAAGTATAGGATTCAATTTGTTCCATCCTTTATCTGTTTAGGTTTCAGTTCTTACCAGGACTCTAACAATGCGTTTAAGGACTTGCCTACTCACTGGTTTTGGTGATGATTTTATCAAGTTTTAATAATTTATTCTACTGGAATAAAATTATAGATTTGTTCAAAGTGAAACATGAGGATGTCTTTCTATGACTTTCTTCACAGGGTGCACATTCCCTGATTTTTAGAGGTCAGCACATTTGCCCAGCACCCTTCTCAAAAGGAGATTAAGATAGGGAATAAGAGATTAAAACAGGTCAGCCTTTCAGGAATAGATAAAGCAGCAAGATTCTTACCTGAACAAGAACGATCATCCCATTCTGTCTTTTCCAAATCAGGTTTGCATTTGCATTCTGGAAACATGGCCCTTTGACACACTGTGGTTTTAGTATCACATCGATAAACTTCACAAGGGTCTGCCTCTTTAAAAGAGAAACAGGGAGCAAACCTGAATGCCCTTTCATGGAAAGCAATGCACTTGCCCAGTAAATCATAAACTAATTATTTAGTAATTCTAAACAGAAAAAAATATAAGTCTTTCTCTTGGCACGGCAATATCACAGTCTTTCAGACCAGCCCTTTTTTTTCTCCCCGCTCTTTACCAGTTAAGGTCCTGTTTCCATCACAGCTTCTGACCTTCTCTTTCTCAGCCTCCTACAACTACCTCCAAACCTTCCTGGCTCCAGTCTATGAAAACAGACATTCTTCCTCTAAGTGCACATTCTGAAAACTTTCTGACTCACCTTAAAAAAAAAAGACCTACAGGGAAAAACCTTAACTATTGTCCTCTTTTTGTTTTCACAACTGAAATGTGAGACCCAGATCCCATACAGTTCTAGATAGATATAAACATTTATGGGCATGCAGCTCATTTCATGAGCAGCATTAGTATCCTGTTTGCCCAGCATGTTGCTCTTTAGATCCATGTCCTTGTGGTGGGAATGGTTTAAAGACCTCAGTGCATGGCATGCTATAGAGGGATGTGACTGCATTGGTGCCTTGGGAGCTCTCAGTGGATTCCTATTTCCTTCTCATGGCTGAGGCAGATACAGTCACCTTCAGAGACCAAACTCAGGCTTTAAGCCATGAAGTGGATCCTTAATTATTAGCTAGAGCTTTTAAGAAAGCTGATTTCAAAATAGGAACTTAAATTTTTAAAAAAATTAAAAAGAGAAAAAAAAATCCTTATTTTAATTAGAAGCTCTTTCTCCCAGTATTCCACCTTTAACAATGCAAGACTTTACTGGTTTAGATCAAGTAATCCCTTAGTTCAGTAGCTCATCAGTGAGCCCTCATTTCAATTATCATGGCTTATTATGGGAGAAGTCTAAAGAGAGTTTTATCCTATTTTTCCAGTAAAATACTAGCTTGTTCTCAGAAGCACAATATATATCTGTATATATTTTATCCTGATTTTTCCCATTTCTTAACACTCAGCAGGTTAAAACCACCACACGCCATTGCTTACCAGGGAATAAATATTTTCCTTGTCTTTTTTACACAGGAAGTAGGAAGCCTTGATAAGACAAAAGAGCCTAGAGCAGAATGGTTGAATCTTCAAAATTACCCAAGATTGAACATTCAGCTCCTTAAAATCAACAAGGCTTATGATTTGATGGGCTCCTATGCCCACAGAAATTTTCCAACCAGGTTTTAAGAACCTTTGTTTCTGCTGATTAATTACTTCTCTAGCAAGGAGTTACATACCATCATAAATATAAACATAGGACTGGTTATCCTTTTCTATTGCAGATTCTATTGCAAACTTAACTGACTTCTCATCTTCACTTGAGTCCTCCTTGAACACGTTTGTCACTGTTACATTCACTGAAACAGAACTTCTGCTTTCTTGTTGAGATCTGAAAAGGACAGATAGTACCATTTTAAAGTTTCACATAATCCATATGGATAGCAAACCAGATGCAAAGATGAGAGAAAATTTCTGCCAAATCTCCCTCTCTCCCCCAGCTTCTTTCTTCCCATGATGTAGGTAATTGCCAAGAGACCTGAAAATGAGCATAAGTCTGGCTCAGGAATATATTAACAGCCATCTTTCCAGTAGGTCCAGGTGTAAATAGGTAGCTGCTGGATTTAATAACAACATTGCTCCTTTGTGTGCTGTTGATACACAACTGACATCTCTAACTCGTTTAACCCCAAGCCAGCTGCAGTGTGAAGAACCTCATCTGTTAGACCCCAACTTTCACATGCTTCCATCAGCCTGTGGTGTCATCCAGGCACAATGTGGAGAACGCACCCTGAAGTGTGGTGAAGATAATTTCAGGGTATGACCACAATGAATGCAGAAGGGTCTGTTTGTGATCTAGAGGTATCTGTGCAAACTACACACTTTCTAGGTTGAGTTCAGCACACAGCAACCTCCCTGGCATGAGATGGAGAGCAGCAGTGACTGCCCTGTTCTTCAGCTAAACCTCATGCTGCCAGGATGCCTACACAAAAATCCTTAAGTGGCAGATTGCTATAGCTCCCTGAGGTGTCACAACTGCTCTGCTGGAAGTTACTGCCCCCACAACTCTGTTAGAACAACATTCTGCTTAGCTGCTTAATCCCTGGGGTGCACTGGAAGGGTTGACACTGTGTGCTAGTATGCCAGGTTTTGCTTCATGGGGGTTAGGAAACAGAGAAGCTGGCAGAGCTCTGGGGACAGTAACATGTAACAGATGGGGATGGGAAAAGAGGGACATCTCACAGGGTCTAGCTAGACCAGCAAAGGACCTATGCCCACAGCTACAGCCACCACAACCCATGCAGTGGCATCTTTGCTCAACCTGACATCAGGAGACACCAACAAATGCACAATAAAATGCATTTTCCATGTCTCCTGTAATGAGGGTGCTTTTTAAATTAAACTGGACTTCAAGCTGGGTAGCACTCCCAGTGGTAATAGTAACCTCAGGGTTAACTGTTAGAATTTCAGACATGTCAGATATCACAGGGACTGCTAGTTGCAGCACAGTGCTGTATCCTACATGGTGCTAGAAGCAGGACTTCCAGTGTGGAGCTGCCTCAGCCAGCCCATTTCACAGACACATTGGGGTAAAAATGGGGTCAGCATCCCTCCTTTATGGGGAAGCACTCTGAGCTGAACTCATCCCATATCTTCTAGTGAACTGAGAACTTCATGGGAAACGGATTAAAATGAGGTATGTGGAAGTATGTACTGTGCAAAAAACAAACCGGCAAACTTACTTAATTTCCACGATGGCAGTTTTCATATAGCCGTTTAGACTTTTTAAGGCCTTTGAAAACTATAAAAGAGAAAGAAATTGGAGTTCAAGGCAAGCAGAAACATAGACCAAAATCACATGAACCACTGAGGCTTCAGCAGTAACGTTTTAATACAGAATATGCTACTATAAGTACAAAGCAAAGTGATGTGTTAAATCCACCAGGCAAGGTATTGCAGAAGAAGAACAGTGGGGTGGTGCTGTAGAATATGGAAGAACAGGGAATATGGGAGGGCAGTGGGGGGATAGAGAATGAAAGTCAGGCAGTGCATTAGGGTTAACTGACTGATAGTTACAGACACCCCTGTGCAAACTCGTTGCTTAGGAGGGTGACTCCACAGCACCAATCTGTGTACAGGTAGGGGGGAAAGGGAGAAGTCGACCTCCTCACAGATGGCACCTGTCCCTGAGAGGCAGTGAAGTGGGATCATCAGGGGCCGATCTTGTGGGGAGAAGCACCGATGAAAGCATTGGGAGCTGAACAGGGTCAGAAGAAAAGTCACTGCTCTCCCTCATCCCATGTGAAGCAGGGAATACGCAGTGGAGGCAACTGCCTTCAACTGCCACACAAGCAGGAGGCACCATGAGAAGATAAGATCAATTCTAAGGTCTAATTCAACTGAAGAATAAACTATCCATCTTTCTTTGTAATAAAATTCAGATTATGTTCTATGCTGTTTTCACTTCTGCATTCTATTATGTATCTATTTTAGTCCTACATATGATGCTCTTCTGTAGCTATATCATGAAAAAATGCTGGACAAAAAAATTGAAAAAAAATTTTTAACATTTTGGAGGAACAAGTTTTGGTCACTTTCTGATTCAACATTCATAGTAAGCAATATAATAATATGCAGAAATTGATAACCATTTTTGATGATTCCTGATTAACATCTGGTGGATATTTTTTAATCAGATATCTGGTAGAGTTGCATATCTCTTCTTCCTTACTGCCAGAAAGAGAAATAAGCAAATCCACTTGTTTCAACCTGGCAGTATAAATTAAACTGATCATCTTATTTCTTCAGGAAATCTATTACCAGATTTTATGTATAATCATAGAATTATGAAAAATGTGCAATATTCAATTCACTAATAACATTAAAATAGTAGTACTGGCAGACTTATGGAAGAGGCTGAATTTAAGTATTTAGACAGCTGGACAGCCATTCGGAAAAGTTTGTGCTGTCTGGAATCAATAATTTTCTTTAAAAAAAATTGAAGTTGTTAATTTTTACTCATACCACTGAGTATTATTGAGCCTTCTGCAAACAGAGGAGATCAGAAACTCAGTAGGCTGGAAACCTTCTTTCAGCCCCATTGTATCTGGAGAGGGAATGGTGGAAGATGCAGAGCAATCTATGTGATAACTCCCCAGAATAGAAGCAGTACTAAAAATGCAGATATTACTTCAGGGATTCCCTCCACTTCAGCAAAAGCCATGATGTCCCCATCTGAGGGCAAATTCAAGTCTTTCATAAATAGGTCTAAACTAATGTGAAGCATTCTTAGAAAGAAGTAGATCTCTTGTAGAGTGGAACTTTTCAAGGCCCCACATTAAAGAGAGTGTGTATCCTCTCTGTCTGCATGACATCCAGTATGGCATCAAATATATGGGGGGGGAAAAAAACCATTGTCACTCACAAATTCTGACACATTGTTGAACAGCTCTTCATACTCCAAGGAATTTACAGCTTGAAGACTACCACTGTAAGGTGTTTTCACTGCAATGTTCGCTGGAAATACTTTCCCTGGAATGAGAACAGAGAGTGTAAATTAGAAAGCATTCAAGAAAATCCAGTTTCACCTTGGAGTTCTCCAGCCTTCAGGGATGGGAAAATACAATACAGAAAAAAAATGAGTGTTATTTTTCATATACAGGAGGGATCAATAGAGGACAAATCAATTCAGTCACAATGGGGGATGTACTTTGGCTGCCAGGGAAGAAGGCAGGATCCTGGGCCCAACCAATCTATCCTGGTTATGAAACTGAATAACATTAAACTATTAGCATGACCTGAAGCTAAAAGACTCTTTGGGAGGTGTTACAGGATTTAGTGAGAAAAAATGTTTATTAAGGACTCCAAATTTGCAGCTATTAAACAGCTAATGTGGTTTACTGTGGTTTACAGAGAAAGTAATTCAGAATCGACCAGCTTCTTAAGCTTCACAAGTAAATTTGAGAATCCTGCTTGCTGATTCTTAAATAAGAAGCCCTATTTTCTCACATGCTTGACCTTCAGAAGCATTTCAGAGATGCATTTCAACAGGACTCTGATGAGTGTTTAGCAATGGGGAAAATCAATCTGATTGTTTACAGGTCTTCATAAGTTTGGTCCTTTTTAAATCATTGCCATTAATATCGATGTCAGGTTTATACTTGTATTTCTTTCCTGCTTTTCACTCATTTCAATCTCCAGCACCCGTGACATTCACCTTCTTTTCCTAGAACATTTACCTCTTTGGCTGACACTGATTTGTGAGATAGCAATCTAGGTCATTGTAGGAGTGGCTGTCTGCAAAGCAAGAAATCACTCAGCAGTCACTTTTCCAGTCTGATTGTGTATGCAATTATAACATGAAAACAAGCTTTATGGGAAGCGAAATTCACCTGAGCAGGTAACTAAAAACGTTGATGCCCTTCTGCAACTCACCTATGTAACAATTCTTATCTCTGTAGTAGAATCCATACTTGCATTCACAAGTAAAAGTGCTATTTAAGGAAATACATGTAGCCGAATTTCTTCCACAAGGATGTCCATGGCAGAAGTCCACTGATACCAAGATGAAAGACATTGACGTTAGGGTTTCTGTGAATTTTTGCAATAGCCAGTTCATATATAAAGTAATTCATATATTGAATAGTTCATATATTCTACTAAATATTAAATATATTAACTATATTAAATACAGTTCATCCTTCTACTAGAGGAATCTACCAGGTATGTTTTAGAGAGTATAAATGCAATTGCAGATCATACAGCTATATCTTGCATGTTTAATATGTAGTAACTGTTTTCCCTACACAATCTAGCAGGATATCACAGTGAAGACATGGAGTATGGCTGAAATTCATTATCTGTCACATTGAGCATTCACAATTCAACTCCACTTAATACAACTAAAACCAAATCAAAGAAAGAAAGTATATCAAGGCTTGCCAAGACCAGTGACTGTTAGAAAGACAGACTACAATAGCCTGTATGTCTTTAACACTGCACAGGTACATACTTGCCTCATTATGATGGTGTCATAGCACTGTTCTCTACTGCAGACACATTAATAAAATGAGGGCTCCAAAGTGAATCATAATAGTATATTTTCTCAGAGTAACTATATATATTCTTTACAGGTTTAGAGTATGTATTTTATATCTATACATAATTTAAGTGGTTAATAAGTAACTAAAAGTTATATTTCTATACATCTTATATATAGGATGTTAATTACAGTTCTCGTCCAAGACATCAAATTCTGTTTTTCACCCTGCCTGGCTTTTCACACTTCACTCCATAAGTACATTCTCATAGATGAGACATTTTCTGTGAAATGGGGGAAAAAATAGGAATGCTCATTCATAGCCCCAAAGGTAAAAACACTAAAAGAATTTTCATTTCCTGTAAGGTTCATTTCCAAATATTTTTTTCGAGAGAACCTAGTAAAGCCAAATTTCTTTTTCCTGATTAAAAAGATCCCAGGCAGAAAGCAACAACAATTCTGAACTCCTCCAAACAAATTTGACTTGCAGCAAAGGCCCTCAGGGAAGAGTGGTGGGGAGAATAAGCATTAAATGGAGACACTTGGCCTACACTGCACGAGCCTACTGGGATGGAGGACAGTGGGGTATGGAGAGCTCCTGGGACAGACACATGCACAGTGCCCCAGACAGTTCCTGGCCCCAGCCCCATGCCTGGGTGTGCCCCAGCTCCCTCCCGGCCCATGCTCCAACAGCCTCAGGAACAACTCCCTGCAGGGCCAGGTCAAGGGCTGCCCTGGGCACCTCTTTGCATGGATCATTTTGTACCCCTGCCTGCAGAAGTAGGCAAAAAGCACCTAGCACAAAAAGAGCAGCCTCCTCCGATCTTCCCCAACACATTCTCCTTGCAGCAAAGGCCAGCAGGAAAAGAGAGAAGTGTGGAGGGTATTCGTGGCCACTATCTGGGCAGCTTTGTCTCTTCTGGAAGAGGAATATGGGGAACCCAGGCAGGGGGACTCCTTCCTCTCTGAGGGGGTTACAGAGCTCCCTGGGATCTGCTTACACCAAGCTGTCCCAAGAAGATGTTGCCTGAGAATTTTTGCTCCTTACCTGGAGGTCCTGAAGTTGGCGTCTCTGTTGGCTCAGAAGTTGCTTCACTTACAGCACTACTTTCTGATGAAGGGAAGAGACATGTCAGCACTGCCAAGGACTGTCTGTTTAAAAAGCTTTGGGGAATTCCCTGTGCGTGCAGGACAACCTCTGAGAAGGGAAATGCTGGGGGATCCTTGTCGGGCTGAGTACTGAGTGGCCAAAGCCCTGAGCACCCTTGCCCAGCCTCTTGGCTCTCCCTGGCTGAGATGCCTCTCTCATCTGATGTCTCCATGACCCCTTGTCCCCCAGTGGCACCACTTGAACACAAGGACCTCACACACATTGGTCTGTCCACAGCTTATCTGTGCTTTATGGCCAACAGCTGTGTTGGCCAAAACTGTCACTTCCAGCAGCAACCAGCCTCAGGCACAGCTCCCTGCAGGATCTGCTCATAGGATTCCCCTGGGCATGTCTGCAGGGATCCCCTTCTATCCAGGCCTGAGGCAGGAGACAACGGTGCCAAGCACAAAAGGAGCAGCTCCCTCAACTCTTCCCCAATGCTTCCTCCTTGCAGCAAAGAACAGCTGGGAAGGAAGGACTTGTGGCAGGTATTCACAGCCTGATCTGGGCACCTTTGTCTCCCCTGGGAGAGGAACGCAGGGTAAAGCTCTGTGGGGGCTGCAGAGCTCCCTGGGACTGTTCCCAGAAGGGGCTGACGGAGGACTTTGCTCCTTACCTGTAGGTGTTGGGGTTAGCATCACTGTTGTGCCAGCAGATGTTTCAGGAGGAGGATCTAATGAAGGGGAAAGGAGAGAGAGGGCAGCACTAGGGAACTCTTTGCATGCCAGACAATTTATGTTCAGAAAAGTGCAGGGGTGAAATCTGTGTGTGGCTGAGCAGCCACACCTCTGGGCAGCCTTAGCTTGCCTTTTGTCAGTGCCCAGGCCTCGTTTGCAATTGCTGTTATTTTTCTCTCACAGTCCTTCTCCCACACCCTGCTTTTGGACTCTTCCTTCCCAGTAGCAGGTTTGTTCCCTCCCTGCCTCTCTTCTCCAGGTGACTAATGCTGAGTTGTGGGCTCACCACACTTTTCTCCCTGCAACACCTGGTGTGATCCCAGCAGGAGCTTTGACCCTCCTGGCTGGGGCTCCCCAGCACCAAGCTGGGAGTGGAGGATGACAGGCAGGGTCTGCTCCATGGCCCCCAGCCATGGGCCCTGACCTCTCCCTGCTGGGCTGTGCCCCAAATCCGTCCCTGCCCATGCTCCAACAGCCTCAGGAACAACTCCCTGCAGGGCCTGGTAAAAAGCCTGCCCTGGGCTTCCTTTGCACAGATCATTATGTACCCAGGCCTGATGAAAGAGGCAAAGGCAAAAGCAGGAAAAGAGCAGCCTGCTCAAATCTTCCCAAACACATTTGCTTTACAACAAAGACCATCAGGGAAAGATGGAAGAGCGGAAATTATTCACGACCAGGATCTGGGTAACTTTGTCTCCAATGGGAGAAGAACTGGGGAAAACCCAGGCAGGGGAACACCTCCCTGCTTGGGTATCTGCAGTGCTCCCTGGAATCTGGTTACTCCAAACTGTCTTCAGAAGGGGAAGCCTGAAAGCTTTGCTCCTTACCTGTAGGTCCTGAGGCTGTTGTATCTGCTGGCTCAGAAGTTGCTTCACTTACAGCACTACTTTCTGATGAAGGGAAGAGAAGAGACATGTCAGCACTGCCAAGCACTGTCTGTTTAGAAAGCTTTGGGGAATTCCCTGTGTGTGCAGGACAACCTCTGAGAAGGGAAATGCTGGGGGATCCTTGTGGGACTGAGTGACCAATGCCCTGAGCACCCTTGCCCAGCCTCTTGGCTCTCCCTGACTGAGATGCCTCTCTCATCTGATGTCTCCATGACCCCTTGTCCCCCAGTGGCACCACTTGAACACAAGGACCTCACACACATTGGTCTGTCCCCAGCTTATCTGTGCTTTATGGCCAACAGCTGTGTTGGCCAAAACTGTCACTTCCAGCAGCAACCAGCCCCAGGCACAGCTCCCTGCAGGATCTGCTCATAGGATTCCCCTGGGCATGTCTGCAGGGATCCCCTTCTATCCAGGCCTGAGGCAGGAGACAACGGTGCCAAGCACAAAAGGAGCAGCTCCCTCAGCTCTTCCCCAATGCTTCCTCCTTGCAGCAAAGAACAGCTGGGAAGGAAGGACTTGTGGCAGGTATTCACAGCCTGATCTGGGCACCTTTGTCTCCCCTGGGAGAGGAACTCAGGGTAAAGCTCTGTGGGGGCTGCAGAGCTCCCGGGGACTGTTCCCAGAAGGGGCTGACGGAGGACTTTGCTCCTTACCTGTAGGTGTTGGGGTTGGCATCACTGTTGTACCAGTAGATGTTTCAGGAGGCTCTAATGACGGGGAAAGAAGAGAGAGGGCAGCACTAGGGAACTCTTTGCATGCCGGACAATTTATGTTCAGAAAAGTGCAGGGGTGAAATCTGTGTGTGGCTGAGCAGCCACACCTCTGGGCAGCCTTAGCTTGCCTTTTGTCAGTGCCCAGGCCTCGTTTGCAATTGCTGTTATTTTTCTCTCACAGTCCTTCTCCCACACCCTGCTTTTGGACTCCTCCTTCCCAGTAGCAGGTTTGTTCCCTCCCTGCCTCTCTTCTCCAGGTGACTAATGCTGAGTTGTGGGCTCACCACACTTTTCTCCCTGCAGCACTGGCTGTCAGAGCAGGCTCTAAGGGGTCCCATCCCCAGGCACACAGCCTCTGCACTCAGCACTACTGGAGCATCCTTTAAAACTCCATCCATACTCCTCCAGAGCAGTGGAAGAATGACTGCCTTTGCTAACACACACTCCTGTGCTGTAACAGATTCATGTGGACACTGACAGCAGGCCATTTCTGTTCCAGGAATGCTTCTCCTGCTATATCAGCAGCACTATGTAGACCCATCAGACAGTGCAGAGCCTGCACATGTGTATTCCTCCACAGAGGTGTTTGGCTCCCGATCATTCGGGTGGAAGTCAGATGGACACAATCTTTCCCAATGCTGGTCTATTGTGATGGGGAAGTGGAGTGCTGGCAGGAGGGTTGGGCTCATGCAAGCCCAGCATGGAGCAAGAGCTGAGGGACTGGGTAGGTTCCCCCTCCTCGGGGGGATTGCAGCAGGAGCTTTAACCCTCCTGGCTGGGGCTCCCCAGCACCGAGCTGGGAGTGGAGGATGACAGGCAGGGTCTGCTCCATGGCCCCCAGCCATGGGCCCTGACCTCTCCCTACTGGGCTGTGCCCCAAATCCCTCCCTGCCCATGCTCCAACAGCCTCAGGAACAACTCCCTGCAGGGCCTGGTAAAAAGCCTGCCCTGGGCTTCCTTTGCACAGATCATTATGTACCCAGGCCTGGTGCAAGAGGCAAAGGCAAAAGCAGGAAAAGAGCAGCCTGCTCAAATCTTCCCAAACACATTTGCTTTACAACAAAGACCATCAGGGAAAGATGGAAGAGTGGAAATTATTCACGACCAGGATCTGGGTAACTTTGTCTCCAATGGGAGAAGAACTGGGGAAAACCCAGGCAGGGGAGCACCTCCCTGCTTGGGTATCTGCAGTGCTCCCTGGAATCTGGTTACTCCAAACTGTCTTCAGAAGGGGAAGCCTGAAAGCTTTGCTCCTTACCTATAGGTCCTGAGGCTGTTGTATCTGCTGGCTCAGAAGCTGCTTCACTTGCAGCACTACTTTCTGATGAAGGGAAGAGAAGAGACATGTCAGCACTGCCAAGCACTGTCTGTTTAGAAAGCTTTGGGGAATTCCCTGTCTGTGCAGGACAACCTCTGAGAAGGGAAATGCTGGGGGATCCTTGTGGGACTGAGCGACCAATGCCCTGAGCACCCTTGCCCAGCCTCTTGGCTCTCCCTGGCTGAGATGCCTCTCTCATCTGATGTCTCCATGACCCCTTGTCCCCCAGTGGCACCACTTGAACACAAGGACCTCACACACATTGGTCTGTCCCCAGCTTATCTGTGCTTTATGGCCAACAGCTGTGTTGGCCAAAACTGTCACTTCCAGCAGCAACCAGCCCCAGGCACAGCTCCCTGCAGGATCTGCTCATAGGATTCCCCTGGGCATGTCTGCAGGGATCCCCTTCTATCCAGGCCTGAGGCAGGAGGTAAATGTACACATTTCTCTCACCACACTTTTCTCCCTGCAGCACTGGCTGTCAGAGCTGGCTCTGAGGCATCCCATCCCCAGGCACACAGCCTCTGCACTCAGCACTACTGGAGCATCCTTTAAAACTCGGTCCATACTTGTCCAGAGCAGTGGAAGAATGACTGCCCTTGCTAACACACACTCCTGTGCTGTAACAGATTCATGTGGACACTGACAGCAGGCCATTTCTGTTCCAGGAATTCTCCTTCTGCTATATCAGCAGCAGCAGTATCAAGACCCTCTTTCCCTTGACTACACCTTTATGCATTTATGACAGTATCCATTTTTTTGATTCTTTTTATTACTTCTGTGTCATCAATATTTGTGAATAAAGGGAAACCTGGCTGATATCAGCCAAATGATGAAAATAGTTCTTCACGCTTCAGTTTCAGCCTTTGGTATTGCTTTTACTCTTCCAAAATATTTTAGTTATTTATTTTAAAGTTGTTGAGTTTTGCTTTATTTAACCTATGCCATTCTCAACTCTTGATATAAAGAATGAGTTTAGGTTTGAGGGGTTTGTTTGTTTTGTTTTTTCTAGATAGAAGAATAACAAATAACAATCCAGTCTTGCTTATAAATATATGATGCTGACAAAAGGCCAGTTTGGATGATGTAATCTAACTTTAATCTGAATTAGTTAAGTATTATTATTAATTAACCACTTATTTATGAGTTAGGAATAAACTTACTTATTCTATGTGAATGCTGCTGCAATCATAATTTTATCTAAAGCATTAAAAGCATGGAGCTGAAAGACTGATATATTTGGGGCTAAAATCCATGTCACTACCACACTCTGCACATCTCAGCAGGCATTTGAAAAATAGACCCCACTTTTCTGGAGCTTTACAGGGCTTTGAAAGTCCAAATTGAGGAAAATCTTCTACACTTTTTTTCTGAGGGTTAATGTATCTCACATAGAAAAGACACATGCAAAAGACAAGTAATCCATTAGCCTTCTCTAGGTGAAGGGGAAACATGAACAATTGTGCCTGTCCCTGCCCATTCTCCTGCCTCCACTGGTCATTGAGTTCTATAAACAGCATTATTTGTTGCCCAGTTCATGTAAATGGATGTTTTTCCTATAACCATAATAATATGAATCTCTGCTGGCCACAGGCAATGGATGTTAGAACAACAACCTGTCACAAAGCTAGTGCTTTTTTACAGCTGTTAGAGCTGGGAGGCTCTGGCTAACCATAGTCCTGGAATACCCTTTGGACTCAGGAAGAACAGCATCCGTGGTGCCAGCAGAGTGCATGAGCTGCAATTGAACCTTGTGGATAGGCTTGACAAAGGTAACCTGGGCAAAGGTGGCTAATTTATGGCTCTGTGTGCCTAGATCTAACCTTCTGTGTACAGAAACAGAATGTGTTAATGGGCTTGGGCATTACCACTGTGATAAAGAAATGGATGTTACCACAAGGTTGTACAGAGACATCTGGCTGCTGAGCAGGGCAGGGCCTTTGTCAGTATTATTCAAATGGACACATCCTGCAAATCTTTTACAATGTTTGCTTAGAATGAAAAAGGTTTCTGGGCAGATCTATCCTGATGCAAAATCTAATCAAGCGAAAAACGGGTATTGCTTTCAGTAAGTCTTGGCACAAGATTTTTCACATCTTGCTGTTACCTACAAGCCCCCAATCAGAAAACCAACCAACTGACTGACAATCTTAAAGACTTCTATGCTTATGATTTACAGCTGAAAATTGGTCTGTAGCACACTGTGAATATTGCTGGAAATACATCTGTTCATTCACAGTAGTCAACAGAGACCCACAACTGTCCGCCACCAGTCGCAAGCTTAACAGGTCTTAATTTGGCTGATATCTCTGCAATTTTATCATCGTATTAGCTAGGACCTCCTGTCTCTCACAGATTCGAGTTGCTACAAAACTCTTCACACAGATGCTTTACTTCTGCTAATGTCTTCACCCCCTCATACCTCTCACTGAGTATCAGGAAAAGGCAAGTTTGGCTGTAGGCTCTGGCCCACAACTACCAATTTTGGCACAATGCCAGAAAATGTACTAAGTGGCTTAAGGAATGTCACCTTTAGTTTGAACAGACTGTGATGCAACCCTCTTGAAAGCTGGTGTTGATGTTTCCACTAATTTATTTCAACAGGAAGGAACAAAAGCTCTGTGAGCCAGCTCAGGGGGAGCTGCTTTCCAGACTGGTTGGTTAAGGAGCCTCTGGCCAAAAGGGTACTGGCGTGGAACAGTTGCACCTTTTGTTTTGACTGTAACAGAGCTTGAATTACCTGGGTTTAGTTTGAAAGTCCTGAAAACTGCTCTTGGAATAGGCTGAATTAGGTTAATCATAAGCACCAGTGATTTTCCATTGTTCTGCAAACAAGGAAAGCCATTGGCTTGCAGTGACATCTTTCATCATTAATTAATCAAAATCTAGACATGCTAAATTGTGTATCACAACTGGCTTCTCAACAGCTGCTGAAAGTACTAGAAAATCCTTTCACTGCCACACAATAGCTGCCTTGATAAATCACAAAACAGAAGATAGTGGTTCTTACCTTTCAAAAGGCTCAACACCAGGCCGAACCACACAGCGAGGAGCACAGAGCGTCTCATTGCCACTTCTGTTGCTGCTGCCACTTGCTGCTGAGCCTGAGAGAGAGTGCCTTTCTCTTCTGGCGTCAGCTCATTTAAGGTCCCAGCCACAGGTAGAGAGCTCAGCCCTGAGCTGACGTCATGGTGGCAAGTGGCAAATGATAAATTCAAGCGGTGTTTTTCTTCCTCCTCAGGCTGGGAGGAGATTTCTGGACCTGCAGCGTTCTTTCTTTAAGTCATAAATACTTGAAATCTGTTGACACAAGGAAGTTACTGCTAAATAAGCTGACATGGGAACTGACAGTGCATCAGCTATCCCCTGCCAGCTTTCCGTACCAGCTCCTTCCGTGCAGATTAAATGAAGGGTGCAGTATAGTCTGTTCTTAAAGTGCAAGAGGTGACCCCATCCCAAGGCACACTAATTATCCTTGATAATCCTTGTGTGATCCACATGCTCACTTCCCTTGCAATAAATTACCAGTACAGACAAGCTTCATTCCTCAAACTCCAATTACTTTTTTTCTTATAAGCAAAATCCTATGCTAAAGCACTTCTTACTGCTTAACAGGTTAAAAAGAAGTAGAAAACACCTGCACCTTTGACATCAAAGAAGCAGGACTGACGTTGGCCCTTCTGGCAGTGACCATGGCTGGTTTGTTTTCTGCCCTCTTATGTGTGTTGCAGGCTCACTGAAGTGGTGGGTGAAGAGAAGGAGGAGCAGGCAGGACAGCCAGCAGGTGTTTTTTGTCTTTATCCTCCCTTTCTTGAGAGAAAGTGTATTCCTGCCAGGGAGATGTTTGTAACCAGGGATTGTCAGGCTGGAGCACAAAGCCTACAGCAGATCTAGAAATGACAAAAAGCCCAGAAAGCCGAGAAGCAGGTAACACTGCTGTGATGCAGGGAAAATAGGTTGGAGACTGAGACTTTTTAACATCGCATCCCAGGAAGCTTCTGAAATGGCCAGTGAGAGACCAAGATGGGAAAAAAGGTCTCTGTGGGCGGGATTTGGTTATCCCAAAGTCTCTTACTTTTAGCTGTCTCCCCTGTCCAAGTTCTGCAGTGTTCATTCTGCTTTGTGCTCCAGTGAAATGCACTGCTTGAGATCAGCTGGGCCAGTTGAGATCAGTGATTTCCAGTTCTCCTTTTCAGGTGTAATTTCTCTCATTTTGAAGGTCTAAGTGACTCTGTATCCTGCCACAACTGCCAGTAAAGTCTTTCTCTGAAGTAAACACAGGTTACACCATCATTATCAGACAAAAGAAGGATGAACAACCCATCCTTGTATCCCCCGCAATGGCACTTCTAATGGCTATGGAGCTGGTCTCCTGTGGCAGACCCCACTGCCAGTAACACAGGCAGGTTATGAACACACTACTTAACACCAAGTAACAGCTCAATGTGGTAAATGCCTCTCCCTTCATCTGCTTTTGTTCAATCTTCTGTTTTAAGAACAAGAAATGCAGTGTTGGGTAAACTCCTATACTGAGAGGGTGTATCTTCTTGAATGAGGGAGGGTGAGAGAGACGAGAAGTATTACTCAAGTCATTCCTGAACTTAGGGTTGTCTTAAACTTTTAACTTGCACTGAACCAGGAAACACTGCTGGCTTACAGCCAGCAAAAATGGTTGTGTGCCTCTCTGCTGGCACAAGTAATGAGCGGCCTTGTCCCTTGGCAAATCTGCTCAGGATGCTGAGCGTGAAATGTGGGGGGGTTGCCTGTGCCTTCCTTTGTATCTCTGTCCCTGAAGTCCCTCCAGTGCAACCTGCTCCCCACACCTACCCCTAGTCCCCACAGTGACTGCCTGGTAGCCCCCCTCTCCCTCTGTCTGCTCCTTCAAGACATGCTGGATTCAGCTCCTGCCCTGTTGCTGCTCCCTCCCATGCCCATTGCCCACCACAGATCACTCAATTCCTCCAGGCCCCTCCTTAAAACTGCTCTGCCAGGCAGCTGACAGAACAAGAGAAGGAAATGCCTGGGAAAGGTTTGTCCCCAGTGCTCTGTGCCTACCTGCTTGGCCAGTGTCCAGCCTCCACATCAGGTCACCACCACCCTCCCAGCTTCAGGGGACATCCAAAAACTAATCCCAGAGTCTTGTTAGAGTAATATATTTCAGTGCTGTGAGCCCCGGACCCCAGCAGGTGCTTCAGGTGGGAATGGGTGGGCAGAGGAGGACAAACCTGGCTGTAGGAGTGGCAGAGCTGTACGTCACCATCCTCTGGCAATGTCCATCTCCCAGACTTACACTCTTCAGTCTTCATGATACACTCCGATTTTCCAATGCTGCTCAAAGGTGCAACTGAATTAATCCAGGTCTTAAAACCTCCCTGTTGGCTGTAAAGCAAGTGCATGGGACCAAAAGAACTTTTCAACCATTGAAAATGAGGGCCAGGTCTTCATCAGGTGTAAATGGTGCAGCTTTTCTGCCTACACTAGAGACTGCTGGGTGAGTGTGCAGTCCTGCACGTTAGAACAGTTCTCTATAGTGAATGCACATCAGTAGCTGGTGGATTAACTATATTTTTAAACTTTACTTCCATTCCTACCTGGTTGTTTATGTTTATTACGATCACAGTTTTGGCAGTGTGAGTCATTTGCAACGCAAAAGGCCCCAGTTCCTCCAGGAAATAATGCACTGAACAGACATATATCTTCACGGACTACAAGTCTTCATCTCTGCTTGCCCTTTCCTGGCCATTCTGTGACACACCAGTGGTCACAACAGTATCTCTCCAGGAAAGAGCGTGACACACCCTATGTGCCCCATTGCTTGGTGATTTGTGAAGGAATTAGTTATAGAGAGATGGTGGTTTAGGAGAACAGACACAGAGAATTAATGAAATAGGAGAACTGATACCAGTGAAATAGCAGCTCTGCTGAACTTACCAATTAAGTCATTTAGCACACATTTAGACAATAAAAATATGACTGTTAGTCCAGACAGACACACACCCACAGCAGTTGTGACGTTCTGCACAGAACTACAGAGAAATTTCCTTTGCAGAAATAACTCAGTAACTTTCCAGAGGCTGTAAAATCAAACTCCTGTGTGTCAAAACTCAGATATGACAGGAACGCTGAACAATTATTATGGAATAAAAAAATATGCTATGTTTAGTAACAGTAGCTGCTCTATCGTCAATACTTGTTTATGGCAAGAAAAAGAAACATCAAAGGTAAAGGGCCTTATGTATCTATTAGACAGTGCATGTAATCAAGAGGCAATCTTGCTGTCAGAAGACGTAAAGTAGGGAAAATTGTCTTTGACAGCTCTTTATGTGCATCAGCTCAATACCTTTTTTCCTTGCACATTTTTCAATCCTTTTCCTTCCTAGATTCCTATACATTTTGTTATTTCACGTAAATTTGGTTTCTCCACTATATTTGATATGTATAATTAGAAATATATGTTTTAACTACCTAAAAGTTTAAAAAAAGCTTCAGAAGTCCAAATCAAATATTTAGCTATGGATACAGATACACATATAATCAGGGGATGCAGATGCTCTTTAACTTCAGATGGTGTCCAAGAATTTGAGGGAACACTCTATGGATGCATTCAGTGGTCTCAGAGGCACTGGCATGCAAATCTGAACTGGTCAGGGCTGTTAAATCATGTGCTTGTCCATAACCCCAAAGTCCCACGGAAATGTTGTGACCCATGGTTTTACACTGTCAGTTTCCTAAAAGATACCAATAACATGAAATAGTTGTGGTGAGCGATGTCTTACCTCAGAGAGCAGGGTGGGCCGCTCTCTGTGGATGTCTCTTTTCATGGCTACTGAGGGAGCCAGATGATGTGTTCAAACTGGCCACCTAACTTTTCATAGAACAGATGAATCCCACCTTAGCCCCATCTGATTGCTGTCACAGCTCTACCGCTCTGGAGCAACACAGGAAAAAATTGCCCCAAATGAACCTACCTGCCATTGATCCAGATGCTCTTCCACATCATGCCTCTTCTCAGCAGCCTGAGTTGGACTTGGTGTTCACCTGGATTCAAGGTGCCCTCCTTCTTCCTTTGAGGGACACTCAGCTGGGTATTCTTCACTGTCCCTGGTGGTTTTTACTGGGATAGGACTGATGGTCTCATGGTGGTCAGGTCCAGTCCCCTGCCCTTGCAAACAGCCCTGCTGCACCCACCTCTCCTGAGGTTTTCCTCCCCTCCAACATGCACCCACACACATAAACACACAGCTTTACCAGTTCCAGCAAAAATTAAACTGAGGAAAAATTAAAATTAGACTGAGTTGCTTGGTGCAACCAAGATAAATGTATGACAACATAACTTGTATTTCAGCTGAGCAGAATTTTGTTTGGCACAACTAACAGAACATACCCATTTTTCCTCTTTGCTTTTCAATTTAGTTATTCAGTCAGGAAGCACCATCAGAAGATCAAAAGCAATTTCTTCTCTATGCAATTTCTTATTTTCAGATTAGATGCATAATAATAATTAAAACCACGTAAAAACTGCATATGTTTATCTTTACAGGCAAAGCTAAAGACAATAAAAAAGCAAGGACATAGTAATATTCATTGTTTTATTGTATCTTTTTATGATACTGACTAGAACGCCAGATTTAATAATATTGGATGCAGGTATAAAAATAATCCAATCCTTAAAAATTATATTTTGATGCTACAGTACTGTATAATTAGTGGAGGCTGAAAATATAATACAACTTTAAATAATACTGGTTTGGAAAACATCCTCAGAACCCCAGAGACTTGGAAGCAAACATTCAGAGACAGAGGGAAGGAAGTGGAGCAGTGTCAAGAACATAAACCAGGCTTGTAAAGAAGCACAAATAAACACTGAAAATTTATCTTTTGTAAGAGAGTTTACAAAAGGTGAGCTTTACTATTGCAATTCTAAAAGCTGCTCAAATAAGTCATTATGATCTTACACACCAAGTTTGACCTTCCACTAGGATAAAGTCCTGTAGAATGTAATGGGTTTAAATGACTGAGTTTAACAGAATTTCCTTTTAAAAAGGAAGGTAGTAGGTATTTATCCTGTTGAGCTTTTTTTTTTTTTCTTTAAAGTAAACCCATCCTAGAAGATTCTATTGAAGATTTTTTGTGTCCAGTGAATTCTATAGCCTTATTCAAGAGAAGTGATGATTGTTTACTGTATTCCACAGGACTTTTCCATACAGGATTTTGCAGACCTGGGGGGCTGCCTGCTGCAATCATTAACCCAAGTAAGACTCCCATCCCTTCTAGCATTTCATTGAAATAGAGACTGAGCAATTTAACATTTAAATATCACTTTGGAGGAACATCAGGTAGCCTCTCTTGGTGTTCCCTCAACAAGGATATTATCCAACACAGACTAGACACAGAAGAGATGTCATCCCAAACATGACCTTACAGTACAGAAGCCACACTTCTGAAAAATAAGTAAGTACATTTTTTTTTTCTTTTTCTTTTTTTTAATTCTGGTACTTCTTACTCCTTTGTGAATTTCTCTCCTGCTTTTCAATTTCAGCACTTCAAGGGAATGAAGAATGAAATGTACATTGAAAAGGTCCCAAACTCTTACAAGCATATAGGACATACCCCTTCTGAAAATAGGAGATCTTGCTTAATTTCTAAAGGCACAGGTAAGAGTCATCTGAGCAGCTGATATGTGTGACACCAGGAAGCATCTCTACATCCCTTGATATTACATAATAGGAAACAGGCTGGCTGACCAGTAAAACAGCTACACAAAATTCCCATTCATTCTCTTCCCAGGAAGCTGTTTCATATCTTGAACCTGTTTCGTTCATTCTCATATAACATAGCTCCTGCTACAGTTATAAGTATGCTTAAAAAAAAAAAATAGGTACAACATGGAAAGGCAGGAACAATATCACAAAAATAGGCACACAGAGTCAGGTGATAGAGTAATTCAGGCCTAAAAAAAATTTCTTTACAGTCCATGGGAGAGTTACCCCAGTCACAGTAATGGATGCTGGATTACATCCTTTGTGTGTAAAGAGGAAAAAACATTAGTCAGCATAGGAAGAGCATTTAACTAAAAAGCATCCATTCTTGTTAATTTAAGGAAGAAAGCTAAAGATTACTATTAGAGAATGAAAATTCCAGCTGGATTTGGAATGGATATGGCCATTGACCAGCATCAGAGACAAGGCCCAGGAAAGTAACTTGGTGTATCTGCAGCAGTGTCCAAACCCACTCGATGCTCACTCGGGTCCCAGCAATCACCTGTACATGTATCGGCACAAACAATTTCACAGTGATAAATACCTCTCTCTAACTTCAATTTATTGCTATTTTAAAAGCCTTTTATCACCCTCCAGCGTGGAGGCAAATAACTTCATAAGGCTGTTCACAAGCAGTAACTCAGTACATGACTGTGGTGCCAGTGGGTCTTATGGGAAATGCCACAGGAACAATGAGATTCATCGCTGCTATAAAACTTAACACTTCCAATGTGGGGGAAAAGGGCATCAACCTGACCTGCTTTTTCCACTTACAGTCCAATTCAGTGCTGTGAGGTTTCAGCAGTATGAAAAAACTGCCCTGGTTTTCCCAGTGCAGCTGGAAGGACTGGCCAGAACAAGCAGCAGGACACAGGAAGACTGTATGTTCAAGATGACTTTTGAAAGATTCCTCAAATCTGTGTTTTGCTGATCAGTTCACTGGAACTGCTTCTCCTATGCTGACTGTCAGGGGTATTTTTGTGGAAAAGGCATTTTGTCAGTATAATTGGCAGAGCACCATAGCAGCAAACACACGCCTCTCACAACTTTTCCTGTCAAGCCACAGAATTAGCATTTTTTTTCCAAATTTAATTAAAAATACACCCACACAACTGCTCGTGAGTCCTTGCTAACTGCTCCCCTCACTTTCCACAGCAACCAGGAACAATAGCAGATTTATGAGCAGTGTTAGTGTAGTTTTTCTTCCTTTCCCCACATCTGGCTGAACCACTTGCATTCTTCATACCAAAATCATGCCACTTCCCTCTTATCCTCTCAGATAGTGGAGAGTGATTCCCCTTGGCAAAAACAGCGAGTGTGCTCAAAATTTTCAATTTGGGATAGCTAGAAGTAATTTAAAAGAGAGATGAGAAATAAGCTGCATGTTTTTAGACATCCTACAGGGAATTAGGTTGCGAACCGAGAAGCATCTGATTTTGAAAGTGTGCTTGAGGACACATGGAGACCCTTCTTATACCCAAGAGGAGTAACAAGGCACACTTCACTGCCAAAGGGTGCTTTGTGTATGGCAGACACAGAGAGGATCCTGGTGGCAGCTTTACACAGAGACAACTTGCACTGAAACAGGCCACATCCCTGCTGTGGCTGGGCAAGTCTGTAATGCTGGGGTGAGGCAGTGAACACTTGCAGTGAAACTGTCATCATAAACTGTGACACTACACAGTGCACTGCACCCCTTCTGTCCCAGTGGAGCTGGGAGCGGGTGGTGCCTGGCTGAACACAGAAGCACTGCAGCACAGGGGAGAGCCAGGGGCTGAATCATTCCAGGCTGCCTCTGTCACCTTCATAAAAGCTTCCTGGAACACTGTTGGGGGAAAGCACCTGCACTCATCTGGGTGCTGACTCCTCCTGCCTAAACCCCTCCCTTGCCTGCTGGGCAGGGCCTCTAAGACTCCCAGAGGAGGTGTGGCAGGTCAGGAGAGACCTTTTTCCTTCTCCTCCTGTGGACTATGCATTGGCTCTGCGACTCTTCTTAACCAAGCTAAACAGAAGTTCAGGCTGCAATGGATAAACCCTCATAAGAAATGTCCCCATGTTTACCTCCACTGGCAGAGAGAAAATATTTAAGTGCAATTACACTCTCTGTTTCAGGAAAGCCCAAGTTTTGCTGTCCTCATTAAGAAAATCCTGCAGGATTTTCTGAGACTCTTTCTCTCCAGATACAATTTAAGAAGAATTTGAAGACTGTTGAGATAGTAAAATTAATTACTTGCAAACTTTTGTGTGCTCTCCTTAGAAATAGTCCTATCTCAATTCCACTCAAATCCCTTGCAATTTGCAATGTGCTGGGAGATACAGACCAGAAGTTTTGTTCATATACTCTTTGTGCAGAAGGATTGATCGGCAACTGTGAGTTGCTGTGTCGTACTTTGTCCTTTGTACTTGACACACAGAAGTTCATCTCCTAGTCTCTGAACTCGCCAAGCAGTTATACATCTTGGCCTGTAAGCATGGGCCTAAATGCCTCCCCATCTGAGGAAATGCTGGCACCTGGTTAAATCATGGGATTCTCATCATTGCTGGGACACTTCCTTATCACAACCTGCTTTACTAAAAAGGGACAAAGTCCAGTGCTTTTCCACAGGCTTTGGATTTAGATTTAGGATTAATTGCATCTTCCTTTTTTTCTTTTGTAACAAAGACATAACTCTACTCCATACCAGGGGAAAGGCAGTCCTTTCTGTCCTGGGTGAAAACTCTGACCAGCATGGCAGGGAAGAGCTAATTCCTGTGCATTACCTGTTACAGTATTTCAGACCCTGTAAGTAGAGCTTTCCTTAAATACAGTTCCTTAGGCAGCTGTATTTCCCATGAGCATCCATTCCTTTCCCCCTACAGCTGAGATCAGCAGTGTACTACCAGCTGCAAGGCTGATTATGGATCAGACAGGCATGAAGTTGCATGCATTGTCACCAGAAGTTCGTGTAAGTGCAAAGGATACTGCCCTAGGTGTCCATAGAGCTGTTTTTCTGCAAGCTCACACTGCTGCTTCTACACAGAAGACAAGAGCTGAGGCGTAAAAAAGACACTGTGTTTGTGTGCTGTGGCTGGTGCCTTCTCAAGCACATCTGCGGCGCCTTTCCTGCCTTGAAGTTTTGAGAAAACAGAAACTACTGTGAGCAGGGAGCAGAAACCTCTAAGCCAACACAGCTAATAATCGCCTGTTGCTTTCTGATCTCCCTCTGGATACTTGTTACTGACCTTTGATAGGGAACACAACAGCCTTTAAAGTGCTGGGAAAGGATCTGGGAACTACACCTGCAGGAGGAAAGCAAGTGCTTCTTGATGGAGGGCTCCTTAACACCCCAGGTTTGCCTCCAGTGAGCAGCCACAAAAGACATGAGCATCCAAACTGCTGCCCTTACTTGGGGTTAGGCACTTCGGGGGATGCACCCCGTGGTCCTCAGTGCTTCAGTGAGCTGAGCTACCTAGTGAACTTACTTGTAGGCACTGTTATCTTTTAAAGCATGGTGGGGGAGAAGGGAATATCAGCTCATGCACACACTACAGATATGGTGGGTTAGTGACTAAGGAATTTTGCTATTATCCTCATACAAGCAGCCACCTTGAATTAAAAGCCTGCTCACATCCAAGAGGAGAAACTGCATCTGGACCTTGTATTTAAACAGGGTTTGGATGACTCAGATTAACAGTGCAGTAAAGATAAGCGGCAAATATACTTTGTTATATTTAATTATATTTCCTGCAAGTGAGTTGGGGCAATCCCAAGCACACATGCAGGTTGTTGGAGAATAGAAAGTAGCCCTGAACACTTGGGGTGTTGGTTGACGAGAAGCTCAGCATGACCCAGCAATGTACTCTCACAGCCCAGAAAGCTGTGTCCTGGGTGGTGCAATTGTGTCCTGGGTGGCACCAGAACCAGTGTGGGGAGGGGATTCTCTCCCTCTACTCTTCCCTCCTGGGACCCCACCTGCAGTGCTGTGTTCAGTGGTCCCTTAAGAAGAAATGAGGCCAGAGGAGACCACAAAGATGGTCAGAAGCTGGAGCACCTCTCCTATGAAGACAGTCTAAGAAAGTTGGGGATGCTCAGCCTGGAGAAGAGGAGGCTCCAGGGAGACCTTAGAGCACCTTCCAGTAACTAAAGGAGGCCTACAAGAAAGCTGGAGAGTGACTTTTCGCAAGGGCATGTAGGCATAGGACAAGGGGAAATGATTTTAAAGCAAAGAAGGTAGATTTAGATTAGTTATAAGACAGGAAACTCTTCGTTATGGGAGTGGTGAGGCACTGAAACAGGCTGCCCAGAGAAATTACCCAATCCCTGCAAGTGTTCAGAGCCAGGTTGGATGGGGGTTTGAGCAACCTGGTCTAGTGGAAGGTGTCCCTGCTTATGGCAGAGGAGTTGGAAAAAGATGATCTCTAAGATCCCTTCCAACCCAACCCATTCCAGGGTTCTGTGATTAGTAAGATCTCTTTCATGATCTATTCACTTTAGGTCAGAATACAGTCCATGAGTTTCAGTCTGATCTTTGGTGAGAAATGCAATAACTTACATTCTTCAGCTTCTGCTAATATGAATGAACACACCTGGGAGAGGAAACTTGCCTGGTCTGAATCACTTGAAACTAGGATGGATGAAAGAAAAACACTTCAACATAAGTGATCTTTGCTATGTAAGGATTGCAAGCATCATGTTTTCCTTTCCCTTAAACGCAAGTGACTGCAGTATGCCCTCTTTTCCAATGCACTGAAAGCCTCCACAGCTCCTACAAATTCAAGGTGGACTGTGGAAGTTTGAAAATATAGCCCACCTTCAGTGCCCAGAATCCAGGTTCCTCTGCCCAGCCAAGGCTACAGCATTATTACTCCTTCACAGATTCCTCATAAAAAGATTTCTGAATTCAGAGCTCATCTTCTTCTTCCCTGTTAGTAATTATTTAATATTATATTGCTGTGTCTACAGGCATTTAAATCCTTGCAGGGAAACAGAGCCCCAAAGGTTCCCATATGGAAGCACCATGATGGCATGTAGTGGCATCACTTCTGAACAACACTGGTTGACAAAACAACAACATTGCCTATATACAGAAGATTTTAAAGCAGCACAGAGGAACAACTGTGCCTTTTTTTCCATGAAAATTGCAGTGGTGTGACTAACCTTCCTGCACTCCTTGGAGACAACCCATGAATTCAGCCAATATTGCCAGACACTGGGCTTTGGCAAGGACCCACTAACCTGGAGAACCTTTATCAGTAGGAAGGTGAGGGCCAGAAGACAAGCCAGCTTCCCTGTCATGCACAAAGCCAACAGCAAGGCAGTGGTCTAAAAGGGAATGGACAAACTTGCCTGACCAAAAGCAGGTGCACAGTGAATCTTTGCATGAAGGCAGGCTAGGAAGACAAGCACAGTCAACAATGAACAAGATCTGTAAACAAGACACTCCCTAGTGGTATTCAATGCAGAGTGCTGGGCACAGTTCATCTGCCTGTACTGATCCATGCTTGCTCACGTAGCGCCAAGAGTGAAGAACAAATAAGGAGTGCACGTGTTAGCTTCCCTCTGGGTCTTCTAGTGATGTGCTTCTTGAGTCATTCCCTCCTCTTCCTCCTCTTCCTCTCTGATGCTCAGCAACCGTGACTGTCCCTCAGGGCAGCAATGCTCAGCATGAAGTTCAAAGTCCTTCCTATTAAATGGGAAGAGTAAGACTGATGTGGCCTGAACGATCCAAGAGACGGATTGTATCTGGGGATTAAGGGCCACACAACTGTGTCAATCTTCCACTCCCTCTCCACTCTCTGCTAAAAATAGTCTCTTCTTCTGGTTTCGTCACTAATGAAGGACGGATTGTATTGTCCAGGGTAGATGCATGAATGTCGAGATCCAGGCAAACCAGTGTAGGGAGGATAAAGTCCGTTTCTTTCCAGTTCAGGATTTCTCAGTCCAGTTGGCTGTATTAGCAAAAAAAAAAAAAAAAAATAATAAATAAATAAATAAAAAGGGTCTTATTCTCACACTCAAATCCTCATTCAGGCACAGCCTTACCACATCTCTTTGCTGTTGGTTCAGTAGCTAGAGGGAACAATGCGATCTCTAATGATCTCTATAATCTTCAACGATTTTTGCTGTATTGCCTGAAGGGATTATTATGATGAAATCTAATTTCAACATCTGAACAATGAACAGACTTGAAGTTTACCTGACTCTGCTAAGTGCGGTCTAAGTACACAGTTAATTTTTAATTAGAAAAAAAAAATCTACTGCTGAGCTCAGGTATTGAAACAACTCTCAAGGATATCATCCCAGAGCCATCCTTAAAGGAGGAAATCCTAGAAAATCAAAGTTAGTCTCCTGCTTTGAGTATTACGCAGGCACTTCTCTCCCCATTGACCGTAAGTACCTCCTCTCCCAATACAGACCCTTGAATTATATGTCAAATACAAAATGATCTGACCTTCTTTTCTCTTCCCTCCTTGTAACAAAATAAATCTCCTGGGGACATTTGGTGGAGGAACATTGATGTCTAAGACCAAGACTGTGCAATCCTTTCACCCAGTGAATAACATGAAGCCTCTTGGTTTAATCTGTTACAGAGCAGATTCATGCAAAGCCCTCATCACCTACTGCTTTCTAAAAAGTTTCCCTTTCTAGTTCCCAGCATAACGAGAGTCTTAAAAAAAAAATTAGGAAATGCATTTTCATTTTCAAGTATCTCATTCTTAGTGGAAGCATGAAGGAGGATTATTTGACTCCATGCTGTGCAACCCATTAAATTTGCTTACTGAAAAACTTAAAATGTAAGCCAGGAAAATTGTAATGTTCTCTGTTCTCTGCTCTGAAAAGCAAGGAGTCCAGAATGTGTGACTTGGGTGAAATCCTGCGAGTTTCACTCTCATGAGTAACCCACACACACCTTAAGTACATGTTGCTAAAAATGAGTGACAGATGATACAGCCGCACCACAGCTCTGGATACAGCCATTAGCAGATGGTACCACCCATGACAAAACAACGTGTCCTTACGTCTTTCTGTGCCCTACACAGCCTATTACTCCTCATTACCTTAGAGCTAAAGGGATGCTCCTTATGTACCCTGGAAAGGGAAGAAATGGAGGAGAAGAGGGATCCTCAGTGACCAGCATCTTCCTACTTTGGGGCAAAGTTCCCCAGACAGAGGTTTCAACCTTCCACTTCATCAGTGAGGGGGGACAGGATAAAACTGCTAACAGAGAACCCTAGAAGTTTATCCAAAACTTTTAACTGTCCTTCTCTACTCTAGGATTGGGATTTTTGGGCATTTTTACCAAAATATGCCTAAGCGTTCTTCCTAATGGCATATCTTTGTGATATTAACCCCAGGAAAACAGCTAGAGTCCATAGGACTCCTGATGCCTTGCTGTCTATGGAGAACATCTGCCTTGCCTTTTTATTTTGCAGGAAAGGGATCTGCACTTCCAAAAATAAAGGAATATGTCTTTCCTGTATGAGGCACAAAGGGTTAAAAGTTAAGCTATGGATAGATACCGAATAATACACATCTGTCATCTGCAGCAGGTTCTTGGTGCTTCCATTCTCCTGCATCTCGATGGTCTCTCTGCCCCACTCCTGTGCCCGGGGATTCTTCGGATATTCAGCATAAGGTGACATCTGGAAATCCCCACTCTTGAAAATCAGTTTACTTATGTCATTTTTATTCTTCCTGTTTATAAGAGAATGAGGGAAAGTGAAAACTTACAACTTATCCTGCTATCTTGCATACACTTCTCACGTGATCCCAGGAGAGATCATTACTTGGTGTTACGAATCTTGTCTGGGAACAAAGATCACCTCAGAAGGACTATAGCCAAATATTCTGCTCTGAGGCCAAGTCAGATATGAAATCAGATCATGCAACTCAGTGAATTATCTGGTGGGACTTGAAATCTCCAAAGTTACATGGCAACCTCCCTGAGCAATCTGTTCCACTGTCTTACTGTTCCTTTGGTAAAAGAATTTTTCCCTAATTCAGTTTGAACCCCTCCTGTTCCAGGTTGTTCCAGCTATGCCCCTTGTCTCTTAAAAACATGTGTGTTCACCTAAGTCAATGAAAAAATCATGGAAATTGAGGAAGTAAAACATCTGGGAGCTCCCATGCTATTAACTATAGCACCTGTAGGCACTATGTTAATTCCTAAGAAGACCTGCAAGGAGCTGGCCTGAGTGACAGCTAATGTCCCTCCAGGACTATAATGTTGTATGAGTGGACTTTGGTGACACTTCCAGTTCAAAGCAGAGTATCCTCTAGGAAGTCACATAAGCTACCCAAGGCCAGGACTCACAAGAACATCAGTCTATCCCTCTGGAGATCCCTGTGGCCACCTCATCTCACTGGGGTTTGCTGCCATCCCCCTGGCTCAAAATATGGGGTAACTGGCACAACCAAACCACTCCCACGTCTATATTACTGACAAAACCAGTTGCCAACTTCATGAAAGAGCTTTGAAATCCTAGATTTGGGGACTGGAATGGTGGGGAGACAGTGTTACTGCAAGGCATCCCCTTTCAGATTACATAAATCACAGAACAGCCTCCTAGGCAAGCACATCCTGTCCAAAGCCACCTGCTGGCATGGGAACAAGGTGTGTATGTGTGTGAGTGTGTGTGTGCGAGAGGGAGAGACACACAAAGTGAGAGCACATGCAGGACTTGTCCATAAAGCTAAATGGAAATAGCCTTAAATACACTCAAACACCACTTGAGCAATGGCAAGTAACCTCTCCTGTTGCCTAAACTGCTCCTTTCGACTTAGCTTGCAATTTTGGAGTCTGCTTCCTGGCTTCAGAGCCTTACAGTTCTGCATGGGAAGGACTCCTCTGCCTCTCCATCCTCAGAGGACATGATTTCCAGGTGTGCCTTCAAGAGACACCCAGTCCATTGTTTAGCCTGGCTGCTGGGGAAAATAAATTTTAAAATTCTCCAAATAAAAGCACAGTGTGATACTTCAGTACCTCTGATTAACCCACATGCTTAGCTTATGTTTTCACCTATGTTTTGGTCCTTAGCTATCCTATGCTTTAGTCCTGAAGAGTTCCCACGTGGAGCTCTGGGTGTGGTGCAATCCACAGGGAGGACAGCCTGGCTGAGCAGCGGTACCTACCGGCAGCAGGTGACAATCAGTGCTATGCCCATGATGAGCAGCAGTCCCCCTCCTGCAGCTGCAATCACCACCGTGATGAGCTGATAAGCTACAGACAGGAGAGACAGAGGCTGAGAAACAGCAGTGTGGATTTAAACCCCAGTGTAATATAACCACAGTCCCCACACAAAGGGATTAGCTGTTTAATTCTCACCTTCTCCCCGCCCCCGTAAGCAATATAGCCTTAAGTTTTCAAGTGGAATAGAAACAAGTTCTTGTTTCTCTAAGAAATTGATTTCATTCACTGACATACCAGAGTAACTCAAATGGATTCACCTTCAAATATCTTGCTTCGAGAGTGCCCGCTATTTGTGCTAACCTGACAAGACTATACAGGGAAAGGAAATCTCCTTTCCTTAGGAGATGACATTAAGTCAACATCGTCAAAGAAGGTCCACGAAATAACCTTCAACAGAAAGTTATTCAAAACGAAGAAACAAAAAGCACTGAAAAAAGTAGCGTGTATCTACTGCATTTTAGATACAGTCACTTGCAATTACTTGTTTCAAATCTCCTACTTCTGACATTGTAGAAAATAAAAGAAATGAAATTCGGTACTCACGGTTTCCACAGTTGAATCCACCCAAGCCAAAGGGGCAGCTGGGAACAGAGAACAACAGGGGAGTTTCAGCAGCTCAGTTGTGCCAACAGCTCACCAGAGCAAGGATGGTGGGGTAGGAGGAGGGCAGAACAGTCACCATACCTCACACAGGTCTCGTTTTCCAGCTTATATCCATCTTCGCAGGCTAAAACCAGAGAGAAGGGCCGTGAGCACCGCGCAGCGGAGCCGGGAGGGATTTCCCAGCGCCGCTCCCCGCGGCAGCCTCGCCTCCACCACCCCAGGGGCCCGAGCGCACCGCGGCTGTGCGGCAGCAACGGGACACGCTTCGGTGGGGTGCCGGACGTCCTCCGGGTTGGGGAAAACATCGTGCGCTTAAATCCACCTCCCGCTGGCTTTGATGGAGCCATTTCAGGGCTCCCAAGCAGAGCCAGTTTGGAGTCTGGCGCAGGGAGGGGTGCTGGCAATGTAATTCCCAGCAGAGCTTCTCCTTGCCCAAATGAAAACTCACTGCACGCTTGTACTGCTTCACGCAAAATAGCAATGGAAAAAATCTGCAAGTGCCTCCAGTTTTCATTTTGAAAGCCCATTTAAACTATGCTACTTCAGCATTGGTGCGTGTTGTTAATCACTTCTAAATGTTGGTACTGCAACAAGACGTTATGCAAACAGTCAGGGTAACCCGAAGTGGTATGATAATTTTTTTTTTTCTCATGTCACCTTCTTTTCTGATCTTTCAAATTTTCAGCTAAATCAAATTTTGAGATATCATATTTTACTATACAATAGAAATTGAATTTATTATGTCTAAATAATCCAGAAAACTGTTTGTGAGATGTTGGTGAAAAACTGGAACCATCACTTCAAAATAAAATAATTTCCATGCTTACGGACAGCTATCCTAAATTATCTAAGGAAATTATACTACCCTTCTGATGAACAGCAAAGGGGATGATACATTGGACACACAACTATAAGGTTCAAATTACTGGTAAGATCACTCATGTTCTCAGCAATAGTCCCACCAGAGCTCTGGCAGATCTGCTGCCTTTCACAGAGGCAGTGAAGGTGGTCACTCAAAGGCCTGGGCAGGAGTGACACAGACACAGTCACTTTGGGCAGAGGGACAAGCCAGGACTAGCACAGGCAGCAGCCCTTGGGGGTCTGCAAGACATCACCTGTAGGTCTGGAAAACCCCTGTAGCACATCCCACAAGGAATTGTTTCAATGAAAACAATAATGCTCATGAATTTTTCCCCCTCTCAAACACTACTTGCTTAAAACTGTCACAGAATTTCCCTAAATTTAATTCCAGTTTCAAATCAAATAGTTGGACTGGAGCTACATTTTAGAGAAACACCCCAGACTGATTTTAATATTTTCAGTGACAGACAATCAACCACAGGACTGGGTCAGAAGCTCACAAAGTTAATTCTCCTCAGCCATTAAAAACATTCACCTTCTTTCTGGTCTGAATTACCCCAGTGTCAAATTCCAGACTTCGGATGTTTACTTATTAGACTGGAAAAGGTTATATGATCAGATTTCTCCTTCTCACCACCAAATCGCTCCTTTATCTTTAATAAAGCCAAGGCCCCTGAGATCTTTGAGTCTCCCTAATTATTGCAGATTTTCTCTGAGCACTCACAGGTTCTCTTCGACCCTTTTGATTTCTGCTTCTCAGAAATAGATGTTGCAAGCCCAGGGATAACAAAATTTCCCATCTTCTGCCTACTTCACATCCTCAGGATGTGTGGACGTGGAAGAGGGCTGCACTCACATCACGGATGTGGCTGTAGACACAGACTTGCTGAAGCAACTGGCCCCAGTGATGGTAGGGGGCTGATGTCCACAATACTGGTCTTGCACACCTTTCTTTGCCCTATATAACCCCACTATTCCTTCACTACCTCCCTCATTCCATTTATTTTTCTAGAGCTGGGGATGGGGAAGGTGAAGCTCATTACACAGCCCCCCTGCTGCATCACACTGTGATGCTTTTTGTACTAGATACATTTTTCTCCCTCTAAGATGATTTTTTTTTTTGAAGTAAAATAAGAGACCAGAGGTAACTGAGTGAAAGAGTTAAGAGCCTCAGTCAACAAACAGCCAAGGCAAGGATAGTAAATCCCCAAGGATCCTTGCCTAGCTCATTTATCTCACTGGGGCATTAGCAAAAGGAGACTGGATGGGTAGCTCCTTTCACTTGCTAACAAAAGCAAACTGAAAACATTGTGGAGTGAACATTCTACCAAAGTGAGCCACAGGACTGGGCAGTAACAAAATGTGCAGGGGAAGGGAGGGAGGCATCACCTCACAGCTCACTGGAGCTGCCTTCTCTAATGCGCACAGCAGCCCCGTATATCCCAGCCCCAGCTCCAGCCCAGCACCTGCATGTTGGGAAGGCCTGCAGGGGCAGGCAGACAGGTGCTGGAGCCCACCCTATGCTCAGCCCTAGCCCCGTAATGTGTGTGAGGCACATACTCCTTGAGCAGTTTCACAGCTGGAGCTGTGCCATGGGCAGAAGCAGCCCTGGGACCCCCCTGGCACGCAGCTCTCAGGTCAGGAGGATATAGGAGAAGAAAAGAGGAAAAGCAAGATCCTGAATATGCATTTCTCTGTCTTAAAAACTTGGAGCTTATGTATTTTCCTCTCCTCTCTGTGTCTTTTCCTGCCACTTTGCTTTCTCCTTTGGCATCTTTCCTGCTCCTTTGAACACGTTCCCAGGACACCTCTCACTGTCACACTCACTTGGCAAGATTCCAAACACAAGCAGGGGACAGAGGAAAGACCCAAGTGTCAGGGGCCAAGCAAACCTATTGAGTTGCACTCCTCAACCTAGGATTCCTTTGCCTTTGCCTTCCCAAAAGACACTCAGGGGTCTCTTTGGAAACCTGCTTTGCTGCTCCTTGCTTCACTCTGTACTAGTAAAAATAGCATGTCCTTGAAAAGCTGGCACATCGGGTTTGTTACTGAAATAGCCCTGAAGATACTGAGAAGGTTGAAAATCAGCAGCAACCCAGAGACACTGAACAGCACAGCAAGAGGTACCCTGGCCAACATCTTGGAACTCCTGTGGCTCAGAGGCCCAACCCTTCCCTGGCCCATGGCATGCTTTCCCAAGCATGTCCCCGAGGACAGATGCTACAAGGAGGACAGAACAAATCCTGAGGGTCAGGGCAGCCAATTCTCCCAGCCTTCCCACGGGGGAGACCGGACAGGGCAGCACAATAGCCGCTTCCCTCTTTGCAAATACTATAATTGGAGCGACCACACCACATTTTCACAACCCACAATGAGGGTCGGATACTCACGAGACCTCAGTTCCTGTTTAGGCACTAAAAGGGCAGAGATTTTCAAAGAGGCTGGTATATTGTATGCTATATTTATCAGCAAAATGGCCCTAAATATCAAAAGGGGGCCATAGCATGGCTTTTGGAAGAGCTTTTAAAATCCCAACCACCTAGCTGGCCCAGATGGGCACAAGTGATAATGAAAACTGGGAATCTTGTCAGAGTGGCACCATGTAGCCAGTGCTGCCCCCATGCCTCTGCACTAAAGCCTAAATCAAACATCAACCCTGTCCCTCAGACACTCTCAAGCTGATCTGTAAGATGTTTCCTACTGACAGCAGTGAGATGAAGGTGGAATTGAGGCCTCACTGTTTACAGGTAAGGTTTTTATATTTTCCACAGCAAACAAGTTTCGTCACTATGGAGTAAACACACATACAAGGTCTTAGATCTCTAAGCCCTCTGCAACCATCACATCCAAGTGCCTCACAGCCTTTCAGGTATTTATCTTCACTACTTGGCAAGAGACATGAACAAGACAAATGGAGTAATTTTCCCGGGGTCCCCACTGTCCATGATGGAACAAGAATTGGGTGAAAACCTCCCAAGTTTCAGCTCAGCTCCCCACTCACTACATAAGCCCCTCTGTGACTCTCTAGGGTTCATGGAGATGCTCAGTATTTCCCAAAAGAAATCCTTCCTCCAACATACAAGATGAGGGGAAGAAAGGACAGAAAACACAAAGGGAAAGGTTTTGTCACAAAAACCTTTTGTCACCGCAGAGTAAAGGAGAGGCAGGGCCATGACCTGGCATGCAGAGATGCCCATCTCTGAGCTGTCTCTCCCAGAGTCTGTAGCACATGAGTTATTTCCAGGCACATTTTTCTCACTCTCAGATTTGGCTCCAACAAAACATCTCCGCCTATTTCAAGAGCAGCCCAGCAGGCAGTGCCAGAAGCAATATATTACCACTACTGCAATTGTTATTGATATGTCATCAGAAAACTGCTTTTCTTAAGAAGCCTTACAGCAACAATCTAACTAGGGGATGGACACCCTGATCCTCCAGAAGTCATTTTGAACACTGGCATGTAAAGACTTTGTTTAAAATGCAGCAAAACCAGATTTGTTGGTATGAGAAGTAGCTAAAAAGTAATGCAGTCTTTAAGCTTAAAATTTCTATTTGGAACCCAGCTGAAAAATAAATTCGTAATAATTTTCAGATACAAATTTTTAAAATACTGATGATGTATTAATATAAGCTTTTGAGTTTAAAGCACTTCCCCCAAGTTCACTGAGAGTTCAAACAAAATCAAAACAGGCAGAGACACACGTCATCTCTGTTCTGTGCCACTGAACTGGAGCCCAAAGCAGCCAGGCCCCTTTCTCCCTCTCCTCAACCACTGTGACTCACAGCATGCTCCAGAAAGAGATAATATTATTCCTAGAGAGAGACTGTGTCTTCAGTGTCTGCTGAAAAGCCCCCTCACTAAAAGAAACTTGAGCTACTAATATTTATTCATAATATTGAGGGTTTTGAATGCACAGCACCACATGCACACACTCATTTTCACTGGAACAAAAATTTTTGAGGAAAATTCGGGCAAAATACACCACAAAGAGCAATACCTCTGCAGGAGTGGTCCATCTTGTTGTATTTGAAGTACCCACTTTTGCACTGGCAAAGAGCGACTCCATCAAAGTCGGTGCATTCTGAAGTTTCCTTGTCACATTCAGGGTCTTTCTGTCTGCACAAGCTGCCAGCTGTTGGGAAGAGGTGGCCAACATCAGCATGGTTCTCTCTGAACCCACCATTATGCACATTTGCTTTACCAGGGCATCCCATTCAGCTGATGTATTGTTTTAATCTCTTTTTCTTATTTTTACTAATATTTGTTCCATTAGGAGGCAGTCAACATTACCCTGTGTCCCCAGTTCTTGTGTATCTACCATCATCTGTACAGGCAAATAGAGGGGGTGAATAATAAAAGTTTCAGTTCGGAAGCAGAAGGGGAAATGAAAAGGAGAAATCTGGTTTGGCTCAAGCTCAAACACATTCATCCCCTGACACAGTTCAGCAAATCACTTTTTAAGTTTATATCAAGCAAAATGCTTTGCTTACATGAAACCAATTCTTTTCCATTTCAGCATTAAGCACTGGATTTTTTCATTTTTCAAACAAAAATTCTGTACTTTCATTTACAGTACTTTGAAGCAGTGTTTTAATTCAGAAAACCAAACTTCTTACGATGAGCATTCAGCAAAACTGTGGATAAATGATGGAAATTGTGACATCGAATTTACATTTTTTGCTGGGAGGTCAGACTAAATGGAATGAATAAATATTCATGAGAAATAAGATTTTATGGAAAATATGTCACTCATTTGGCATTCTCCCTTTATAAACCTCTCCTTGCTAGATCAATTTTTATCTGACTTTTTTTTTTTTTTTTTTTTAGGTACTTACACAAGAATGTAATTTGTTTCTTACTCTGCTTATTTCAAGTTAGAAGCTGACTTTACAGAATCACTGTATCAGAGGTAATGGTTAAGTATAATCTGAGCATGTTTACCCAAATAATTTAAAGCAATCCATGGGCAGGGTATAGCTTTAAAATACAGCACACTGCAATAAAAGCACACACTAAACCTCTCATCTGCATGTTTTCTTTGCCAAAATGATACCGGGGGTTTCGCACTAAATCCAGGCTAAGTGTTGCCACCCTAAAGGTGGCAAACCCTAAAAGAGTAGGCCAAACCCATAAGCCTTGAACCCCAAAGTCACAAAACACCACATGCAGCAGTTTCCTTGCAGGAAACTCTTTCAGGCATCCTGAGGTACCTCTCACAGATAAATCTCCTCCATCACTCCCTCAGGAAATGAGAACTGGGAGATGCCAGGGCACAGCAGTGGGGTCCACCTGGAGAAGGTCACACACAACACTGGTGCCGTTCTCCACATCTTTCTGTGCTGTATCCACATTCCCCTTGGGCTGATAAAGGATTCAGTACAGAAATGGAAAGGTCTTGACTGTGAACCATTTTACAACCTGCAACACTGGAACTGGGCAGGCAGGAGAGCAGAGTTCAGGGTGCAGCCTCAGCAGCTCTAATCGAGTTCACTGGTGGGGTTTTGTCTCTTGGCTTTCACACCATTTCCCTGGCTCCCAGCCATATGTGTGAAATTAAGACTTACGGTTTTTTGATCTGGCTGGGCCCAGTGTCACATCCCAGAGATGAAAGGCAGCTCTACAATGTCTCTAATCCTGTGCTGCACAATATTTTCACAGAGAGACAGATTTCTCACACATGTGGCAAAGATAAGGCTTGGTATCTGCATCCCTTTTGGACTGGGAGGTTCTTAAGATGACTCTCATTTGAGTAAGATAAAAAGATTCAGAGGGATTTTTCCAAATGACAAAATGTTCTCCCCCTTTTATAAAAGGAGCCAAATAAAACATCCCTTTCCCCTCCTGCCAAGGTCCTTCCAGATGCTATTTACCTCTGTGCAGTGATTTCAGGCTGGAGATGAACTGGCAGGCTTCAGTGGGGGATTTGCAAGCTCGAATGTAGCTTTTCACACTGCTGATGACATCGAAGAAAGTCACGTTGGATGCTAAAGAGAACGTGGATTGCACTGAAACGTGCACAAAATTTGCCTCCCTAACAAAAAAAACCAAAACAAAACAGCCCTGAGTATCACAAGTTGGTCTGATGTTATCATTAGCACCTTATACATAGGACTGCTATTGACACAAGAGATGCTTATCACACACACAGCACTACATGCACACTGAAAGAGCCATGCACTGTAAAGACCTTAAAACCAGGACTAACCAATACACAGAGAGGAGAATACGGAGCTGGAAGGGATGCCGGTAGCTCACTTTGGAACCAGCCACAAATCCCTCCTGGGCAGCCCATCCCCAAGCTGCTCAGGTCAGAAGGAGAGTACCAGGTGAGCCTAGCAAGCTGGTCAGGCATTCCTCATGCCCCGGACCACTGCCAGGCTGGGCTGTATCCAACCCAGCACTGACTCAAAATGGAGAGTGTGGGTCTCAAACTGAAGATCCCAAATGCTCAAGTTTCTCATTCTTCCCCTGGTAGCCTTAGCCTTACCTGCTTGCCTTGACTGTGGAGTGGTGGTATCCTGGCAAGCCTGACAGTGATGCATTGAGCTGCAAGGAGGGAGAGAGCAGCTGTTAGTGCCCCAGGGGATGATGCAAGGAGGCAGCCCCATGGGATGTAGCATGGGACAGTCCTCCTGGGTCCCTGACACCATCCCCTGTGTTTCCCAGAGATGCCTGCTGAGACCAAGGGGGCTCTGAGCATCCCAGAGGTTCATCTGCTCTGTAAGAGAGAAGCACTGCCCTGTTGCCAGTAAGAGGTGGACAAAGTCACCATTGCACAGCCTTGCACAAGAACAAAGCTCCAGGGATTTTGACATGAGCATCTGCCTGTGGCCCTGCAGTGCAATGACCACAAAGGTCAGGCATGAGCCAGATGTCAGCAGGGAGAGAGCCCTGTGCAAGGCTGTCCACAAAGCAGCACCCTTGGAGACTGCAGATCTTCCCTGATGCTGGATCTGTGCAGTTGTTTGTATTTACTGCCCAGCACAAGCTGTGCAGGCAGCACCACAGTGACTCCACCCAGCACCCCCTTTCTTTGGCAGTATCTCCAAATCACCTGCTCCAAAGAGCTGGAATGAAGTGCACCCAGCCCAGGGACCACTAACAGGATGAACTTGTGCATGCAGTAATCTGGAAAAGAACCGCACAGAGATGTACCTATACCCAGCCCATGGGTCTTTTTGGAGCTACTGATGGCATAGGATATGGGGTAGACAACAGAACTGGCTCTCTCAACTGACCAAGAGCCACGTGGCTACAAATGAATGGCTGGGAAACATGACAATCATAAGATGAGTGAAGGGGACTTGTCCCATCAGCATTGCCGAAGTCCCAGCAAGGACACTCACCATCTCCAGGATCTCCCTCTCAATGTGGAAGAGCTCTGTGTACTTCCCATGGGTGCTATTAGGTTTCAGGGGAACCTGGCCAATAAATATTCTCACTAAAACGTAGAATAAGACAAGTTTGTTAGGACAATTCTCTGTGCCATGTGTAGTATCTGCAAGTTTTCATCTGCCTTACATGAGAGGCAGTTTGCATGGAAAATTCCTTTAGAGAAAACTCAGATCTGAGAGTCGCTGCCCCAATAAAACAAAGTCACAGCCTTGGGTTTTCTTCCCAAGGGTTGCTGCAATGTTCCCACAGTCCCAGTCAAATTCCAGAGCTCAGTGCTGCTGAACAGACAGCATTTCACTTCAGTGTTCATACATTTCATGCAGAAGCACAAACTAACTTAAATAGATCCCTGAACACAGAGGGAGATGGGTAAATTTAGTAAGAAGACAGTGTCAGGAACCAAAGCTATTTATGATAATTTGGGGTAAACATGTCAAATCTCTTACTCCTCCCTGCAATGGAAGGAAATCAAATTAGCAAGTCAAAATAAAGCACTGAAGAAAGGACATTTCCATTTTTCAAACTGCTGGAGAGAATGAGCAATGACATTTGAAAAGAGGTCCAAAAGATGCATTTTTCTGTGCTTAGATGCATATTTGATTCACAGCAGCAGAATGTAATAATCTGAGTTGTCCAGACTTTCAGAGATAATACCCCTAAATCTTGTATTAAGTGTCATGAGATTCTCAGTGGAAATGAGAACTCAGAACTCCAGCTTTATGTTCCACCAGAAAAACAAAACCAGTTGCAGATAACATTATAAAGTCTCCAATTCTTTTCCATTTTTTCCCATCCACTGAACCTATCTTCACCACAAATTGTACATCATACATCTCTAATGTAACAACTCCAGACAAAAACTATGATGAGAATCACCTTTACAGTGTTTATATAATCTGTCCATACCCCAGTTCAAGGCGTAATCAAAACATGTCTCTAAATTAGAAGCTGACAGATTCCAGCTTGAAGAAATGTTTCAAAACACTCTTCAGGGACACCTCACCCATGTTTCCTTAGCAAAATTTCCATGCCTCTAATCCCCACTGATTAAAGGTCAGAAGAAAACCTATGAAAACAAATTCCCCTTTACAATGGAATATTGTAAGTCCTTGAGACTGAGAGTCCTCTAATAGAAAGGAAGGGGTCAGAACCTGAGTTCCAGCTAATAACTGTGCTGCTCAAAAAATGCTAAAGGTATGAAACAAGACCTTGATCTTACAAAGACTTTCACGGCTGCTTAACTTTCCACACATGGCTGACCCCACTGAAGCCAGGTTACACAACAGCCCCACTCACTTCTCCCAAGCCAAGTGTCTTCACAGGAGTCTGCAGGGCTGATAAGCTGCTGAGTGGTTTTGGGAAGTTTTAAAACACATCAGGAACAGAAGGGGCACCTCTGTCCTTACTGACAAGCCTGAGCCCACTGCTCCATTGCTGCGTTTTTAAGAAGCACTCAGGTATCTCTGCCTGCTCCCCAGGCAGCCCAACACAACAGGCATTAGACACTACACTTGTAAAAACACTAAAAGGCTCATATAAAAGGGGTGGTTGGAAGGAACATTAAGCTCCTGAACTAGTTTGAGCCTAAAACAATTTATTTTAGAGGATTAAAAATAATTATTACCATCCCTGGTTTTTCACTTTTGTTTTCTTACCTAAATTGCACTTTCCTTTTTCCAGCTCATATCCAAGAGGACACTGACAGATATAGGAGCCATGGGTGTTGTTGCAGGTGGCCAGTGCAGGACAAGGGTTGGAAAGACATTTATCCACCTCTATAAAAGTTAAAAACAGAACAAAACAGATTATACTTACAGAATCACAAAAATCATCAGCTGTTGGGCTAAAAGAGATGAACTTGACTCCCCATCTGTGACTCCTTGAGCATTATCAGATGCTTCATTGCATCATTTGCACTTAATATTTATGCTGTTCCTAATTATTCTGTTGGAGCTGAAAGAATAAATATAAACCACTTGAATATTCATTCAAAAGCCCTTGGGGTCTAGCATGGATCCATGTTAATACAAACATCCAACTGCTCTGCTCATCAGAGGATCTCGGGGTTCTTTCCAAAGACAAACAACCCAACAGTTAATGCATGAGAAGACCAAAGAAGGAACCCCAACAGCCCAAGTTAGACATGTGAGCACGGGCTGCTTCACCAAAGTCCTGCCCTTTTCATCCAAGCGCTGTTTCTCTGCTCCAAAAGTAGTGCTTGAGCACTGATCCAGTCTGTAGATTACCCAGTAACAGTGGAGGCAGCCCTGGCTGCAATCACCTCCTTTTCCAGAGCTCCTCCATGCCAGCCTGGGGATGGTCACAGCAGTGGTTCCTGCCTGTGCCACGACTCACAGTGCTTTTCCTGCTGGGTGAGCAAGATCTTGGGGAGCAGACACCACTGTGATAATGTGATGTCTCAGGGGATTAAGGACTGTAATCTCAGATGCTTCATAGATTACACAGCTCAAACTGCAAATTCTGAAGAATATATCCAATAGTTCCTCTTAAAAAAAAAAAAAAAAAAAAAAAAAAAAAGGAAAAAAGATATCCTGGACAAAAAATTCTTCTTGCTGCATCTAGGACTCACATGAGCACAAACACACATTGCACACACCCACAAGGACAGACCATAGGCAGGGCTGTGGACTTGCCAGTGGCGAGGCTCTACAAGACCAGCAAGACAACTTACACAGCACTTGCACCTCTCTTGTGGCTGCTCCTGAGTGCTGCAGCCAAGGCAGGAAGGACAGACTCCGTGGTTAAAGCATCAAGCACTGCAGCCAAACCCGTGTGAGCATTTCTGGTGGTGCTGCAATAACCCACAGCACCACACAGACCTGACAGCCCTGAGCCAAACCCTGCACTGGGACACACCACCTGATGCGCTCTCATACCTGGGCTAGCCTGGCACAGCTACCTCAGCAGCAGTGAGAAACAGATTTGGTGACTCTAATCTAAGCAGCCAGAAATGAGTGGGTGTGATTTAAAACCATGGCTTTCACTGTGCCATCCTTCAATTTGTGCTTTGTATAGCAGAGACCAGGGCAGCTTCTCTCAGGGTGGTGATTGCCCATGTACAAAGCACAATGCCCAAGACAGCAGAAGGATCTTTTTCATTCTGGTAAATGACAAATCTCAGTTTTTAAAGGAAAGAATAATTTGGCAAAAGTGTGAATCAATTGCTAAACAGGATGAATCACCTTAATTTTTCAATTTAAAAAGAATTCATTCCAGTAAAGTGATTCTTTTTCGAGGTTTTTTTGCATGAAGCTATAGCTATAATTAAAACCAATCAGCCTGAGAAATAAGTTTTAAATACTTAATTATTGGATGGAATATATATTATTGCCAATATTTCACTGAGATTAATGCCTTTAGCACACACAATATCCTACAGTGGCATGATGGCTGGGCTCTGAACTTCAAACACAAAGTCAATTTGCTTTCATATAAGACTTCAGCAAATGTATTTACTTGAGAAGATAAGGAGACTGGCAGTGGTAATAAATTACTATAACAACACACTCAGCAAGCCTATGGTACATAACCTACCAGAAGAAGCATCAGGTCCCTAAGTAGAAGATTAATATTTAGTGAGATGGGGAGAAAAAAACACATAGGTTGTAATATGAGAATCAGTTTCAACACAAATACCAAGTGCTGGCCAAGTGTACTTTCTCATTAATAAGACAGGTATCAATCATTATAGATTGTTATTGTTAACTTATCAAAAAATATAAAGTGCATCCTGTGCTTACCTGTAAGGCCAATCAGCTTTATTTTCTTGAAACTGTCAAATTTCAGCTTAATCTTTCTATCAGAAATGTTCACCAAAGTTTTCACCCTTATTTCAGCCATTCAACTTGATTGCTAAGCCCTTAGCTTAAAAAAAATCAACAAGTTATTGCCCTCAAACCCTGCTGACAACAGACTTGTCATACATACATGTATACACAACTCTTTGAAAATTCCTTAAGTGGGACCCAGGTGTTCCTGGCCCCACCACTGGTGAGAGCCATTGTACACGTTACCTGTTGCTGGAGGTGACGTCCTCAGCCTGGCCGTGCTGCTCAGTGGAGGAACAGTGGTTGGTTTGGTAGCAGCCAAAGTAGTTGCAATGCTCACAGTGGTCTTGGTGGTTGGAGGGGCTTCAGAAGGACTTGTAACATGGAGGTTTTCCTCAGTGACTTTACCAGGCTTTGCAGTGGTGGCATCCATGGCTTCTGTGCTTTTACCGGTGGTATAACTGTGCTTAGTGGCCGTGGGTGTGTGGGCCCTGTGGTCTTTCACAGTGCTGGCCTCACCTGGGGTGGGCTGGCGACCAGCCGGCGTTGTCAGCACAGGAGGTTTCACCGTGGTCACTGCCACTGCAGGGACAATGCTGCTGTGATTTGCTGCACTTGGTGAGGGACTGAGGGGTGCATCTGTTGGACCAGCCTGTGGAGCAACACTGGCTGTGGTGAGCAGCGGTGTTGCCTTCCCAAAGCTGTCCCCATGGGTGGTGGCATCTCTAGGCGAGGCAGTCTCCGTTACTGTCACGGGAGCGGACACAGACACAACGCGTCCACCAAGCAGCTCCATGGGTGCCGTAGGGAGAGGGGACCTGGTGGGACTGAAGGTGGTGCTCTTTTGGGGCTGGTGTGTGACATTGGGCTTGTGGGTCTCTCTGGGTGAGCTCCTGGCTGTGGCAGCTGTGGAGGGCACCTGCCTGACCACGCTCGTAGCCACAGTGATGCTGGTTTGATCACTGTCACTGGACTGCGAGATGGATGAGGGTGATGAAAATACAGACAATAAAGATGCTAACGAGTAAGATGGAGAGGGCAAGGAGGAAGTGGGCAAGGAGGATGACAAAGCCTGCAGAGGGGGTGAAGATGCCATCACAGAGGGCAAGCGTGGCTCAGGTGATTCTGACGGTGTAAACAGAGGAGTTGGTGGTGGTGGTGTTGATGGCAGCGAGTGCTGCAGTGATGACAGTGAGGAAGAGGCTGGAAATGCTGATGAAGACAGAGATGATTTGTCCGTGGTCAACAACTCAGAGTCAGTGTTGAATAGAGTTGTATTTTCTATGCTGCCTGTAGAAGCAGATGTCGATGGTTTGGAAGGGATCACCAGCAACGGCTCCGTAGATGGTCCAACAAAACTGCTACTGTTCGATGCATTGGTGTGCCTGTCATGAGCCACGGACGACTGTGAGGCATCAAAAGGGCTGGAAATTTCAGAAAAAAAGGTGGAGCTTTCTGAGGAGTCAGCAGAGGTGCTGCTGTTGGAGATAGACAGGAGGGTCCTTTCTCCTCCTCTGGTATATGTGGTTGAAATGTATGTGCCATCTGTGTGAGAAACCGAGGTCCTTTTCTCAGCATCAATGCTACTGACGGGCTGATGGCTACCTGAAAAGTCTGGAGTAAAAGGACAAAAAATATTAGAAAGACAGAGTAATATAAGAGCATTTTGATGTCATTTTAAAACTGTTTGCTAAATAGAATATTCTTGTCTGTGAACCTGTCCATGATTTTCTAAAAATTACAAGGACCATTCAAGCATAGTTTTGGGATTAGGAGTCTTATGCACTCCTTAATTGATTCTAAAATGGTGAACCCTGACAGACACAAGACTCCCATGAAATGTGTAGGTTTCCAAATCACTTTTCTTCACATATTGCTTTCCTGAAGTGATAGAGTTCTTAGCATTCTGTGATATTTGTGGCAAGCTAAGCAGGAAAACCCAATTGTTCTTTTTATCATTCATAATCTACAAAACTCATATCCTCTCCTTCTTATCCTCCGTTTCCATCTACACAATATCCATCTTGTTCAGTCAATTTGTTTTTAGACACAGTGAACTTCATGCCTCTGCAAGATGAAATTATAACATTATGTTAATTTGCAGCTTATCATGAACACAGTGATTCAAAACTTTGCAGCCAGAAAAACCTAAATGAACAGCACATCAGCCTGCAAAAAATTCACATTATTTAGCATAAAAGGTACAATCAATCTTATAATACCAATTTCAGGATGCAAAACTAAGTTCAGCCCACTTAAAAAAAATAAAAATGGTGTTGAAATTTTGTTTTAGTTCTACAACTGACTTAGGTTATCATAAAACACTCCTGAAAGCATCACACAAAAGAAATCAGTTAGGATGCAAAACAAAGTAATGCAGCCATCAAAAAGGAGGGTTTATGGCTCCGCTTCTGGAATAGTTCCCCATCTGTGTGGGGTCTGATTTTGAGTCCTTTGATGGAAACATTCCCCTGAGTGAACCCACAGGTGGTACTGAATGTAGTAATGAATGAGAAATTTATGTACAACATACTGAAAAACAGGAGAATGTGAATTCCCCCCAGATGTACAGGAGGAGACACCAACTCACTTGTGAGATTGTTTTGGAAAGAAGAGGAAGTGGGTATCTTGGCAGAACGTACAAAGACCGTCTCCGTCGCAAGGCCCGTGAAACCCCCACTGCTGGTGGAGGCATTGGTTGTCCTGCCCTGCTCCACCAGTGCTGGCTCAGATGGCCCTGGAGAGCTGGGAGCTTTGGCATGGAAAGGAGAGCTCTCCATGTCACCAGACAATGTGCCATCTGTCACTGAGTGCAGCATCCTCTCCTCAGCACCCGCAGATGTGGATGGACTGTACACGGGATTGGTGACGGGGCTGGACATCCTCTCAGCACCTGAGCTGCTCAGGGAGGGATGGCTCCTGCCAATAGCTGGAAAAGGATTGAAAAGCAGGCATCGGATTCATCATCTCAGAGCAGACAGCACTGACTGTCCAAATACTGAGGAATCAGTACCATTAGAGTCATAATGGTATGTTTATGTTATTTATAATTATCACCCCAACCCAGACAGGCAGTCGATGTGTCCTAGAGCAAAAAGCTTCATGTTTCAAGAATGAGACCCTTCTTGTTAAGCATCAGCAGCTGCAAATATACAACACCACTAGGCAGAACCACCACCACTTATAAATGCTGCCCCTGACACCTGCAACAGCTGTGTCAATCCTACAGAGGAGGGGAAGAGACAGGCAGTCAAATGCTACCCCAGAGTTCAGAAAAACTCACTGGAAGGTTCAGCAGCAGTTGAGAAGTAGGTGAAGACCCTGGATGTAAGGGTGACCTTGGGCTGTGGGGACCCTGCTTGGCCAGATGACACATGTCTCACTCGAGGCCATGCCGTGGAGGATGGGATGGGGCCGGTATGGATGGCCCCAGCTGTGCCAGGCTGAGATGTGAGGCTTTCTGCTTTTGTGCTCCACATGCTGCGGCTCCCTGGGGCTTGAGATGTCCCTTCCTTGTGGATGAAGATTGTGGCTGAAGGTGAAGGCACTGAAACTCTGGGAGAAAACACAGGCAGCAGCTTTGTTGGAAGCTCACTGAGCCCAGCACCACTCTGTGAAACATTATTCTTCTTCCCAGGCTCTGCTGCTGACAAGGACAGCAGGACTGTGTCCAGGGTGCTGGTGTGGAGGAGAGAGGGAGCAGAACTCCCTGTGGCACTGGAAACTCCATGGGTGTCCATCATGGGCACTGTGCTGCTCTCCTCACTGGCGGTAGTTGTCACCACACTGGGTGTGCTGGTGAGAGGCAGGTGTCCTCCCATTGCTGAGGTCTTGTCTGCTGAGAAAGAGAAAAGCAAAATGATTTATGCACCCTAAACTATAAATAAGCAGGTGTTCTCTCTTCCATCACCAGCCTCAGGCTGAGGGCACAAAGAGAACGTGGCAGAAAATCCAGTCCTGAGGAAAATGCTGGCTGTGAAGGCACAGCTCTTTCCTGTGCTGGGAAGTGCTGCTCACAGCAGGGCACCCTGGAGAGGGCACTAGGAACAAGTTATGGGAACACGTTTGGGTGCGCTTCCCTTTGGTGCTGTTCCCAGTGCCACAAGCCTGACCTGGGCACCAGACACCCATACTGTCACTTCTGCACCCACAATGAGAGAGGGGAGGTCACACAGCACCCAAATCCCTGGTACTCAAAAGAAAGTGTGGCAGGTTTGTATGGGATCAGTAAATACTGCCTCAGCACCCCAGGGTGGGAGTCAGGAATGACTACTGCTGCGATAAACCCAGCCAATGGGGCAGTCTTGAAATTGTGCTGTCCCTGAAAACACAGCTAATCTCAAGGCCAGACTGCTCTGGCTGTAAGGCTGGCTTTTCCTGGTGGCTAAATAAAAGAAACAGATAATGCATTTTCCTCTGGAAGTTGAAATTTTCATCTGTAATGTCCAGTGCCATCATCCAGCACCTTCTAGCATGCCCTCACCCTCCATGCAGGTGGGTGTCTGGTGTGTGGTCAGAGCTCACCTGGGGAAGTGCTTTCTGAAGAAGAGGGTGTGCCTGTGAGCAATGGGTTCACAGATGACAGGGTGGCACCTCTGCCACCACCACCCTGGTTTGTCAAAGAAGACTGGGAATGGCCTGGAGAGCTGATGTTTTCAGTACCAGTGGTGGAAATCTCTGTTGTTTGGGCCAGTGTGGTGTTGGCTGGCAGAGACCTTAACGTCCTCCCTCCACCCTTGGTGCCTGTTGTGGAAACTGAGGTGCTGGTAGTGGAGAAATTGGTTCTTCTCTCTGTTGACAGGATGCTGAATGGCACGTGGCTGCTTCCAGTTGCTAAAGTGTGATAAAGAAACAATTTACATTTTTACACATATGAAACTATAAATAAAAATGAGCTTTCTTCCAACAGCACCCAGAGGCAGCAAGTACACAAACACAAGTAGAAAACATGAGAAGATGCCAATTTCCAAAGATGCAAATCCTTCCTACAAAAATTTGTCTTCTAAAAAACAGTGTGACACTGACAAAAGTGCTATTATATAAAAACTGTTGAAATAGTAATGCTGTGCACTTGAATTCACCATTATGTGCCTGAGTGCACTCCATGCTGCTAGAACAAATATCGTGATGACCCAGAAAAGCCTGGAAACCAGTTCAGACAAGACACTACCCTGAGCAGTGTGAAGGTCTTAGAGAAGTCTGAAGAAACAGGATCAGGGAGATCAGACCCCTTCAGAACCACAGTGGGGTTCTTAAGCATGAAGGACCTCATTCAAAGTTGCCTTAAATTTGTTGAGCTGGTTCAAATTCTGGGAAGCAGTACAATCCGAGAAGTAGGACAGAAGGTAGGAACTGAAGACTGATCCCTGGGATCACAGGGACATGATCTAATCCTCACTTGCTTAGTTTTCTTTTCTGTAACGTGGAGATAGCAACTGGAGATAGTAAAAAAAAGACTGTGATTTGAAAGTTAATTATTTTTCTTGGCATAATGACATTTTCCACACATGTGCCCTTTCTATAAAAAAATCTAAAGCACATTTTTTCGGTCAAGAAGGAGCTGAATAATTGCAGACACAAAATCACACTGCATCCTTCCAAACAGTATATTCTACATCACAGGAAAGATTCAGGCAAGTGCAAGCTGCAGGAAGTCCTCCTTTGGCTGGTAAGAAAAATGATATTTCAATTCTAACGTGAGCTCACCAGGGGAAGGACCTTCTGAAGGAGAGTGAGAGCCTGTTAGGGAAGAGTCTGCCACCTCAGTGAAATCTGTCATTCCTGTGGACCCCTGAGCTCTGGAGGTCTCTCTCACAGAAGATGTGGACAAGGATTGGGTTGTGTCCAAGGTCCTGTACATGGCACTGCTGCTTGTGGAGCCCTTGGCTGCTGTCCAGTGGCTGCTGCCCGAGGCAGACCTGGGTGGCCTCCCACCACCGCTGGACGTGGCTGAAATGGGAGTGTTGGTGGCAGAGGAAGTGAGGGAGGTCTTCTCTGCCACTGGTCTGTGGCTGCTTCTGACACCTAGGATACAATAAAACCAGGTTTGATTTATGCATACAGAGCTATACATACGGCTGTAAGCTCAGCACCCATTTCTACGCTGCCCACTGAGAAACTGAAAGTGTTTCTCTGGGAAGAGGTAAATCTCTTAAGTACAGGCACACGTGCCTTACAAAAAGCCATGAAAAATCTCAAACCCACGTCCTACAGACCAGCCTGCATGGCAGATATAACACCAGGTGACAGCTGCAAAACCCCAGCAAGCGTCTCTGGCAGGGAAATTTCTTACCAACGTTCTTTCCAGGACTGGAATTTCATTAATAATGAGGCCATCAATGTTTTCCACTCTTTCACCCAAAGCTGAGTTCCACTCTCCCCCTTCCGACCCACCCCACTGCCAGCTCAGTGCAGCTAGTAATAAAAACATCCAATAATGACTGATGACCATATCTGAAGAAAAACAACGCAGGGATGTGAAATCTCACCCAGCCCCAAGGCAGACAGCTTTCAGACTAACAAATTTACCTTGGAAAGGACTTTCAGAGGCAGAGAGGGAGCTCGTGAGCAAAGGACCCCCAGGAGGGCCTGGGAGATTGGTGGCTTCCCATGAGCTGTTGGGATGATGTGTCCCAATCCTCAAGGAAGAGGAGGTCCCGCCCAAAGAGCCTGTGGGGTTGGTGCTGGTGGCAGAGTCCCTTGTCACCCCAGCTGTGTGGCCATTTTCTGGGGACATCAGTGTCCCCATTGCCATGCTGGACATGTCAGCACCCTGGATGTCCAAGTGCAGCGTCGCCTCTTCTGCACCTGGGATGCTCTTGGGGGGTTCATAATTGCTGCCAAAAGCTGAAAACGGAGAAGGGAAAGACAAAAGTGCTTAAGCATAAATAAAAACTGCTAGGTAGGTTTCATCCCACTATCAGTAGATGTGGACAATGTATGTGTGAATATTCAATGCAGAAATATTTAACACTGGGAAATCATTAAGACAGGGGGGAAAGTGGTCTTTTAAATAGGAACTGCTGAAGTTATTGCTTGCAAAATTCAACTGGAAGTTTTCAAAGAAAATCTATCTTCCCCTTCCACCAAGAATAATATTTATCCATACTTTCATTTCTGTGAAATGTTTTTAAATGTATAGAATGTGCCAAATACAATATTATTCCACCTTTCTTTAAAATAAAAGGGATGTATTTTGTTAATAGTCTTTAAATAAGAGTTCTGAGGTATACAGCTATCTATCAAAACTCACTTGTGGAAGCACTTTCTGAAGCAGATGGCAAGCCTGTGAGCAATGGGTCTGTGACACCTCTGCCTTCATCACCCTGGGCACCCACAGACATCCCATGGGTCTGGTTCTGGGCTGAAGAGCTGGTGATTTCAGTTCCAGAGGTGGAAATGTCTGCCATGGTGACCAGCCTGGTGCTGGCTGGCAGAGACCTTAATGTCCTCCCTCCACCCCTGGTGGCTGTTGTGGAAATGGAGGTGCTGGTGGTGGGGAAATCTGAACCGAACCTCTTCGTAGTTGAGTTGTTGGATGGCTGGTAGCGGCTTCCAATGGCTACAGTAAAATAAAAAAAAATGGATTTATACATATGAAATTATAAACAGATGGATCTGTTTTCCTCCCAGATGCTTACGGCGTACATACAGATATTAAGCATAGGAAGTTTTCAATCTGGACAAAGTGCTCTTTTGGAATGGCATGACTCCCCTCACTGCAGGAAGACCTCTCACCAAACCCAGGGCTTGCTGCCAGGCTTTGTGAGAGTGGCGTGGCCCAGACAGCAGGAAACCCCACAGGGCAAGGACTGCGGGGATTTGCTCTTAAATCCCACCTTTGCTCTAATATTGCTGGAAATAGGCTCAGGTTTTGGTTTTGGTTTTTTGTTTTTGTGTTTTTTTGTGGGTTTTTTTTGTTTGTTTGTTTTTTGGGTTTTTTTTGTTTTTTTTTTTTGTGGCTCGAGCACAGCATCCAACAGCAAAGGGAGGAAACCTAAGCACAGCCACATTCCCATATGAGCCTGCAGCTCACTACAAGCCCCAGGGCTCAGCGGGGCAGTGTCATTCAGTACTGGATCTCAGGTTTCCTGCAACCCCAGTGGTGCTCCCAAGAGCTGTGACAGAGGGAAGGGATGTGTCAGTGTGAGAACCCTGAAGATGCGTTTGCACCTGAAAAGCCCTGGACACAGGATAAGGATTTGGCAACATTGAGGTTTTCAGTATTCATGTCAAGCTGGGCAAAGCCTCTGTTTTTGGGAACCCCACAGACTGGCTGCTGTAGAGCAAGCAAGGGGAAGCCATGGAGCCCAGGGATCTCAGGTTTGCTGCCCTGAGTAAGTTGTTAAGCACAGGCATCTCACCCTGTCTAGCTGAGGGCAAACCCACCCCATGTGGCCGCAAGTGTGGATTCCCAGCCTTCCACCCCACTCTGTCACCACTTGGGCACAGGTCAGATGGGGGGCAGAGCTGCCCTTGCTCTGCAGCTGGCACTGGCCCAGTGAAGATATTTCACAGCTGCAGGCATCCACCCTGCAGAAAACACTGTGATAACATCCAAAGAACTTTTTTTTTTTTTTAAGTGGAAAATGCTGGGGGGGGGGGTTGGATCAAATTATTTTTTCCATTGCTTTTTCCTGCTTTCAGCAGGGAATTTCAGCTAACCATCCAAATAATAAAAAACAGAGCACATGCAAAACAGAGCATCTCCTCTGCCTTCAAGAAAGCAAATACTATGAAATGGCATTTTAAAACTATGAAACAAAGTCCAGCAAAGCTCACCTCTGAAAGCATTGTCCGTGGGAGGTGATGCAGTCAGCAAAGGGCCACTGGAGTTCCCCGTGACACCCCTGGGGTGTAGCATGATGTGCTCTGCACCAGTCTGGGTGCTTGAAGCTTGGGAGGAGGCCTGGGGCTGTCCCAGGAAGCCAGGGAGGGCAGTGCTGGGGCTGCTTCCTGACGGTCTTGGTGAAGCAGCAGCAGTGCCCATGGCAGGGCTGCTGCCCAGCTCTGTGCCCACCCAGCTGCCCACTGCTTGAGAGAGGCTGCCAGTGCCTGCAAGGCAAAGGGGGAAAGCAGATGAGAGCCCAGAGATGGGATTAGCTTCCTGCACACCATTCCACACTGCCACCCTGCCCCTGCTCCTCAGTCACTCTGTCTGTTCTGTGCCTACAGAAACTTTCTGTCGGGAAGCTGCACCAAGCAACTCATAATTTTGAATAGCAGGAGAAGCCACATGGATTCTTCTCTCCATCCTTGTGCACAAAGCAAGCCAGAAAACTGCCCTGAGTGCACAGTGAGGATGGAGAGCTGGATCCACAAAGCTCTACAGCACAGGAGAACCAGGCTCAACCAATGCTGGCTGCTCTGGGGAACAGCATTCAGCTAGTTCCAAGGTGTTGGAACACCTTCCCAGTGTTCCTAGGCTGCACTGGGATGGCTCACCTGGGTGATGAGATTCTGAAGATGAAGGTAGCAGCACTGTCCTCACAGTGTTGTTAAAGCCTGACGCATTCCAGATCCCATGGTGCCCTCCCTGTGTCCCCTCAGCCGAATCGGCGCTGACGGCTTCTGAGCTTGGTGGCATCCCTTCAGCAGCTGCAGGGGTGCTGGGAGGAGCCAGAGTCCTCTTGCCTCTCCCCTGGCTGCCTGCAGCATGGTGATGGCTTCCAGGGTCTGGAAAGCAACAGGGAGAGGGGTCATGTTCACCTGGAAAAGTTGTCTCAGCTGGGTGGCAGCAGCATCACCTGCAGTGGTACCCAGCCCTGCCACATGCAGTAGGAAGGGTCACAGCTGCATCCCTCATGTTTCCTCTGTTTGACAGAGCACAGCTTAACTGCAGGAGGGATTGATGGGAACAGGGTTTCTGTCACCAAAAAAATAATGGCATTTTAAACGTTGTCTTCATTTGTGCATGGCAAAAGAAACAGATTTTTTTTAGAGACATTAAAAATGCAGAAGGCAGTAAGAAGCTGGTGCCAGAACAGCCCACAGCTGGCAGCCTGGGCATGCCAACTCTACATTCTAGTCCCTAAGCAGAAAAAAACCCAAGTAATCAAAAAAAAAAAAAATTAAAGAAAACCTCTATGCTTATATCTTATTTCAGCTGGGGTTATTAAGAAAAAAACTGAGGTGGGGACAGGGCAATCAGCACAGCTTTGTCTTGCTGCTGTGAGAAACAGGCCTTGATTTAAGTTCATGATTTTAAAAGTACACTGGTTTACTTATGACTGAAGATTATGAACAATCCCAAAAGTAAGTGTTCCCTTGCAGGATTTCCATGTAAGGACCTCAGCCACAAACCATCATCACAGCTGGTCAGGTGTCCTTCAGCTGAGTTCTTTTAGCCTAGGCTGGGCTTGTTATGGGGTTCAGGTCCTGCTGGGAGGAGGTGTGGGGACACCTGGGGGTCTCTGCTCTTTGCACAGCCCCTGAGCTCAGTGGATGGGCAGGACTGCCTGGGTACTGCTGGCTGCTGAAAAACAGTGGCAGCTCCTGAGAATCATCTTCTTTGTAAAGCTAAAAAGCAAAGCCCAGCTTTCCTGAGATTGGATTTCTCACAAAAATCTGCATTTCTAGTTGTGAGGCAGGAATACTTCCTAACCCACTGGCTATGCTCAGTCCATGGGCTGGGAACAGCTGACAGGGACTCTGATATCCATAAAACTCACCAGGAGGATGGCTGTGGGTGAGTAGATGGGTCACTGTCCCAGCAGATGGGTTCTCTGGGGATCCTGCTCTTGGAGGGGTGACATCCCCATCACTGGCAGGGGGGGCAGTGTGCCCCATGACCCTGCTTGCTGCTGGCACTGCCCTGTGCCTGGCAGGCAGTGATGCCCATTCCCTGCTCCCAGCCAGCATTGTCACCAGCTCCACAGGAGCACCAGGAGTCCTCATCTCTGTGCTTGAACTTCTCTCCTGATGGCTGCTTTCAGTGACTAAAAGGAAAGACAAGAAAAAAACTTAGATCCCATCTGCACTGATGTGCAGGCTCAGCTCACTGCAGTAACACCAAGGCCAAGCTCTGAGCTCATTTACTTACACTAGAGAAAAATTTTGTATAATCAAAACACAGACATGAAATTTATTTTTGGATTTGCACCAGTGGAAACTAGATTGGTCTCTAGGACCAAATACCAAAACCCACCTCTTTGCAAAAGACCAATTCAGCACCCTCAGGACTTTTTTTTGTGTTAAGAGAAATAAATCTTGAAAGGAGCAAAAATAAAGTTTTAAACAAATAACTGATGGAAATACTCGCAGTGCAGAGTCCATGGGAGGAGTGTGAAGGTCTGTGGGGATGACAGCCCAGCACAGCCCATGTGCCTCAGTCTGAATGTAAGATGGGAGGGGAGAGGGCCCCACAGCTCTTCCCCTCTCTCCATTTGGCCAGTGTTTGCTGGACACCTGACCTCAAACCCCATCACCTCCAGAGAGCTGGCATGAAGCCAGCTGAGAGCTGCAGGGCAATCAGGAGGGTCAGTATAACCCATCCAGCCACCATGAGGAACTGAGGACAGAGGAGATCAATGTATAGAGTGGATTATATGGCCCACCCAGGTGATGAAATATCCAAAGCACCCCAAGGCGATGAAATATTTTGGCATTTCTAACATTAACGCCTACCAGAATATGAGAGACAAGATGAAGAAGAAGATTGTGCATGAGTGGTTGTCCAGGGAATCAGGGTTTTCAGCTTATGGTACCACCCAGGGCTGTGAGGATTTCCCTGCATATCAGTTCACACAAAAACCAGCAGCCATGTTACAGTCCCAAGGCTTGGCTGGCACTGCAGCCTCAGATGACCTTCAAAGCCCAAAAGTCAAAGCAAGTCCAAATCTGAAAGGGCAAGGTCCCCGTTTTGTCCATCTTCTGTAGAACCAAAATTCAGTCTCTGTCATGTGCATGGCATCCACAGGCAGCAGCCAAAGGCAGTCAGTCTCTGCCCAAAAGCTCTGATTTTGAAGATTAAACCTGTCCTGGGCCTCCAAACATCTCCTGTAAGAAAATTGTACGTTCAAGAGAAACACCTGTGGGACACTTATTCCTTGTCTTGTATGTCTTCTCTGGAGTTGCTGTACCTGCCACAACAGAGGTGGCAATTTCAGAAGTGGTGTCCTCTATCCACCTGCAATAGCTTCAGTGGGATCTCACCAAAAAATAGAGGGCTAGGTAGGACAGTCTGTATTTCATCCTGGGAGTCTAAGCCCAATGTGGTCCAAGGAGACAAGAGCTATGGTGGAGCAGAGCCCCCAGAATACCTTTTCTGGCAGCCCTCACAGTGACTGCAATGCTGAGCTGCCACTGCCACCCAGAGCCCACTGTGAGCCACCTCCTGTCTCATGGGACAAGCCTCTGGTTCTCACCAGTTGGACAAGGGGATGGGAAGTAGCAGGGGATGCTTGCTATGTTCATTTGCAAGCCAATACCCAGCCTGTAATTGTAGCCCACAAGTCCATTTATAGTAGCCCTGAAAAATGTGGCTGTGCTGGAGGGCAGTGCACTGGTTTTCTCTCCATCCCCCTCTCACTAAAAGCTTTCAGCTGTGCAGCCCATGCTGACTGGAAAGCCCGTGGCCAGCTCTGTTGCATGGAGAGAAGGCAAAGCAGCAGATGCTTAAAGAAACCCTTAGGGTATGAGGATAGACAGAGGGAAATCTGCCTTCTCAGGTTGCCTGCTCATTTGTCAACAAGGGCTCTGGACAGGCAGGCTAAAATATACAGCATGACACTGCAGCAGGCATTTCATTGCCACTTCTTAAAAAGTAACCCTGGAAATGCCAGCAAGCAGTGCCTTCAGCTATGTTCCTTGATTGAATGAGACCAGTTCAAAAGTAAAACACTGCTGTTTGCTTATCTGGTGGTTGTTTGCCCTGCAAATCTACCTCAGAGTTTTCTCTATCCTCTTTTGGCTCTGCAGAGCTGCTGGGAACAAACTGAAGCAAAATCCTTCCCCTTACTGTAGGTGCCAGCAAACCTGGTTTTGAGTGCAGCCAGGCAGTGGAGGGGCTGAATGAGAAGGTATTATTTACACAAGCTTTTTAGAGTCATCTGGCATTTTTAACGCTGCCCTGCAAAGTATGCCAGGTCCAGGTGCAGGGAGAAAAACCTCGTGCTCAGCTGCCCAGTTCAGTGGGTGCAGAGCATGACCCACACTGGGAAATCCAACCCACAGCGTGTAGTAAGGAAATCCAAAAAAAATTGTGTCGTTCAACAAAATAGATGTGAAATCTCACATCCATCAAAGCCTGCCAGAAGTGCAAGATAACCACAATATCCTCTTTGATTTGCCTGCAGAAATTAAGACTTCAAAGACAACCCTCCTCTGGAGAGGATGGACCAGATCAAACTTATTCCCAGAAAAATCCCCATGGAACCATCTGGCCTCCCCTGATGCATTAAAGGCTTAAAGCAGAGTGGCCCTTTAGCTGAGGTACTGATCTGTCACTAACAATTTTGTCACATCCTAAGCTGCCAACAGCTTTGCATGGTTTAACTTCACACAGCCACAGCCACTGAGAAATATTTGACTTGCAGCATAAAACCCCGCCACCCACTGGACTGGTGTTTTCCTTCCCAGTTAAAACTAGCAGTGATGCTCACCAGACAGGTTGAGCCTCGGAGTTACTTTTTCTCTGCAAGCATAACAAGTCCATGGCTTGCTGTGAGCCGAGTTATATAGCTCAGCCAGGACAAACAGATCAAGTTCCAGCTGATTTCTCAAGGCTTTGGGCTTGCCCCTGGCAGCCCAGTTGGATATCTACCTTGTGAGACTCCTGAAAAATCTCTTGTGGGCCAACAATGTTCTGTCTCCACCCCTGACACAGCGCAGGCATTGCCCTGTTTCAGAGATGACTGCTACCAAGGCGTTTAGGTGATGCTCACAACTCTACCATGGGTCAGCACAACACCTAAATGCACAATAATTCAAGTTTTCTGCAGTGACTGGGATCGCACACAGACATCTTAGGGCAGGGAGGGAGGACCGGTGTATCCTGCTAATGCCAGGAGAGCAGCGTCCCCACAGGCAGCATTTGCCAGGAGAGTGCAGCCAGCCAAGGCACGCCTCAAGTTATCCCAGCCCCATTGCTTCCCTACAGATGGGATTTTTTCCCCTCGAGGGGCAGAAAAATACTTTCTTGACTGGGGAACACAAATTTAATCTGAGTTCGCACAGAAGGAAAGCCAAGAGCAGTCGATTGCCTGTCCAGAGCGGCCCTTCACCCGGAGCAGTCCCTCCTCGGGAGGGTGGGCATTCCCTGGGGAGCATTCCCGGTAGAATGCGAAGGGAGCCGCCCATGCAGCGGCTGTTTTGCCAGGGCTGCGGGCCACCCCGGGAGCATCCCATGCCGAGCGGAGCGCGCGTGGAGCTAAAGCAGGCTCCTCCCGAGGACAGGCAGCTATAATTATAAACCCCACATCTGTTAACGTTGCATAATCTTAACATCATCCGAGGCTCGAGGAGGGGAGAAAAAAAAAAAAACCTCATAACGCCTTAGCAAAGTCCTCGCTGGCTGTAGGAAAAGGTTAGGAAGAAAGGCAGGGAGAAGAAGCGGGGAGCGGAGCCGGGGCAGCGGTGGCTGGGGGCGGCCCCGGTCCCTGCCGGGGCCGGGCTCCGGGCTCTGTTTTGAACGGCTGCTGCGGATGTCGGGATCATGGGTGGAGGCCGGTTGGGAGCCAAGTGAGCTTGTGCGAACAAAAGCTAAAGCCCTAAATCTGGACCGTCCAGGGCTCTCTGGGATTTTCAATTTCCTTCCTTGTTCTTGCTCTGAAAGAAGAAGTTCAAGGCGGGGGGGGGAGCGGAGGGGGGGCTGAAATGGAGTTTTAAAAAAAATTCATACTTGAGATGGGTCAGTTGAGCGTAAACACGCTGATAATACTGCCCGGGGAAGGTCCCTCGTGTGCACTAAGTGCGGGAAAAATGCAAGAGGTTTTTAACCACATGCAGTCAACCGTGTTCTGCTAATTTTTTTGTATCAATACAAGGAATTATTCTGCCTGGATTAAGAAAGGTGGCAAGAGAGGGTGTAGGGCGAAGAGAAGAGCTGCGGAAGCCTCGCCAGAGCCTCTCACCCTTTTGTGGGGGTTGGTTTGGATGCAGCACCCCACAGACACATTCCCTGGCAGTGCCTTGCTCTGGTCCTTCTGCTCCTCGTCCTCTCCCCCTGGGCCCCAGGCAGAGCAGGACAGCAATTCACAGGACCTTCAGTAATTTTAACCATAAGAGGAAGGATCCACGCAGGCAACAACGGTGCCTAGAGTTTAATATGTCAGCTCAAGAAAAGTGATGAGGGTTTAATGCCAGCAGCAGCCCCTGCAAGCTCTGAACGCCAAGGCCCACAGGGTTAATGCCCCCCTGGCCACTTCCAGCGATGGGTGCCCATGGGGCTGGGGGCAGCAGCATCATCCTCAGACACTCCAGTGCCACGCCACAGCACCTTGCATCCAGCTCTGCTTTATGACACAGAAGCACTCTGCACTTCCACACCACCTCCCCTCCAGGACCTGTAAAACGTCAGAGGATGCTAAAGGCCATTTTTGCTTCCTACATGTTTTTTCACCGTCCCAGAGCCTGATGCTTGGAGATGCCATTAGACAAAAAAAAAAAAAAAAAAAAAAAAAAAAAAGGATTCAATTACTGCTCTTAAAAGCAGTACCCTAAAGCAAGGTTCTCCAAAAGAAAAGGTACACAGAAATCTCTTATTCTTTCCAAAAGCACAGGATATACGCATATGGAGTGCCCACAACTGGGATAAAATCTGCATAGTGCAGATATTGTTCTGCTTATCAAGAGGTTTACAGCCTCTTAGTTTTGGTGTCTTAAACATTTCCCTGGGGAGGTGCAGGCTCCCAGATCACCAGCTCAATCCCATGAAATCCTGAGCTCCTTACTCATCTTTCTTGGGCAGTTTGGTTCAATCCACAGATCCCTGAGACCACATGGATCCATGGGACCACCTGTGCTGCCTGAAAACTACCAGCCCAGAGCTCAGGGCAGCTCCTCAAACCTTTTTTAATTAACTTTTGCTTTTAAACAGCTTTTCGCAACTGAATTAAAAAAGTCCCAGGTCCTGGTTGAAAAACATTTTTATATAAAATTCCGCTTCCAACAGGGATAAGCCATGATTTACCATACTGCTAAAAAACTCATAACCATGCTGTTATTTTACTGAGGGTCCAGTAAAATCTCAATCCATGCATCCATCCAGAGAAGACTGAACATCCAGTGCCCCAGGCCCCGTGTCCTGACAGCCTTTCTTGAGCAGAAAGCCAAACAAAGCCATATTTTTTGCTTGACAGCTCATTTATATTCTGCCCTAGAAGAGTCCCTCCAAGCGTTGATGTGGGAAAAGCCCCCACAGGCCCAGGGCAGAGTGAAGGCAGCACCAGCTGACAGGTCCCAGAAGCACTTACCAAAGGGATTTCTTTCTTACTGTTTTTAGTAAACATCAATAAAACTAAGCCAAAATACATCTCCCTAACTGCACAGCTCTCTGAGCACTCACACCTCCTCTTCATCCCCTCTCCTGCAACCCTGCAATGCTGAAATGTCCCCAGCTACCCTGCCAGCACCATAGATCCCAAATGCTAAATCCCAACATCAGCAAATTCACTTCTAAAACCCCACAGGCTTTTCTATAATGTCCTGCAGAAATATTACAAAAATATCACCCACACATCACTTCTCCTTCCTTTTTCTGGGGTATTTAAAGTCCCCTGGAAGCTTTTCTAGTCGGGAAGGCAACACCGGCCTCACCAGCACTCGTGAGGCCAGAGCAAAAGCCACACAGGGACCCAGCCTGGTGTCATTTGAACTTCTGCTCCTATCCGAGGGCAGTGCTGCTGGAGACTATCAGACGGCTTAGGGAGGAAGTCTCCTGGCAGGAGTCCACCAAAGTGGAGTTGCTAGGTCACTGGAACAATAAAAAGGCAAGAAAAAACATCCTGGCTGCAAAAAAGATGGGGACAAAAAAGAAAAAGAAAAATCCATGGTACGGTGCTGGTGAAGTGGAAAGAAACAGGCTGGTGAGGCTGGAGGGAGCAGGACCATGCTGCTGTCAGCTTCTGCAAGCACACAACTTCATTTCTAACATGGCTGTTTCTCCAGACCTCTCACACAAATAGTTCCAGAAACCTGGAATTTGTCTGCAAGGTTAGCAGCTTGTGAAAATCTCACAGGGGTCAATATTTCCAGGGCAGCAAGTTCACTGCTGTTATGGAGAGAGTCATTGCACTTTGCCTCTCAGCCAGGCATCACAACCCACTGGAAAGCTTTCACCCTCCAGCAGCTGCCCATGTTCATTTAAACTGGCAGTATAAGAAACCTGCCCCCAGGCAGGGCTGTGTTTTGGTGATAGGGGTGAGCATCTCTACAAGGGGCTGAGCACTGCACAGACCTGGGGCTTGCACTCCCCTGTAAGGAAAGGTGCTAGAGACTTAGAACCTGCAGGATGAAATTTTGCTGTCTGAAAAGTCTAATTTCCAGGCCAGAAGGGAGCATTAGCTCATTCTGTGTGACCTCATGATAACCAGAGCCATTCCATGTAGTTTATTTACTCCCAATATAAGTTCAGTGACTTGTATTTGACTTAAACAGATCTTGCAGGGGAAAAAGCTCCCAAATTATTGATATTTGTGATTACCTGAGTTTTTACTCAAAACCATGAGGATTATGGGCAGGAGCACAGATTTTTCTGCAGGAAACCTCAATGCCTATCAAAAAGTGATGTCAGGCAATATGAAGCAGATATGTGGCAAAAGACATTTGACCCTGGGGCTGAGGACTCAGCCCTTTGCAGACCCAGGTGAAAACAAGACTGTATTTTCACATCCCACCCTGGAAACAAAACCACAAGTCCCTGCCCCAAAGTGGTCTGAGCCCAGGGGCTGCTTCCCACACTCAGGAAAGGGACAATAAATACTGGGAAGATGGAGGAAGGAGTAGGAAAAGGGTGCTGCAATGCTGAAAGGTGATGCTGGGAGCAGCCAGGGACTGCCATGAGTCCCTGGGGGACAAGCCATGCTCACTGATGCATGTGGGCTTTGGTCCAGGTGTCCTGACCAGAGCCTCACTCCAGCAATGCACTTAAGAAGAGCTCCCCAGGGAACTGTTCCCCGTGCTTAACATTAAACACATGCCAAAGAGCTTTGCTGGCTGGCAGTCACACCAGGGATGATGACCAGCCTGGGAACTGAGCAACTTCTCAAGAACACTGTGGGGTTGAGAAGGATAAGGAGCCCTCTTGGATGAAGGAAAATCCTCAGACTGCCAAGTGGTAGATGCCATTTGGCGACATGCAGACACAAAGCTCAGTATCCGATTCTTGCCTTCATGCAGACCAGCAAAATGCAACCCTATCCCAGGGGAAAACTGAAGGTCGCCCAAGCCTGACGCCCAGCTGAAGGTAGGATGCAGGGCATGATGTCATGGCAGCAGGAACCATGGATGCTCTCCTGGCTCCTACCCTGCAACAAGGGGCAGTGAGACTTGTGGAGGGATGGAGAAAAAAAGGCAAACAGGAAAAAAAATAAAGCAGCTTAACGAGAAATGAATCCCCAGAAGAGACAAGGGCCCCCACCTCCCTTCCCCCATCTGCTGCGAAAGGATGATGATCTAAATCGCATTTCCTAGATGACACCGCGCCGATCTGCCGCCGGAAGCGGCGGTGGCAACGCTCAGGATGGCGCCGGACCTCCTTCTTCCAGGGGATGAGCCAGGTCTGTCCCCGCTGGCACTGGCAGACGGGTCACCATGACAAGCAGAGCAGCAGCACTGCCCAGGGGCAGCTGGGACAGAGGTCCCGCCCGCCCGACACCCGGCACCGCTCTACCACTGCCTCTGCAGTCACACGTTTCCTTTCTGAGAGCAGGGGGAAGGGATTTACCACTTCCACTGCCTTTCTGCACAGGTTTCAGGGAGGTTGAAAAATAGGCACCTTCTTTCAGATGGTGGTGGCCAGCAGTGGGAAAGGGTGCTGGAGAAGGGCAGGACTGGGCTGTCACCCTCTGAGCTGTCATAGAGGGCTCAGGGGAGTCATGGTCAGGTCATATCCCACCTCGATGCATAGGGGCATGGTGTGCAGAGGACTGAGAGGACAGAAATCTGTGCCCAAAACCCACCTGCCCACACAAAGACACAGGTTACCCAACACAGAGCCACCACACATCAACTGCCTTGGCACGTCCATGCCATCAGGTGGCCACCAACTTCAGTCTTAACCCAGCGTGTGACACAGCTCATCCAACACCCTACAATCTCCAGGTGTACTAGCACTTTGCAAGACAGGATTATGAGGATCTCTGACTGCACACTGGGGACTGTCCTCAGAGGCCACAAAATTGCTGTTACCCCCATTCCCCAATTTAAAAAGCCTCTTGGTTCATTTAGCTTTCTTCATGCATCATATTTGCTACCTGTTCTAAAAAGAGACCATCTTCATGATTTCCTGCATTCTCTGATTATGTTTCCCTCCTAAGAGACATCCTTTCAAAGGGCCTTTATCTGCAGGGTTGGCTGATGGTCTAATACTGCATCCCCATTCTGCATTTGCTGAAAGAACTGATAATGTCCTAAAAAGAATTAACATTTAGATGTTAGTCCTGTAACCAAATCTGAATCAAACAATGATGACTGTTCAAATGTCTAAAGCTACTCAGGGGTATTTTCATTTAAGCCCTACCAGGCTTGTACCAGGGGTGAGGAGGTTTCTAAAGATGCCTTTGTGAGCACCAGCCACTGAAATCCTTCTCCTTGTCCCTCCAAACACAGATACAATTATACCCAGCTCCAGCACAAAGATAAAGGCTGAATTACAAGAGCAGCATTATGCTCCACAATCAGGGTCCTTGATTCCAATTAACAAGGAACGCAAATCATGCGCAGTTGGTCCGTGGATGCTTCCAGTCCTGGAAATCGTTCCCATCACAGGATAGAAATGAGTTCAATAGACAGGGTTACCTTTTGCATTTCCTCCCCAAATTGCTAAATTACCTTGTCAGTTTGTGAGATCTTACAAGTAATGCAGGGTCAAACTCGGCCAACACTTGTCTGGGATATTTCTTTGCAGAAGGTTTAAATACCAGTTGCTACAGTTTCCCTGATAAGAAAGTGTTTTCTTACCTATAGTTGCATGGATGTAGTAGGACGGTTATTCAGAGGGGCAGTGAAACCCTTCTCATTTTTAAAAAAGTCTATTTAGTGTATTTATCTACCATTCTGGGTGATCCTGCAAGGGGAGATATATCGAGATCCCTTGGGAAATGTCTTGAGATCCCTTACAGACCTTCTTTCTGCTTTTATAGAGGACTCAAAACCAAAGCCAAATGAGAAACCCCTCAAATATCCAAACCCTCACATCAACCCCCCAATTTATGCATACTCCAGAAAGTGCCGTCCTCCCCCCAGAACAGATCCTGACGCCCTGGGCGGGTGGGCAGCAGTACCCTTCTGCTAGGTTATCAGAGAAGGTATCTTTTGGATAACACACTGAAGCCAAACTTAGTGTGATTCATCCCCACTTCAGCAAAGTTCATCAGAGCGTGACGTTTCACATCAGTCCTCAGGGCTTAAGAGATTTTCCACAAGAGGAAGGGTGTTAACACCAGCATCCTAACAAGCTGTGACGTGAATAATTGTGCTCCATAGATCTAAATTCCTCTTGTCAGTCCAGATGCAGAAGTGCCTTTCAGCATGCTCTTCAAGGAAAAAGAGAGCCCTTCTTTGCTACCAGTAACCAAAGGAGCCTTTCCATCAGTCCAAAATTCCTGCACAGGGCTTCTTCCTGTGCTCTGGAGATCTCACAGGAATCTAAGGGTGGTTCTGGTAGCAGAAATTACCTCAGTGTCTGCCTGGTTATAGAGGCGAGAGGTCAGACTGATCCTGTAACAGCCTTCAAAACCTCTGCCATCACAGAGTGCTGAAAAATGCTGAGAAAAAACGCCCTAAATATGTGTGTGTGCAACTCGATGTCTTCTGGGAAATACAGCCTGGGCTGTACCCCTGGGACAACAGCTAACCCTGTTGACTTAACCCTCTGTGCACAGTTTGCATGTCTTTCTATCAAACCACTTAAAATTCCTCCTCACCCCTTCCCCACTGACTTCATCTCAGAGTTAAAAGGTTATTTTCTCAGAGGCAAGACCCTTGTTGCCATCAAACTACTGTGTAAAAGGTCCCTCAAACATCTCCATGTTTGCCTTTGCAAAAGAACTGCAAAGGTCAAGGCACTTCCAGAGGACTTTTCCAAGCACCAAATTGGAAGTCCAAGATGGGGTGCCCACCCTGCAAGGCAAAGGGAAGAACCTGCAGGATTTGGTCACAGTGCAAGTGACATGATCACCCTCGGCCAGACCACAGTCAGAGTGCTGCAGAAGCCTTTTTAAAAGTCCTCCCAGCTTCATGTCCATGCAAAGAATGAAAAGGCAGATGGAGCTTGTTTTTCCCAGTGGAGAGTCACTCCACCAAGGTCAAGGCACTTGCACAAGGTATTCAGACAGCTGGACAGAGAGCAACTGGGTTTGCCCTCGGCATTCCTGCTGCATTCCCTCTCTTCCCCTAGCAAAGCAGGACGGTGCAGAGGGTTACACTTCTCCTGCAAATGCGCTGGCAGAGCCCTGCCAAGCAGGGGTGTCTGAAACAACCCTTCTGTCTGGACACAAAATCGTCTGGAGACCAGCTTTGAGATAGTGTTTTTTTTAAATACACCCAACCTGGGCTTCTCCTGTGGCTCCTAGCTTTGCAGCTAATGTTTGCCAAGCTTTTTTATCTACCACCTCAACAGCCAGAAGCTCTTTTTCTACCCCTCTAAGGGATTCTCCTGTAATGACAACTCCAGGAGTTGGGGTTTTAAGGAAAGACAGCCAAATCTTAGGAGGCTCTTGACACAGATCCTGACTTTTGGCAGCAGTGCTCCCTCGCCCACAGCTGAGATGCTGACTGCAGCTTGGGAGATGCTTAAGTAACCAACTGCAAACCTATTTATCAAGTGACTCCAAGTCAAGGGCACAGCAGATGCAAAAGCAGATATAACCCTCCTCAACAGCCTGCACAGAGGACAGGCAACTTGAAATAGCTCCATCCAAAGCCACACAGGGATGGGGGCAGCAGCACTGGAGCAGCAACAGTTTGTAGGATATTACACCCTGTTTATGCATTTCAGACACTTATTAAATAATATTTTTATATCTCACGCATTTCATACTGGTTTCTGAAGGGAAGAAGCTCCTGAGACAGCTTTGTTTGATCTCATACATTGAAACAAATTAGCCTGGAAGGCAGAGACCTCCAAGTCAGCAGGTTCCTACGGGTTTTGTGAAGACCAGCACTTTAGTAGAGAAAGCTCCAGTGAGTGTCCAGCTTGGGGAGCTGCTGTACCCAGACCAAGGGGGATGTCCATGCCCTGGCCCTGGGACCTGTATACACTGAGCACCCACAGAGCCCAAGATAAACCACCGCACATGCTAATGGCACCCTTCCTGTGGCGAGCAGAAGAGAACAAATCACAGATATTAGTCACAAAGTAACTTTCTCAAATGTCTCTTCCATGGGTTTGCCCATACACTGACAGCTCTAGAAACAAGCCTCTTTCTCAGCTGGTTTTATACAGCCAGGCTTTTGACCCAGTGAGTGGAAACCTTGCATCATTTTACCTTCCTCCAGCTGACCCCTGTGCTCACCCTGGCTCTGCCTGCCCCTTCTCCAAGTCTTCATGACCGTGAGTGGCCATCACCCTCTCCAGCACCCAGTCGAGACCAAAAACAAATTAACATCAAATAAGGGACGTAACCCAAGGTCCTAAAATCTGTGTTGGATACCTCACAGTATTCAGATCCTACAAGAGGTCCTCATTTTATACAGGAACTCGTTTCTATCTCCTTTTCCCCTGTTCTCTTCAGAGCACTTCAGTAAACCAGGTCTGACAGCAGCGTTACTACAGCACAGGCAACAGCTACACTAACAGCTTGGAGAAGATGAAGTTTACAGAGCTTCCTTTACTCAAGGGAACTGCATTTTTCTAAGATTATATTATTACTTGGGCTGGTCGCTCAGTAACGCAACATCATTTCCCTTTTGGGTGGGAAAATTCTCTCCTTGTCCTCAGATGTGAATGATTTCAGCCTGAAAGGATGAATGCGGACTCTGCATGAACTGTGCCCCTTGCTGAAGCAGCAGGATGTTATATATATAACAGCTGGGCATTAAAAAATATATGGTGATGGGTGTACACACATCAGCTGCATATATGCAGAAAATGGTGAGAGAGAAGAGCTGCCAGATGTGACAAAAGCATTTTCTCCTGAGAGGCACCCACAGACTTCATTCTTTCACCATGCCTGTGCTTGTAGCCTTCTGCATCTCCTCTGGATGAATATCCCAGCAAATGAACCTCTCACACTCACAAAAACAGCAAATAACAATCCAAATGTTGCAAAAACTGCTCAAAGAAATAAAAAAATTAATTCGTAATCAGGTCTGCTGCCACTGAAAATTGGATTCTGCCTTCTGTGTTCAGCCATTCAGGAAAGAGGAAAAAATCTATTGTATGACCTACATCTTTAATTGAATGTAAATAACAGGGCCTGTGGTTGGGGTATTCAGGCCTCGTGACGAGCTTGCTCACAAGCTACAGACTATGGATTTTGTACTGAGCATTTTCACGGGAATATCCCAAACTGCCAAGCTTTGATTCGCTTGGAGCACCTTCTGAGAAGCTCTGGCTGGTCAAACTGCCCCAGTGCTGGTTTGCACCATTTCAACAGCAGAAAGATACCAGAGCAGGTGTCAGGATCTGGCCCTGCTTCTTTCCAGAGGAGCTCTGTGCACGTCAGAATGGATGAGCCCAGGCTGGAGCAGTGCTGTTTGTCTGCCAGAGATATCCTGGCACCCCCAGAGACTCCTCACCCCTCCATACCAGAGAAACTCTCTTGAAACTACGTAATCCAGAGGGTTTACACAGGCTATCTACAATCTGTCTAGCTCCAGATCATGTCTCTGGGGGTATTTCAGGGGTTGCAGCCCTGCGTGGAGCACCCCAGGTGGCTGACTGGGCACAGACAGAGGCAGAAAGACAGTATTTCTGTGCTGCAAAAAGTCAGCAGGCACAGCCACAGCTGAACCTTGCCACTCTGTAGCTAACCTTATTTTGGAAATGGTACACAGCTCCTATCAATGGGGAACCCACAGTGCCAGCCAGGAGGTTCCTCTGGCAGCAGCTCCAGAAGAGCTGTGGACGTTGGTGGCGCCTTAATCTCTGCACCACAGCACTGAAACACTATCGCTGTACTGACAGGTCTTATTGGCTTGTTAATTGAAATAGCTCTTTTCTCTGTTGTGGTTATTTGATTAGCATGGATGAATGCTTCATTAATGCCAACACAGCCAGAATGATGCTACCAAGTTTCATGTTTTACATTCTGGATGCACAGGCACGGTCAGCAGCATCCATTCATTTTCTCTATATCCACTAAAACTAACAGCTTTTCTAACCTGGCATCATAACCCCTCTGCTAAATGAACAAAATCCTCTGCCACCTCCGAAAGATGTGATGGTGATGGAGGTGTCAGTCTCAGCAGCTCTGGCATATTCCCTGCAGATAAGCAGGACGGGGAGAATGGAGAACATACAAAAGCTTCAGAGTTCAGTCATGGAGGGTTTCAGACTGGCAGCCCAAAAATTGGTATCTGTAAGAGCAGGTGAAGGAAAAACTTGCCCCAGAAACTCCATGCTCCTCTAAACAGATTAGGATCTGCAACTTTTGATACTGAAAAGAATACTTGCTAAGGAGCACGCCCATGCACCAGCAAGGCTGGCACCAGCCTCTGCAAATGTGGCAGCAACAGCCCATATCTCCCTCATCCCCCAGCCACCAGAAAAACATAAAGCAAGTTAAATTATCCCTCCAAAGGTTGCTGACACCTGCTGAATGGGCACAGGCTGGCACTGGTGGTTTGGTACTGGGAAATCAGACTCTGTGGTGAGCCCAGGAATGGGCTTCAGCTACAGCAGCTCTCCCCTTACCCACGGCCCTGCTCACATCTCTGCACGCGCGGTCACTGTGCGCGGCGGTGCCAATCAATACACATCACTGTGTGCTCCCTGCCAGCCAGGTCACACAATTATCTCTCAGACTGACTCATTTAACACTTAAATATCACATAAAGTCCTTCTACAAATTGATGCAAATCTAGCTGCTCAGTGCATGACCCCTGCTACCTTTCCAGAGCTTGAAATGGGGAACAGGCAGCAAAGCTGATCTCCAATCTTCCTCCTTTTCTGAAATGACTTTTCTTCCTTCTCTTTTCTTTTTTTGCTTTAAATTATGTACCCCAAAGGAGCAGAGCTAAATCCATACAACCCCGGGGAGTTCATGTTCACAGCACACCAACCAAATCCACTCAGACCTCACAGAGGAGTGGCAAAGATGCCCGAGACAGGAAAACCCTGCAGCTTTTTGATAGCGACGCAGAGGCACGGGAGGCAATCCTTCCTTGTCCCTGCACCACAGGGGGAGGAAGCATCCTTCCTGCACCACCCACAGTCACCTGAAATTGTAACAAAGCTAGAGAGCAGCATCTTATACCTCTCTGCATCACTGTGGCCACAGGGAGCGCTGGGTTTCTGCCTCAGGAGCCACAAAATACGGACTGCAAAATGTGAGGCAGGTTTGGAGGCAACACCATACCTTCGTGCAAACAAACATCCTCGGCATCTTCTTTCCTCGCTCCTAACTTTGCTTCTTCCTCACATAGAAAGTTTCAGACAGAAAGTTAAAAATATACAGAAATAAACACATGCTGTTTACGCCTTCTAAGAGTTTTGGAAAGTTTCTCCCACCTGCCAGCCTAAATCTCTGCTGCAACTAAAAATGGTTCCTTCTCAGGTGATTTCACACCTCATTGCCAGGGCTCCCACCAGGGAAGCCGCCTAAAAAGATGGCACCTGCCATGGGAGAGAGGGAGCAGGGACAGAAGGACAGACACAGATGGCAGAAAAGCAGATCAGCTTCTCAGGGAAAGCCCATTGCCAGCGGCTCCGTGCTGTGCTGGGCATCGTGGCAGGGCACCTGTGTGGGTAGAAGTAGCAGGAAAAGGGATGTGGCAGAAACAGGGAGACTCCAGCCATAGTGACTTTGTCAGGGGCTCTGTGTCCCCTCTGTTGTCCCTGTGGTGTCACTGGAATTATTCCCATTTCACAGATGGGAAAACTGAAATACCGAGACCTGCAGGAGGACAGAACTTGTAACCAAACCCTGACCTGACCTAGGCCGGTGGCAGACAGTGTCCTTCAGCTCAATGCCCACGTGAAGTAGCTGCAAGAAGGGATTTCATGGAGGGATTTGATAATGCTTTAACTTCACTGTCGCCAGCTTTCTTGCTTCCTACTTCACTTACTTTTTTTTCCCATGTTACTCTCCTTGGGTTCAGACCATAATTTTAAACACAGGCCAAAGCCATCTGTCTTCATCTCTCCAGCAGACTAGCCCACAGAGGGTCTGGCAAGGAGGGTGGCAGTGCAGGCTGAGGCACAAGCCAGCCGGGAAGGCAGAGGGCTGCCCTGCTCCCACCCCACTCCCTTGCCCCACGCTTTGTGAGAGACTCAAAAGCCCCATTTCTGCACCCACTGCCTCACCATCTGCTCACTAAGCCCTGCCTGAGAAAGGGCTTTTGCCGCCCAGTCTCAGATTGTTGCAAAGGGAGATGTAATCTTCATTTCCTGGTAGAGCCAGGGTGATAGGTTCACGAGTAATGCTCCCCCCATTTCAAGCAAGTGTTTTCAAAGGTGGGAAATGCCTCCGAGGGGCAGGAGCAGTGGCGACACTAACAGGGATTTCTCAGGAGTCTACAACTCGACCTGAGAGTGATTCAGGAGAGCCCCCCAGCCTGCTCCCACAACACCAGACAATCCCCTTGACTGACAGGCATAGAGCTGGAGCTAACAGCGAGTGAATCGCAGCTGTCAGGACCCAGTGTAATTCATGATGCCGTTTGCTGGGCAGCGAGCCGCTGCTGAGCTATTTATCACTCCTTCACGATGCATCCCCTGTTCCTTCTGGCTGGGGCTGACATGATTCACATAAAGCACCTGTAGCTGCTGAGCACTGGCTGCACGGAGCAAAGCCTTCACTGCTGAGCTGGGCAGCCAGGCACTGGTGGCCTGACAAATGGCTTTTCCAGCATGCGGACAGATAGTTCGAGCTTTTCAGACCCTCAACAAAGGAAATGCATTCCTCTACTGACTCTCAGGAGCCATCAAGGTCACAGGAAAAGATGCCAGACTGAAAGCTGAGATGAAATTAAATATTTTTTTCTGTCCACTGAGGAATTTGCACAGCTTTCATCAAGTAATAGGTGAGCAGTTCACTGGCAAGTTGCAGATTTTATCTTCACAAGATTGGTAGCAGGTAAGACAGCATTATTCTCTCCCAGTTTGGAGGGCAAACCGATACTTGGAGTGGCACAAAGAAGTAGCTGAGCTGGGAACAGACCCAAATCACCTTCATTTCCATGCAGTATCCTAGTCACAAAGCTGCTGTCACAAGCACTGCTAGTTAGGAGCTTTTTAATCCACTGCAGGCAACATTCCAGCTGATATCCCCAGCTATACATTTGGTCTAGTGTGGATACATCCTACAAAGGCACGCCTTGGGTTTGTGAAGAAAACTAAAATTTTATAAATGTAGTTTTTTCACATTTCCTGAAATTTTACAGCTCCACGCAACTAAACTTAACCCCAAGTTCCAAAGCACGATATTCTCTCCACATCAGAAATTAAAAGATAAAAATTTGACAGTCCAGCTCAGGCAGGCAATGAATCCTAAAACCCACTTAAAACCTACGCAGGACTAATTTGACATATTGGATTCCTTATACCACCTGCAGACACCCAGTGCTTTCCAAACTCATTGGGAATTAGTCATCCTTAGAACTATGTGCCGCCTTTGGTGAGTAAGTGAGCCGCTTTACTGAATGACACTTGAAACGTCCCTGCTTGTTTTGGGAGAAATAGGGTTTATCCTGTGCTGAAACCAAATTCAGCACAATCTGTAAAGCACGAAACTAGGCATTGCTCGTGATAATAGCACTGTAGATGTGGCATGCAAAGAAAAATGTGACTTTTTATATGACTAATCTGACAGTCTGTAGGCGACATAGAGCGAGAGGATATTTATAGAGAGCTGTCAGCATCTGTCCCCACACCTGATAGGGGTCAGTGCCTAAAGGTGCGATGAGAGCATTTCTGGAGACAAGCAGGAAGCAACCCAGACCTTGAAGACCACCTACAGGAGCCCCCAGTTTCCCACCTGGATGGGTAGACACGTGTGGACAGTACTCCTGGTGCCCCCCCAAGCCTTTCTCAAGTTGCTCTGTGAAGTTTCCACGGTTTGCCTCCCAGTCAGTCCACACAGCTACAACGTGTTTACACTTTCCCACCCACCGTTCCCAACCTTCACCCACTGAAGCGGTTGCCTGTAGTATCACGAAGTGCTGGACAAGGCTAAAAAGGGAAAGGAATTGGGGGGCAGGGGGGAATTGAGAAGTGTTACACTTCTCAGCTGAATCAGCTCTGGGTGATGTCGGGATGCTCGGCAGCCCACAGTCGCGATGCTGTGGGGAGTGCGCGGGGTCCCACGCCACGAGAGACCCGCACGATGTGGACCCCGCGCACTCCCCACCGCACCGGGACGAAATCCTGTCCCTACCCTTATCCTCATCCCCATCCCCGGGCACTCACCCGGGCTGCCGGCGTGTCCCGCGGCGGGAAGCGACGAAGGGCGGCCGAGACGGTTTCGGGACGGAGGAGGAGGAGGGGGAGGTGGAGGAAGACGCCGTGGGGAGGCGAGGGGCAGCGACCCGGCCGGTGGGACCGGGACCAGCCCCAAGCCCAGCAGCAGCAGCAGGGTGCAGGCTGCCGGCATGGCGCTGGGGGTGGATGGAAGGGGAGGCGGGGGGGGGCAGGGGGGTGGCTGTTCACATACCCGGAGCGGGGCAATGAATAACCACGTAAATAGCGATTTTTAAAATGAATTCCCCGTGCCCCCCCCTCGGGGCGGCGCCTTAAAAGTGCGGGGTGCCCATAGCGGATGGGGCGAGGGGGGGGCCCGGCCAGCAGCGGCAGCAGCCTGCGGCCAAGTGCCGGCGCCCGAAAGTAAAAGGGCAGGCGGCGGAGGCTCCTCCTCGAGCCTGACATCACCCAGCCGCGGCTCGGCTCGGCTCGGCATGGCCCGACTCCCCACAGCTCCCCCCACCCCGGCCCGGCCCGGCCCCCAGCGGCCGCCCCCTCCCGCCCCGCGCAGCCGTCGGGCTGCCCGCTCCCTCACCCGGGTGGCTGCGGCATCAGTAGGGGTAGGAGCAGTATTAGAAATAATAATAATAATAATAATAATCATTATCATCATCATCATCATCATCATCAACGCTTCTTTTTTACTTTTACTTTATTTTTCCTGCCGCATCTCGCAGCCGCGCGCCGGGCGAGCAGGACCCCCCTGCCCACGGCCCGCAGCCCCGGTTCCGCGTTTCAATGCGCGCAGGGTCCGCGCCCCGCGCAGCGCACCCGGCGGGCACGGCCGCCCCCGCTACGGTACGGTCACCCCCGCCTTCCGCACTGCATAGCCCCGAACTTAAATTCCATCGAAATCAAGTCCTTGACAAAAAACTTCAACTCTTTTCTTGTTTATAAAGCTGACTCCCTTTTAAACGCCAGCAGCGGCGTTTGAGGCTGGAACTTCTTGCAGTGGTGAATTTCCCAGGCCGGGCTGTACGGGAGGCAAAGGATTTCCCTTCATTGTTCTGAAATTCCCCTTCATAATTCCACGCTCCTAGTTCTGGGAGAGAGCACGCCGCAGAGCAGTGGGCTGGGCTTTGCCGGAGCTGCAGGCATCCAGATGTGCCAGGTTTAGGGTTCCCGCTGAGTTCTCCCTCTCTAGGGACCACAAACATCTCCAGGGAACACAAACCTGGCCAGCCTCTCCCCTCGAGTCGCTCCTGGGCCCTGTGCTTTTCCCTGGAGCTGCTTCAGAATCAGACTTAATTTCCACAAGCCAAGGAGAAGCCGACCTTCCAAAGGGGAGGGTGACAGGTGACAACTCACCACATCCAGACGGCTGCAGCCTGGAACTAACCCGGGATCTGGTACACAGCCCCCCACTGCCTGTTCGCTCTTCACCAAAAGCAGAAGTCGGTGACTGATGTACACAAACTCTCCTGGAAGCCTCTTTCCACCCAAGAGGTGGCACTGATGAGCCCACACCAGCACGTTAATGACCTTGGCTTTATCCCGACAGGACTTGCTCTCCACTGCTCCTGGACTTTTCTCTCCACGTGCAAATGTTTTTTCCAGCACCTTCCCACACTTCTTCACCATGAAGCACACTCAGAAATCCTCATTCTGGTTCTTAAATAATCATGGATGAAAGCCCTGGGAAAGGCCACCTCTGAGGCATCCCTCTATCAATCCATGCTCTAGTCTACTCCCTACATCTTTTGCCATCTTCTTGCTTCAGATTTGCCTAAACCCAAGGGACAAGTCAAGCCATGTCACTATGGGACATGGAGCACAAACCAGTCATGGTTATGCTTTAGCCATGCAAGTAAGCACCCCAGTCCTGGCAAATGGTGTGACCCGAGACACCTGGAAGCCACAGGCAGTCACCACCAAGGTGCCTGATCTACAGGGGACATTTTTAGTCTCCCTCATTCTGTGTCCAGGTATTTACAGATTCTTTATGGAATAATTGTGCAAAACACAGCTTCTGTCTTGATAAGACAGAGAGACCAATACACAACTAAAATTCAAGGGAAGAGCTGTGAAGTATTTCAATGCTTTGGGACATGGCACAGGGAGGGCAATGCAGCAGCTCAAACACTTGGGGATATCTTTATACATGAAATGCAGGACTCCATGCTAGCAGTTCCTAAGATAGTAAGTAATGTCCATGATAAATATGGTTCTTTAGAAAGTTTTGTTAGGCCCTGGAACGAATGCCTTGCCAACCAGCATATCTGCCACTTTTAACTGTGCAATAAAGGTAAGGCAGCAGGGGCACAGAAACCTCTCTGAAGCCAAGGATGCATCCTCAGGGCTGCAGGGGGCAAATTAAAGCCAAACATCTCCCCAGCATGAACTGGATGCTCTCCTGTCCACTCACTCTCAAGCCTGAGGGACCTAATACCAAGTCTGGAGCTCACGCCCTTTCCCTCACCTTTTCCAAGAAATTTCCCTAACATCTAAGCCACACAGCAGCTCCGCAGTCCTACAGCATCCTTCCAAGCTGTAAATCCAACAAGCAGGAAGCACAGTATCAAATGCTTTTCCAAAAAGGTCTCAATAAATTTCTCCTACTGTTTCCCTCTACAGGCCCATCGAGAGCCATAGCAGACACAGGCAAATGCAAAACAAACACTTCTGCAAGAACAACGCGTGTCAATATTGAATCGCTCCATCTCACCAGTCCCCCATGGTGTCCCCATAGCACAGCCCACCATGCAGCGCCCCTCGCTAGGAAAGCAGGGAAAGGCTGGATTACCTCTCTCTGGGTGTGGGGGGAAGGGGGTAGCTGATGTCCTCCCCAAAACTGCCATTAAACCTGCCTGACCTGCTGCATGTCTGAACCAAACAGGGCACTTGTGACCGTGACCGGGGTGACCATAGGGACCGTGTGCCCGAGCGCAGATCCAGCAGCAGGAAACACTGGGCAAAGGGCCCCGTGCTGCCCTTGGATGAGCCATATCCTGGCAGGGCTTAGTATAGGTGGGACAGGAATGCCATTGCAGCCTCTGAGTCCCATGGCAGTGGTGAGGCTGCTGCCTTCACCAGCCCCAGCAAAGGCCCCACAGGTGAGAATCCGTGGGCCTAAACCAGTACTCACCCTCAGAAAGTAATCTCTCGGCTCTCTCCATCATGGTTCCATGAGCAGCACATTATTTACAAGCACCTGGAAAGGAAACACTGATATTCAGGCAGTTTCAGACTTCCCAAATGCAGTCCCTTCACCCACAGGTGTCGGATTTGCCAAGGTTTAGTGCCTGTAAATTTAAAGCTACTGTGTTTTCCTGCCATCTTATTTTTTATTCCTGCCTTCAGGGTTTCGTAAGGAGTATCACTGCATTGAAGGAGTCAATTTATATCTGATATTTTTGAGCTCCAGTTTCAACAGCCACATGAAAACAATGGAGCAAAAACCTCACTTTGTTGGTTTTTAATCAAAAAATACTGTATAACCCATTGGAGCTGCAGAGGGTAGTGTGGAGGGTATACCAACCCTGCCACCCCTGTGATGAGTTTGACACACGTTCCTTGGAGGCTGGGAAAGAAGCTTCAGTGGTGGGAGAAGGAAGAACTGCAGCAGTGTGAAGGTGGCTGTGTGGAGCACAAGCACTCAGTGAAGGCCACTGGCATTTGGCTTTTCCCCATGTGGTGCTGGAGTTGTTTATCCCCGTGGCACAACCGCACGCTCCGCTGCCCTATCCTGCAGATGCTGTTCCCCTCCCTCCTTGGGAGCACAAAGTAGTAGGAGATTTAAGTGCATGAAATCATGTCTGAGGAGCCAGATGGGCCAGGCAAAGCCTGATGTCGAGTAATGCCACAGCATCCTCTTGTTAGAGGCTGTGACCTCAAACGCCTCCCCACATTATGTACAAAACCCATTTAACACATCAATCTGAAAGCAAGCAGCGTGTTCCACATGCAGCAAAGGAGTTAAACAAACAACCTCATCAACACAGGAAGCCTCTAACAAAGCTATATATAAAACATGATTGATATTGGTTAATTGAAACCTGCCCATCACCTTGTTTTGGGGGAGGAAAAACACAGTGTGTTTTTATTTCACCTTGATTTCCATTTTCCAGATTGAGGGGCTGCAGACATGTGACAGAATTTGCTGGGTTCTGCATTGTTTTGGTCTGAAATCACCAAAAACCATGAGAGTCTTTGCAGAAGAGGCATCCCTGTAGCACTTTGTGAGGATTACAGTGACTAGTCCCTTCTCTCTGAATCCACAGGAGCCTCTTGCAGCACAGCCGATGTCATGAAACTCCTGCAGCTCCCTTGAAACTCATCCCAGATCTGTCCAAAACTTGGATCAGGCTCATAAACCTCAGACAAGTTTTAAACTGATGATGAATTAAGGTATAAAGTGAATATTTTCTCCTCCTGGAATTTGTTATTAAAAGCCCTGAGTTTCCAAAGTGGACAAATAGTTCCTGAGTAATTAATTACCTTTGCATCTCCTCTTGATGCTGCAAGCCATCCATTAATGGATACCAATCATCCAAAAGGCACTTAATAAGCAAGCATTTTTCTTGAAATTTTGGGGGTGGCGGTATTTTATCGATTTATTTTAACAAGAACTGCTTGCATTGTACCTCCATTGGAAGCAGTTTGTTCCAGATATTTGACATTTGGAGGTCAGGATGGATACGGGTCTTGTGATCTCTCTTCATCCCTCACAGAAAAGTGCACAACTTGAAATCATATTGCATTTTGAATCCTGTCACTGGAAAAAAAAATCCCTTATTTTCTGGGGGGAAAATAAATAAATCAGCCATCTAAATCCATCTGGGAAGAAGCAATTCTTAATTTCTTATTTATTTCTTTTAGGACCTTTTTCAGCCAGCTCTGGTTTGGAGCACACGCAGACATTCTGGAGCTGAGCTAAACACTTCAGAGCAGTGCCCTTAAATCTGGAAAGACTCCCCCAGTGAAATTTAGAGGGGACACTTGGATCCAATAAAGTTACAGGTGTGCTCCTCTATCACAAAGTTTCTGGGAGCACCCATGTTTTTGTTTTTTATTTTTTTTTTGGTCTTGCACAAGGAGGACAAATCTCACGTATTGGGGAATATGAGCATAAAGATCATGTGAAAAAAAGCCACAAAGAGCAGAAGGCAGAGAGGAAAGGAGCCTCTCCTGTGCCGTATGGGCTTTAAAGTGATTTATTTTTAGCCTGCAATTTGCTGCTAGAGCCTCTCATCCGTAGCTTTTAAGGCTGTTACTGCTGAGGTCTCACCTTGTCTTAGGTTTAAGGGATGCTGTGCCAAATCTGGGTTGCAGCAAGACACCACTGCAGAACATAACAAGTGCATTGTATTCCACTTTCATACAGAGTTAACAAATTTATAGGTTGTCTACAAAATCTCCTTTCTTTTATCCCTGTAATTGCCTTCTCTAAAATTCACCAGGCAAGGGCAATAATTCAAATGCCCTCCATTTCCCACTAACCTAAATGTTAATTCTAGGCTGGCTCCCGTGCTTCAGCAAACCTCTTCTGACCTTGCAGGTGTAAGTATGATGCTGTTTAAGAAACTCTGCCTGTGTGAATCTAAAACAGAGGCACATGGGTGAAAGCAAACCACCTCATAAGGTACAGAGAGCCCCTTGTGCCTTAATTCAGTCATGAACACAAACATCATTCCATATTCTGACACCCATCTTTGCTGCTTCAATGCTGCGGTCACAACTATGTCCTGTGAAGAAGTGGCCATGGCAGGTGTGAGATATTTTTGCCACCATACACAGCAATAGCCATCCAAGGAAACTCAAAGCGGATTGAGAGAAAAAAAAAAAATAAAGACAAGTTTGAGATAAGATATGAATTAAATGAGCTTGATTCTCCCTATGCAGACTCCTAATGGGACACAGATCCAGGTGGATGACAATTTATACCAACTGAGAAATTGTCTCTTAATGCCAATATCACAACAAAACTGCACTTTTCTTCTGCCCATTCTTATTGCTGACTATTTGTGCTGGAAGTTTTTTGAGGCAGAAAATTCCAATTTCTGGACCTGTTTAGTGCTAAGGGATCATAAATGCAGCATGAGTTTCCAGGCAGTACTGCAAGGCAAGTAATAAAATATTTATCCTCAACCACCTTCTGTGCTTGTATGCTCTGCAAAGGAAACCATCAAAAGTAGAGCCACCAATTTACAGCTGGAGTCTTCAAAAGGAAAAAAACCATGTGCCATATCCACATCTCTCTCAAAAACAAATGTTTTCAGACCTTGGGCAATTGCAGACCATTTTCATTTCTTGCATAATTATAATAATGATAACAATAATTATAAAGAAAAAATCAAATTTCAAACCAAAAGGAAAATAATTATAGATGTTAAAAAAGCTTACATGGCTTAAAAAATAGTAAGGCCTTTCCATAATTACATTACCCAAGCTGCAACCTTGATATACAAGCCATCTGATGCTAAGAGCTGGGTCCCAAACTAACCTTCAGGGAAGCTTCATGAAAGCCCCAGCATGTGGTGGCACAGCTTGGCTCTCAGGGGATGAAAGCAGCACATCACCACTTGCAGGAGCAATCCCCACCCACATTTCTTCCCTTCAGCCACTGAATGTGAAAACAATAGATTCCTGCCCACCTAATTTCACCCTGTTTTGGTTTTTTTTTTTTGGGGGGGGGGTTGGTTTGTTGGTTTTGTTCTTTTTTTGAGTGCTACCAAAGCTACAACCATTTTTTTATGTGACACCATGATCTTTAGCTGTACAACTGCTTGCTTCCTTTCTTTCCTGCTGGAAAAGTTTCCTTGATGTGCAAAGCCCTGTGTTCCTGTAGTGTGTGGACTCATGAGATCTCCAATGCTACCCAAACTGCAGGACCACTGGTGCTAAAACAAGGTTTCCTGTCACTCTTGCCGTTAACTACACCAGAGATAATGCTCCAGGGAAGATCAGCACGTCCCTTTCCAAGCATTACCCAGGAAGGTTGTTGTACCCTTGGAGCAAGGAAATCAGCCTTGTGCAATGCATTTCTCCCTGCAGCTACAAGGAAGGACCAGGTGTCTGTGCTTGCCAGGTGATGGAAGGAGCTGCTTCCTGCTGTGGTGGTGGAGGTGTCAGTGAAGGAGGTGGTAGAGTTCCTCCAGCAGCAGTACGGGGAGCCCAAAGACCAGGAACCCCTGGAACAGTGCATTCTGCAGGGCATTTCCTCCACTGCCAGGTCTCAAGAGCAGCAATAGCCATCCAGCACTGATGCCAGAACCACTGCTGCCTTTTTCCAGATATACCAAGACACAACCCATCCCCGCACCCCAGAGCCCTACAGATGTCCCCTCCCCAGGCCCCTACATGGCCCCTACACTGCCCCTTTCCCTGGCAGCCAGCAAAGGCTTGGGCAGCACACAAACACAACTAGAATATTTCCAGAGGATGCTGAGGTGCAAAGGGCTGCTGGACGGTGGTGGCAGGAGAAGGGGACATCTGCTGCACACTTGGCTGAAAGAAAAGCTGTGGGATGTCCCCCCAGTACTGCTAGACCAATGGGGACCAAGGGCCCATCACATCCCAGCTTTGGGGACAAGCAGGAGTCACAGTGTTGAAGAGGCAAACGCTCTCCCCCAAATCATCTGGTTTCAACCAGTGCAACTCCTCAGTGAGCGAGATACACAGCCAAGGACCTTCCCCACCCTCCCTCTCTGGATCTCCTACCTCATGTCTTATTTTAAAAAGGGAATTAAATTGTTTGGTAGCCAACAAAGAAGCTACCTAGGAAATCCTGCCTATTCATCTCCTCATGCCATGGTCTGGGGTTTTCTTTTGTTCAAGCTACAGAGAAATGCAAGGCTGAGCAATCCTTGACTTGGGAGGAAAGGGACCACGGATGTGACCGGACTTTGTGAAACGAAAGATTTTACAGTAATGGCATTATGGTTGGGTATGAAACTGTAACACAGCACCAAGCAGCTTGCCAGCAGTGGGGCAGCAGCAAGGAGTGTTTGAAGTTTGCAGAGCAGGGATATCTGCCAAGGTTAAGAATGCTACAAGTGCAGGGAAGGCTCTCTGGAGCCACTGGCCCCAGGCAACCCAGGGGAAGCTTCAACATGGACCCAAAATCCACACAGCAGATTCAGGTTCTTTGGAAAGCAACAGCAAGAAGCAGGAGGAAAGGAATGCTGGAAAGGTGTTTCCAACACTGAATGACTGATTTGAGGTGGCTCAGAGCTGGTCACACAAACACCACTTCCCTCTTGCCTCTATTGAGATAATTAAAGTTAAAAGCGCTTAGTCAAAGACCTGCAACCTTGAAAAAGGAATACACTTTCTGCAGTGCACCAAGGTGGCTCTTTTCTCCATGTCAGCAGAAAGCCTCCTGTGCCTCCCTCTGTAAGAAAACCGAAAAAGCCAAAGCTGCAGATGGCCAGAGCATGGGATGCCATCCACCCCACCCAGTAACAACCAGGGCACTTAGCACTGGCAACTGGAATGGTGCTCAAAGGCATCGGGAGTGCCCACACAAATGATGGAGAGGAGTTCTTGGTGTCTCAGGCTTTTATTGCACAGGAGGAGAAATAAATAATCTAAAGGCTGAAATTATCAGAGATGAAACAAAGTGAAAGGCAGTGATTTTCCCCCTCCTCATAATGTCAGAACTGATGTGTGGTGCTGAGGCTAAACATATTTTGCAAAAGCAATTCTGAACCATCTGTCCCTTCAGCCAAGAGACGGTCTAAGTGGGCCCAGCTATTTCATCAGGTCTCAGCTCTCACATCAGAAAGGATGTGGGAAATAACTATGAACAGCTTCTAAGACATAATTTCACAGTTTTACAGAAGAGGTCATTACCCTGCATTACTGCATTTAAATGTGTGATTTCAGTTGTGAATATACTTCATAATCTTCTCATACTTGCCACTGATTCTGGCCTATTGTCTAATGTCTTAAAATACTTTCTAAGACCTTGGTAATTGAAATGCTGAGGTAGAAAATTACTGTATTACAAGCAGGGAAATTCATGCCTAGAGGAGAAGTGAATTGACCTGGAAGGTCGCATCCATCCGTGGCACAGCTGGGAGGGGGGCACCAGCTCCTGCTGTCAACATCACTGCTCCCAGGCAGAGTGTCCCAGGTCACCCAGAGGACATCTGAAATGGGGTGTTGTAAGCTTTTAGAGCAGCAACCGTTTTTAGAACTCAGTAGGGCTTATAATTGAATTCTTTTAAAGGGCTATACTGTCTTCAGTAACTCATCACTTCCCTGGACTGGCCCTTTCATTTCCACTTTTTCCTCTCAGTTTGGGTAAGGTTTGAAGCCCAGCAATGTTGTCGTTTGCATAAATAAACAAGCCTCAACTACATAAATAGCTCTTCACATTCTTTGTGCGTATATTCAAGTATTTCAAAAGGCACCCGTGGCAGCCATTAGCACTTCTGGATTCTTTTTGAAGTAATGGATTGATTTTTTTTTTTGTGTGTGTGTGTGTGTGTGTGTGTGTGTCCTTCACTGGAACTGGCTCCCAAATTCCTCTCTGCTGATGAGCGAGGACTGGTGGTAGCGGTCCCGTGAGGCGAAGTCTGCGTTCTCCTCGGTGAGCTGCCTGGTCTCCATCCCAACTGTTGCAAAGGATGGTGTCACCACGATCTGCTCCTTGGGAGTTGGCCTTCTCCTGCAAACAGAGAAGCAGAGGTGCCCACATCACCCCTTGTCTGTTATCCATTACCAGCCATGCTCTGGGCTGTGCAAACAAGGCACGGTGATTCCAGGAGAGGCTAAATCCTTCTCAGTGCCCTTTGGAGGCACAGTGTTAACCTGAAGGCATTTTTCTTAGGAGGCACATAAAAGATGTACTCCCTTTCCCCGAATAAACAGTGCAAAATATACATTTTAGTAACAAATGGGTTTCCTCTTTGGATATTGACTACGCCAACACCTTCCACACTGAGCAAGAAAAGAAGGAGCACAAATCATTTTTAATGAAAAATATCCTTTTTGTGGTTTCCTAAACAAGAAACAAATTGCAATAATTTTTGTAACTTCATTTAAAACAGGAGATTTTCCTGCAATCTCTTCATCCTAGAAGATGATTTTAAGAAAACCTTATTGGCACTTTTATTCAAAACTGTAAGACAAATATAGCACTGACTAAGACCTCAGCAAGCACCTAAGAGCCTTAGAGGTGTCAAGAACCCTTGGCTGCCTCCAACTCCCTTGCAGTCTAATGGGATTTATTCTTTTTCTCCGATTCATTAAAATATCTTGACTGGATTTCAGGAAAACAGGGCTCAGAAAAAAAAAAAACCTCTAAATTACTTCTATGCAATTTCTTGCAGCACAGTGTAGATGGGCTTCAAAATGACCCACCTGACTCCCAAGCAGAGCCCAAGGTGTCTCTGTGCCAGTAAGAGCAGGAGCCCTGGCACCAGGATAAGGTGACCAAGCTGTCTGGATGACCCAGAGATTGCACTTTTCAAGGGGAGAAAAACAGGACCAGTTTCTACCTTGGGCACTCACCAGATCTCCCCTCAGCCTTCCTTGGCAGGGTCTTTGCTAATCGATTGCACTGGCCAAAGAACCAAGGACTTTGTTGGTCTGGTAACCCAAAGATAAAATCCCCTGTGACAACAGCACCTCTCCACATGAGAGGCAGGGATAATTTCTCCTTTCCACAAGTGGTCATTCTCCATGAAGCCTCACACCTCAACCAGACTCCCATGGGGATTTCTGGCAACAGGCAGGAGACACAACTGAGATGAACCAAAGGACAGCTGGGAGGAAAATGCTGTTCTGTCATCACAGAGGCACAGAGTTGAAATGACCAGCCACAAATCTGCCTAGGGTGGAGGCAGACAGAACTGCTCGGGATGTGAAGCAGCAGGGTCTGGCTCACCGTGCCAAGAGTAATTCTGGCAGCATTTCAGCATGGCCCCACTCACCCAGTTCCCAGCCTCAACTCCTCACCCTTGGCTTGGGCTTGTGTCACCAGCCCAAGCAGATGTCGTGCAAGGGGACAGGGAACAATCCCTTTATCAGAATGGGATATGCAGAAAACACATGTGGTGGTGCATCCCACTCCCCTGCCCCTCGGGCTGCACTGTGATCTGAGAAATGCTTGTTAGGCCTCAGCTTTAACAAACAGCACCTGGGCTCAGCTCCTCTTGAGCTTATCAGAAACACTGTCGGCTCCAGGGAACTAATGCTAACAGCTCCTGGTTTTTAATGAATATCCTTGGAAACTTATTCTTCTTGCATGAGTAACAACCCAAGTGGAACAACATTTTTGTTATAGAACATTCAAAGAAAGTTACTGACAAAAATTGTGGCCAGGATGGAAAATTACTATGACCAAAGCCAAGTCTCTTGCTACACTGTAAGCAGCAGTCCAGAGTGAGACCCTTTGAGTTCTCCTGCCCACAGTGGGCTGATACCAGCACCCCCCTCTGAGTGGGGCCTCTCAGAGCAGTGAACTCTCAGGTTTGCTACACCTGGAGGACAAATGCTGATGACAGAGCCTGGGCTGATTCCCCCACTCCTCAAGATTCAACCTTTTACCTGTTTAGAAGATGCAAAGGCATCATAATTCCGTAAGACTCTTTTGTTAAATGGTTTAAATTAAGGTATAAATTAAGTGCTGTTGTGTCTAAGACCTACCATGGGGACCTCAGAGAGATTCCCTCACCCCTGGCTTCTCTCCCCAACCACCTCTGCTACCAAAAGCACGTGGTCATGTTATAGGAACTGTGGACAGAGACAGGACCGGGCAAGACAGACCAATGTGCTTAATTGTCTGGACTTGAATTTATTTTGAAAGTGCTTAATTGTGCTTAATTGCCTGGACTTTCATATATTTTTCATTTATTATTCATTATTTCATTTATTTATTTAAATTGGCACATATAATGCATGGCAGCTCGTGTTGCACAGTCCTTGTGTTCACTCACCCCAACAAAAAAGAAACCCAACAGACTGAGAAACTCAAAGCCCACTGCTCACAGGCAGAGGTGCTCATAAGCTGCTATAGGAAACCCAACGTGATGGAATTAATAATTAATAGCATCAAATAAGTCTAACAAAACTAGTTAATAACAAACCAAAAAAAAACTCCTCAAGGTCTTCTGGGAATCAAAAGCCCAAGACAATGCTATTGCAGTCCCATGCAAACTCAATACTGAATGGATCCTTCACCAAAGACCCTGTTTATCATATTTGCCTGAGTTATTGCAGCTGCCCCAGCCCATATTTCCTCTCTGAAATTTGAACACAGCTGCCATGTGTGCCTGTTCCACCACTACCAGAGGAATTCACTTGTGGTGAATGATGGGTGGAAGAGAAGGAATCTCCAATTTCTCATCTCCTTTCAGATTTTCCAGTTCAACCTGAGCCGTAAATTTTGAGCACAGACCTTTGGGGTAAGATAAAGCTTCAGGAACCAAGATATGGTTATCAGCTGACATTTCCACACACAAAGCAGAGGAGACTCCTGCTTCCCCACATACAGAGCCAGCCATATGCCAGGCTAATGGGAGCAAACAGATCTTTTTACCATAAAGCAAGAATAACCCTGAGTATGCAAGAAGGGCCAGAAAGACTGCTTAAGGTAATAAGCAAGTCAATTCTTCCAGCCCTCTCTATGCTCATTAGTGAGTCACGGGAACAACGAGCAGTGTGTTGGTCACTGCCAAGTGACTGGTACCAACCTGCATGAAGTGATCAAAACCGACTTAATCCAGCCAAAGAAACTGAAATTTGCTGCTGCTCCTATGGAGAAAAGGCACAAGAAGTCAGTATGCTGCTAATTCTCTCATAATAGCATTACACCACTGAATTTTTGCATAAAATCTCAAACCAGCACGCTTGTTATTAGCCTGCAGTACCCAAAGATTTTGTGATAGTGAGAACATTCCTGCAGTCTTCCTACGTGCTGTGGCTTTTAAACAACTGTCCAGATATGAACCCAAATTTCCTATGGAGAACAGCAATGTGTTCCCAGCCTGACAGCTTGTTAAACCCCAGTAAAACATGAGCAAAGCATAGACCCCCCGCACAGTACCTTTCACTCCCTAGACTGCAAAAACTATTCCCACCTCAGGGATGGGGAGACAGGAAGAGCCATTTAGCCAACCTCAGTCAGAGTGGCTGTGGTCTCACCATTCATTCCCTCTTGTCTGACCCAATGGAGAGCTGCCTTAGCTTATTACACCAACACTGATTTCTTTTCTGATTTCTCGGGAGAGTTAGTTTCCTGCACTGGGTCCTTGTAGGGGCAAGAAAGTGCCAGAGCTGAAAGCAGAAGCAGCAGGAGAAGTTTATGGTGAGGGAGAGGGAGAACCAAGCCCTGTCAGCACCTGATGGATTTAGCTTAGGCTGCTGGAGAGGAAGAGAGAGAAGGGATGTGTCAACCACAGGGCATTTCTCCTCCCAAGGTCAGCTCTTCATCTAGCACCTAATCCAGAACATCTCTCAGGCCAGTGTCTCCCAGCCTTTCCAGACAGAAGGGTTGTTTGATCCTTTGAAGAACAAACTCACAGATCATCAGAGCCTTGTGACCGCAAAATAACATTCCCTCACAGCCATAACATTCCCTCGCAGTCAAGTAAAAATCAGGCTGAATTTTGAGCATTCACTTCTAACATTTTCAATGGCATGCATTGTTTTACTGTATGCATGAGAATGCACGTGGCAAAAGAAACCAAGAAAAAAATGTCTAATCATGCCACTGTTTCTCAGATCAGCTTCCAAAAACCTCTACACACTGACAGATTTTTTTAAGCAATTTTTGGTAAATAGTTCAAAAGCATATTACAGAAATATAATACAGTGAGTGTACAGTGAGTATACAAAGGCAAAAGGCTCCAACACCTGAAAACATTATTTGCGTTTTAACATATGGGGGCCATAAACAATTTCTTAAAATGTATATATTTTTTAAAAGATACAAATTAGCAACTACTATCCATGATCTCAGCTCCTTTCAACTATCCCCTACAGATACATAGAAAGGAAGTCGCTCAAGAGCAAGAAAAGAACAATTGAGCAATGTTTGGAAGGTGGTGATTAGTTTTTGGTTTCTCATCATCTGCTTTTCTGAAATCTAGTATGTACATACCTACTGTCTAATAATCTTTCACCTAAATTAACACAGGTAGCTATTTCTGCAGATATTGCATATGAACTCAGGCTCTTGATTTTTCTCATCCTGGACAAAAAACTGGCATGCACTCAGCTATGCACCTCACACACCTGCCGATGGAAGGATGGATGGATGGATGGATGGATGGATGGATGGATGGATGGATGGATGGATGGATGAATACACTCATGAGCAGGTGAGGATGCCCACACCATGCCCCTTCAAAGATACAGAGCACCCCAAACCCCCCCAGTGGCCTTGTCAAGGAGCTGTGAGCTCTCATGAGCTGCTTGCTGAATGTGCTCCACTGTTTAATTTTGAACTTGTTTAAGCCGATCATGTGCACAGATCTTTCTAATGCCCTCTGCCTAAAAGTATTTTCCCAGATTATGTTCCCAACATATTCAATGTGTTTAGCTCTGGAATCAAAAGGCTCTTGTTCCACAGTTATGAATGCTGAGATTTGATGAGACACTGGTCATAATTCCCGTTTTCCTTAAACTTCTCTCAGGTGGGTTTAGATTGATCAGGTTTAATAAAACTTATTTATGGCAGATTTTTCTCATTGCTGGGATACATTTACAAACTGCCATCGCTATCAAATCTTAGTATCTGGTTTTGCCATTTAAAGCACAATATAATAAAGCAATAAACACCATCTTCAAACTATCAAAGCAATGCTAGTTTAAGTTAGAATCTAACAGAAAATTAAAGACTCAGAGAGAAAAAGTATTAACATTAGCAATGAAACAAATTGTCACTGTTCACTGTGTCACCTGCACATTAAACACAAGAGTCTCAATTCCTAATTAAGTTAAATTAAAGTTTAATGAATTTTTAAGCAGGTTTAATAATACAGGAAAAAAAAAAAAAACACTCACCAAGAGGGAGTCCTGGGCTCACTTGGCCAATGTAGAAATACAGAATAACCCCTGCTCCCAGGCTAACAAGGGTGTAGATCCACTGAATGACAAACATTATGATGAGGGACACAATTGCCTAGTGGAAAGACATGTTTTGGGGTTACCCCAGAGTCTGGGAGGCAAGACCATGTCAAAGCCCAGGCTTCCATGCTACAGGGCGCCTCGTTTGGTCTCACTCTTAAAAGGAGGGACAGCACAGGTTTACAGTGTCACCTTCAGCAGCATAGAGGTAGTTCCAGTGAGCTTCCCTGGGTCCCAGAGGCAGCGTGGGTCTCTGCCTGGGCTTCTCCAAGAGAAGTATCCAGAGGCTCACCAGCTCAGGAGGAGATTTGGCTCAGGTTGCATACAAATGGGGGCAGAGGTAGCATCTCCATGGGAGATGGTTGGAACAGCAAGGGTCAACACACAAAGAAAGAGTTAAAATAGTCCCAAATGACACAATTGGTGAAGCTCAAAGAGAGAGGGCAGAGGAGCCAATTTCTGTTCTTGTGATTTTATTTTGCATTGTCAATCCCATCCCAGCTCTGTTGCAACCTCCTCCCAAGCCTGATTATTGACAGGAAACCAAGTTTGCTTTAATGAGCACATCCATCACCTCCATAAGCAAATTCCCCAGCAAAGGCAGAGAGCTGATGGCTCTGCCATGGCATGCACTTGGGAGCCACGTTAGATACGAGCCCAGAGATGGCATCAGCACACAACCTCCCAAAGATGTCATCCTAAAGAGGGGCCACCACTCCCAGCCCACCCCTGATGCTGCAGCCCACTGGGACCCCTCACCAGGAGCTGGCTGCTGGCAGCAGCAGCGATGAATTTGAAAAGCAGGTGTCAGACTCCATCTGAGTATTAAACTAACGGGGTTTGGTGGCCTGTTTGAGTGGGTTTGTTACATTTTATGCACAGCTATGAAATCCTCATCCAGGCAGCAAAGCCATATGGCTCATTCATTATGTATATCTGACCCTTTCTCTGTCATCTGCCCAATAATCCATCTTTCCCAAGATGAATTTAAGTGTCTTAAACTTCTCAGCAGCTTGAGGCAGAAGCTATTTAAAAGTTATTTAAAGTAGCATGCTGTAGGAATGCTCTCCTTTCCTCCCTCAAAAGATGGAATTTCATAGCTGGGCTGCTGGTATCCGGAAGTCAGCACTAATGAAACCCCACCCCAAGCTTGCAGAAACTGGCCCATTACTAAAAGCAATACAGCTTTGAAGATGTCTCAGTCCATTACACAGCAAGAAAAAGCAGACTGGCACATAGTGAAAAGAGGGACAATGATTTTTTTTTTTTTTTTTACTCATGCAGCCATGCATCTTTAAAGTCCTAATACTCCAGACTTTGAATTTGTACTTTTGAGTTAGGTTGGAGCTTGTTTGTTTGTTTGTTTGTTTGGGGGTTTTCCTGTTGTTATTTAATTTAACATGCCATTGGGCTTTCCCTGAATTTGAATGCTGGATGCATGCTACCTGGAGTATTTACTTCAGGTAACCTGGAATATGAGAATCAAAAGCCATTATTTAAGGTACTGGAGTATTTACACTGCAGTATGTGATAAATTTATTTCTGCTTTCTACAATCACAAACCATTGCTCAACATAAAAGAAAATTACTTACACCAGCAAAAGAAATCCAGTGACTGAAAAATCTGGAGTAGAAGGATTCTGGTATTTGCTGAATTCCCAGTTCTGGATGTTGTTCCTTTATAGATGATTCTAAAGAAAATGAAAAAAAAAAAAAAAAGATATTAGAAAGGAGATAAAATGTGGGATTTTTTTCCTCTGCTTTACATTATCAGATTCCAGGAACCAAAGCAAAACTTCTAGCTGACATTTGGGTATGACAGAGTGAAACCAAAACCTCTAAAATGAAAACTGAAAAGAAGTGCAAGAAAAAGTCAGAAAGTTGCTAGCTCTGCTGCTAAGTACAATTGAAGGCCGCATCTGTCTATCTCTGCCTCAGTTTCACAGTTTGTGAAATAAGAAAAATAATACTTTCCTCCCTCAGAGGGGTTTAGGAAGCTTAACTGACTGATGCTGATGATGAAATGGTCTATGATAATGGTAATTATGAAACACTACAGCACTGGAGTTACAAACTCCCTGCACACGTGCTGCATCAAACACCCACATCACCAACAGAACAAATTCAGATCTTCACCTATGGATGTTGAGTTACAGACTCCACCTGTGTTGTGGAGACCAGTGGATTTTGATAGCATGAGTTTTAAAGTCACACAGCTCCAACCATCCTACCCCACACCAGGATGAAGTAAATCCCAAGATACACCTAAACCCTTTTCAATGTACAGCACTCAGCATGCCTGTGAAGAATTATGAGCATATCGTAAACAACCCAACACTAAATTTAGTCCTGCCTGCTTTCCTGTGATTAATCTTCTGTAGGAAATTGCATTGGAACTTCTCCTGTGATGCATTGCAATGAACTCTACCCTCACCTGGAATAAATGATATTATTGCCATGAATCACTGGATGACAGCCCCATATAAAGCTCGTTTCATGCCTGCCTTCAGCAAAGCACTGGAAGGACCAAGGTTATAAACAATTTCCTCTGAACATGGAGATGTCCGTCTCCTGTATACAGCCCTTACCTTCTCCCCTTGGGCCAGGGAGCATCATCACTTCACTGCAGAGCTCTTCCTTCTGCTCCAGCATCCTGGGTGTGTGCTGGGCATCCACAGGGGGTGATGGGCACAGATCTGCACCCCACTGACAGCCCTGCTCATCCACATCCTGCTGCTTCTCGTGGGGCTCCGTGGTCTCATCCCAGCCCTCCTGAGCTGGGGGAGCATCGTGGTGGAGATCTAGGAGAAAGCTGTCTTGTAATGTCTGCTTGGCTGGCTTCCTTGCCTTCTTTCGTTTGGCCTTTTGGGTTAAATTCTCAGCACCTTCTCTTTTGCAAGTACTTGGCTCACTAAGAAATGGCTTAAAAAGCTGGTCCATGTCTTTTTTGAATTCCAGCAAGGTGCCATTTGATCTGCTTTGAATTACCCCATCTGCTGCATGGCTGGGGGGCTTGTTGAAAATTAAAGGCTGGGAAGAGTGAGCAGGTCTAGCAGTTTCCATCTGGGTCTCTTCAGGTTTCTGCTGAATGTTGTAGCTCAAGGATATTGAGAAATAGGAATAGTCCACAGCAATATATGTCAGCATGAAGTTGATGGTAACTATGGGAGCAAGAACATTCACTTGCCCAATGAAGACAAAAGCCATGGTGATGAGACTCGTTAAGCAAATTGCAGCCACTGGAGTCTTGTTGGGGCCTTTCTAGTTCCCAAATAAAACAAGATTACATTTAAATTAATAACCATTAACCTTACCATGAGGATTCCCCACTTGCTCAGCTGCCGTATGCAGTTGCCTGGGCTGGCTGCAGCACCCCCCAAGTCATGAAAACATGCATGCATGTGCAAACATGCAGAGGCTCACAGGCCTAATAAATTAAAGAACAGACTGGAAGACAAAAGCTGTTGAGCTTCCACTTCATTCCTAAGCCTTATTCAAGCCTTTTCTTTGGTAAATTCATCCACTCTCACTCGTATCTCCATGGTAAAACAATGTCATTAAAGCAGCAATAAACCTTCAGAGAGATTTGTGGGGCTTATGGGAAGTCTAACGGGAATAAAACGCGTTAATTAGAGTTAACTGTTCATCTCTAATTATTCTACAGGACTCTGCATCACTGCCTACCCAAAAGGCTCCCTCATGCTGCCCTTGGAAAAGCTCTGCATGAAGCAGTGCCAGCTGCACATCAGCAGCTTCTGGCCCTGCCCTGCCAGGGAGCTGAGCTGAACCCATGGCCTGCCAAGGCTCTGCACGTGGGGCTCCCTCCTTCAATCCACCCCAGCAGCAGGGGGAAAGCAGCAGTGAGGCTGGGCAGGTGAGGAGGCTGGGGGTGGCAGTCAGCTCCAGCAATGCCAGGCAGGTGTCAGGAGGGCAGGCAGCCAGGGGAAACATTGCCTGCTCCTGTGCTTTGGGACTGGAGAACATGCACAAAACAAAGAGCATTGGGAGTGGAAACACCTGAGCCTTCAGCTCAGGAACTTTAATCCCAGGTCTAACATACCTTTCCTCAGACCAGGCACCTCCTTGCCATTTTGCCACCTGACAAAGCTGTGAAAGCTGTGCAAAGACTTTGCTTAAAAATATCTTACAAGATAGCTTACAAAATACCCTAAGTTTTCACTTAACTGCATTTATTTCTTTAATAAACACACAGCTCAAATGGAAACTATTTCTGTTTCCTCCACTTCTATTTATTAATAGAAAAGGGGACAAGTTCTGGACCATTACATCTTTTCAGAATGAACAAAAATACATCTCAGGGACAAAGGAAAACGGATCTCAGAAAGCATCTTCAGTATCAGAAAGATGTACTGAGATGGGGAACAGATGGGATGATCTCAGGATGCATCTGGCTTGGATTTAACTCCACAGAAAGCATTTGTATCCTTCCCATCAGCTGGGGTTATGGTGACCACACCACCTCCTTCAACCATGAAAAAGAACTGATGCAGAGTAGACTGGTAAAGACAAATTAAATGTATTTACTTTCCAAACCCCAAATCTAAACAATTCCCAAGGTGGCAGAGAGAAGGAAGGGGAAAAAGTGATCTGCCTTTGATTTCTCACCTCTTTTTGAGCCCTTCCCATCATGGCACTCTGCCTGGAGTTCAGAGCAGAAAACTTGACAAAAAGACAGAAAACTATCAGAGAAGAGAGGGAATCAACTTTGCTAAACCACTGAGAATTTCACAAGTGTTGCCAAATAGAGAATAGCTTATTCTGGGATCACCCCAAAATTGCCTTCAGAAGCTGGAAGTTTTTGCAGTCATAACTGTTCCTGATTTCCCTACGATTGTTACTATTATTTTTGCTATTATTGTAACTTTTAGTTTAGAAAACTGCTTTGAGAAACACAACCCAACAGAGAGAAAATTATTATACTTATAAAATATTTAAATATTTTTAAACATTCATAAATATCAATACTGAAAAATAGTTTTCTGTATTTTTAAGCCACTCTGAAGGAGCAAAGCATCATAAGGCTTTTCCAGACACTCTGTACAGACAGTTAGGTATTGCAGATTATTGAGAGTGATGGAATTATTTTCTCCCTATTCAGAAAAAGGGACAAATCATGTATGGATGCATAGCCCAAGACTACAGATTCCTTTGTGACTGATATATCAGTAGAATGACTCATGCCTAGAGACTCTTCGTGAAGCAAAGAAAAAACTTCTTGTCATATTCCAGGCAAGACTTTGTTTCAATGCTTATCTAAAGCTTAGAAGACCCTTAACTTTTCAAATCTATTCTTTGTTTTTATTTAATAGTGTCCTGAAGGCACCTTATCTTACAAAGAAGTGTCCGCTTCTCCACTGCACACAGACTGAATCCACAGCATCACAACTGGTCACGTACTCAGTGCTGAGGTTACCACAGAGGATAGGAACAGATCAAAGAAAATGTACAGGAAAGAAGGATAAGAAAGAAAAGAGATAAAAGGTAAAGGGACAGTTACCATCTATTTCATCAAGTGCTGGGACAAAAGCTACAGGCTTCTGCCCTGGGCAGGAGGGCAGAGGAGAGGGAGGCACTTCCTTCAGTCATGGCCAGGATCAGCACCAGCACTGATAAGGCGTTTGCAAGAAAACCCCACAGGCAAAGGTATATCATAAGTGCCTGTCCTGCTGGGGACATCTCGAAGAAGTGGGTCAGAGGGGGGGGGAACAGATGACAGCCCAGGATGGGCTGTGTGTGCCCGGGGGCAGGACAGAGAGCCTCGGGCCAGGGGGCAGAGGTGGGTGAGTGAGATGCCGGGATGGTGAAGCAGGACTGCCCCTGCACAGTGCCAAACCCTGTGGGAGGGCTTGGAGCAGAGGCAGTGTACACAGGGAAAGGACCACAGACAGATGGATGCTTGGTTTTTTTTTTATAAAACCACCCATTTCCTGGCTTTTCTGCCTAGGCATGGGATACCAGATCCTGAGCCTTCCCCTCCTCACATTTCATGCATCCCCCATCTCACTCTACAGACACATAGAAATCATGGCTTCTTAAGTTTAGGTGAAGGTTTGACAGCAATCCTGGAGAAAGGATGACTAACCCCACATCCAAGGAAGGCGAGCATGGGGATCACATTCTCCTGGGCGATGCACTGCAGGATCCTGGGTGCCCCATACAGCCCTCCCATGCAGGAGGCCAGGGATGAGATGTACAGCCCTAGCAAAAACAAAAAACCCACCAAGGATACCTGGAGGAAGCAGAGAGAATGCAAAGTTCATTATGTTATGCCTTAAAGACACCCAAGCAGTCTTAAATACACGTATTTTAAGAGATCACACATATTTTCTAACGTTGTTAAATGAACAGAGTAAGCCCTGGGAGAGCAACAATTTAATTGGTCTGTGGTATAAAGTACAAGCAATTAATACAGGAAAATTATCCCATAAAAGTAATTTAATACTGAACATCCTGTACCGACAGAACCATTTTACAAGCTCATATCCAAGAAATTCTTTGTCACTTGGAGCAATTGCAGCAAAGCAGCAGCTATTAGATTCCTCTTAAGTAACTGGAAGTGAGTTTATTTCAGGCGAGATCACTTATATACAGAGCACATCATACAGGAAAAGCTGCCCAGGCTTACAACCATCCAAAACAGGAAGACCAACCCCTGTGTCTCAGAGGGGAAAACCAATCCTGAAAGAAAACCCACAGCAAAACCAAATCAAAATTGCCACTTAAGTAAATGGCATCTCAAAAAACTTGCTCCAAAGGATATAATACAATGACCTTATTTTCCTGTCTTCAATGAGAAAAGAATTTCCTTTGGCCAACATGAAATGTATAAATAAAAAATGAAAAAATAAAAAAAAAAATTTAAAGCCATAGTGCTAACAAGGCTGGTTTTGGAACTGGTTTCTGAAGCACCCTTTCAAGCTGGGAGCATCTCCTGCAGGTGTGGAGGGAAAGGAGGGACAGCTCCTGGTCTGTCACACAGAAGTGAGGACTGGGGTCGCCCTAAGCAGGTCCCCACTGTTGAGAGCTGCAAGCACAGACAGCATATCTAAAAAACCCCACCCAAATACACAAAATCCCACAATATAAACATTGTGCAAGAAAGCTTTGAAATGGGAGTGCTCCTGGCTCCATCCTGGCAGTGTAAGGACATGGACACAAAAAATAAGGAAAAGAAGGTCTAGGGTCACCTGAGACACCCCCGAGTCCTGAAAGACTACAGAGGTCTGAGAGCCAGCAGCCAGGCACAGAGAAGGGCAAGGCATGGGGGTAACTCCAGCACAAAGGCCAGGCAGAGAGAAAACCCCCACATTTTAGTCCAAATCCAACATGCCCATACTCCTCTGAAGTGAGTGCTGGAGGTGCAGACAAATATCTGTGGCAGAGGATGTCATCAAATGCAGGTCCCCTGCATCCCACACGTCCTTTGCTCCCACCTCCTTCCATGGAAAAGGGGGTCTAAATGAACACAAGTCCTCTCAGCTTCTGCCCCCATAGAAGTCAGGTGGCACATGCTTTATAAGGAGGAATTACAAAAATTTACATGGCTAAAGATGATTTGAGCCACATCTGACCGTTTTCCTATCTACAAAATCTGCAGGCAGCAAAAAGGAGATTGGGTAAAAAGCCATAAAAAGCTTGCTGTTGGGGAAGGCATGTGAAATTAATGTCATGATCCAGAACTGTTCAAACTTCCTACTACAGCATTTCCCCATGAAAATCCACTTGGCCTTGTGAATTGTATCTTGTGGGACAGAAGGAACCTGAGGCAAAGATGAGCAGATCCCAGCTCTCATTAGACCAACAGACAGACACTCAGTGGGGAATCCTCCCTTCCCTCTCCTCTAATCCTACCCTGCTCTGAGAAATACTCGGAAGAAACAAACAGTTGTGCCAGACACCATATATTATTTTAGCTGCCAAAAATGCTTGCATTTAAATGTGCTACTTGACATTCAAATCAGGGTTAGAGGGGAAGAGTCCCTTTCACTGAGGCTGACGAAAGGTTTTGCTATGGGTTTTGAACATAGAGAGTGTGAATACGTTGCAAGGAATTGGCAGTTGGAGCTCATTAGAAGCAAAATTACTGAATCTCATTTTTATGTTTAAAAAGCCAAACAAATAGTGTAACAGAGAAAAGCAGCCAAGCACTCGCTCACCTGTGATAGAAAGGGAGAGCTGGGAGGACCAATGATCTCTCTCCCATTCCTCTCTCCAAAGTCATTAAAATCTAAAGCCTCTTGTAATAACTCAAAGAAGAAACATGAATATTGCACCATTTGTTTGTTCTGTATTAGGGGAAAGAAAATTGAATTTGCTTCTTCGGAGGGAGGTGTTTGCTTGTTTATTTTCTTGTTTTTGACATTATTAAATATCTTCTCATTCATTACTAGGAGATTGTTCATTTTCCCCCTGAGGGTTCTGAAGTTAAAACACAGCTTTAACAATCTGTTTCTCTTCAGCAGATTCATTTAAAGCTGATTCTTTTGGTTACTGCACTTTTTGCCCATTAAGTCACACATACAAAGAGGTTGCCTTAGAGAAGGCAGGTTCTTTTTTTTTCCCTGAAACAGAGGTGGATTTTTTTACCTCAGCAGGAAGTGGCAAAACCCCACCAATAATTGGGAGTTTATTTGGAGGGTGGAAGAAGTTTAGAGCTGCAATTACTTAAGAAACAAAGCCAGAGTTTCAAATTGACATTTTAGACTAAAACCATGTTACACCTCAAACTGTGTAAACTTCTCAACTTCAAATGAATCACAAAAAATAGCGTCAAATACAGTGAAATCATGATTTTGGATAATACAGAATAACAGAAAATTAGACCTTCTACATCCCATCCAAAGAAAGACAATGGCACACACCAAAATCCCTTGCTCTCTTTTTAGAGGCCTGCAGTGGTAAGGCTCATTGTGTGTTACACTACAACCCCCTCCCTCGTGAAAATACTCTGTGTGGAATGTCTCGAGTTTAATAATCCTATTGCTCGCCCTGCAATTACAGCCCGCTCGATATGGAAATGTGAGCTCTGCTTGACTTAGTAAAGATAAGCAGGGGGGTTCTTTAGAGATTTCAGTTTGGTCTAAGCTTTCACCAACGAGAAAGGATACATTGAATAAAATACAGCATTTATCATTAGACCACATTACCATACTTTAGCTCTTAAAGCTATTGCTGGGTGATTATGCCAAGATTTGGCATTACGGGATATGCTGGTGAATGCAAGGCTATTCAAATCAATTGTACTCTGGGATTTGCAACGGGGAAATCCCCCTGAATTTTAATGAGGGATGCATACCCAGATTCCTAAGGCTTTGGGAAAACTCAAGCATCCAGTGAGGCAGATGGCAACCTGAAAGCACCATTATATAAAACCACAAGTTACCTTCTCTGCTATCATGAAGTCATAGCGGAGTGACTGACGGGTACAAATGGCTCCCAGCAAAAAAACAAAGACCATGTACAGAAACCACCTGCAAACAACAAAAACAAACCAATTTCTTCACTGCAAGACGAGACCATTGAGAATTCTGCCACTGGGAGAGCCAGGAGACAGTCAAATGCCCACAAGTTGGGTCTTCAATCATTCTACACGGTCCCTGAATGATTTAGCTTCAGGGATAAATTTGAAACCAATCCATTTTACTTACCCACTATGCTGTGCCAGGCACAGCTGCAGCATGACTGCAGGTACCCCGAAGTGAAGGTACCCACCCCTTAGGTGTGCAGGGGGGGAATATCCCAGTCCTGGGGACAAACTTTTTAGTAGGGCCTGTAGCAGAACAGCAGGGGGTAATGGTATGAACTAAAAGAGGGTCAATTCAGACTAGCTGTCAGGAACAAGTTTTCTACAATAAGGGTGGTAAAACATGGGAATAAGCTGCCCAAATAGATGGTGACATCAAGGTCAGGATGGAGGGGGCTCTGAGCAATCTGATCTGGTTGAAGAAGCCCCTGCTCATTGCAGGGGGCTGGTCTGGATGGCCTTCAAAGGTCCCTTCCAGCCCAAACCATTCTGTGATCCTGTGGATCTGCAGGTACACAGGTCCTCCCATCTGGCAGTAACATTAACAGCACAGACAGCCTGCTCTGCAGCCTCAGCCAGGATCCTCTTCTGGGGTTCTGACCTTTCCATACTCAGGCTGGGGGAAAATTATGTCTATAAAGCCCAGACAGCAGAGAAGGGAATGACCACAGCCTTGGATAGATGGGTTCATGTGATATTTCTATGTTCTGTGGAATCCCCCCTCTTAAAACAAGCACCAGCTTCAGTGGGAATCCCTCCAAGTTGTGAAGAATCTTCCTTCCTGACTGAACATTGGTACACAATAAAAAGAAATCATTTCAAAGGCAATTTAGATGGCAATCAAAGCAGGCAGGAAAACCTACTGAGAGCTGAGCTTTTTTTTTTTTTTGCCTTTTTTTTTTTTTTTTTAAAATATGCAGCAGTGGAAAGTTCTCCTGGAAAGGAGCATTTCCTTGGGAAGAGCATGACTTGGTGATGCAAGGCTTCTGTTTGCCCTGTCTTGCAGGTGGGTAGGTCATCTCACCTCTCTTGGCCTCATTTTTCCCGTAATAAAAAATACAAAATTTTGCTACTTCTTTTCTATTTATATAGAAAAAGAATGCAAGGGGAATAAAATAATACTAATATTAATAAAAGAATAAAAAAGCAATAACCTCCTCCCTGCTTTGAAATCAACAGCAGTGAATGACAAAATCATCCCCCTCCCAAGCCTTCTAGAACTCTGCATCCCACTCTGGGACAGCCAGGCTGCAGCAGCACAAGCATCCCAGCAGCAGCACAGATCCCACCCAGCAGCGGAAGGACTGAGTACATCCACACGAACAAACATCTCCAACCCACCCAGAGAATGTGGTGGTAATGGACGACAATTTGAATGAGAGCCACACTTTAATTTTCCAGATGGCTGAGTAATAAAAGGCTGATGGGAATATGAAATGGATTGGTCACACTCAGGGCAGTCTCCAGAGCAAATTTTCCCCAATCAGTGACTTACGAGGTGCCAATAGCAGCCAGAGACCCCAGAGGGATGTTGGAGGAAGGCTTCTGGAGATCTCCACTCATGTTGAACCCAGCCATCACACCTGTATTTTGCAGACACAAGTGCAATTTAGAGTCAATCTAAGTAATAGTATATATATAATACACATTGCAATATGTAATATAATTTAATCAATCAGTTCATTGATTCTTTCAGAACAGTAACTATATCACTTCATTGCACTGCCACACAGACAAATACTGGCTCCCATCAATTGCCTGGTAAAACACTGTTCATGTCTTCAACAGAAGCAAGGCACCACTAACACGTCAAAGAAGCCTCTGTCCCGTTCGAACAATGCTGGGGGAAAACAGCATGTGAACAAAACCCATCTTATCTTCATACAAACCTAACAGGAGACAATGCTGCCCAGTTGTTGAAAAGAGAAATGCCACTGTTCATCAGGGCAGCACATGCAGCAGGTGGTACAACCCCCAGACCAGATCCATTACAGGTCCCTGCATTCACAGGGGACAGCCACTGCTAACAAAACAGACTGTCCTGTCCGTGTTAAATGATGATCACATTAGCAGAGGGAATAACAGCGCTCTCGTCACGTAGGTGGCACCTTCCAGCCAAGGGATCTGCTTTGGAAGTAGGCATTATCTCTGCCTTGCAGATAGGAAAACAGAAACACTGAGAGGGCAAGTGATTATCCCAGTGTCACGTAGAAAGCACATGGCAGGACTAAGAATAAAATACTGAACTGTTATTTTAGGCCAGGGTACAGGGTATTATACAATCAGGGACAGTCCTTAGCCTAAAAAATTACCATCTAAAGACCCAAGAGAGGGAAACAGGATGAAGCAGAGGATTAGAGTCTCTCCATTAAGACTAGAAAGCCAAGGTACAGGTTGGTTAAGGAACTTTATCCATAGTTGAAGGAGGAGTCATTCCAGACTTGTCAAGAAAACAGAGATTCCCCTGTCACATTATGTCAAAAGTTTTCTTAGAAGCCTTCAGATACGTGCTATAAATAAAAAATAAATAAACAGCAATCTGTTATTTAGAATCCCAATGAGAATTTGGACAATTTGAAGGCAGGACCAAAGACTTTAGGACACTAACTTCTGTGCACCACTGTCCCCTCCCCCCAGGATGTCAGACTGATGTCTTCATGAGGACACGTGGGCCAGGAGCCAGCCAGCAGTGCTGAGGGCACGGTCCCTGGGGCCAGGGTGAGATCACCACAGAACAATGGGGAGAAGGATGCCAGCACCATGGCACTCTCAGCATCTGGCAGCCCCGGCAGCAGGGGACCGACCGCACGCCAGCCCACTGTGGCTGCCAACCCGGCAGCCATTCCTCGTGCTCAGAGGGCATAAGAATGACAAAGTCAGTCTCTGCAGCTGCAAATCTGAGTGACTACAGCTCGAAATCAGCAACAGCCCGTTGCACTTTAAAGCTCAAACACTGGTAGCTGCTTTGGAAGAGTTTTTTTCCCAAGATGAAGGAGAGACAAGAGCCATGGGACCAATCTCAGAGTAAAGGGCACAAACCCAAATCAGCCAGATGGATGCCTTCCCTATTCCCTACAGACCCTGGCCTTTGATGGGCTGTCAGCAATGGTTGCTAATCATGGAACACAAACTCTGCTCTGCTCTGCTCTGTCCCAGGTTTTGCTGTGCATCTTCATAGCACCACCTCCACATCTGCTCAAAGGGACTTGTAATACCTCCTCTCCTCACTGCCCTGCCATGAGGACAGCACATAAATGAGCAAAAGGCACTCTCATGCTGCCAAACAGATCCAGGACTTTATTTTTTTATTATTAATGCTTTTTCCTTGATCATCTCTTTTTTCCCCCCTTGACCAAGTCCACTCACCAGCCATCTTCTCCTGTCATCTCCACCATGGAGCCAGAGCCCCAACAACCATTCCCTGGTCCCCACAGAATCCTGGCATTCCTCAGCTCCTGGAAGAGCTTTTCCTCCAAATTCAGACCAGATTTGAATCCTTGACACCATACTGAAAGCATTACAAATTGAGTTCTTAATTTTCTCCTGGAAGACTATACTGTGGATGTACTTCTGAATAGCACAGCTAAAAGCCTGTCAACTGCTCTGGTTTTCTCTAGATAACACTTCCATGCAGTGTTCAAGCCCTGCTCCTTTCAAACAGCTATACAACAGGCTTAGCTAGAGGTGAGAAAAGTTAGCAAGGCAGAAGTCCATGGAAATGGTCACAACTATGCTAAATAAAGTCTCTATGAAGCACTCTTTGATGACATGCTACTTTGCAATTTAGAGACAAAGCAGAAAACTCAGAATTCTCTCAGAATTTTTCTTCCAAAGGGAACAAACTATTGTCAGGAAGACAGCTGTTAATCTCATGTGCTCCTTGGCCAAGCTTCTCAAACATCTGGCACCACCTTTAAATCTTCCAGCTTGAGTCACCTCTTCCTCATCCAAAGTCCTGCCTCAGCAAAGCACAGGGGAAACACCAAAATGGCATTTTCTGGACGGAACATTAAAAAGCTGAAGACGTGAGTCATCGGCACGGTGATGACTGCACAGCCTGGGCTCCCTCCTTGCCTCCCTCCCACAGACCCACGCACGCTCAGGAGCAGCCAGGAGATGACTTCCCAGAGCCCACATAAAGAGGATCTTGAGGCTGATGATTGACCTCCTGCCCAGCAGTGACCAGGGGTCACACCCAGGCCACTGCACACCACTGGCTTCTGTCAGGGCTCCCAAGAGGTCACTAGAGTTTCATGGGTTCCACAACCAAAGGTCAAGGCCACCACAGAGGGAACCAACTCAGATATTCTCAGCCAGTCAGGCCAAAGCCATCTCCTCTGTGCTGCAATTATGACTCTGACACGACCAGTGCAAAGGTATGGACAATCTGGAAGCACAGATGTATGGACAATGCCAGAGCCACCTCTCCACCACCACCCAAAACGTTCTTTTCCAGACAGGATGACAGCTTCCAAAGAGGAGTTCTGAGAGGGTCTTTTGCAAGCAGCTGCCTAAGCAACCCCCTTTTCAATGAAAGGGCAACCTGACTAATTAAAAAAAATAACATCCTAAACAATCTCTGCCATTCATGGCCTCAGTTACCCCCTGCCAGGAGGGTCTGACTTGCAAGAAGCCACAAAAGGCCTTGTCAGAGATTCTGGCTGCTCGACAGAGGACAATCCCCACACTTGCATCTAAAACTCAGCAACACAGAGAAATCGGGATGTTCCTTCCTTCAGACACAAGGGAAGTTCCTTCCTACCCCTAGGGAAATGGCCAATCCCTTCTGAACTCAAGCAATCATATCTGCAGATTGTCCATGGAGAAAATTATCCACCTCTCTGTTTCAGTGAGATAGCAGGCTGGATTTTCCACACTGGCTATTATCTTAGAGAACAGCAGATAGTGACAAAGCTTCTGGACAAAGAAGCATGAAAACACAGTCAACCCAGCCAGGAAATTATGGCTGAGACAGTCTGCACATTGCTGCTATTCCCAGTTAATCTGGTCCTGGGCATCATCCAGGAGGTGGATACGTGCATGAGGGGACCACCTACACTGTGTGTCAGACACAGCCATCAGCTCCAGCAGCCATGGCTTGTAACTGCAGATATGATCGCTCTTGCAAACGCCCAGTGCATTTTTCAGTGAATGTACTATAAAATACAAAAGGTGGGTTTTTTTCCTTCACCCAGGAGGTGAAGAATGGAAAATCTTAGATAAGGCTTGTAGCTAATTTTTTTTAAGGGCCAACTTCTCCACTGATGTAAGCTGGCACCTTGCCATAGACTTCAATGGAGTTCTGCCAGTTTACATCATCTGATAACTTTAACCAAAACTTCTAAATCTATTTGCTGTCATTTTGCAAGTGCCAGATACAGTTTATTTCAGAACTGGTTTCTGTGCAGTGACATTTTCCACTAACGCTGCTTCAAACGACACCTTACTTTCTTGTATCACAAGACAACACAATTCTTTCATTAGACAGAAGACCGTGGGGATTTAGTAGAAAAACATTTTTTGCACAGCAGAAACTGCAGTTATCTTAATTTTAAGAATGCACTGATGGCTGCATGACTGCTGCTGGGAGCTGGCTGTGGGAAGGCAGCTCCCAAGACTCCCTCCCTGCTGAAAAGCCCTGGCTGGGTGGGTATCCAAGTGTTCACCCGTCACAGCACAGCAGCAAAATGTCTGTATTGAGAAGGTATTTACAAACATGCACAAGAACAGCTGGTTAATGCACAGCATCTCTATAGGGGCACGTTCACAGTGCATATTTCAGTCTTTTGACTGAAGCCAGCAAGTCTGAGTCTTCCATGCCCATGCTCTCCCATTTAGGCCAGCCCGAGATGTATGTTTTGGATCTCTTGGCTACTTCCTGATGATTAAATGACAAACTTGGGGGAATAAAGCCAGCTGCACTGAACATCCAGCTGAAATGGTTTAAACAGGTTTTACCTGTTTAATGGTTTAAGTGGCTTAAAACAATGGTTTTGTCTATTGCACAGGTAGCAAAGAGACCAGCCTCTGATTACCAGCGCTCAGCCGTAAAACTGGGGTAACTTCATTCTCATTGCTGGAGTCCTACCAATGAAACACAGAGGACAGAGCAAACAACCTGACCTGGAGCAAAACAATCCAAGGAGGATGCTTGTAGGAGGCAGCATGATGCTACTGGTCTGCAAAAGGCTGGGATGACCATCCTACACCCATCAGTTGAAGCATGTCCCCAGCTGCTCCTCCTGCCTGTTTGGTCCTGGCAAGGGTCTCCTCACAGGCCCTGCTCCCCTCTCCTGAAGTGGCTGCCACTCTTTGCTGTTACAGCTACCAGCCTGCATTTCAGACAGTTCTGTTTCATTGCTGTGTCTGGCAGAAATGGGCAACTTACAACCACTTTTCAGTATATCCCAGAGAACAAACTTAAACTGGTTGAATTCAGAAAGCCATCTCAGAGAGAGAGGAAGAAGCCTATTCTGAAGAGATCAAAATAGTTTCACTTCAAAGAGGAACATTTCATCTCAAAAGGCCCAAACAATTTGCTTCACAATTTCCAAAATATTCTTTTTAAAAACTTTGTTATCAAAATAGCATCTTAAATTGTTCACTAGCATATGCTAAAAATTAAAAATAGTAAACACAGCATTTAATAATTAAAGATAAACAGAACATTGCTGTGGGTCAAAGAACTGTTTCAAATTGGCTCAATGTAACCCCATAAAACTAAACAGCATATTGTTTTGCTGAAACTCTTCCTAAATTTCTGCTATATCTTAAGGCAAAGGATTTTGCTCCCAGTGCTTCAGCCAGGACACTGTGGGAGTTCCAGAAGAGGTGGGTGCCACTGGGGGATGGTGGTGGGGAGGACCACAGCCTGCAGGGGACTGCCTGGGAGCAGTGCTAACCTGTCCCTGTCATTCCTCAGCGCCACTTGCTCAACCTCTGCAGCATGCTGCCTGCCCTGAAGCAGCAGCACTGGCAGCAGGGAAGCCTTGACTCCCATCCTAGAAATTTCATAATCAGACCACAAGCTCTTCCATGCAGAGCAGCAAACACAGCCCTGCATTTTATGGGGCTCCTGAACTCCACAGTGCTCCAAACAGCAATGACAGGAGTGATAGTGATGTTATATGGTACCACTGGCACTGCTACCCCAAAGGAATCATTTAAATCCTGTAAATAACCAAGCAATTAAAAAGAACACATGAAAAAACTGTGTTAATAACTGAAGTAATTATACATCATCCCAAACTGTATTTTCAGAGAATGTTTGACATTACTACTGGTATTACTACTGCTAACTAAACAGAGCAACAGGCTGCCAGGGCCTTGAACAAATTGTATCTATTAGCTTTGGCATTCTTCCTAGCAGCCAAGCATTAGCAGTGACAAAATTTAATATGGTTAATCACAGCAATTTTCTGCACAGTTTTGACATAACTGTTCCTTCTTCTATAACCAAGGAACTGGGAAAAACCTGCTTTCCTACACCAGTGGCTCACAAGGAACGTCTTTTTCTCTTGGGGACTCACTTGGCCAATAAAAAATTACAACAAAAAAGAGGGCAGAAGACATCTTCTCCATGTTGCTAATAGTTCAGGAAGGTGAGTTTTCCAGGAGGAAGTCTACAGAGGCAAGAGCCAGCCTGATAAGGTGGGAGAGAGGACCTCAAAGAAAAATTTGAAGTCCTGCACTAGGTGCACCTGACAAAGTGACTTCTGCTACCAGACCATTCCTCCAGTACCATGTGTTTCACAAAACCCTTTCGTTTGTCTCCTTGTACCGCAGCAATTCTGCAACTTCCAGTGAGTTGCTTAGAGCTAATCCTCTGAAAATTCATTCTGTAATCCAAGGATTCATCACTATGGAAACAGCTTATAATCAGTACTTTTTATAGCTTAAAACACCCAATATCCACAAAAGGTATTGTAACTTCAACTGATAGTTACTGCATTCCCACTAGAGATTGTCAGTTCTGGAAAGGGGACATGCATCTTCCTGGTAATTTAAGGGAATGAATAATACAAAGGTATCTAACTAAGTCCATAATTATGAGCTTTGATGACATACAAAGATGAACCTGTGACGTCACGCAGCGAGTGGTGGATCCATCATGGGCAATGGCATCAGCCCAGCTCAGTCACCAGCTAAGGTAAGGATGGAGAGAAAGTCCTCCTGTGCCCTTCACACTATCCCAGTGCAATAAAATCATAAGGCTCATCTGATAGGATAAATCATGATCAGCTCTTTTAAATAGGCTTGATACCTTCTGCCCTGACAGCATTGGGCTAGATCAGTGCCTGAGCCTTTTCCTTGACAGGGAAGGATTTACAGGACTACATCAACCCACAGAGTTCACCAACAGTTTCTAACCACAGAGACAGAAGAGCACATCCAAGAGAACAAGACAGGAGTCCAAAATATTTGAGATGCTGGAAGGAAGCCTGAACATTTTAGTTGACCACTTGGGTCTGCTATGGCTGAGTACAGTCCTGCCCACTGCCTCCCAGCCCAGAGGAGCTCCCCTTGCTTCTGTTCATCTCCAAGATCTTCCTGTGGAGGGAAAAAGGGTGAGGATAAAAATTAACTGTACCTGTGGCAGCTGGGAAAAACACTCCAAAAACAGTGAAGAAGGACTCCCCCTGGCTGTAGTCTGGCAGTGTGTTGTTGAACATCAGCTCTTCTGAGTAGCCGACGAAGCCGTGCTCTGTGGAGACATGGAGGGTGAGAGGAGAACCTCAGGAATCTCCAGGGCTGCAGGACACCCTCCAGCTGCTCTCACCGACCACCCCCCTCTAAACACATGCACCTGCAGGGGGTGCTTCCAAGGACCATCTGAAAGGATGAACGTCAACTTATTTGGTGGGGAAGAAGGCAGAAACCAGGGTTGCCACTCCTGCCCCACCCTTCTAAGGTCACGCACACACAGGTTTTACTTTCCAAACAAGTTTTACAGAAGACAGAGGAGAGGGGAAAGCAACGGTGGGATACCAATGTCATGCACCTGGTTTACTGGGTATCTAGTGGAGGATCCTACTCCCTCACTGCACACTTGAAGGATGGCTCAAATTCTTCCACAAACCTCAATTTCTTAGGAAGGGTTAAGCCTGACAGCTGGTGTGCAAGGCATTAATTAGGAAAGGTTTTAGATGCTTACAGACAAAAAAGATAACTCACAAAAGCAGGTTAAGGAATTAATGGGTGTGGCTATTAAATAATAATTTTTAACAGGCAACACTGCTCTTTAATGGAGTATCTTCATCTATGGAAACTTTTCCTCCCTGTCAGTAATCCAATGCTCATGCCAGTTGGGGTTGGAAGGTGAGCAAAGTCAGTTCTTTTTTTTTTTTTTCTCCTGCCACTACAATCTATTTCCACAAGACATGTGACTCCAATAACTTGAATCTTCTCATTAACAGGCAGGATGTTGTTTATGGCTGCACAGGGTGATGGTCAGAAATTAAAAAAAGACTCCATCAAAGCTGTCCCATGCCTCAAAGACAACATTAATGATGTTTGGGCAGTAGATTAAACCAGAACATTAAATCAGAGCTCTGAGCACACGACATATGAACTTAAAGTCTCAGAACATAACTAACCACAGAGCTTTGAAGTTTTCACAGAAAAACCCTATAGATAATCAGAAGTTTCTTACGACATCTGCATTCATTGTGTTGCCTAAACGTGGATGGAAACAGACTGATAGAAGAGGTTTCCTGCTGCTAGGCTTTGTAAAAGGACTAGCTCTCTTCACTAGGAGCAAGTCCCAGATGAGATTTACAGGGAACAAGCTCAGCGCAACACACTGACCTCTGGACCTCACAGATGTCTGCAGAAAGTGCAGTTTCTGGAGAAATAGAGGGGGAATTTGTGTAGGCTGTATGTTCTTGTAAGTCCAGACTTGTGTGGCTTCAACCAGAATTGATGCTCATGACAGCACAGCTCATGGCCTGACTGCAGAGCTCCCACCAAACTCCTCAAGGGAAGTGTTAGTCCATGGGCAAGGGACTTTTCACCAAGTATGTGCTCCTCACAGAAACGTTAATATTTCAATTAAAAATGAGCAAAATACTCATCTTACCCCATGAAAATCTGCAGACCTTCTCCAACCAGCAGCAGCATCAAATGCATCTATGCCACTTGACAAAAGTTTGCCCCACTGATTCATAAAAATCTCCTGTGAAGCAAACTCTAGCCTCTCTCGACAATTTAGTCTCACATATTCCTATCATTCAGGTTTTCCCTAATCACCAACTGTCCTTTTCACACCATTTGCCCAGTTTGTGGAGGTCATCTGAAATCCTGACTTTCTCCGCCAGGCTGCTGCCAGCTCTTCCCAGCTGGGGGTCATCTTCAGATTGAATCCGCACATGCCCTTTTCCATCATCCAGGAAGTTAAGAAAATGCCAAATAACATCAAACCAAAACCAGACTGCTGCAGAACCTTACCAGGCACAGAGTCCCACTTTGTAAGTAAACCGGCTCCAACTGGAGTCTTGCAATGGTGTTTTGGGGCTGTATAATTCACATGAGGCACTTTGGGTGCCTTCTGTTTCCTTCCTCATACAAAAGGCCAAGTGTACAGACCCGTGAACAACCAGACTACATTATCTGTGGTACCATTTTGGCCATATTGTGGCCACACACTGACCATGAGACCCACGAGTCCAATGTCCCACCTGCACCTGTGTGCTTCTGACCCCTATCAATCTTAAGAAATTAAATGATCTCCTAGTGCTCCATTCACTTGTATGTTGTTCCCTTTCCTGCTTTATTCCCCTAAGTGGAAATCCTCAGTGGAAGAGACAAAAGCCCAAAGCCATGACAGATGTCACCAGAGAAACCAGAGAAAACAACAGCCATGGATTTGTTGAAGGAGCCACAGGATGTGCCTACAACTCTATCCCACTTCTGCTTCCTCTCCTCACGACACTGGCAGGTGAGAGGCCATTCTACAGTTCCCCTGTATACAGAACCAGGAACCTTCTTGACTAATTAAAGAGAAGTTCATCCAAGTGCTAGCTGTCACTGCACCCTCATTTCTCACTCCATCACCCTCCTGTGAAGCAAACCTCACAGCCCTTTTGATCAGGCTAGGATCTGCAGTCACCATCAATTTAGGAGCACACTGGCATGGGGCTGAGGACACCATGCTGGGGACATCTCATGCCTGCCCTTGTGCCTGCGACCAGTGCAAGTCATCTGTGACCTTTCAGCTGTCATATTAATGCGACTAATTGTAGCTGACGGGGCAATTGGGCTGAAAATCATCCAAAACAAAACAGGAATCAGCAACTGAGACCGATTGGTTAAACCAACAGAGCCCTGGGTCAGTTGTTTGCAGAGTCAATTATCCACATCCCATTGAAAGTGCACTTCAAAAGGACAGGCTTCGGAAGGAGGAGGGAAGGAAATGCGATAGGGTCTATATTTGGCACGCTGATCTTCAAACAAGGCAAGATCATTTTATATATTCTTTTTCAGTAAGGAGATCTTTTTCTCCAGCTTACTGCTGAGTACAAGATCCAAACCAGATTCCTCTCTCCTTGCTCATTACAAAATATTTGTCTGAAAAATTTTGCTCTCAATCAATTTATGCAACCCCTGGCCTCTAAATCCTGCCTTTAATGATCCTGCTCTCAGCTGGCTTGCAGAGGGCTGGAGCTGAAGTGCTATAAACAATCTTCCCTGTGTCATGCTAGAAGAAAAGAATCTGGTTCCTTCTCTGTGCCGTGTCAGCCTTATGGGAAATGCACAGTAAAGAGCAGTAACAATTTATTTTCATCACTAGATACTCAATAAGTAGAAAGCAAATAATGCATTTCTCTAGTGGTTGAGCTGATCTAAATAAACAATAGGGAAAAAATTACTTAGAGAAACATCTGAATTATTCCTGTGATTCTTCACAAATCAACTCCTTCCAGTTGCTCTTAATAAAATGATGTAATAAATTGTAAAAACCACCTAGCAAATTTGAAATGGAAGAGATTTCAGGATGAGCATCCTCTGTTCACATGTGCACAGGGACCACAAGAGGCTGTTCACCAGCCTGATGTAGCCAGAGGAGGAGGAGGAAGATGGTCAAAACTCTGAAGTCTTTCCAGCCATCACAGATGCCTGGGGGGAGGCTGCCACTGCTGCATGCCCTCTCTCCCCCAGCAGGTTGGGGCTTTTCTTGTACTTTCTCCCACCTCTCACCCTGTGGAAGAGCATGAAAGCACGAGGTTCTTGGCACTCAGGACTCCCCTTGAGAGGGCAGCCCCTCCATGAAGCCCAGGGCTCCAGAATGGGAACTCCAAGAGTTTGGAGAAGGGGCTCAAGGCGAAGCTGTGGTTACACAGGGTCAGGTCATTATGCAACAGCACAGACCACGGTGGCGCTGCCAAGTTCCAGGCAACCTGGAGCTCATTACAGATTAGTTAAGCCCCGGCCAAATTCAATAAGCCTGTTCACAAGCTTAAGGTTAAGTAAAGCCTGGCACCGAGGCAGAGGCTAAATAGTGCAAAAATGGAAAACCACCTTAAGAAACACCTCCCTGAAGACAGTCCCATATTGCACTCTGCTTGTGATTAGAGATTTTAATTATAAAGGTGAATGCTGAAGGTTTGAAATGTGGGGTTTTTTTCTTTTCCAAAATAAGTGAGCCCACACATTCCCTCCTGGAAGGTACTTGCTGAGATTTGCTTTCAGAGGAACAGCTGGAAGTGTTTGTCTTGCAGCACATTTCCCAGGTCTGACCTCAGCGTTTTCAGGACCCTGTGTGATGTGTAAGACATGGAGTGCCAAAGAATAATTGTATACCCTTGGCATAATTATCTCTGCTCTCTATCTTTTTCCCATTTCTTCTTCCACCACTAAACCCTTCTGGCATAAGTTCTGAAACCCAGTTGTTCTCCTTGGATGTCAGTCCAAGCACACACCCAGAACAAAGTTCTGGTGTGGGTGCTGGAGATATCCAGGCCCACCACTGTGGAGAAAACAGGAATGGTCCTCACAGCCTGGTCCCACAGCTGCCATCCTCATCTGAACACACACCTCTGCAGCAAGATAAAGTTTCACTCCACACCAACCACACGCTTACATTTTCCACCTCCAAACTCTAAGCTGAGGGCAAGGTACAAGCCCAGAACTCCTGAGCTGTTGACTCCCCCACAGGAAAGTCAAGCCCTTTCAGGCTGGTAACTCTCAGAAGTTGCGGTCTGTCAGATGACTGTTTGGTGTCCTAAACCAAACTAATTCCTACACAGGTTGGAGTGCTCTACAGAAGGGAAGGAGTGAAATTCTCCCCCCAAAAAGCCCCTGAAACAGAAATTCTTCTCCTGCCTGCAGAATAAGCATCACCCATCAGTCTGGTGGTGACCAAAGTCCCCCAACACACATACTATCCATAGCTTATCACATGAGAGCAAGATCTTCACTTGTAAAAGGAAAGTTAGGCATGCCTGGCTTAAATGAAGTAAAATTTGGATGCCAAAGCACCACCAGCAATCAGTTTTTCAGCATCTCAGTGTGCAATTGCAGATACACAGGATTAACCATCACATAGGAACTGTGAATGTGCAGAGATGGGTGCAAAGCCATGAATATTGCCAAAACCCCAAGGACCTTATCTTTGTGTTCCCCCTTCACTCTATGCAAACACTGAAATTTAACTTCAGGCAACAAACAGCACAGGATCATTTGATGCCACAGCTCTGAAAGATGCTGTACACCAACACAGCCACATTCTGGGTGGCTCTGAATTTCCTCAGTGAAGTGCTGGATGTGCCAGAAAATGACATGGGTCCAGCTGACCACAACCACAGCCCTGCAGTGCCATAGAGCACACCCAGCAATGGGCACTGAGAATGGTGCACGTCTCCAGTGGATTGGCATAATCAAAGAGGCATGAAGAGGACACCACGGTCAGGAATAACACTTGAATCACCTTTTCCAACAGAATGAAAATTAAATCAATCAAAGCAGCACAGTCACAAGCCTCCATATCCCTCCATGCACACACCTGGCTGTCCTGTGTTTGGGCTCATTTAACACCAACATTAACAACCACACCCCAAGCTCCTCCAAGGCTGGGCTGTTTCTGTAGCCATGCCTTCACACCTACCCAGCTCCAGCTCCCAAGGCCCTCACAATATTTTTTCCCAGGAAAGTCCAACATTACCACTGCTGATCCCAGGCACTGCTCTACTGCTGCCAGCCTGGTCCAGGTCAGGTGCAGGCAGAAATGTATGAGAAAACTGTGGAAAGGTTGGGAAGGAAAGCAGGCAGAGGACAGTAATGCTGGAGGTGGAGAGAGGACAGTGTGGTGGTTTTCTCATGCTACCAGTCCACTGCCCAGCTTGCTGTGGGCTGACACTCGACCTGCAGGATGCATGAACAGATTTTCCCCAGAAAGTCCCAGTTCTCCAAGAGAATGGTGAGGGAACTGATGAGTCATGGGAGCAGAGGGCATTGAGCGGCAGAGCCGCGCTGACAATAACAGAGAATAAACATGACCTTTGCTGAACTTGTAAAGGAACACAAAAATGTTTCAACATCTTCCAGGACATCTCCTGCTTCACCTTTGGATAGACAGGTTCTGGCTGGAAGACTGGGAAGAAGCAGAAGGAAAAGGGAAAGGCCGCAGGGGATCAGAGACTGAGGAGATGGGACAAACTGAGGAGACTGATGCCCCTGTCTTGTGTCAGATACCACTGGACTCGCCTACCCAGGGGACCACATGCACCAAGGCCAGGCTGCCCTTTTCTACAGTCCATGTGACTCAGCATGGAGCAGTGCACATTTTCTGCAAGCCAGGAGCACAGCAGCTCCACACTGGACTTGTGGGCAGCAGTACAGCTCCATAGCTGGAGATGGGGCATGTGCAGCCCAGCCCAGATGGAGAAGAGCAAACACAGGATCATTCCCTCTCCATATGTCACAAATGATGTCATGACTTTGCTTCATCTCAGTCCTCAGGGCCACATCCTGCCTGCTAGCAGCTCCCACAGTGTCAGTATTTCCGCTTTGAGAATCTTAAACTAGGCAAGAGAAAAAAACAGAGAGGAATTTTTGTGTTGAATATGTGCAGGTCAGTGATTATGCAGTGATAAAAAAGAAGCTATTATGCAATTAACACATCAGCATGTGGCCACACTGACAGATCAGTGCACAAAGGCTGCAGAGCATCTGCCTGAGCTGCCAGGGCACTGAGAGATGCAGGATGTGGCAGCTCCTCAGCTCCTGCTCTACCCCACCCCAACCCATGTTGCTGTTGGCAGCCCTTAGCAGAAAGGGCTGGGAAGAAGAGGAGGTAAGGATGCAAAGAGACACAATTCCCTCTGTAATTTCATCCTTAAATGCCAGCCAAACATATTTTCAAAAGAGCACGCTATCAAAAGAACTCAGAGAGACCACAGACCCCAAGCCACAGGGAGCAGAAGCAAAAGCAGCACCTCTGCCACTGCCATGACCCCACAAGTCAGGACCAGCTGAAAATTGCCACAGCCAGCATCACCCCACGCCTCACAGTAAGTGACAGCCTCAAAAGGGCCAAACCAAAGCGGGGCAGCATGAGGCAGCTCAGGGTGGGGAGAGCAGCTCATTGCTATTTTTTCACTTGTGAACAAATAAGCTCCTGTTTTATCATCAGCACTGTTTCATGAATCGGGACAAACGCCACACTTAGTCCCACATTCGTCAGAGCTGCAAGTAGCAAAAACTAGACAGGTTTTAGTGGGAAAAAAAGTTTGGCAAGAGGGTAGTGGGGAGGAAGGATTACAGCAAATTTAAAGAAAGCAGGGAAGGAGTTTCCTTACCCAATACTTTCTCTGCACCCACAATAAAGCCAGCAAACCTAAAAAGAGAGAGCATGTACACTCTGTAATTGAAGGAGCAAAAGCCACAGTTAAAACAATCTAAAAAGGCCAAGCCCTGAGAAAGGCAACTCGAATCCCTTATCTTTTGATGGAAAAGAATGTGCTCCCTGAGATTAATGACGTGTTTACCCAAAAGGAAATCGCCGCCCTTCTGAAGCAGCGAGTGTTTGTTCCTCCCGAGTCCCTGTTTTCTGCTCCAGAGCTGATCTCCCAAACCTCCTGTTTAAAGTCAACACACAATACGGCTTCCTGCTGCTGCGGGCTCCCGGGGATCCCACCGTTAACCCTCTCCCAAAAACCACCCTCCACCGCACCTGTGCGTCCCCACCAACACCGGCAGAGTCAAACCCGGGGGATTTAGATGTCACTTTAGAGCAGGAGCAGCGCAGGGACGGGCGCCCCGCTGGCAGCTGCCAGCGATCCTGCTGCAGGGCGATGGATGAATCACCCCCGAGCGCAAACACCGCTCCGTCGAGCAGACAAATTAGCAAGCGGGGAGACTGACAGCGCTGTCGAGGGAAAGCACTCTGGGCGACCTCTCCCGAAGCTGCCCAGGGTTTCGGCGGCGTGTCCTGCAGATCAGCCCGCTGCAGGATGCTTCTTGGAAAGAGGTTTGACATGGGGCGGTGCAATGGTCTGCTGTGCTAGAGGAGGCATGGGAGGGCATGGGATCCCTGCACTGAACACCCTCAGGCGAGCAAGAAAGACTGGGGCAGCAGCCAGGGCCGATCTGTTTGAGTAAACCCGAAAAAAAACCCCAAACCTTTTCGGGGTCATCATTCCTTTACGTATTTATCCTCTTTGGTAACTGCACCCCCATCTCCTCGTGGAGCATCCCAGCCATGAGAGCCGTCAGACCACGAGCACCTCCTCTCCCTAAAGCCGATGGACCTGCAGTATTGGGTGCTAGCCAGCAGCTAAAAATAGTATAAAAGGCAGAATAAACAAAGGGAGCTGCTTAGCTCTGTCTCCGATGTTTGTCTTTCGCTAATGGAGCAATTTTCATTTGCAGGATGCTGTCACCCCTCTCAGATCAGGAGGTAGCTCACGCTCCCCCCAAGCTCACTCCAGCCACACCACATCTCCTGCAGGACTGGACGGGGTGGGAGGAAATGCTAATTTCTGCCCAACTCCCCATGCGCCTGCTTTATCTCTGCCTGAGCTCCTCGGGAAAGTGGAAAACCACTAACGTACACAGGAGCACACTCAGAGCCTGCACGGGCAGCTCCTCACCACAAAAGCGCTGCTTAAACAAAGGAAAAGTTTAGAATGTGCCCGTAGAAGTAGCTAACAGAGCTGTTTGGCATTTACTCTGTCTCTACAGGTTGGTGGGGTTTAATAATTTTTTCCAAACAAAAAGCCAAAAAATGAACATTTTCTGGAGTTAGAAACTCTGAAATTCTGGTTAAGAGAAAAAAGTAAGCTATTTTAACACAGGTGTTTCAACTTTTAAAATTCTTCTTATGTTTTGCATTATTTCATGCTACACACTAGACTTTGCTGTAATATATAAATCTTCCCATTACTATTTGATTTTTTTGATGTGGTATTTTCAGCCTGGCTTGTTCAGCAGTATTCAAACCAGCTGGTGAAAATTATTTTATTCATTGCAAAGAGGACAAGAAGTACAGTGTCCCTTGCTCCATCCTTCTTCTAGGAAAATAGTTTTCATCTATGGGGTATCATTATCAATTACAGAATGATATTTCTTGGAAGTCATGCCCAAAGTGCCCAGCTGTGGGAGGCTCTGAAGAACTTCTCCAGTGAAAAGCCCAAGGCTCGAGAGATCAGAATTTGGGCTGAGTCAAGGCACAACAATTGGAGGAAAGTGAGTGGCAGTTCAGTGGTGATGACACACATCCTTTGGACTGGTTGGAGTGACCTCCCCTCCATCTCAGAGCTTGTCCATGTGTTGTTTGGGACAAAGCCCAATCCATGCTGATCAAATCCCCATCTTTCAAAGGAAAGATGATACAACTTAATCCACCAGATCCTGCCATGAGCCTTCTGCTATCCTCATGACTACAGCATCCCATACTCCCAGCTTCCCACAATAAATTATGGATATATTATCCACATGACAGTGGGACTTCAAAAGAAAACTATTCCTTTTGTTGACTTTTTGATTTTGTGTCTAAAATGACAGTTTTTATTTTTGGAAGGTTTTAGTTATGCTCTATACACAACACACACACAGCTACAGTCTTAAGTCTGGCTTCAGAATGCAAATCAAACCAAACTGCATTTGATTTTGGAAAGGTTGAGCAAGATGTTGTCACCTAAAAGGATTTTTTTGTTTGCTTGTTTGAAACTATTAACTGAATTCTGTGTAAGTCATAGAATACATTTTCCTTACAAAAATCAATTTTTCAGTAGATGCATTTCGAGTAAAAAAGAAAAGCAGAAAGAATCACTGAGCCACCATCCAGGTTAGTGAAGGTGCAACCAGGATAAAATCCCTTACTTACAGACAAAAAAGGCCAAAAACTGTTAACACAAGCCAGGAGAGAGGATGAACAGATAAGGGCCTATTTCCCACACAAAATTTTCTCTTTAGCCTAGGAGAGGAATGCGAACTAGAAGTGAAGTGGCTGGAGTAAGAATCTAATATCTAGAAATTATCTTAATAAATTAAATCCCTAAATAAGGAAAGCTGATTCTGGGCACAGCTGAACTGTGACTGGAATTAAACACTGGAGGAATGAAAAAAGAGGAGGTAAAATGTCTCCATCATTTGAAAACTATTATACAGTGGCACCAAAAAAAAGAGAAAAAAAATCAATGCAATTAAATAAAGCTGTCCCATCTAAACACAGCAATGGGAAGAGAGAGAGAGAGATCATGGGATGATACATATCTTCCTCAAACCAGTCAGTTTTATTAGTTCTCCAGCATTAAACAAGTTGCTGCTGAAGGAGAGCCTGCACAGGAGGTTTTATGGGAGGAATGAATGGATGGGGAAAGCCCACATGAAGGCAAAGTCTAGCAGGGAACAAAGCCAACCAAGGTATTTCAGGATTTATTTACAAGTTCTAGGAAGATGAGCTTAACATTGCTTCTCAGGGAAACAGCGAAGAAATTAAAGGTTAAATCAATGTGTATAAAACCTCCTGTGTATATCAGGAACTCTATTACCTACCGAGCAAGTTTAAACCTGTAATTACCTCAGCAAACCTTCTCCTGGCTCCAGGAACGGACCTGGGCCAGCCAGACCCCGACAGCACCATTCAGTGGCACATTTTAGGGTTTCGGGGGAGGCCAGGACCCTCCTCATTCTCAGCAGCACGTGGCAGAGGGCTGCTTGCTCCCATGGCCACCCAGAAGGAGAGCAGCCCAGAGAGGAGAGGACTGAAGAAGAGCACCAGAGGTCTTCCAGGCAAGGTGGTTTAATGCAAAAAGGAAGGACACCAGATTGTGCCAAGTCCTCAAGAGACCCAAAACAGTGGCTTTAGGCTACAGGAAGAGTGGGTTAGCTTGGCATAGCTGTCACTAGAGCAGGGTTCCCCTAGGATGCAGCAAAGGATCCATAACTGGAACTTTTTAGGAGCAGATTGGATGCAGGAGACATCCATCCCCAGGGCAGCCCAGTAGGTGCAGGAGGGCGGGACCCGCAGACCCTGAGCCCTCCTCCCCTCTTTACCCACCTCCTGGGAGACGCCTCGGGGCGGTGGCCTCAGGAATCCTGCCTGGTCTCGGCAGAGCAGGGACAGGGATGCCAGTCCCAGCCCCGGGGTGCTGCAGCTGTGCTGACACCTGAGCATCTGCCGGCAATCGAGACTGCTGCTCCTCAACGCGGTGCTACTGCTGGATGTCCTCCAGCAAGGAAACAACGGGAAAACCTACCTACAAACAGGGCGGCAGGGTTACATCTCCACCGAACCGGTTTGGTTTTTAGTTCTAAATAAACTGCTTTAAATACCTACTTCAGAGAACCTGGACAGAGTGGTGTAGCTTTCCTCTCACTATCTAAATAAGGCCTCTAACAATGTTATCACTTTCCAAAACACATCTGTCCCGCAGCTCCTAGCCCAGACAATTGGCAGGTAACCAGTTAATAAATGTCTTCGCCAGACTGTTGAATAGGCTGGCCCCGACTCAAGAGTGATGTCAGGGCCATTCAATGCACTATAATTGGAAAAACCTGGGAAAAGCAATCCCATGTTTTTTAATAAATAAAGAGTGTATTAGCAGCCTCCTGCCTTTACTCACCACGGTGTGTACCTTGTTCAGTAGCAAAGCGGGATTTTATTTTTTTTTCTGCTGCCGCTTGCACAGTGATTTCTACTTGGGATTTGATGCCAGTTTCCAGATGTGTCTCAGGCCAGGAAGTCAGCAATCAGCCTGGATAAAGCCTCTGGGATTTGCTGCAGATCATCTCCTGACACACACATCCTTCCTGCACCCTCTCTTATGATATTGGGGCACATCCCTTGTGCCCAAAAATGAAACAACCCAGAGCCAAGCAGAAGCCCCTGATTAGGATGCTTTGATCACTTTCATATTCAATCCATGGGAATATTTTAATTAATTCAGTCCATTGAAGCCCCAGAGGCAGCATTTGAGGGATCTTTACAACACCAGAGTGTCTATATACATAAATCACTTGAACAATTGCAGGTTCCCTGTCTGCTGGAGCAGCTCCAGGCAAAACTCATCTCCCACAGATCCTCACCAGTGGTACCCACAGGACAGCATCAGCTCTCCAGCTCGGCCATAGAACATTGGAGGGGGATGAATCCTCCAAAGCACTTGCCCTCAGAGGAATAAATGAAGATGATAAATGAGTTTCCTGGGCTCTGTGCGAGCAGCTTTGGGAAGCTGAAACCCAAGCGGGTGACATGAAGGATGTGGTTTGCATGGAAAATAATCTCAAGCAGAAGCACTCTGACAGCAATATGCCTTTCAAACCTCCCTGCATCTCTGAGAAATGAACTACTCAGATTTCCCAGCCTGAGGAGAGGGGTTTAGCCCCACACAGCCAAGCTCCAGGCACACCCCAGCCACGTGGTACCATCTACTGCAGGACAGGGGAATCCCAGCCCAAGGGGACACAATTACTGAATTACTAACAAGATAATTTATTTTTCCCCCCCACCAGGCATTTAAGAGGCTGCTGTTAGGCCCCTTTTGCTCAGGTTGGGATCCCTTTCATCTCCCCATCAAAGCACAAACAAATTAACACCAGCCCTCCTCCCCCATGAGCTCCCACAGCCTCTCTGCTTTCACAGGGCACCTGGGAGCCACTACCAAAACAGGAAAGCAGGCGCCTAATTGAAAGGGAGTATTTGGGAGTCACCCTACACAAAAATTAGCAGAGATATGCTAGGAAAATAAAATAGTGGGCATAAATGGACCGCTTATCTTCTTTTTTCCATGACTCTAATGTTCAGGACGTGAAAAGGGCAAAAAGTTTCACATACTGTTCTGAGGAGCTGGTCAGGGAGAGAAGCATCCTCTCCTCTGCTTTCACTGCTCCTCCCAAAATAACTCAGGCTCATTTTGAGGTATGGACCTCCATCATTAAAATACCGAGATACACAAGACAAAACAACCCTGCATTGCTATTATGAAAATTTGTAGCAGGTGCTGGGTCTTGGTGATGGGTTGAGGAGTCCAGCACTGACTGATTTCAATTCACCTGTGTTAGGTTTGCTAAAAACACTAACCTGTGCCTAGGAAGAAAGGGAATAGGGATCTCTCCTGTCTGAAAGAAGGAGCACAGGTGTCTGTTTCTGGAGGAGGGACTGAATTTTGAGGTGCATGGCCAGAGACAGTTCAACGAGGTTGGTTTTCAGACAGAACAGGGAGCCCTTCTCCTCACTACCCCTCTGGCAGAGATCCCAGCCTGGGACTGTGACCAAGCCCCAGGTGCCAGCTGAAGCCAAGGGAGGATTTAGGATTTACTCCAAAAAATCAGTGAGTCCCACCCCACCCTGCTGGCAGCCTGTGGAAGGGAGCAAAAGCCCAGGGGGCCAGGCAGAGGGACAGGGCAGCCTGGTAGCATGCAGGCTGGCAGGCCCAGAGGGGTCAGCAGCACCTGGACAAGTGACCCAGAGCACTCCCTCTCTGCTGGAGCCACTCAGCTCCTCCAGTCCCAGCTCCTGGCTGCAGGAGCCCGGCTGGCTCTTGGAGCAGGAGTGAGCCACAGCGAGAGAGAGAGAGAGGAAAGAAAAGGAGAAAGAGCAGCAGGAAGCTCTGCTGAGAAGCCCCCTTTTGTGTAAACATGCTCCGTCCTCAGACTAAAAATAAAGGCAAACCACAGGAAGGGAGTGAGTGCTTGGACAATATCCGATTTGGTGTGTGCCTGGGTGTGAGCTGCGGGAATGGGGAGAAGAGCAGGGGACTCCACCCAGCGCAACCACACAAAGGCAGCCAGTTAAGACCTTCAAGATGGACAGGCATTCCTGGAGATTATTTAAATTCAAGTAACTGCTGCTTGGCAGATGTGCAGCCCTTTGGTATGTGCGCAGCACTTGGAAATGTTAAGTGAGGGAAAAGGCTGCCGTGGCGGAAAAGGCAGGATGGCTGCACAAGGCCCATTTTACAGGGTCAGAGACTGAGACCCAAGGCTGTGAACTGAAACCCCATAAACCTGCCATGAAACAAGGACACGACCCAGACAAGCTGTCAGCTACAACCCAGCTCACAGCTCCAGCGTCAAAAACCACCTCTCCCTGCACGCTGCCTTTGCGTCTCAGCTCCTGCTGCAGCCACAGAACCAAACTGAAAACAACTCCACGCTCCTGATGGCATTCCTCAGTGGAATGCCCATCCCAAAGGGGTCCCAAATGCCTCCCTCGGTTCTGGGCTTTGATGCAGCGCACCCTGTCACTGTCATCAGCTGGCTGTGGAGGTTGGAGCTGCACCACCACCTGGATGCCCCTCGCAGGAGGGAAGCTTTGCTGGTGGGCGCAATCCCCAGAGACAGGCATGCATCCATCCATCCATGCCGCGCAGAAAGCGGGCAGCACGGCGTGAGGAGGCTCCTTGGAGCCCAGCGCTCACCCTTGGTGCTGACACACCACTCAGAGGCCTTCTGGGGAAATGCAGGACTTAGGAGGATCCCCCCGCCCGGGCACTCTCACAGGGGAGCGTCTGTGGAAGCAGTGAACCCCACAGCTCTCCCCTGCCAGCTGTCCGGCCGCGAGTCCCACCCGAGGGCAGCGCTGCTCTGGGGTACTGGCGTTTGGGGCTCGGATCCGGCCACCAGCAGCCCGATGTCCCTCCATGCACTGGAATCTCTCCTCTCTTCAGTCAGCCATGGCTAAACTGCAGCATCCTCAACGCTCTGACACATCGTTTCCCTTCCTTTCTCTATTTACTGTCAGAAGAAAATGACAGTGCTTGGCAGTGGAGGAAATCAAAGACAACGATGCCTCCGCTTGGGCATGTTTCCTGCTGATTTTTGTACTCCTTTAATTCTTGCCTCCTGGTCCTGTGCTCACTTTCCTACAATCAGGTCTCACCTCGAGTATTCGTTCTTCTCTACTGTTAGAAAGGTCTACTATGAGGACAACAAAAATACAGCACAAAAATGCAACTGCCCCCGTTTCCTCTAGACAACAACTTCCTATGAAACGCAGCTGTTGGGAGCAGGTCACTTGCTTTCTCTGCAAAACACACCCCAGCAACACAACTGTCCTTGCTTCATTCTCATTTACAAGTATTGCTGAAACTTTCACAGGCTCTCATTTGAGGCATTTCCTACATGCTAAATATAAAGCGTAAATGCCTTTCCATAAGGCTCTGTCTGACAGGGGAGCAGCTGCTTCTGTCCCCATACCACCATCCTCACACACCACAGCAGCAGCAGCACAAAATAAAACAGCAGCATGAATGACACTTGTGCTATCGGTGCCACGAGTACCCACATGACACCTCCTGCCACGCAGCCCAGCAGCTGAATCACAGCTGTCAATGAAACCTGAAGATCTTTCTTTAAACTCACTTTAGTAGGTCACTTGCAACCTCCCAAGGTGCTGCTGGATACAGAGGAAGCCAAGAAAAAGGTGACACCTTCTGTTTACTCAGCTAATTACACTTCATTATTGCTGGAGTGGCTGCGGCGTCCCGAGATGTTTCCCAGCAAACAGACAGAAGAAAGCGAACAGGACTTGGTGTGAGGAGGGCTGCAGGTGGGAGCCCTGAACTTCCCCCTTTGCCTGAGCTGGAGCTGTCACTGCAGGCTGGGAAAAGATAGCGGGAGAACTCCCACTCGTGGGTCCTTGAGACCCCAGCAGTCACCCGCCCTCACCCAGCTCCCTCCTCCCTCCCCAGCACGGCCCTGGGCAGCAGACCCAGCAGAGTGGACAGCACAGCACAGCACAGCACAGCACAGGCAGGGTCTAAGCGACCTCAGAGGTCTCTGGCAAGATCTCCATAGCTCAAATTCACAATCCTCCATTTTCATGGGCACAGTGCTTAATGCTGAGTTAGGCAGCAGAAGGCTACAAAGAACACTGCAAACACAGATGCTCTCTGTTGTTAGAAAACCTCCAAGTGAAACATAGCAAGAGCACAAAATGAGAGCTCAATCCCTGGGGTTAAACACTTAAATTAAGAAGGCATCTTCAGTCACGCTCTGGAAACACTCCTTGCGAAATTATGGGTTGTCTCTAAAAGATCAGTACCAAAGGACAGGGGCACATCATATAAGCTCTGAACTCTATCACCGTCCAAGTGAGTGTCACTTCACACAGTGAAGGAGAAAATCCCAGGGAACTAAAGTCTGCTGACCCCAATGCAATGAACCCCCAGTTTTACCTGGATCAAGATGTGTAAAGGACCCAATGACAAAATCCAGTGTTGAGACAGCCAGCAGGAAGAGCAGCAGGAGCTGGAGCCTGATGATCCACTTCACCCCAGCCAGATTGATTCCCAGCAGGCCGAGCAGGACAGCCAGGGAGATGCCACGCACTGCCCAGATGTTGCTGAGGCTCAGGACACCTGCAATGGACTCTGCAAAGCCAGTGATGTACATGGCACCTGCAACACACTGAGGGACACAGCTCTGTGAGTTCCCCGAGGGAGAAAAAGGGATCCCCATCCACAGCCCCCATGCTGGGCTGTGGGGGACTCTGTTCAGACAGACAGACAACAGACAGACAGACAGACAGACAGACAGACATTTGCTGTCACAACCTTTAATGTTACTCTGGCCTGCGGGGACTGAACCCTATTGCTGTAAGACAGCACACTGCCAAGGCAGCAGAGCTACTGCCCAGGCAAACAGGGAAGGCTGGCTGTCAGGGCCAGCAGCCCAGATGTTCCACTGTAACATCTACCATCTATTTACACTCCAGGAGAAACCACACTGGCTCCTCAGAGAGAGAAAACGATGAGTCAACTCCTATGTTTCCTCCATTCTTCTGTTTCTCTGGAGGAAAGGGTCCCAGTTCAACACCTGCCTGAACACCAGCACTTTGTTTCCCCCTTCACTGCCTCCTGGGGGTTATTTTTAACTCGGTGTTTAGTTTGGATGCAAACTCTGACTTTTCACCGGCTCCCCATCTCGCTGCTGGAATGGAGCCTGCACTTTGGAGGAGAACACACTGTGTGAACCATGCCTCCCTGAGCTCCCAGGAAAGCTGCCTGTTTTTCCTTGGAGCAGGACAGGACACACACTCTGCCCCGGGTGGCCAAGAGCCTGCAGGACAGGACATCTGCAGCACAGGCTCAGGCTTCAAACACCACTGCAGGACAACAATCCAAAATATTAGGAAGTTTCCCTCCAGAAATTCCCACTAGCTGACAATTCAGCAACACTTTCCAGTGAATGGCATCCCTGGAAAACCAGGGCAGGGCTGCATTTGGTATGGCTGGTGTGGTGTGGTCCTGCAACCCCACCATCCCAGATGAGGGATGTGCAAGAGCAGAACCCTCATTCACTGCAGATCCCCTACCCGGGACAGATCCAGCACTGCTTCACTGAGGATGCTCAGGACAACCTGGCTCATACCCGGGAGCTGCAGGATCTGTGCGGTTTTCAGCAAGGTTGATGGCATTCAGATGTTCTGACTCAGATACCTGCAACTTGGAGATCCTGGAGGATACACTTCCATCACAGGCAAACACCTCGATCAGGGGAACTGCACCCTGAGAGTCTTTCTCTGCAGCATGTGGCCAGCATGTGGCGAGTACCCCACTTCTGGCAGCAGCTGCCTCATGACAGAAGTTACAGCACTCCCTGAGCATGCTGTAGCAGAGGATCAGCCTGCAGCTGGTGCAGGGCACGTTGGGGAGAAAGCACAGCTGAGAAAGGAAAGGCATCAGCAGCTTTCGGGAGCAGGCAAAGCGATTTTAAGTGAGTTGCCAGCTCCCAGCCCGCAGCCCCTGTGCACACAGGATGCCAAGCCAGGGGCCAGGGCTGCTGCAGCCCAGCTTTTACGACCCTCAGGACAGGCTGCAACCTGATTGCTTTCCCAGATGGGGTCCTCTCGGAAAGCAAGAGTGGAAAATATGACAGGAAGGATTCTCATGTGTGGCCCCTTTCCATATCTTGGCTTGTAACTGGGTTCAGTTCATATTTTATGGACACTTGCTTTTAATCTGGAGTGAAAGGAGAAGAGGGGATTATTTTTGTTTTGGGGGCTGTTAAGGGTTTTTGGAGATTGCTTTAAGCCAGTCAGTTAAAAACAAGCCTCCATAAAAATGCTTCTCTGCTCACCACATTTTATACTGTTCATAATATCTTTATGGGGGGAGAGGGTTAAGTTACTGCAGGTTTAAGTGATTATTTTCCATTCTTTTTGTATACTACTTGTGTATTTTTGTGCTTCACCACCACAACAGCTCCTTGGGATCTTTCAGAAAATCCAGAACTGTGACTTTTGGCTCACAAGAAGTCAATTAGCTGTGGCCCTCACCCCTGCCCAGTTCTCCTCCCACACCAGCTCCACTTCTGCTGGCTCCCCCAGAGAAGCAGCCAAGCCTTGCCCGATCCCTAAGGGCATGTGGACACGCCAAGGCCAACCTGCCAGTCCACAGCCATTTCACTGAGCTTTGCTTGACCACCCTGCCCTCTCCTGCTTCGTTTAATTTCAGTCTCCCACCAGCAAGGGCATGTCCTGGCAATGGGGGTAATTTGGGATGGGAGGATATGACCTGCCTGGCTTGTCCAGACACTCAGCTCCTCCACCAGGGTGACCATGCCAGGCAGCACATTGCCGTGCACAGGCTTGCTCTTGGGGAGCAGCCTGGGGCTGAGTGCTCCCTGTGGTGCTCTCCCATGTTGCCCAGCACTGTGCAGCATTACCCAGATTTTACTTAAAACATTACTTTCTGCAGCAGGACAGCACAAGATTAATATCTGCATTGCAAAGTTTCCAAATTTTCTTAGAATAACTTTTTAAAATTACCTGGCCAAAAATGTAAAGGAGGCCAATGGTGCCCCCTACTTGACCTCCAAGGACAGTAGAAATCATGGAGTAGACTCCTCCACTTCCAATGCTGCACTTCTCACACACCCCAATTCCAGACAAGACTGTCACCAGGGCAACCAGAATGACAAAGGACACCAGAAACATGCCCATTACAATGCCAGTGTTCCCCTGGAAAGAAAAAAAAAGATCAAATAAAGATTAATTCACACCAATCTGCTGGGACAGAATAAGAACAACTACCTACTTCCAGTCACTAGTGATCTATGAATCTGGAGTCATTGCAGATTAAAAGAAACACACTCAGACACCCCTACTTGCCTAATTAATGTAATTGATTGCTGAATTTACAGCCTTTACTAGCACCCCTTTGATGAGAACCTGTCTTGTCCTTGAGCCTGGGGCTGAGCAGACCTTTGCATGAGCAGGTTCTGCTCTGTCAATGGGCTCTTCCATGAATCACTGATTTTGTCCTCTGGTTTAAAGGGAATGAGGTCAAGCAATGATTCAGCCACCATAGGATCACTGCCTGCCTGCACGGTTTAGAATGACATGCTTAAAAAAAAAAAAACCTAAAAAAAACCACTTTCATAACAAAAAGTAGTTTCAAAATTGAACCCTTGGGATTTGCAACAACTGATTTATTAACAGCATCAAGCTTGCATTTTAATTTTTCAGAACATTTACCTTTGAAAGATCTGATCCTTTCAAACAATGAGATCCCAAAGAACAAAACCCCAAAGGCAATGCAGCGTGGAAGATAAATAACACTCCCATAAAGCGGCGTGTGCCGGCCCTGATCCGCGGGGCGCGCACGGAGTGGCAGGTGGCTCTCGCCCTGCCTGGGCTCGGGGGACTTTTCTGCACAAGATTCAGCCCCATGGAAAAAAACACAACCATTCCTGCCTGCGGCAGAGGGAGGGCCCCAGGAGGAGCTGCTGCACCCACCACAGTCTCACTGTGGGGCAAAGAGAAAAAGCCTCTGAACAAACGCAGCTGCAGGTCCTCGTTGGCAGCTTTAAGGACCAGCACCACCTCCTTTTAGGGGTTCAGTTTGCCATTCAGGGTCGGATTTTCAGAAAGAGAAGGTGCTTAGTACCTCTAAAAGAATTTAAGAACTCTTCTGAGCTCAGGGCCTTCCCACTCTCTCGCACATGGCTGTAATTTATTTTCCAGGGTCAAGAGCTTCCCCCTGTGCTCCAGCCCACCTTCCCCTGCTGACAAATCGCTCAGGCCACTGCACAGCAATCAGAAGTCTCCTCCAGTGCCCAGTGCTCTGTTAATATCTGGCTTCCCTTCCTTTTACTTATATTCCAGGCCATGTCTACATCCCCTTTTTCCAACCTTGCTCCGGCAATGTTCATCTCTGAGGCCACGCTAGTTGTGATGGGGTTTTCATCACCAGCACTAAAAGGCTGCTTCCTTGCTCTGGGGTTGGTTGAAATCCCAGATATTTTTTTTCCCTTTTCTCTTTTTTTTGTGAAAAAAACAGAAACATATCCAGGATGTTGCTATCATCATAAAATCCTATTTTGGTTCAGCAGCCTGCTGCCTTTGACAGGGGTGTTATCTGGTCAGTGGGGAACAGAGCCAAGGCTTGCTATAAACACAGCTGTGGTTGGGTCAGCACCACAGCCCACCCCAACGCCATACTTCTTTTTTAAAAGGACAATTGTTCTTTTTCTTCAGCAGATTACCCCAGGTTAAATGGTTGATAAACATTATATGCTTCAGTTAAAAAAAAAAAAATAGAAAAGCAAACATTCACTTAGCCTTGGGCTTTTCCAGAAAGGTGGTAGCAAGCTATGGCAACAGTTAATGGGGAATCCAATAGTTCCTACAGAAGAAGGGGTTAACACTAAGACTGAGGGGGAATACTGGACTCACAGCAACGATAGCAAGCAGAGAAAGTGGGAAAAAAAAGCCCCCATTAAACAATGATGCTTATTTATGCATGCATGCTGGAAGGGGTTAGTGCAGCAGCAATCCCTGTTGAACATTTCAGCAAGATTAGGTCCCCTGGAACTGCAAAGCTTCACCAGCCCCAGCTCCAGCTCTGAAAATTTATAGCAAGAGCCTGACTCTGGGAATAGCTCGATGTATGACTGTCCTCTGCCAGGGGAGCTCTCTGCCAACCCTGACTTCTCCTCCCTTCCCTTTCATGCTAGCTTCCAGCTGGTTCAGTTTTTCTTTTATTTACTGGCTTTATTTATATTTGTGTTTGCTCCAGAAGTAACTTGCTTTCAAAGGGGATGTGGAGGAAATAAAATCAGAAGGAAAAGGAAGCTAAAAAATTCTCCCAGCTTCTCCACCATGACAACTGCAGCTCCCCTCAACACCTCCAGCAAAGCAATTTTCAGTACAGAGTGCAAGTGTCTTCCTGCTCCTTTTGGAAGGCATCCACCATGCCTGTGACAAGAACTCTGCCTGAAGCTCAAATCCCATACATCTCTGGGGAAGCTTTCCTTCTTCTGAGGGGAAATTTTGAGCCATAATACAATGTTTTGCATCAGGAGGGGATGGTATTCCAGGCTCTAGCCCTCAGTGAGATATTATTAAGGACCCAGCAGTGGAAGATCTTTTGATAGCAATGACAATTTCAGCTGACTGAGGATTCCCCATTCAAAAAATCAGGGTCTCCAACACTGACATGGTTGGAAGAGACCTCCTTCAGTGGTGTTGGGAAGATGGATGAGTGGCTGTAACTACTTTACCTGAAAAGCGCTGATTTCTCTTCAGCAATACAACACAAGGGTGTCCCTGTTCATTGTCAAGGTTGGTTGTTGTGCTTTCCCCTCTCTTTCTGAAAGCTATGATAGGAAACCACTCACAAAGACCACTTCAGCTGCACATTTTAGTGGAACTTTTTGAAAAGCTACCAAACACCAGAGGGCATGAGCAACATCTATAAGGAAGAGCATAAAATCCAAAACACTTGGCTGGTGATGGAGATACCAGGTAAGGAGAGGCAGAGGAAAACTTCTATTCAAACATTCAGCCAAGTCAACACTCACTCACCACAAGCCATCCTGTCCTCAGGAAAAGAACCACTCCAAAAATGTTGATCATGCAGGAGGTGAAGACCCCATCCCACGTTCCAAAAAGCACCGGCTCCCATACAAACAGCTGGATCTTCCACCAGGGCTTGGTCTGTGTTTCAGATACCTAGGGAAAAGCAAAGCCTGGGTTTTACCTCTGATGTTTAATGGGCAGACTGCACAAGTGGTGCCTCAGCCAGCCAGCAGCAGGAGGATGGGCACCAACAGCTGCTAAGACGCTCCTTTGCTGCAAGCTGTCTCTGAGATGAAGGGCTGTTGAGATGCCTGGGCCCTGAAAGAGAGGGCTCCCTAAAATACCCTGTTTATATTCCTGTAGGATAAGCAGCAAAGGAACCCTACTGAGCCTCAGTGAATTTACGCCAATTTATGAACCAAAAACACCATTCAGGGTCTGTCCTTCACAGAGCCTGCAGCTACACACTGTGCTTCTCCTCCTGTCCCTACCAAACCCTCCACCAAGGCAAGCAGGATCCTCAGTGCATGGGAGAAGTCCATTAGAGGATATGACAAACCAGGTTGGACCAGCTTGGACCAACAGAGCAGGTAAAGATGGTCTTCCCATCACAGCCACATCTGATCAGGACCCTTTGCTTCTTGAGGAGACACAGGACTGTGGGACTTGGTGCATGGTGATTTTCCAGAGTTGCTGGAACTTAGATCTGAAACTCCAGGGAAACTGCAATTTTCCTATGGCAACTGCTTCCTCTTGCCCTCTGGAAATCAAGTCTCCTCTTTCCCTTTCTACGTCACACACCTCAGATTTACATAGCAAAACAAAGGGCAGTTTTGCTACTTTGGTCCTGTTCCCTTGCCACAGAGGTGACCAGGAGGACAGAGGCCGCGAAATAGAAATCTGGGAAAGGAAATGGCTCTCTGACATACCTGCTGTGCTTCCTCATGGAAGAGCTCTTGGACGTGTCCCTCACCTCGGGCACCATTCCGGCTGAACATCGTCCCCTCCGCGTCACCTCCGCCTGCCCAAGGCACAGCTCTATCACAGCCACAGGCAAAGCTGCTCTGGGTGGGAGGTCAGCTCGGTCAAATTCCTGCAGTGCTGGCTCCTCCGTTGTAGAAGATTCATGGTTTTATTCCAGCTTTGCTGTGAAAGCAGGAAAGATGAAAGACACAACTGCTGCTTTCTTAGTCTGCCAAAGCACAAGGCCATTGTCCACACAGTCAATAGCAGCTTGTAGCAGATGCTGAACCAGAGTGACACCACAGCAAGCAGAGAGCAATGCTCCCCCAGCACCCTCCCAAGCCCTGCTCCCAGCACAGGCTCCACCACCAGCTACACATTTAACAGCCCTTGGAGCCTTCTCCAAATCTAACCCCAGCATCCTGTAGCACTGGCTCCACAGCTCCACAGCGTTGCCTGCAAAATGCATTTCCTCTCGGTTTTAAATCTGGTGCCTGGTAATGTCATTGCATGCTCCTGTGCTCCAGTGACATAGGACACATGGATTATTCACTTCCCAGCACCACTCATCGCTTTTACAGCCTTGATCACATCTCCTTTATCTGTACCTTTTGCAGACCAAGGTCCTGCCAGCATATTCAGTTACCCACAGTCTCCACACCAGGTGTCAAGAGAGACCTTTTGGCTATTCCTCAGTACAGTACACCATGCCTAGGTAAGACAAAGAGGGCTGCAGCCAGAGGGGAGCAAGACTTGTACCACAAATGTGGAGAGGGCAGTTTGTCTGGATCACTGGCTCTCCTGGGGCTGGTAATTTGCAGGCCAGCTGAGCCCACATGCTTACAAGGACAAATCGTGATCACAACAAGGCTTGTACCAATGGCTGGACACCTTACCTGAGACCAGAGCCCAGATTTATCACAGGCAAAAGAATCCAACAGAAGTGTGCTCTGCCTATTGCATAGAGACAGAGACATACAGAACCTACTTTGTGTCACTCAGGATTTCTGCACCAGAAATGCTTTTCACCATCCTGCCCTTATTACTCTGAAATACCCAGTATTAAATAACCAAAGCAGATGCTGCTCCACCACAGTGTTTCAGTTGCAGAAGGTCTCCTGCAGCTGGAGTACAATGGCCAGCAGAGGAGGTTTTTCTTAGCCCTGCCCACATGGCCTGTTAAGTAGCCCCAAAGCCATAAGAGGTCACTGATGCCCTGCTGCTGCCTCCATATTTCTTGAAGCAAATAACCCTTTCTCAATATCACAAATGGTTGCTGTTACAGAGAGATTGGGGCTTCAAGCAGGGCAAAAGCAGCAGGAGCAGATGAACTCTAAAGAAACAAAACTCATGTTCTTTTTCAAATAGCCACAGTAATAAAAAATGGAAGAAAATATCCAACGTGAAACAAGATTACAATTGAATAGCCATATTCTCCTAAGAATCGCCAGTGCAGTCCCTCCTCAACAGAGACTTCACTCAGTAAAGCATTCACTGGGGTCATCCAAACTCCAGTCTGCCACAGCAGTCCCATCTAGATGTGTAGGAAGAGGGAGCCTGCAGCCCTGCAGCCCCCCTGCTCTCTAAACCTCTCCACAAGGGAGTCAGAAGGAGATGGCTCCAACCCCTTACAGTAGCTCAGGGCTGAAGTGACTTGCTCAGTGTATTTCCTGTGTAACATTACATGGATAGGTGTGATGCACCCATATTGCCCAACTGAAACTTGCAAAATGCAGAAAGAAGGGCTGCACACATAGATTTTAGACCCAGAGCACACCTAGCAAGAACTGTTACCTGCCTAGACATTTAAATCCCCTTATCTCACCATTTCCTTCCTTTTTCTCTGCTTTAAAACCCTTCTCTTGCCCTGCGCTCCAGAGCGCTTTCTGCTCAGCTACTGCACACCTAGGTGTAAGATCTTCCTCCTCCACAATGCCAGGAAATTGCCTCTGCAGTACTGCTCCTCTGTGGCATTTCCAACTGCCTAAAAATCTTATTACCTAGTTCTGCAATTATTTACATCCCACCACAACTCACGGATCCATTGGCCCCTACGAGGTAGCCAAAGCAAACACGGGAGGGGGTGTAAAGCACAGAAATGGGAGCTGAACAAACGCACACACAGCACATCCCAATCCATGAACATGCAAGTATTTCCGCAATTTAGGGTCTGTGAGTGGAAAGTCCTTAAGGCAGGTGCCCTGCTCTTGCCCCACGCAGCACACTATCAGCACAGGAATATTTTTGGGTGCTATTTTATGTCCAGGTCATCAACACTGCCAAAGCTTTTTCTGCTATACACACCAGCAGGAAAAATAAACTAAACAGACACAATTTTCCTCGAATATAAGTGAACCTCTAACTTGAAAGTAAACTGCTGTTATTATTCCTGAAGTTTCTGCCAAATACACTAACCAGTCTATAAATTAAAGAAGAATGTCTGGTTTAATCTTTCCATACCATTTAGCACTCAAGAGAGCAGAAGAGCATTAGCAAACCTCGCAGAAACATTACAAAGGCTCATCTCCTTTTCCTGCAACACTTCTATATTTAATCACAAAACCAGATTCCTATAGATTACATTTCTGTGCCCTGCATATCCTTTCAAAGCACTATTTTATTAATCATCACATTGAAGCTGCTTCTGAGCTAAGTGTCGCTGCTCTGAGCTGCTCAACAGCTGGCTGATTTTGAAGAGGAAAGGTTAACGCCTTCCCAAGCACGGCTGCGTGTGGTCCCACGACCTCCGAAGCCTCAGTCCTCGCCAGAGGGGGTGCTCCTAAAGCCTCTCCTCCCAAGGGACACAACAGCCAACAGCATTTTAAAGTTTTAATAAATCCCTTCAACTCCTCTCCGGGTCAAGTTCTTAAAAACACTTAATTTAGGAGCCTTTTAGGAAAGCAGAATTAAAGGGAAACGGAGCAGCCATCAGTGCAATAAAGGTAACGCCACAAAGAGCAGCGCTTGGCTATTCCCAGTTACTCATTTACTGCGCCAGCCAGGACAATTGCCGAGCTCGTTTTGTTTTCACATATCTCCGCAGAGCAACGAAGGCTGCGGAACACCAGACGTGGGAAACGAGTCCGGACTCTCCCCAGCAACTTCAGTTTTCCGGAGTGGCCGGAGAGCTTGGATTTGGCAGAGGCCACGGCGCTGCCAACACCTTGGTGCCGCGGGCTGCGGCCGCCGCCACACCGGGCTGCCCACCCCTGCCCGGGCAGCGCTCCGACTTACCCGTTCCCTCTTCCCTACGTTTGTTTTTTCCTCTTTCAAATTCATTTCCCCCCCACACCCTTTTTTTTTCCTTTTCTGTTTCCCTGTTTTTCTTCCTTTTTCTCTTGCATTTCCTTTTTGTCTGGTTTTCTTTTACCTTTTTTTTTTTTTTAACTTCCTCCCCACGCCCTTTTTTATTCGCCTTTTTCTTCTACCTTTTTTGGGGAGGGGCTCTTTTCCACCTTTTTTTTCTTCCCAACCCCCGTCATGGTTTTCATTTTTTAACTTTCCTCTCTCCCGTTTACCTCCCTCCTTTCCTCCGCCGCCTCCGCCCCGACCGAGCCGGCGCAGCGCCGGAGGGAGCAGCGGGCAAAGCCGAGCCAAGCCCGGCGCCAGCTGCGCAGTCCCCGGGCGGCCCCCGCGGCTCAGGCCGGTCCCCTATCCCGGCTCGGGGGTGTCCCCGCGGTGCCGACCCCACTCACCTGGCCGCTCCCGGGCCCTCCCTCCCTCCTTCCCGCCGGCTCCCGCGGCGCCGCCTCCCGCCGGGGCGGCCCCGGGCGCTGCCACGTCTGCCCGGGCACCGCGCCCGCCCCCGCAGCGGCATCAGCATCTGCCCGGCTCGGGCCGGTCCCACCCGTGCCCGGGACACGCAGGTTCCCGGAGCGCCGAGACCCCGCAGCGCCCAGCGTGGGAAACAGAAATCATTTGGGGCTGGGAGCAGACTGCCCCTCAATCTGCAGTTCTCAGGAGTCTGACAAAATGAGTGAATAAATAAGCAAATTCGCGGTTGCTCGAGAAAACGCTGGCCGCGGGGAAAGGGGGCTCTCATTCCGCACAGCAGCGGCCGCAGCGATGTTTCAATAGGAACTCGATCCAGTCAAACTTTCCAGCCCTGGGCTGTCAAGAAATCCTGTGACCCTGCTCAGGCAAAGCTCCGCCTGAATTAAAGGCAGGAATTTTGGATAGTCTCAATATAAAGAAGATCAAATCTAGAGCCAGCCACCCTTCCTTAGAGTTCGCATAGTACGCTTCGATTTAATTTACTTCTAAAATGAGTTAGAGCCATTTTAATTTTCAAAAAGGTTTCATACAAGACATCCATGTAATCCAGTGAACCTGTTTTGATTTTCCTGCAGAGCCAAAGTATGAATAAGCCTTTACCCTTGAATAAAAACACCAAGTTTCTGCGAGTGGCAGAAAAGGAAAGCAAGAGTTCAGGGAAGACAGATGACTTCTCAAAAGAGGATAAAGCCTGAGGAAATCACAGAATGTCTGGGGTTCAAAGGGACCTAAAAGATCATCTGATGCCAACCGCCCTGTACTGGGCAGACACCTTTCACTAGGTTGCTCAAAGCCCTGTCCAACTTGGCCTTGAACCCTTCCAGGGATGGGGCATCCACACAGCTTCTCCAGGCATCCTGTTCTAGTGCCTCACCACCCTCACAGTAAAGAACTTCTTCCCAGTATCTCATCTAAACCTGCTCTCTCTCTGTTTGAAGCTGTTCCCCTTTGTCCTGTCACTACATGCTCTTGTAGTGTTTCCTTTAAGCTCCCTCCAGGTGCTGGAAGGCTGCATTTAGGTCACTCCTAAGCATCTTTTCCAAGCTGAACAGTCCCAATCCTATGGATAGCTCCCCAGGATATCCCATTCCTGGAATATTTCAGAAACTCTCCTCCACTCTCTTCTTTTTACACTCTACAACTACCAGGGAACAGGTTCAGCCAGATTCTCCCATCATGAGGGCCAGTGAAACATCTGAAATAAGTATCTTGAATTTGTTGCAGCACTGATAAAGAGTCACTAATTCCCTGAGGACCAAGCCCTGCAGCCTGCCTGCAGGCACTTCTGCCCCCTCCCCACACACATGTGCACACCTGGCAAGTGCTAAAGAAGTTTCTTGGGCCAGCTGTTACTGCCACTTGCCACTGCTGAACACTACTTTGGGAAATCCTGCCTCTGCACTGGAAAGAACCACAGGAGAAAAAGAGTAAAAGGTGTTTTTTTCAAGGACCATAACTGACACATTAAATCACCAAGCACTGCTAAGAAGCACTTTCAGGAATCTTCAGTGTTGATCTCTGTCTGTTCCTATTTTAGTCATGGCAATTTTCAACATTCTCCTACTTGTCAAGAGAATCCTTCTAAGAGCAGGAGCCCTCCTTCAGCAGGGCTGTGTACATTTTGGAACCAGTGACTTCATGCAAGTCTTACTCCACACCACTTTTGGGCCTTCCAAGAAAACTATCACAATTTGAGAAAGTTTTCTAAAAGCCCTAATTAAAATTCTCTCTCATTATGCCGAGTACCTTATTTTCTACAGGGAATAAAAGGGGAGAAAAATTAAACTAAGAGATTAAATTGTTTTCTCAAAGTCCAAATCTCGAGTGCTTTCAGGGTCAGCAAAGGACACTGTGAATTCCACAGACCACCTGGAATCCTCTCCCTCAAGTTACATAAGTCCTGGGAGATAGAACCATCCAAAGCCTGGCAGTCCCACACATTGGACATCCTGAACCGTGATTTGAGAAGACTTTTGATGGTCCATGTGGTGTCACTCAGTAGAAATTGCTCCAGGGAATGGAGTCTGGAAATGAATTTAAGAGAGTGAAGAGGGTGACAGAAGGTTAAATGGGACAGAACAGCTATGGGAACAATACAGGTATCAAACACGGCCTCCAGAAACAGGGAAAGAAAGCAGCAGAACAGAGGTTGGTCAGCAAGTGAAGATGAGAATTTGAAACTTCCACAAGTCTGAGACATCCTGTGAAATGTGGAACGGATTGACCCTTAATAGGATGGATATTGTCACCTACCTCATCATCTTCTTCAACTGCCAGAAATACACATCTTACAATACATCAATGTGCAATTTCCATGTACACACACAGCACAAACTGAATAAACTACCCAGTTTAGCTGATCACATCACTTAATGACCTACAAACCCTAGCTTGACCATAAACTGGTGGGCTGTGACACATAGAGTATGTTCTCAGACTAAATGAAGAGACAATCTCTTTCAAGTTCACTCACAGCTGCAAACTGTAAAATACTTTGCCTTTATAGTGGATTTTTGCCTGGTGTTGTTCAATGTGTGTAATAGCGGTTATTAACATAATGCCTGAGCATCATTACAAACAACATTCTTGTTTCAGTTCCTTAAAATGGATTTTCAGGCAACAACTCTGTGAGAGCCAATACTGCCAAAGTGCATTTCCACACCCGCTGTGGGGACTCACACTGTCCTTACGGCTCATTTTCAAGTGGCTGCAACATCCATCACCCTAGCTACAAGTTTGACTAGGAGACTCATCAATCATCCTGTTCAGTTCCTCTAAGGTAACAGATGTAGTCCTCAAGAAAATCCCTCTTTCAGAGTCCTAGTTTGCAGGAAAAGATCACTTGGTCCCACTGCACTTGCTTATGTCTTTCTGAGCTGTATCTTTCTTACACTGCTCTATTTAAGCTTTTTAACAAAGATAGTTCAGGAACTGGCAAGAGAAATGAAAGAAAACACAGGACCTGGGAGAAAACAACTCATCCTTTCAGCTTCTGATGTCGTCCTCTGTTTTGTTCTTGCATGGTCAAGAGATTACCTCACAATTACCCTGAAATTCCCAGCACTCGAAGTCGTTGCTTTATTCTCTCTCACGACTCAAGTTATCCTGTGACAAGACTGATTAAGGATGTGCTGTTCCTGAAGAGCTTTCAGAGTATAATACTTACACATTTCATATTTTCAGAGTATAATACTTACAGTCATTATTCATATTACAACAGAGATGTATTTTTTTATAATTTACACAGCCAAAATAATGAATCCTTTTGGTTTCATTTGGGCCAGGCTAGTGCTTTTGATCTAACAAAAGCTGTTACTTCTGCCTCTGTGAAATGGCGCTAATGACTGATGATGACAAAAACAAAGTTTTTATGTGAGTAAAAGTAAAAATTAACACGCTTGGTGGTAATACCTGTATTTCCATAGCTGCTGAGAAGGTATCACCTCTAAATGAAGGCAGCTATGTACAAGCTACTGCCAAGGCACTGATCTATCTAAAAAGGTGTCAGCACAAAGCCTGGTCCGGACTAGGCACCACATTTCTAGCCCAGAGGCCTGGAAGACGCAGCCACTGGCCCAACGAAATCAACCAACAGCGATCACGCAGCAATGTGTCTTGGCTGTCCTGTGGAAGAGCAGCAGAGCTGCCCAGGGAGATGGACTCCGAGTGGAAAAAACAACAGTGACTTGTACACCCAGCACACATCCAGAAGTGAGTTTAAATAACAGAGGTAGGAACTGGATTCCGTGATCCCTGCACGATATGCACGGCTGCTGACACAGGTAACAGTGACGTAGGCTGGCTGGACTGCAAAAGACCTGCGCATACATTTTAAAATGGAACCTCAGCAAACCATCCTATTTAATCTCTGCCAGTGACTTGTGCATTCGAAGCAGATGGTGCAGCAGGGATGTCAGGAACCTGAAGATCAGCCCTGGTGTGAAACAGGAAGAGCACTGCAGAGGAGGTAACTTACCTGAGCAACCAGGGCAGGGCTGTTGGCTTCAAGAAGACAGCACAGATGGGCTCCTTTTTAAACCCCTGTTCCAGTGAAGAGCTCTCTTCATTAAAGTTCATGCCTTGACAACTAAAGCAGACAAAAAAGCAAACAATATTCTGTGGAAGACTATCTTCTGTTGATTTGGCAAGTGCAGTGCAGAAGATAACCAACAAATAGGACTCTTTTTGAGACGACCTCCCTAAGACAACACACCTCCAAATCTCTGAACTTTCATAAACTGCTCTCTATCCTGAAACTACAAAATAGTTTCCCTGGTGCACGGCAAGAAAAATATTAATTGCAAAGAGATATTTTTAATGCCTCTAAATAACCAATCATTTTAACTGAAAACTGCTTCCCCCTCCTAGCAAGAAATAAAAGCAAGCAATTCAAATGGACTATTTTTCTCACTCAACACAAAGTATAGGTTCTGATAATTCTTTTCAATATCAAAATGTTGAAAAGTATCTCTTTGGTATCACTTTACTCTTTGGCAGTATTAATCATAAAAGTCAATAAGCAGACGTGATCAGTTTTGATTTCTTATTTCCACCACATAATTAAGACAAATGAAAATCAGTATAACTAATGTAAGTGAACACAAAGACAAGCAGGTTGGCTGAGTACACAGGCACTACATCATCAGGCACGTCGCACCCACAACTTAAAACTATTAAACATGAAACCATTAAAAGCAGTTATGCCGGCTGGATGCTAACATACCACATGAAGTTTATAAGGTATTTTTTAAAAGGCAATACTGTAACTTGCACAGTGGAGTAAGATTGAAACCAAGTCCTATCCAGTGCTGGAGCTGTGTTCACACCCTGCTCCAGGGGCCCACAAAGGCACTCAGGGACAGCAGTGCCTCCCACGGCTCAGAGGGACTGAGCAGGGGCATTTCCTACGGCCACTTTCAGTCAGTGCTGGTGCAGTCAGTGACCACCCCGGGCTGAGCATGGCCACCACTGCCAGGGCTGCTGTCCCTAGGTAAGACATGAGAGCAAACCTGAGTGCCCCTCTCTGCTACGGCCAAATCCAGCCTGCTGAGCCTCCTGCTGGGTGCAGGCTGAGGCCAGGTGAGAAGCTCCTCTCCTACAGCCAGCGCTGCCCAGAGAAGGTTCCCGAGGTGGATGCCCAGGTAGTGACCCTGCTGCACCCACTGGGTGAGGGGCTGGTGACATCCCAGACCCACCAGCTCTTCCTGCCGTGCTCATCTGGTCACAGCTTCAGTCTTCACACACTGCTTCACTACAGTATTTTTCTCTTTAAAAGGTATTGTGCCACTTTTAATGCCTTCTTACATAAAACATGCTCTTTCACGAAGTAAAATCAACACAGCCAAGCATTCCGTAACAAACAAGTATTTACCAGAAAGAAACCTACAAAAAAGATTCAGGGAAACATAACAAATAAAGAGGAGAAAACTGAATTACCAGTAATTAATGCTACAGGGCATATTTATGGTTTTGTAGGTGCATAAATGCTGTGATCCTCAATATTTAAAAAAAATACTTGCTTTAACAATGGAAAAATCTGCGTAACAAATATTCCATATACTACACACGCTACAAAATGCTGTAGTGCACACATGGCATACTGTTATCCAACAGACTTGAAATCTTGAGTAATCGAGTTCACCCTTCTCACCACTGAGATTAAAACAAAGTACTGATTCTCATGTACATGAGGAGATGCTGGCACTGAACAAATTCATTCCAGTGCAAACAAAAATCACAAAAGGAAAGCTGGTCTAACACTAGGTGTTTCTATTAAAGTGGTTTCAGTGCAATCTTCTCAGACAACCACGACTGAAGTTAAGGTCAGATATTCTGTTTTCTATAATCAAAGGAGGCAAGGAGATCCAAAGGAGAAGAAAACCCAAGTAAGTTCTGTGTGTTTCAAATCAAATATTTAAATATTTCATTTAATTGTTGAAAAGTATCCACTCCAGTTCTTGCACAACAATATGTATCTTTACATGCCTTCATCTGTCTCATTAAGAAAGCAGATTTTGTTTGAAATTATCTAACATGAAAAATACTGCTAAGTCTATTCATAAAACAGTATTCTATATTTTTATTTTTCAAACAGCAAGTGACCACATTTAAAATGCATCATTTGCAAATATAAATTATCAAACTATTAGTTTAATTAAAAATAAAGCAAAAACATAACTTCCCTTAGTATCACAATACATAGAAGGGTATTATAAACCCAAAAAGACTAAGTTAACCATAAGAAAACAATAACGTCAAAAGTGATGAAACTCATTAAGTCACTTAATGAATAAATCAGTCCTAAGAGTACAATACCATTCACCATGATTATGTAAAAAAAGAGCAAACTTTCATTGTATTATACAGATAAAACAATCCAATCCTTCATGCCACATTTTGTAAACCATGATATAAATTACACTCACAGTCAAATGAACAGGAAGAGTAACTCCCAAAATATTTTAAGTTGCTTTTAGGGCAGAAATAAAGGCAGAAATAGAATCATTTAAAATATATCAAGTTTAACCAAAAAAAATTCATTTGGTCAAGCCTGCTATCCAAATAGTTTTGTTCCCTGCAAAACTATTTTTGTCTTTTTTTGAGTTATGAAATTTAAATGTTTCTTTTACATATTAAATGTAAGTCATGTGTTGAGCTACATTAAATCCTTTTATACTTTTATAATTTTGGCCTTGAGACTCAAACATCTTCCATGGACCTGCACACACATACACACACACACACACACTCACTCTCTTACTGGTATCAGGAAATTCCTCATTTCACAGGAATAATGAAAGACTCACATACTGATTTCTGTCAGAAACATAAGGAATATGCAAATTCATATTTCCCAAGTTCCTATAAAACCATCTCTCACCTATATATACATACTCCAGCTGATGGAATTCAGGTTACGGTCTTTTGTCTGATAACAAAGGGACGGAATAGATCTTGTAGGATAAAGAAATACTGTATAATGATTGAAATAAACCTATTATCCTAAATTTATCTATACAAATTATCTTTTTTATTAACTGAAATACAAAGAAGGCATATGGACTTCAGGCAAATAGCACTAATCAGAAATTCACTGTAACAGTGTTTCACTATATATATCATCAGGTTTTTCATAAAACAATTTCTTCTGTACACTAGATTATGTACTAATTTCTCTGTCTTCAAATCCATTACATTTTCAGATCCAATTCAGCACTATATAGTATGCCTTCAAAATAAAAGGAAGTCACTTGCTTTATTGAATACCAAGTTCCCTTCCAGACAGTATTTAAAGAAAGACAAGACTACACAGACAAAGTCCAGTATAATTCATTTCTGACAATGAAAATTTCAACCCCTCATACTGTTGCAAAATTCCTCCTACTGAAATGTCTACAATAATAATAATTATAATAATAATTATAATAATAAAAAGCATACATTACATATAAAAGATACCAGTGTACTAAAAGTGACAGAAGTGGACTAGCAAATCCTTCAAAGCACATATTATATAAATGACTAGCATTTAAAAACATTTCTTTTTCTATAAAATGTAGGTCATATACATTTATAAATTGGGGGGGGAGGTTCTAAAGCAGTGACGACTGTTCAAATAGATATGCTGCTCTGTACAGTCTAATACCTATTCAATTCAAACTATAAGTTTGACATCTAGTTTATCAGAATAAACCCATCTCATCATCTCATAGCTCATAATTTGAAAAATATGCAACTCAAAGGAAGAGGTGACTCAAAAGTTCAGTTTATCTGCATATGAAATAAGAAAAGAACTATTCCTTTCTATGGGTGGCCCAAGTCTCATCAGTTCAGTATCAGGACTTAAAGACTCCAAATTTATGTAGAGGAACTGGCAGGAATCAGCACAGAAGCAGAATAATATCTCTGATCCTTTCGAGACACAGCTATTCAACCTTAGCAGTCTTCCTCATCTCGCAGATGTTCAGCCAAGCCATTCATTTCTCACTCAAAGTGGATGAAGCCATAGATATAAAGACTGTCCTCTCTGAGACTGAAATTGTGCTCTGTAAACAATGTTATATATTCCAGCAGGAGGACATATGAATTTATTTATAAAAAAATGATTAAGAATATTCATTAACTCAAACAAGGCTATTAACTCCCAAAGGTATTTTTGGAACTTATCTCTATGCTACTTGTCAAGTTAGCACTGTCATGTATTATTGCTTACAAACAGTACATCATCATATGCCTTCTAACAGAGCAGTACTGTGATCAGTTCATATTTACAGGCTTTTCTGTGTTTTTAAACAAGTTATAAAAACATTACATACTTTACAGACAATACAAATACTCAAGTCAAACAAATGGAATGCATAACAATAAGAAACGTCATAAAGGAAGACTGACATAAGTCCTTGATTGTCAAGACACATTTATATTTATATATAAACTCTAGCTGTGCAGAATCAAAGATTCAATCATAGGTACATCCTTATTTGATAAATCATATTTACAGCATGATATTGCATAAAAAAATAAAATAATGTTGTTTACACAATATTACCTTTCCATCCATTGGATTAAGGAAAGCAAGAAACAACTCTTAGAAATGTTTGCTTGCCTCAGTTTGTGTTTCCTACCAAAAGATGTAATTTTAAAAAGGAAACAGAAGATTTTGTATGTTGAGTAGAGCAAAAGCGACTATAAATTTATTTCCCTGACACAAAGCAAATTGAACTTGAACAGAAGTTTAAATTTCAAATTAAAGACATGTCTTTTCATTAACAGTAACACTTTCTTAGTGCTTGTCCTTTGCAAAGTGAGTTTCAGCTAAATGCATTACATGCCTAACATAAACATGCATTACCCTAAGTCCAATGAACTTTCAAAGTTACAAGGCTTCATTTTAGTAAAACATTTAACTCTAAGAACCTATAAAATTATTCATTTGCTTCAGTACCAACCATGTAATTTGAAAGTTCACATGTGTACTGATACCGACTGCATAAACATATTTCTGCCTGTTAACATTTCCAAACGGATTCCCAGGAGTATTAGGATTTTCCCTGTGATTTGTAATGGTATTAAAACAAGCAAATAAAGAATAAAAATCAAAGCTCTCAAAGCCAAGAAAATTTAGTTAGCAAATATACATACGTAATGTAATCCAATGCTGCAAAATTCAGAGTGAATTCATCCAAATATTCTGGTTCATTTCAAATAGTTACTACATATGATACAAATACTATAAAAATATTCTGATCAAGCATGGAATATAACGTAGCTGTTCAGGTGGAAAGTTTTCATAGGAGAACATGAATACTTCGGAATAAACTCCAAAAGTTACAGTAGAACCCCAATAATTCGCAGCAATGCCTTAGAAACCCTTTACAAATTGCAATTTTGAAAACAGTGAGGAAGCAGGCAACAAAAGCAAGGATGTCACATCACAAAATGTACTTTGTTCATTTATTTTGACAACTGCAATTTAGTTTTCAATACTCCTTCTACCTCCCAGTATACTAATATAGATGCTGTAGTATACTTGGGTGAAGTAGTACAGTATTATTGTGTGAGACCTTGCTACAGTACTTTTTAGACCATTGCAGAGAGGTGGGAAAGGACCATGAGGGAAGTAGAAACCTGTCAGATGCTCTGTTTAGAGGTCAGCGAATTAGCAAGATTTTACTGTACTTCTCAATTAACAATGAAAAGCTCCCATCATCCAAAAAAACTGACAAGTACAATATAAAAATAATACAAGTGTTATTTCACATGAATACTTTCTTGTCCTATTTTCTTCTTGAAACACAATTTTCCTAAAGACAACACTAGGAGACACAAGATCATAAACATGGTTCTTTTATCATCCAATTTAAATTGTTCATGTTGTTATTCGTAAACCAACATACAGTAATACATATGGTTAATCCTTCTCCCCAAAACTTGTCATTTATGATTAATTCATTCTCAAATCAAATGAAGAAAATGTAAATGCCTATTAGTATACCATTACAAGCTGATTCCTTCATTGTCTGTTATATTAATGGTAAAACATATCAAAAGATTCATGCTAAAAGGGACACTGTCAAGTAATTTTGGACCAAAATATGGCCTATTAATAAGTGCATGTGTGTGTATATATATATATATATATATATATGTATTTTGTACATATCTATATATATATAGATAGATAGGTGTAGAGAGAGAGAGAGCTTGGTAATAAATGTCATCAATTTCCTCTTTTTAAGAATTATCATTGCGCTATCACTAGTAGATATCCCCAAAAATTCCACCTTACACACACACACAGATCTGGTGCTCGCATGACCTTTGGGTAGGAATGGCTGCTGTTAGCTCAGGGGACTCTCCACGCTCACCCCAGCCTTTATACTGACAGCACAAGAACAGAACAGACAACCAGACATACACAGAAAACTAACAAAAATGACCAGATCAACATGAAGAGTGTGCATCTGCAGCAGATTAAAAGCAGCAAGATGTGAGCAGTGAAAAATGTTATTAAATAATGCCATTAAACAAGCAAGAGCTTTTAAAAGAACTAAACCACCCAGAACTACATAAACACTTCTTCCAGGATAAAAGGGGATGTACTCAGGAAATCACAGCAGTGTATTTGGCTAACTCCTCCAGTGCAGAAAGCTTCAAGCATCAGCAGATCAACTACTCACACCACTGCTTTAATTGTACACATGGAAGAACCCTACAAGACAGTCCCTGTGGCTTAGATGGGACTTCACAGCCTGTCCTAAGGCACAGAGTGCAGCTGGAATGGCTCAGCAGCAGGCTAGGGAATGAGCTGTGATGTAAGGAATAGCAGTTCCTCTGGTGATCCCCATTTGGCTGCAGGGAAGAGCAAGTTCCTTCAGTCTGTGCAGCAGCCTGCTCCCTCACACACCCTCAGAGCGATTCCCAAGTGTGACCATGGCATGGGAGAGCCACTCCCTCTGAGTCCTCAATCGCATTCTCACACCAGAGTGTCAATGCAGTAACTTTTTTTAAATAAAGCTGAGCCAGTCCCCTTCGGGAGAAGGAGGCTTCATTCCTCTTACCTCCCTAGGGGCCCACAGCAGTGCTGTAACACAGTAATAACCCAGCCTTTTTTTTTTCTTTTGTTCTTTGCTATATTTAACAAATAGTACAGTTGCCATCTCCTTGCAATATCAGGACATATGAACAAAAGTGCCAGCACAGTATTATTCAGGCACCACAAGCTAGGATGTCATGGAAATGAACACTGAAAACAAAGTATGCCTTACAAGAGGTGGTTTCCTGGGATATAGGGGCCTTTTATGCTATTTCTGTACAACACAGAATGGAAAGTCAAAAAACCAAATTGACCATAAAGGAGGAAAAACAGAGAGACCACTAATCAGTTTAAAAATATTCTTTCAAAGAAATTTCTTCACATGTATCATTAATAATCCATAAGGAATCTACTTTTCTCCCTTGATGCCCACTCTTTTCAAGTTGTGGCCAAATATTCAGACAAAATTACTGGTAAGTCATAGCATGCTGAAATGCCTTACTGTACTACACAAAGGGTCAACAAATCAAAAGAGCCTGCTTTCTTATACAAAAGTATTAAGAAATTAGTTTATATAAACTGTATTCTTGCCAACAGAAGAAGCAGGCTATGGATAATGAATGCCCTTTCTCCCTCAACTGTACCAAGTGAAGTTAGTGCTGTAGTAGTGCTACCACATGGGAAAAGACAAAAGTGGGATCAGTTTCCTGGTAATGAAAATTCAGAAAAATATTGCTACTGCTTTGGTAAGAGGTGGGAACTGTTCCAGGTCCTGCTCAAGTCCTTTCTTAAGAGACAGGATATATTTTAGCCCCTTGAGATGCAGCCTTTTCTCCTACCTGATGGCTTTGTCTGAGAGACACTAGCTAGCAACAGTGGTCTAAAAACCTGGATGAAATCCTATTTAAAAAACCACCATATACACACCTACCTATATGTGTGTGTGTGTGTGTGTGTGTGTGTGTGTGTGTGTGTGTGTGTGTGTGTGTGTTTTTTCCCTGGTTAATCAGCCTACACGAGGCTTAAACTGCCTTGAACTACAAGACAGTGTCCCTTTAGGGAAGGTGCAATAGAATGAACATACAGTTCAAAAATCTGAAACTTGTTAACTTAAACTACACAATAGTTAGGCTACTCAAATCTTACCACCTTAAAAATGCACACAGAACTACTTATCGTACCATACTGTATACTTCAAGACAAAGTACTATTCAAAAAAAAATATTCATGGTACAGGGATAAACTTTGCAGTTTATTTATACTGTGAAATGCAAAGAAAACTCCTGATCACTCTCCTAGGCTGGAAAAAGAAATCCCGTCATTCACCAGTTTGGATTGGTAAAATTGTAGTGACTTTTACTAAGCAAACACTAAAAAATAGGGAATTTGAATGCCCACTTCTTCAGCTTTCGGGGATACTTCAGAAATTTAATAATTGGAATTGTCAAAATTCTAGACAGAGAATTAAAACAGTTTTTACAGAAGCTAAAAATACCCAATCTCAAGTATACCGAAAAGAATTACTGGAGCTGCTGTATGAGATGAAAATGATGCAACCGTATCAAACCTAAACATCTAAAAATGGTTTTTATTTTTTGAGAAATCAAAAACTATAAAGTTGGCTAAGTGCTCTATGTTAATCGTTATGAATATGTAGGGTAAGGTACAATTAAGCTTTTACATCTTGGAATACACTGTTTGTGTAAGCACTTTGCAATTGGGAATGTCATCTACAGAGTACTTTAACTAAAACTTCAAAATCTTGGTTTCTGCATATGAAAAAGTCATTAAAAAGTTACATCTAGATTCAGCTGTACAAAGAAATACACATTACTTCGGGAATGAAGTAAAGGCTTTAGCAGTTAGGCATTTTGCTTAAAAAAGTGTTTAAAGTATTTTAAATTAATTAGACTTTTAAATAGTAGAGTTAGTCTATCAGAATTCACTTTCTTTCCCTCCAAACACAACTCAAGGTAATGCAAAGCAGAAATGAAGGGCACATGGTCTAAAATTATTTTTGAGAGAGACGGGAGATTTTTCTAGAAAATGCTTTCTTTTAAAGCCAAATTTGTTTGACTTCTGAAACGTACGTGTTTGTTCTGTGTGTTTAGTACACGTTGATTCCCTGCTGAAGAGCAATGACTATGCTGACAAGCTTAAAAATGACAATGTGAATAGTATCAGACAATAAACTGTCCTCCCAAAGCATACACGGAAACCAGCAAGGAAACAATCATGGGGGAAAGTCTTACCTGGGGATTTTGTTTATTTTAAAATTTCAAAGAAGGTAAAATATTTTCTGGATTCAAACAAGTGAATAGTAAACTGCCTTTGATAGGGGCACCAACATCAGGCAGTTCAATGACTGATGGCTAACGAAAAAAATTAAAAAAAAAAAGAAAAAAGAAAAAAAGAAGCAGTTATTGGTCTTGCTAATATCAGCTTACTTTTGTTTTAACATAGCGCTCTTAAAAGCTGTACAGAACTCCATCTTATACAGAGCAACCCCCTTTTGACAAATGTGTTCTAAAGTGCCAGTATTATTTACAAAGATTTCTTAGCCAAAAGTCTGGCCCGTTGTGGCATCAGGTGAAGAAGTCATCCCAGCTCTGCTATCATTTACATTCACCAAGGGAAATTCTGGGAAATCAGCACTTGTCCCTGGTCCCCGAAGGTTCACCTGTCCATTGGCAGTGCTAAACTGAGAGGATATTCCAGCTCTTGCCCCATGGTACTGAGCTCTAAAGGGCTGCTCAAAGGAGCTAATTTGATATGCTTGATGAACAGACTGTGCCTCTGCTTTCTTCTGAGAAGTTACTTGATCCAAGAAGTCCTGTGTAGAGGAGGAAGAAGAATGATTTGCCTCATCACCTGAAAAGGGAAAAGGGTGCTGAGAATCACCAACCATTAGTCCAAAGTGAGACTTGTCTGGAGTTGTTCTTAATGGAGAGTTCATTCCCGACCGAAAGCTATTGACGGGTATAGATGTGTAGACCTTCTCCATGGAAGGAAATGCTGGCTGGGTTGTAAGAGTCTGGTTATCAGTCACAAAATTAAGGCTCGGGTTGTTCAAATAGGCATCATTTTGGCTAGTTCTGTCCAAAGCTTGTTGTAAAAACTTTGAATATTCTTGTAACATACTAGCTTTATCTGATGAGGAAGCTTGAGAGCTTGTTCCAACCGTCTCAGATTGGGTCACCTCAGATACTTCAGTGGAATTGATGGATATACTGGAGGTCACTTCCGTGTCAGCCACACTGAAAGAAATCTCATGCTGTCCATTAGCCTTGTGTGAATAATGATCTAACAGAGTTTGCAGTACCTCATCTGGAATGACATTTTTGTCATGGTTACCTTTAATTTCAACATTCAGTGCCTGTGTGTCTAGTATTGAGGCTGTAGCAGTTTCATCAATGACACTGGCCACAGCTGCCTGCGTTACTGAAGGTTGAGATGCTATGGTACTTACATTCAAGGCATATTCTCGACTGTTGTTACTAGCTGCTTGTAGATACCTCTTTTTCTTTAAAAACTGCATTGCATCATCGTAATTAGTGCTGCTGTGTACAGGTTTACTGGGCCCTTCCTGTAATGTGTCGACTTGATCAATGTCAGCATTACCTTCAGAGTCCAGTAAACTTTGCTTATCCACAAGATCGAAGGCATACTTTGAAACCTTGCTGTCTTCGTATGTAGATAAAGGTGAAATGGTTTGACTTTGCTCAAGTGGCTGCTTTAGACTCCTCTTGTTGACCTTTTTGAGAACGAGCTTCGGCGGGTGTATTTCTCCAGAATTTGCTTCCTCTAAGTGCGATCCACCGACCGAAGAATGTGGCATCTCAACAGCATATTCTGCTACCATATATTCATCTTTTACTTTAGTACTAGAAGAGTACAAAGGCAAATAGTCATTTTTGTCCTTCTTGTGATCCGATTTATCTGTACTTTCCTTATCCCCAGATTTTGTTTTCTCTGTTTTCTGCCTTTTCTTCTTTGGCAAGGAGCTGTCTTTCAGAGGCGTAGAGAAACCGGAATCTTCCTCCGATGGCAAAAAGCCAACTTTGGTGGCACTTCTGTTGGGTTTCTTCTCGCGGTTCTCATGGCACATACGTTTGTGTTTCAGCACACGGTCGGTTCTGGAGAAATACTGGAAAAGATGATGGTGCTGGTTAGGATTATTATTATTATTATTATTATTATTATTATTATTATTATTATTATTATTATGCTGCAAAAATAAATATGTTAGCAGAAAGAAAAGAAACCTTTCATTCTAACGAATTTACTCCATGATTCACCCTCTTCATCAATTTCTAATGAAGAGTCAAACAAGAGTACACAGTCAATAAAATCAAGCACAGCCAGCTTTGACTCTGCTCAACCTGCGCACCAAGATAGCCCATCTTCACAGAAAAAGCATTCATTATGTATTTATTTGTAAAAAATGGAGAAAGTCTCATCTGCAGTTGGGGAATTGACTGGTGTTTTGGTTTTCAATCACAGAAGATTTCACTTAGTCATCTTACCTGCAAACAATATTCACACTGGTAAGGCTTCTCTCCACTGTGAGTTCTTTTGTGCCTTTCCATGTGATACTTCTGAATAAACCTCATACCACATTCATCACAACGAAATGGCTTTTCACCTGATAAAAAACACATAGCAATATTAATCTAAAAGAATAAATCAACATTTTTCCATAAAATTACCAGGTCAGATACTACATTCTCTCTTAGAAGCAGTAAAAGCATTTAGTATACTGCTATTGAAAAACCACATAGGGCTTGCTTACATCATTATTTTTTCAATACTCAGTTGCTGATGCCTCAAATTACTTTAAGCTTTTATGCTAAAAAAAACCCCTACCTTTAAAACTAAATCCTTACTCCTCTTTCTAATGCAGGTACAGGTATGTCTTACATCTAACAAATTAGGAACTGCAAAGGTGGTCTTCCTGAATTGTTGCTACAGTACGCATTTTTTAGGGCAGACAACTGTATAAAAATACCTCAGTCCTCTCACTAATTCATTAACTCAAACCCATCCATTCCTTCCAGGAAAGAACTAATGCATTTCCAAACTCTAATAGAACATTTTGGAAGGTGCTTTCTATTTTTCCATGTTTTTTCCCTTATCTGCATGTGGAATTGAGAGAACTGCTTTGAAAAAGTCCTACTATTTTGACTGAAAACCAAATTTATTTCTTTTTTTAGGAAGTAATTTAAAATATTTTTTAAATTAAGTAAAAACCCCAGAAACCTCTGTAGCAAAACTGGTGTTTGCATACTTACAGGTCTCTCATTTTGGTTGTTTTGTTTGCTTGTTTTGGTTTCCAGTTTTTTTCTTTCAGGAAATACTCATTCAGACAATATGCACTGCCCTGAATCCATCTTCAATTCTCCCCCTTATTTTTCCTCACAAAGAAACCCTGTAACGATCCTTTCTGAGCAGGGAGTACCTCTATTTTTATTTCTTGTACCTTTTGCCTTACATCTTCCCTCTGATATTTTTCTCTATGTTTCTCTGACAAAACCTAAAAATGTCAAATGCATTGAAAAGTTAGTTTTGCTTTTATATAAGTTCACTATTATTTACTAGAACTCACCCTGAACAACAGCGATCTCTCCTCTTAGTATTTACTATGAAATCATTTGGACTGACAAGGAGGTCAAGGATTGTCTTGGCAGCATCTATCAAGACCCTCTTTGTTCTGGATACTGCACTGCACTGATTTTTGGGATATGAACCATTTATGTCTTGTTTCCAGAAATATGCAGACTACTGCTATTTTCTGAGGTAGTCTTATTCTTACCAATTATGTTATGAACTGTTGAATTACCAACAATTAGTTGTTAAAGTTTAAAACTTTAAATTAATAGATTTTATTGTTTAAGATGTTGACAGAGTTTTTATTTTCCATTGAAAATAGAGAAATTTATCCGCATTCTTCTACAAATGGGAATACAGTACCTTAAAATAAGGTTCCAGTATTTATAGAAACCAGAATGGAAAATATCTGTATCGCCCACACATGTGCTCCTAGTCAGATCATTAATGCTCAGAGTTTCAACTTCCTTAATTCCAAGCAATTTCTAAATCTCTCTTTGTAAGCCTATGTCCTATTTCCAATTATTAATTCTTACCTCTCCATGTGGCTTCTCAGCCAATCCCTTTCTTGGATGAAATTATTCCAATTTATTCTCTCCTAAATCAAATTATCTCCTCTCCTCAGATCTCTCAGCTTCCATCAGTTCTTTTTCTACAGGCTCACAACCCCAGCGTTCTATATCTCTTCTTCCACTTGACTTAGAGAACTTTACCATTTCTTGCTTATTAATAAGCACCATAAAATTTTGCTTTTTTTTTTCAACATCCCTTGTTAACTTATAACACCTATCATATCATTCCCTCCCTCTCATCCTGTCTATAAGCAAATCCTCCTTTCTGGCCTGTTTCTTAACTTTGAAACTCCAGGTTCATTCTTCATGTTCTCTTTATTTGTCAGGCACCCTCACAAACTATGGTGCCTTACTCCCAACAAGCCTGTTCAGACTTTCTGAATCAAATTCCAATCTTAGCCTTCCATTTTCAGGATGCTGCGGCAAGACATTTAGTCCTCATTGTTCTTGTTTGATACATGGGAACTCTTCTATTCCTGAAGACTACTACTTAGTCCTTGCTATTTACTGTTTTCTTTCCCTTTGCTCCACTATTCTACTTTGAGGTTTTTTAAATTGCCCCTTCAAACAGCTCTCCTTGCTTTCATGCTACCTTAGATTTATTTAAGAGAATGGAGTGGCTATTTGGGTTGAAAACTATCCTGAGCCTTAAAGCAAGATAGCTGAGTCCTGTTCTGGCCTTGAACAGCCCTCTAAGGAGCCATCCTGCAATCCCAGGAAATGCAGAACACTTCATTAATACACTTACCTGCAGTCTTACACTCATTTCTGTAAGTGAATGCACACAGAGTTCCTTAACATTTTCCTACACAACCTGGCTATTTGCTGGCAGAAGACTCCCCAGCTACCTATTCCCATTTCATGTCTTAAACAGGGCCAAACAGGGGTCTGTGGTTTTTATGTAGATAACAATCACCAGCTATTTTGGAGACTTTTAGGGCACATATAAATGCACTGCTGGCCATGCCTTAACAAGGAGAAGAATTTGGGGACACTGCCCTGGAGTTAACTCAGCACAGTACAGAAAATAACATTTTTCAGTAGAATTCCAGAACACTCTGAAAGTAAGATTAAGAAAACCTTTGTGAAACTGACACCATACTTAATTTTGGCTTTCATCTTCATATGGAAGATAATGTTAGAAAAAGATTAAAAATTAATATGAAGATAGGCTTCCAGTAATAATTTCATCCTAGCAGAAGCCTGAAACTTCAGATGCCTTCCGCAATTTTGTTGTACTTTTCAAACAGGATCTATTGCAAATGGAGGAGATCATTAATAACAGCCTTTTGATGATGCAAGGAGAGTCCAGGACACATTTTTCTGAAATGTCCTGGCGAGTGAGAAAGAATCAGATGTATAAAAAACCCTCAAATTTTAAAAATATAAAGAACAATTAAGGTATTACTTATGAGAACAGCCCATGTGTTGTGTCTGTGTTTCCAATCTATTAAAACCAAGTAATAGAGCTACTCATCCAGTGCAGTACAAATATTATGTGTATGAAGGCTGTAACAATTATAAACCCAGGCATTTCAAAATCTAAACAGACAAAAAACAAAATATAAAAAACAAAGAAGGCAATAAAAAAATCAGCATGACTGAATAAGAAGGCACTTGAATTGTTAGCCCAAATGGTGTTTTACTTTTTTTTATGTAATCTTAGTTTTTGTGTTTAAAATGGAAAATAGGGTGGCTTACACAATTAGGACACATGAACACATGAGTGAGTAAGGTATATAGAAACATTTCTAAGCAAAAAAGTAAGCAGACATATTTGAAAAAAAAGAAAAAAAAAAAAAGGACATTCAGCATCTTCTCCAACCTCATAAACTGAAAATATTTGCATACCAGTGACTCTTCCCTCTCTTACAACTAAAATAGCAATTTTCTGTATCATTAGGGACAAGTTTAGCAGCAGGGTTCCAACACTGCTGCCCTCCTCTACACACAATTAGAAGCAAATTTTGTATTAATGCAATGTCTGCTTTTAGATGCAACTGTTTAATTATTTACACAGAATAAGGGTGTTCATTGATTGCTTCCTAACTCCCTCACAACATTTCCTTTGAAGGAGTGGCTCAGAGAACTAAAGTCAGACTGGAAATAGCTGCGGCACCTGTAAATTGGGGGCTTGTAACAGGCATAAAATGTTACCTGTTACTGCTACTCTCTTTCATTTGTTTAAAATAAACTGGAAAATTTGATAAAAAACCTTTAAAAGAGTAAGAGATTTCCTGTTCCTCATCAGTATTTTGAACACTGTACAAAAGCTGGTGCTGAAAGTGGTCATCCATGGAGATAAAAATGCAAAATAAAAAAGTATTGAATGAAGTTAAGAAACATTTTTTAAAAGGGTATGAATAATACAAACAGCTCTTTACTTCCATCAAGGTAAAACAGACCCACTGCTCACCTTCTCATTAGAGAAGCAAGTTGAAAATTCAGCTTTTCTGGATGGGTTTAGTTACGCACCTCTGAACAACAGAGTGACTACACAAACAGCTAAGGGCCAGAAGTGAACACTGTCATACAGAGGTGAAAGCATAGACAGGTATGCAGAGTGCCAATTAGCTACACTGTAACTGGGTGACGCCAAAATTAAACATTAGTTAGATTCTTGTTAACTGAACAGCCTTCAGAAAAAATTTTGCCACTCCTGGAAGCTGAGTTTTATGTGTTTTCTCCGAAACATTACTAGCTGTCACCTAAGAAAATATCCATAATTCAACAATTTAAACACAAGCACCATCCTCTATTTTCTGAGAAACAACCAAACTATACCTCAGGATGCTGAGGAAAGGAGGAAACACAGTTATCTAAAAAAAGTCAGACAACAATATGGTTAATTAGTTAAATGGTACCTTTTTCTCTGCTAAACAAAGACTAGCATATGTAAGAGCTGGCATAAAAACCTACAATCCCATCACATCCACCCCCTCCCTCCAAAGCTTACAATTGACACAGATTTCTCATTAGAGCTAGAAGCTAAATTTTAAAAGATAATTAAATCAATTTATAAAATATTTTCAGTCAAGTGTTAATTAACTACATTGCCCAGACTCTCATTTTCAAAGCCACGTACAGGGAACAATCCTCATGTGAAAAAAAAAAAAAAAAAAAAAAAAAAAGGAAGAAGAAAAAGAAAAGAAAAGAAAAATCTTCCAAAAAATGTGAAGACTGCACTTAAATTTTTGCCTTTTTTTTTTTTTTTGGGTGGGGGGGGGGGGCGGTTGGGGGGCAGATAGATGGAAAAGACTGAATGAGCATTCCTTTCAGGAATAAGTGTCTACACAAAGTGAAGGCAGCATGGTTCACCAATTCAGAGCCAGAGGAAAGACTAGGAGCAGAACAAAGACACTGGACAGAAGAATGGAAGACTCTTCTGTGGCTGACTGGCTGAGGGAAACCTACTTAGTCTGGACTCATGGCAACCTAGGATACAAAAATCCCATAAACAACAGGGCATTTGTGCATGTAACTCTCTGTACACTGCTCTGAAAATTCATTTTGGAGAGTTTTTCTCCTTCTCAACCCTTACACATGCACACACTGCACTGCGTGTTAGTAGCTTTCATATCCATTTAAATGCTACAGCCAAGAAACACTGTGCACATTCACCAGCTCTGCTTTTCTGAAAAAGAGGCTGAGAAATTGGCATCTAGTCCAAAAGGGACCATATTACAAAATATTTAAAGAGGGATTGAAAGGCCATGCACCAAAATGCCAAAAACCCGCTGAAACCAAACCTGTTAAAGAATGTGGTTCTGTGTGGTGCAATAAGATAAAAAAATAAATATATATAAACTACTCTCTTTGGCTTAAAGCTTTGGGCCTTATTTGACCTATACTGCATGTTTTTAAACTAAGACTCTTCTTTTTAGAACAGTTCTGAATTAAACCCAAAAGAAGAAAAAAAAGTGAAAAGAAAATCTGATACTAATACCTTTGGGGTTAGGCATTTTGGCCATTTTAGTCCTGGCACTTTTCCATCAAATTCAAATAAAAACAAACAGACAAACAAACAAATAAATCTATGGAAATGTAATTTGAAAGTCCTCCTTGTCTGAATTAACTTGATACAACAAAAGACAGAACTGCTTAACGAACTTTGACTTTTATGAATGCACAAACTTCAGGATTTGCTGCTCTGGGGTTATTTATAGAAAACTACTTTCAGATCTCCTTACTGGACTTCATACTCATTTTACAGCCAAAAGAAAGTGGAACAAGTTGAAAGCACAAAACTAATTTCTTTTTAAAAGCTCTATAACTTTATAACATGTGTTAAATTAAAACAAACTACGACAGGGTTTTAGGCTGCATATTTATTACCAGAAACCTTGCCTGAGTGGGGAAACAGTTTTTAAGCACGCCAGTAAAGATACTCAAGGCACTATACTCACCAGTATGAATCTTCTCATGCCTCTGTAGCAGGTACTTCTGTATGAAACGCATGTCGCACTGACTGCACTGAAATGGTTTTTCACCTTGAACAATATAATTCCACATCCATAAGTTAATAACTACACACTGTTGTTTGTGACAACTATTTTCGAGGAATATTAAAATCTCTACTAAAAACACCAGCATCTGAGCGAATTCCAAAAATACCCTGATACCAAAAAACATTTGCCTTACTACGTATATGAACTGCACAGTTCTCTCCATGATCCTAAGAGTCACATTAAGACTAGCACGGAAGAGTGATCTGGAATGGCTGTAATTTCCTCATGAGCAAGATCAATCAGGATGCTGGCATGGACTGCATTCAGGATACTGGCAGGCTATTATAACAGTAAGTACCTTTTTCACTTCTCCGAACACAGAGATACCTCATCAGGCAAATAAGCAGCCGCAGCACATTTTACAAAGGGGTCAATTTTTGGCACTTAGGCTACAAGTCAACCCATTACTTTCTGATAAAGAAAGAAAAGAAACCTTGTAAACAGTTAGCTCTTCAGTTTATTAAATATATGTTGATTTTTTTTTTTCTGATATTCTTTTGACACTTTGGTGCATGGAATCTCTAAGCTTAGATGCCAAGTTAGCTACACTCTTAAAACTGAAATTCGCATAGAGCTGAAAACATTTTTAACATAAGTAAACAACTCTTTATATAGTAGAAAAGACAAATTTGAAGTCAAGCAGTACCTGTATGAATGAAGACATGTCTCTGTAAATGGTAGTTGGTTCTAAAGGCAGCATTGCAATGCTCACAAACATGAGATTTGTGGGTTTTCAGACCAAGTGATCCATCCTCATTTATTGTAAGGATCTATTTTAAAAAGAGTAAAATTTGTTCTCACACTACCCTCTAAAGATGTCTTATTAACTACAAAAAAAAAAACATTAATTTTTTTGATGCAGAAAATGCAAATATTTCAGGTAAAACAATGCTAATTTCTACAGAACTATGCGTTAAGCTTCTAATACACATATCCAATTGCAGTCCAATCCAACTTGTGTTTCGTTGTGCATTAAGAGATATTTCAACAGGACGGAGACAAAAGCAGCTCATGGAAAATCAGCATAGAGCTTCCCTAGGCACAGCTGAGTCACTTTACAGGCTACTGTTTATTTTGTCCGTCTGTTGGAAAGGATGCAAAGCAATCAAACCACTCCTGGGCACTAAGCCATGGACAATTGTATTTTAAAGCAAAAGTGAAAAATTATATTCTTTTTTTTCAAATCACAACTCTAAATGTTTGCTAAAAATCATTAAAGCTTAACCAGAATAGTCATATATATTATCTACATCTATATAATACCAATAGTCTCATGGGTAAAGTTGCATTTTAAAAACCAAAATCCCAAAGCCAAACAACCAAGAGAATAGTATTATTCTTCTCCCCTTTCAGGTTTTTCACTCAATAAAGTATTGCTCACTTAATATACATATTAAAGCATCTCCTTGATGACTTCAACTTTCCACACTCAATTGCTTTGCTGTCAAACAAAGCTGCTATTTTCATATAAGGTTAAAAAAACTTAAATTAAAAAAATGCACCACATCTACCTTATTCAATAAAGCTAACCACAGGTTTTCTCTGATTTGTCAAAAAGAATAAAAATGGAAAACTAAACCAAAACCCAAAATCTCGACTATCTCTGGCAAGAGAATAAGAAAACCAGTAAATAAATTACATTTATAAAAGTCTTGCTTAACTGCAAACACAACTATAAAGAAGAGCTTAAGGAACCTTAAATAATACAGTTTAGTCCCTTGTTATTAACAGAAAATAAAAGTATGCTGGGAAAACACATCTGCAGCTTGATTAGCTATAGCATTTTATGCTTTATGATAATGACAGTGATGAGAAAGAGAGAGTCATTAACTGAGACAGTATCTCTGAAATAGTAGCAAATACTGTAGGATCTACTTAATTTTTAATTCTCCTGCATCAAAACAAGAGTGAAAGTCTCAGACTAACAAATTCTAGTGCATTCACTCTGAAGGACAAGTACATTCATACGTTTGTAAGATTGGTGTGTTACTGCTCCAGTCACAGATAGAGACAATTGTAAAGACTCTGTTCTGTAACATGATCCAGTTGATGAAGCCAACTGCGTCTTTAAAACAAATTTAAATACATGTTATGAAATGCTTTTCATATATTATATTGAAATTTTAAAATAATTGTGCAGAAAATACGCTTAATTTCATGGTTATCCTAAACCTGGGCTTTCTACTTAATCTACTCCTTGTACCACCTCTTAAATGATGAGAGTTAACTTTGTCAGAGCAGCTTCCCTAACCAAAGCAACAAAGAAGCTTGTGCATGTGTGTGTGTGTGCATGCGTGTCTGTCCGTGTGTGCACGTGTGTGTGTGTGTGTGGAGTAGGGAAGAGGAGACAGGAGCCATGACACCTTAATGACTTCTTCATTAGCTGATTACTGCATTGATAGAAAACAGAATTTGTAACGCTTCAGAATGTTAACTGACTTCCATTTGTCAGAGTTCCAGCTGCTGTTTGGATGGAAAATCAACCCCACTACTCTGGAGATACTGAAACTGCAGTAGGCTCTCACCTAGGTCAGTCCTTCAGCTTTTTTCTACTCTGCCTTTCTACACTGACAGGTCTGAAAAAGGGGAAGAGAGACTGAAAAAGAACCTGTTTAACAATTCTGCTGATCATTTTTCAATCTTTTGTCATCTCAAAAGACTACCTCTGGCAGACTGGGAGATAAAAAGGAAGCATGCAAGTACACGTCTGTAGAAAGAGGGGCACACGCCTCTTCTACCTTGCCATGTTTCCATGGAAGTGATCTCTGGATGTACTCAACCTAGATCTCCTTTTTCTCTCAAAGGGAGAAGTGAGAAAAAAATGCACAGCATTTGGAACTTGCTTCCACACCCAATCTGAAGCAATTTCTCAGCTTTCCAAGAATACTACAGGTGCAACCTTATTTGACAGTGCTTAGAGGAGGACTGGAGGGTCCTGCTCCCAGGGCAACAAAAAGGAGGTTTGGGAGATTCTCTTTCTATTATGGTGAGTTTTCCTTTGATGTACAAACAGTCTGGATTAATTTCTGAGTAGGCTTATTTTAATGCTGCTGTGTGATAACATATAACTGATTTACCTCTATCAGAGCAGCCTGCATATGTTCTATTTTAAGTCGGATGATTAATATTGATTTGGGGAATTACTAGAAGATATAACACTGCTACCTCATGAGGTGAAATGATTCTGGTTTTATCTGAAGTGCTTCTCAACAGAAGAAAATTGTTCTCAGACATACAGGGATACATACTCCTCATGAATGGATCTACGAAACAATTTTTTAAGTAACAAACCAGCAGCTAGGGTAAGAATCTTTTGATATAAATAAATACATATATGAAGATGATTATGACCACAGGAGTTTTCCCTACAAGTAAATTATTTTATATATATTAGTAAACTTTTTAGATTTTTCAAAACTACAATTTTAGTTTTCTTTTTAAAAACTTTTCACTACTATGCATGAAGCATATAAAATTAACAGGTTCACAGAAAAGCACAACTATTATTAGATAGATACAGAGTAATGATTTATAAATGGTCTACAAAGCTACTGACTCATAATTTAAAAAAAAATTTTTGGAGAGAGAACTGCCTGGAGAGACAGATGTTAAAATATGTCAAGAGTTCATGTTGCTAAAAGGAGTTCAAAGAAAAACACTGTTATATCAGTTTTGTTTTGGGTCTCTGGTGAACTTCAGAACTGCATCTTTACTGAGCAAACAAACAATTTCCAGCCTAACTAGTTCAAATGCTAATGAAATTAGTCATAGTCAACCAAATCTTCAGGTCCTTTTAATCTTGGTTTTGCCAAATCAATGTCTTACTTTTGCTGGTGAACGCTGTTTTCTTTTCTTCTTTTTCTGCAAATCTACTGGCTCTCGTATTTGTTTTTTGTCTCGTTTCTGTTGTTCAGATGCATCAGTAAAGGTAATTTCTTGCTTTACACTGATCTGTTAAGATACCAAGTGCCAGTTTCAGGTAAGGTTCTCACTACAGAAAAGCAATTTTTCAATTTTAGAAGATGACAAACTGCTGAAACAGAAAACCTTTTCCTAAGGGAATTATCTTCTGGCTTCACTCTTTCAGAAATTTAAGTGAAAGAATTAATATGTATCTTAAATAAAAAAGGGCACAGTTAATTTCCTCAGTAACATTTTGATGTATCCTTTCATTCATCTCCCAAGGTCTTTTTTCCTGACCTGTGGTGATTTTGAGATCAGTTCATGTTAAAATCACTTCCATCTGTAAAACCATTCAGTTTTTCATACCTATTTTACTTTAGTCCGTGCTGTTGTCAATGCAAGATTTAACGGAATAGTTTATTATATATTTAAGACAGAAGAATTTTTAAGAAAAAAAAAAAAAAAAGACCAGTTCTAATGAAGTTTTTGAAAAAAAAAAAAATTCAAAAATCTTGATCTAATGTGAACTTTAATGAAGACCATGATACTCTTACATTTTTCTAACACCTGAGCCACCTGATCTACAGCTAACAGAGTAGTGTTTTAACAGTGCTGTGTTTCTGAAGATTGTTCTTCACGTGTAAGGCTATCTACTTTTATAGTCCTGGTGATTGTCCTTTATGTTTGAAGGGTAACAGTGATGATGTGCTGCATTACAGACAGATGCTCTGTTTTCAAAAGGAAGTCATCTCTATGCTCTCTGGGAAAGCCACGGTATGCCTTCTATGAGATATCGTGGAGGGGCATATTTATGGTCATGTATGAAGTGTCACAGTCCAACCTGCAGTGTGAATGCAATTGCTAAAGCGTCCACATACCTTAAAAACATACAAGATGCTTCCTATAGCAAAAGCAACTAAACAGTACTATGAACAGCATAAACAGTATGCACCTTCTAATAACGCTATTTATTCCGGTTTGTAGTTACCCTTGAACATTAAATATCCTTAAAGGAACACATTTTAACGCTTTAGGTCTATGGTAACAGCCTGCTTATAAAATATTTATAAAACAGATACTTAAAGATTATACTTAATTGGCAAAATTTATCCACAGCCAGAGGCAAATGACATAAATATTTTGATAATCAAAATCCAAACAAGCAATTAATAGATTCTTGCCAGAGTAGGATTAGGCTACCAGATCAAGCTTCCTAGTAATCTCTCCAATATTTCACAAAGAAATTGCTTACAGGGACATTAACAGCATACTGCAGCCCTTGAGGAAGTCTATCTTGCGCATCCATTTCATCATCATTTTTTACCGTCTCCTCATGGACCATGAGTTCATCATGTGAAATCATCTCCTGCTGTCGAAGTTCACTTTCCTGTAACACTTCATCTGTTGCAAGAATTTCTTGGTGTGGCATAGTCCGATCTTGAAGCACTGCCTCTTGCCGTTCTCTCGATACTCCAGACTGGTCAGATACTGCACCCATCCCTACCATAGCCCTGGATGACTGCATCTGGTCTATGCCACCACATTTAAGAAATAATCCTCCCAGCTTGTCTTCAATGTTCATTCTTAAGTGCAATTACCTACAAAGAAAGTTTTAATAGTAAACATCTACAATTGGTGCGCTCGCTTAAAATTTTTTACTTAAAAACATTTTATAAGAACTTGAATCAGTACTCAACAAACACACATGCAGTCCTAAAATTGATACTGAGTAAGAACCAGAAGTTGGATATCTTGGAGGAATGTCAAAAGATTCTCCTTCTGCACATCTGCGTGCACACAACTGAACACTTTCAAATAAAATATTTCAAATCAGTGCTTCTGACTACTGGCAAAATTATGGTAATTAAATGATGCCCAATTCCTCCTTCTCATTCCTTAGAAAACTTCTCATTTTTTTCCTGAATGCCCTCTTTGCTCTGTTCTCTTTTTCCATTTTGACTGTCTTTTACAAACACCTCTTTCATACTGGTCCTGTTCTCCCTACTTCCTTGTCCCTTCAGTGCCCTTCCACGGCTGCTACCCCAGGGCATTGCAGCTCCAGGAACATCTTAACATCCACAAGTGAGAGAAAACTGGGCTGCATCCAAAGCAGCAGTTGAGGGAGGTGATTCTGCCCCTCCACTCCACTCTCCTGTGGCCCCACCTGCAGTGTTACATCCAGCTCTGGGGCCACAACACAACAAGGATGTGGATATGCCGGAGCAAGTCCAGGGGAGGCAAGGAAAATTATCAAAGGGCTAGAACATCTCTGCTATGCCAACAGGATGAGAGAGGAGGCTCTGGGGAGACCTTACTGCAGCCTTTCATTACTTTAAAAGGAAGCTTTTAAGGTAGTGAAAGAACTTTTTAGCAGAGCCTGTTGCAACAGGACAACAGGTAATGGTTTAGAACAGAGAGATGGTCAATTTAGACTAGATATAAGGAAGAATATTGTTACAATGAGGGTGCTGAAACACTCTCACTGTAACAATAAATAATAAATAAACTGGCACAAGATGGCCAGAGAGGTGGTGGATAAACAGGAAAACATTCTAGGCCAGGTTGGATGAGGCTGAGCAACCTGATTTAAGTGAAGATGTCCCTGCTCATTGCAGGGGTTTGGACTGGATGGCCTTTAAAGGTCCCTTCCAACCCAAACTGTTCTGTGATTCTATGAAAATGCAACTTTATAGCTAAAGCTCTACATGAAATAAAGATTAAAGAGAGGTCAAAACTGCTCATAAAAGACATTCACTTTCACACCCACTAAGCAGGAGCATTAGTGAGGAAATATAAATTCCAATCATGAAAAGCAATACAATTCACAATATTCCAGCAAGTATCGTGACACTATTAAATGGTTTTTAGCACAGAGCAGGAGGCTTTTGTGAAGCTGGAAGTGGCAGCATCTTCTCATTCTACTAATAATTATATATGCAAGATAGTTCTAGGACTCTTCTTCTCCTTGGCACACTGGATGCCCAGTCACAGCAGTTTCATTCACCCTATTCCCCAGGTCCATAACCCCTACTACTCATTCCTCAGTGCTCCTTGAGATAGACACACCAACAGAAAGACAGACAAACAGACAGACATCTTTCCTCCATCCTTCTATGTCCACACAGCCAGAGAGCAGAGGCAAGACACACACAGGCCACAGCAGACACAGGGGTGGGAGCAGAGGCACAGTGAAGTTGGACAACACACAGAGGCCCAACCCAAAGCACCAGATGGGACCTTGGGCAGCATCACGACATCAGCAGCACCTTTGATTTTGATGCATCCAGAGTTAGGACACAGGTGTGATGTGGGTATATTGCTAGACATCAGCTTCAAATTCCATCCCCCTGAGAGTGCAGCACGGAGAAAGGATCCACCTACAATTTAAGTCTAAACTCAGAAGCTACGCTGCTGCCGCAACAGCTTGCAATGACAATTCATAACCAAAGAAATCAGGTCTCTCTACAGGTTACATCTGCAGAAATCAGGTCTCTGCCTAAAGCCAGCAGGGCCACCATGCTGTAGAACTGCACCACGACAGCCCCCTCCTAGCCTAACAGCCTGCCAACATGCAAAAATCTCCATCAAACAAATGTACCTCAAATGTGTAAATTTCCATATTTAGTTGGATCCATTTTATCACTTTCTAAATAATTTTCTTCTCTGGGAATATATTTCAGAACTTCTCAATGTATCTAAACATTTGTGAACCTTTCTTTATATTAAACTACACTGAGTTTACAAAATAAATAGTGGTTTCTTTTTAGGTGAGGTCCTAGATTACTTAGTAGGAATGGAAGCCACCAGCTGAAAGAGCTGAAAAATTTCATGACGTTCTCCTACACTGTACTTTGTTTCAAATATTACTATTGGTTCTTAAGATTCTGAAAGTAAAATAAACTCAATTTAAAAAAAAAATAACCCTCACCACACACCTCAACAAACAAAGCAAAAAGTCAATTAACACACCCTGATTGCAACTCATGTCTTATAACTCAAAAGTGAAAGAACATTTGTCCCTTTTCTGTACCGTGAGAGGTTCTAAACTTCTGAATACATCATAGAAAGGCTGACAGCCAGGATGGTCTGACCTCTCTGTTTCAGATGCTTAAGAAGCACACCAAAGGAAGAAGCTTTTCAGGCAAATACTTTTTTTATTATTTTTAGTAAGCCTTGCTCTGCTGGAAATCAGGAGGACAGAGTCACCAAGCCAAATGTCTTTATATATAGACAGTGTCATCAATCTTTTCAGCATTCTTCCTTCCTATATAAAGAGCCCATTTTAGGGACCAAAACCACCCATGACAGAGGAAGAACATGGAAAAATTCTGTTCGGCACATTTATGCTTGCGATTTGTCCTTTTTTGTTCTCCTGCAATTCTAACATCAGCAAGTTTGAAATCATGCTTTTGATTTTCACAGTATCGGTATTCAAATATGGGCAACAATTTCTTAATGCCTTGAGTGAGCTCAGGTAGTGCTATGTGACAAGTTGACTCTCAAATTAATCAAGTTAAAGTAAGAGAATGAGATGTCTTCAAGGGAAAATGCAGGTCTGGTATGTCACACAACCACTTGCAGACATTATATAACTCATGAAGTATTTTTCAGATGTAACTGGGAAACCATACTGATAGTTTCTCAGCAATAACATAAACAAACAAACAAAACCTGGCACAGCACTAAGGCTGTATTCTTCCCACTAATGCAGATCTCCCAGAGATCTTGCAACAACATCACAAAAGAAAATGAGAATTAATTTATCATCTTTTTGGCTTGGAATGTCCTGTGCCAAGTGAGAAAGGTGAGATAGAACTGAAATTCTTAAGATTTGGTAAAAGATGGTGCAAAAGACCTAAGGCTGAGACTGGTTCTTTTCATAGAGCATTCTAAATATCTAGCCTGAAAGACAGACTTCAAGGAAAATAAAACTGATATGTCTACTCATTTTAGCCTTTATCTGAGGTCAACCCATACTCAGGATACTTCTCACACAGATTGTCATTCACTATGCTTTTGTTCCACACTACAGAAATACGACACCATCAGGTCACTGCGGATTCTCCAAAGGAATGACGTGGACAGGTATGAGAATATAAGAACTCAGGATGCTGAAACACACTCAAGGGAGAACAAACAGCATCAAGTGTGGGAACATGGTGGCCCTAATCTGTCTGCTCAGGCCACTGGCAAGAACAGCACAGAAGGTTGTTCCACATGGAGGGTGATACTGCCACATCACTCTGAAATTAGGTAGGAATTGCGGAAATCCTGGATTTAAAGCTACTTCCTGGCAGGAAGTTAGGCAGGCTAAGAAGCTGAGTATTTCACTGCACAGAGGATCCTGCTACTCTCACCAACAGAGGCAGGAAGACTCCTGACATGCCGAACCTTGGGACAGCTGGCGAGATAAAGCAGCTTCCCAGAGGACAGGCCAGCTGTGGACGCGTATTCACGGGTCTTCCGGGCTCCCTCACTTGTAAAGGAGAAGGAAACAGTTTCTTTCTCACCCTGACTAGCAGGTTTAGCAGAGTCATGCAACTGAAAGCCCTCAAGTTGTCTTCTAGTCATGATCTTGAGTCATATCAGAAGTGGTGCAGTGAGTGCACTGCTTATTAAATAAGGCTTTCAAACACCTGGCTTTTCATAGGAAAATAGTGAGAATTCACAGTGTTAGGCTGCATACGAGAAGTGACGAAACAGGATGTAAGTTACGTGACTTGCAGGTGATGTTTTAAAACAAAGAGGTAATGTTTTAAAACAAAGAACCACAAACAAACACAGGCTATTAATCCTAGCAAGAGGCATCCCAAATGCAATTAATTCAGTAAAACACTTGTAATTTGTCAAGTGACACCTTTCGGCTCACATAAAAGGAATCCTATCATTTAAATTGAAGATGAGAAGTGTTCTTGGAAGAATGACAGTGTGATTAAGAAATGCAAGTTAAAAGCATTCAAACAAGATCATTTTACCAAGCCTGAAAAGATTAAATACATTTTTAAGTGCAAGATGCATTTGTGAAATAAAGATCAACTTACTTAGAGATTATCTCTAGGGAAGCTACAAATATGCAAACCACATACACATACACAAGCAAATTTCTTGGCGTAAGACATTGTTATCCCCATTGCAGAGATGTTCTTCATGGAATTTCAGAACTTCTATTAAGCTTCACCAAGTCATCTCAAGATTTTTCTTAAGAGTATATAGTTCCTCTATAAACTGAGAGAAAAAGAGCTGCCCACAAAGCCTTTCAAGAATACACTTTGCTTGGTAGAGATTCTCCAAGCTTTTACTGTAGGCAAAGCATCTCACAAGAGACATCTACAGGCAGAGCTCCCTGGGGAAGAGGGAGAGGAAGGGAAAGGTCTGCCCCAAAAAGGTCTCACAGGCCCCTCCCAGCACCTTCTTTTTACACAGGGTGCTCCACAGCTGCCTGCAGCACATCCCCACCCAGTGAACCCCATTGCTTCATTCAGAAACCGCTGCTTCACCAAAGCCTCCAGCTGCACTTCAGAACTATTCATTTCAGGAACTCTGACATCAGCTTTTCCAAAGACTTCGTGCACTGAGCTGCGGAGCTGAGCGGGAAAGACAATATTCCTAATTAAAGAAACAACCACTTAAATGAAAACATGCTGCATGAAAAGCATGACAACATTTCAATTCAGAATCAAAAATAAAAATATCGTCAAGAGAAAACATTAATTGATGCAAAAAGTCTGCTGGGATGGCGGCTGCTATGAAGTAGATCTGAACAGAGACCCTGAAGGAAAGCAGCAAAATTTGTAAGCCACTGGAGTGCAACACCTGATCCAGGTCTTGTTCTCCACTTTGATTGATGGCAAGGGTTATTCTGTCTTCTTCCTTCTTTTCTTAAGCATGCAGTAAGGCATTATTTAATTTAATGAGCAAGTACTCAGAGATACTAATTGGGTTCACTTTAAAAATAAAATCCGTATGTGCAGAAACACGAATTCTGTAGGATTTAGAAGCCTGTTTATGACAGAGGAGAAAAGAAAACACATTTAAGGATTAACAGCAGAGACAAAAGATGAAAATCATCTGCAGTTTAGTATCTATTTGTAGAACAGAATCAGTTTAATGTTTTTGCTTTTTTTTAGTATGATGGACTTTCTGTATTTGTAAACATTGTCCTGTGAAAGTCTTTGTAGCTTTAGAACTTCTACTACTCCTTTTAAGTGTTAAAAAGCAGGATTAGCTGCTTTCTATATCCATAACCCACTCCACTCTCCCTCCTGTGCGATCTTCTCCCTACTTTTGCAATGAAGTGAAAGAAGGCTGAGGGAAACAGGAAAAGAAAGTTGTCAAAATGTAACTATTCTTCTGGTTTAAACCTTAGCTCCTTCTGAAGGACTGTAGCAAAGACTTGAGACAGAAATATGCCTTTCACTATAGCAATAAGCTCTCTTTGACCATGTTTTCTAAGATACAACAACCCAAACACAAGAGCCAGGTTGCACAACAGCAATTCTAACTTGCCTTTAGCAACCTGATACTGTTCTGATGAAAACTACCTCCAAGATTCCCCTCACAAAAGCTGACACTGTGCTCAGCCCAAGGTATTAAATGGTTTCAGGGTAACCTTACACTGGGAGTAGCCTTTAGCTCCTTTTGCTCCACACTTTTTGGGAAGTGTGTTTTCATTAAAGTAAGGCAAGGCAAAATTCTTAATGAGCAAATATCTGAAGCTACAGAACACATACCTGAGCATTCCTCCCACATCCTTGCTTCAAGAGCTTTTGGAAGAAGAAGTACATGCAGAGCCCAAACCACAAAACATGTAAAAGTTACTTGTGCAAAATGCACACAGAATAAACTTTTCAAAAGGCAATCTGGGGAAACCCCTCAGCTTCTCAGGGTTCATCTCTATGGTCATGCTAAAATCATTTGTGCTAAACTGTAGGATTAAATTAATATAGTGTACATAAATCTATAAAACTGCCTAAATGAACATTCTTCTTCTACTACAGAATGTTTTCCTTCCCTATTCAGTGGAATAGTGGAATTCACTTTGGAAAGGTTTACTCTGAATTAAAAAGTCAACCACTTTATAATCAGAGCAGTTTACTGACATGATTAGTAAAACCTTTCTAAATAGCCAAACTTCTAAAAAATCAACTACAACTGATAGGCCATTCCAGTGGGACATTTGGTGTGTTCTGTTATTTACCCAGATCTCAATGATACTGCAAGAAACAATCCAACACAAGGGGCACCTTCCCAAAGAGGAGTGTCCTGCACCTCTCCCCCCTCAGACCTCCTTGTTGCCTACTCTGGGCTGAGCACAGCATTCTGCAGCTGCCCAGGGTGTGGGACAAAAATATTCCCACAGAAAAGCCATGAGGTTTTGTTTGGATCAGTGGGACAGAGCAGGTGGAGGATACGGGAGCGGGGCAGTGAGGAAGCAGGAGCAGGAACAGGACTGTTTCTTCCAGGAGTGGTCAGTGGCTGGATCAGATTAAAGTGCATTGTGAAACTGCTCCACAAAGGCAATGTGCACACAGAGAGGAACACCTCAGAGCTGCCACCCAGACATACCCAACGGCTATGCCAAACTCAGACCACGGGAAAAATGGCTATCTACATTCTCAAATGCTCTTCTCCTAAAATGAAGTATAAAAGTCACCAGTAATTCTGATATTCCTAATGCTAATGAAGAAACGGATAGCAACAGGGCTTAACAGAATTTAAAACTACTAATGTTTAAGCATTTCCATGAATGAAACCACTGCCAATGCAAGCCCCTCCACAAGAAAGAGAAAAAATAGAATGTAACAGGTTCCCAACATCCACTATAAATCCCTATCAAACCATGAAAAATGCTGACTATTCTCATCACATCAGAAAATATATTTAGTTGCACTACCAAAATATGGATATAGTCCAATATAAAAGGAAACATAGCTAGCTTTCACAATATCAAAGGTTCAATTTTTACCATACCACAGAAGCCTAAACAGTAAAGAATAATACCCTACTTAATGGTTTTAAAGAAAGAACATTAAAAAAAATTCTCTCTTCTCCCTAATCAGAAAAATAAGACTCAGCCTAAAGAATGATTTTTAAATTAACACACAAGTACTTTCAAGAATCAATTAGGATGTGTTGACTTGCAAAAAGAAAGCAATCAAACATAAATCGTCATGAAAAGGTTAACAGATCATAAAATCAACACATTCTAAAAGGTAACATATGATACACTCTTATGACTTGTTGCACAGTTATTTCTGAGTGCTCCATGTTGCTGAACACATGCCAGTGCAGGGCCTGATCCCACCAAGATTTACACTCACACTGAGCTGTGAATAGTCCTATTACAATCAACAGGATTACTCACAGAAAATCTCCTTATCGTGCATAAAATTATCCATGTGTGAAGATCTCTGTCACCTTTCTTATCCTAAAATCTGTATTCCATCATCACCAGCATAACCATAATTTAAGATCAAATGTGCATATGGAAAAGCTTGTGATGCTGTATTTAAAAAGCTACAGTTTCATGTCAAAATCCACAGGGGTGTCACAAACATACTTTAAATAGTCCAAAAATCACAGGCAATGCTACTTTTTATCTGGAAAAAAAAGTCACTGATTTTGTGGCACCAAGTTATATACTACTAGAAAACAGTTATTTTTTGAGAAATTATCTGGGAATTTCTCCCACTGGGTAGTTAACCTCAGAAGAACAATGCAGGATTTCTGTCTTTGCACCATGAAACTTGGGACACTCAAAAGTGCTCACTCACATCAGAGGTCCCCACCTCTGATGACATTTATATTGAGGAAAACAAGCACTACACATAACTAAAGCTACCCAGCATCTTCTAAGTAGGATTTTATAACTTCAGTCCAACTGGTGAAAATTTTGTGAAATTTCATTTGTCTCATGCATGCCCCAAGCTGAAACCTTATAAAAATATTTCCTTTGATTTTTGACAACAGTGCAGTCCTATCATAAAGCTGAGCCAATCTAACAGCTAAGGTCATTGAAAGGGGAAATCCCTCCTCTCCTAACTCTGAGAGTCCGCCCTATCATTGGTGCCTACTCTAATGCTCAGATTTTTAAGTGAGTTTGTTGGCTTTTTTTTTACAAGCCCTTAAACTCCTTGGGTCTCGTAAATTCTTTAGCATCTGCAAGTATCTGAGAAGCATCTCTATTCATCACAAGCACTACGCTAGTGCTGCTTTACAGAAGATGACAACCTGCTGTTGCTCTCAAATTGGCCCAAACACCAAAGGTCTGTAAATGTATGTGCAAATGCTCCTTCTCTTTGGTGGATAAAGAATTGGCTGGATGGTTGCACTCAGAGTTGTGGCCAATGGCCCAATGTCCAAGTGGAGACCAGTGACAAGTGGGATTCCTCAGGGCTTTGGACTGGTGCTGTTTAACATCTGTGTCAAGGACATGGACAGTGGGATCGATACAGCCTCAGCAAGTTCCCAAAGACACCGAGTGGTTGATACTCTGGAGGGAAGGGATGCCATCCAGAGGGACCCTGACAGGCTGGAGAGATGGGCCTGTGTGAACTTTGTGAAGTTCAACAAGGCTGAGTGTAAGATCCTGCAAGTGAGACAGGGCAATCCCAAGCACAAATACTGGTACTGTCCTTTTTAAAAATACAAATATCATAAATACATGTGCATCTGTGCCTACATATATATATACACACACATAAATAGATGGTTTTCTACAGCACACTGGATGGAATGCTCCATAAAAGTATGTGAAACTAGTCAGACAGATTATAATATCCTTGCTCTGTTTGTTACAAGTGCCAAAACACGCATGAGTCACAGAGCGCATGAAAAAACCATGACCATTTAGGCAGTTAAACACTACCTTGCAAAATAGGATCAAGCCCTTTCTACCAATTTTTTTAAAAATAGGTGATCAATAATTATATTTGGCACATTTTCTGCCTGCTTATTCTGACACATTTGGGTCAGATTTACCCAAAATGCTGAGTACTCAGGGCTGCAATTACGTCACTTACAGCAATACTTTAAAAATATAAAGATGAACGCAATGCTGCTATTTTAATTTTTTAAAAAAGCTCTTAAAGAGCTCAATGGACAACCACACCAAATACAAATATTCGTCTTGCTCACAGGCACCAGTTCTCCAGCCATAAAATAAGAAATATCCATTTCCTCTCCCCGAGGCATAGTAAAATACTTGTAATAACAAGCAATGTTCAATATAGGTCACAAGGGTGAACTAATCAGTTTGTGGTGCTCTTGTTCCTGCTGCCAGCACAGCCCCTGAGGGGAGAAGGCAGCACACCTCAGATGGAAAGGTGAGGCTGCACCAGTGACTGACAAAACTGCTGTGAGAAGGTGGGCAAGAGGGGTCTGGTCTCTCCCTAACCACTGAGCAGAAAGCCCAACCAGCAGCAGGTTTCCAGCTAAAGTGGAGCATGCATGGAGCAGCCACTTCGGTGCAGAATCATTAGAGGAATGGGGCACACCAACGTGGGACTGCCATCAAGAAAAGGTAAGTGTGACAGTAAGACTTTGCAAAGAGAAACATTGTTTACCACCATGATGTAACAGAATTATGGGAGATTTGGCTTCTTTTTGTCTCTCCGCCACTGCTTTTGGGGCAAATCTGTTATCCTGGCAAATCATGCCCCCTCTCATCTTTCCATTTCTTGTCTCTAAATCAGGTGCAGCGATCCACCTAGGATTCAGGTGTGAAGTGAGCAGTGGACACAATCTCTGAGGACCTCACAAGCCTACTGATAACTATTACAGAAATTTCACAAAGAAATATATCCATTCTGCCTTCAGAGCAGGATTAAGCAGAGCACAGTAAGAGAACACACGTTATGCAACAAGAAGAAAGCAAAGTACAGAGCAGCTGCTTATTCAATTCATGGACATTGAAAAAGGCAGGGGCTTTGGGGTTCACATATCCTGAAATACTATGGTATAATATTAAGGTGCAATTCATTAATAATATAAGGAGGACGGGAAAATTAAGTGGCACGGGTAAAGCTCAATGCTGCAATTTTAAGGCTTGCATACTTGACTTACACCTAAAATTGCACTTTTAAAAGCGTGCTTTTCTTGTAATATCTTTACTTCAGCTTCATTGTTTTCTAAAAGGCCATCTACGTGTATTAAAGAAAAACCGAAATTACAGAAAAATTCAAGACAATTACTTAACACATCCACATGGATTAAATAACATTGGACAATAAGCTAATGGAAGTTTAACCAAGAAAGTTTTGCTGAAAAAACCTGGAATTTAGCTGCAAAAGCCACTTTAGAGATTCTGGAAGACATTCCTCATTTACATACATGACAGCACAAGGAAAACTTACAGGAAAAAAAACCAAAATACTATTCTAAACCATAAGTGAGAAGGCCATGAATAACAACAATAGATCTTACAGAGCACAGGTGATATTTCTAGACCTTACTTCAGCACTCCAAGACATTATTTCAACATGGGTTCTCAGGTTGTGAAAGCAACACAAGTATTTTAGAATACAGGAGCCATTCTCCTAAATTCCAATTTCAACTTTAGCACATCACCATGCACAGAGCAGGCTTTTTTTTTTTTCCCTAACTTCATTTCAGCAAACCTATTCAGGGTAAGATTACATTCTGAGTAACATCTCTAAACAAATTCTACAAAATACGCTCGGCTCTCTCTAGATTAACTTTCTACCAGGCAAGGAACATTTTCTCATCTCATTCTTCTGCAGAGGAAACACTGTCATACCTCAGTGTAACTTCATTTTTAATGGATATTTATTTCATTTCAGCTGTATTTCAAACACACCCTTCATCCATCTACACACAGAACAGAAACTCAAATAATCCAGTTCATCTGAAACATGACAGAATGAATGCCTCTTTAGCAAAAGATTCACTCCAGACAGACCAAGCAAATCCTATGCTTTCTGTACTGTTTTTCAAATACCACACAGTGTTACCTCCAGTGGCTCACTTGAAAAGATGGGGCCAAAAATCTAGGCCAGGAGACCTGAAAGAGCCCAAAGCTCAAAGACATAGATCTCTACTCACTGCTACACTCTTCCAACCCTACAGGTCTACCCTACCTATATTAAAAAAGGCCTTTTAGCAACCTACTTATTCCATAAGACTAATACAGTTGGCAAGTAAAAATTAAATATCTACTCCACATTTGCTAACATAAACACAAGGCAACACACACGTAATATAGTCGATGGAAAAAAATAAGACCATATAATAATCCCATCAGGCAAGAAAAAGAATCACAGGTGCAGTTACTTGTCAAAATGCTCACGACATTTCGAAAAAGCATTTGGACCCTTCAGAGATGGCAGCTTTATAGGAATATAAAACCAGTGCAATGACAATGATTTAGGTATTACTAGAAGCAGCATCTCGACCTGTATACCCTGCAGCCTTTTCTCAAGGAGCAGAGGATGTTGTGTCACTACATGAGGGAGAGCACTGACCAAACAGTGAACCAGAAAAAAGAAAATCTATCACTGTTCTTCAAATATCCAAGGAGTTAGAAACTGGGCAGCAAGGAGCAATTTTCCTCAGTGGAATCGGGGATTGCTGTGGCCTGAGCAGCACTCTGTTACAGCATCAGAACAGAATCAAGCACCTTCATCAAGAATAAACAGAAGAGTCAGCACATAAACTGACATGTGTTAGTATTTAAGGATAGTATGAAATCAGCCAGAGGGGGAAGGAGTAGATATAAACTCTAAAACCATGGAAGTGAGCAACCAGGTCACTTTCTCAAAATCCCTCTTGGAAAACAAGCATGTTACAGCCCATGTACACTTGCCAAGACAACAAAGAAGGTTTTTTTTAAGAGTATACTCATCTCCAGTTAGGATTTTTTTTTCCACACTGTTGCAACAAATTCACCACCTCCCTACTGCCAGCCAACCCTTGTGGCCAGATTAAATCAACTAAGAACTATTCCTATCCCACTTACATAAAATTCCAGAAGTGTAAATCAACCTTTTAAAATTCATTTTTAATCTGAATAACCCTCACTTCAAAAGAAAAAAGAAAAAAATTTTTTAAAAAAAGGCCAACCAAGTACTAAATCCAGTGTGCTTCTACAGTGTATCCTCTTCAAAAGACTATCCACAACCTCAGCAAGAACTTCCAGGTAACTCTTGCCCTCGATACCTCACGAATGGTATGAACAAGGAATCCCACTGACTTCTACCACATACCCCAAGGTGATTTTTCCTCATTACAGTCTGAAATTTCTCAAACAATTTTCAGGCACTTAAGCCCATTTTCAGATTGAGGCAAGCCAAAACATGAGATGTCTAGAAAGTATTTTATAAGAGCAATAATAACACACATTTCCTGGCCCATCAACTGACTCTGAAAATAATCCAAAAACTAAAACACAGACTTCTCAGGATTGTGCCCTCTTGAATAGAAAGGTTGTGGAAATTGGATTCTACCTCAATGACTTTGGTACCCTGCAGCTAATTCTCACTAATTAAGTCCTAGAATACACTAAAACAGGAATTCAGAATGATCAAAAGATATGATACATGTTTGTAACAACTCCTGTAATTATTAGGAACAAAAATCTTGAAAGTTCTTGATGCCATTAACTCACAGACCAATAATTAAGGGCTACCATTCCAAACAGGTCTGAATTTTTTTGAGAACCCATAGTCAAATAACTTTATGATGAAGCCAAGCCTTAGTAAAATACACTTAATACAATCCATATTACTAAGTAAGCAAGAAACCGATCTGCAAAGTCAGAAAATATTCTGACAGGATTCAGATGAAAGAAAAATTCAGCATATTCTGCCTTTATGAACTGCTTTTTAGATACTGATTCCTTATCCAACCATGTTCAGAGTCTCAGATCCTGACGCCCTGAACACGTTGATGCAGCTCCACTCACCCAGGTTCCCTCAATGCAAAGATGTGTCCTATACCTAATAGGGCAACAGTTTGGTACAGAATCCTAGAATGGTTTGGCTTGGTGGAGTCTTTAAAGATCACCTAGTTCCAATCCCCCTGCCATGGGCAGGAACGTCTTCCACTATACCAGGTTTCTCAGGGCCCCATCCAGCCTGGTCTTGAATACTGACAGGGATGAGGCACCCACAGCTTCTCTGGGCAACCCCTTCCAGTGTCTCACCACCCCCACAGTCATGATTTTCTTCCTAATTATCTACTCTAAATCTACCCTGTTTCAGTTCATTACCCCTTGTCCCATCACTACCTGTCCAGGTACCCAAGATAGAAGCACCAGAGCCAAGATTTCTCTGCTGAACTTTTGTCCAGCCAAATGTGGGAAATGAAGAGTTGTCCAGTGTTACAGCAGATTTTAGGCACATAAGACGTAACAACATCAGATTCCATTTTTTCTGCATGTGCAGCCACACTCTCATCACCACCACAGCAGTGGAAAGCCCCCTGCCTGTCCTGTGACCTACAAGGAATGTAATCCAGGGATGACACAAAGGCACACTAGACAGTAAAATGCGAGATCATGCAAAGAATTGACAGATTAGGTTTTCTGTCAGTTTGTCCTTTTACATCGCTGTTCCTTAAAAAGTGACAGTAAACTCACACTTAAAGCTGCACTATATTTGATCCAAGGCAGTGTATGTAACACTGAGTACAGATTCCTAACAGGCACCAGCTGAACACGCCTGGTTTGCATGATCTACTTTTAACTGTCAGATTCAGACAACAAGCCCACTGGTTTTGTCTACAAATTGCCACCTACTCTACATCTCCAGCAAAATACTGTGACAACTGGATGATCATCCTCAGTGTGCTCCTCTTCTATAAACTCTATTTTAATCCCCCTCTCAGTAACTTAATTTCATCATTGGTGATCATAAAAAACCATATTTCAAATACATAAAAAATCCATGATATTTCAAATATATAAAAATTCTTTTCTAGGAGTCATTTAAAAAGACAACTTCATAATGTCTACCAGGAAAAAACAACACTGAAGCCAAACAGCTTTTCCTTACTTCCTTATACCCCATAATAATACCATCTTTCCTGCTCCTCAGAACACAATCACATAACTTTGACATCTTTTTGCTGACTCAGACAAAAATTCATCACAAAATATAACTGTCAGGTTCACCAGTGACAGAGGAAGCTCCTGAGAACCACAGCCCAATAAAGCTTTCCTCCTTGAAGGATGACAGCAGTCTTTCCCACATGAAAGATTCATTTGCATTTGATGTTGTTAAAGCAATATTCACTCAGGGTACCTTCACACCAGACTTTATTTTCAAGAAAACCAGTTATAAACAGTCAAAACGTAAGTTGAAAGCCAAAATTTCATGGGCATGTCTGAAAAATCTGCAAGTGATTTTGGTAAAATAATTGTATCACACATTGGTACCCTGAGGATTGACCACCTCCATTTGCAGTTGACCTACAGTGGTCAATACAAAAATTTTCTTCCAAGTAAGCAGTGCAAGATTACTCTAGCAAAAAGGGAGTTGGTTGAGTTAACCAATCTATCCTGAAGAACTTCTTCATTAATAGAAACTTTACAGATACAAAAGATAACATGTCTCAAATTTCTGTATGTGGTTACTGTTGTATCAAAAACTGCTCAGTGCTACAAACGACCCAACTCAAAAGCCTGACAATTGTCATCCATCTCGTATGTATTTTGTCTGACAGAGACTGACACGTAACAGTGACCTGTGTTAGAAACCACTGTGTGTATGTGGTCAAAACCAGGGGAGAATCATGCCTCAGGAGATGATAATTTGCTTCAGAGTACTCCTATTAGAGACACTGAAATCATCCACTGAATCTGGAAATTCTGATAGTTATAATGCCTACAGACTAAAAAAAAATCATGTGAAATGTATTTATTTCTTGACTTACATTCGCACTTTGCTTCCTCTTCCCTGCCTTTACAAAACTGAAGAATGTCTGCAGTGCAACACTAAAGATCACTTGTTGAAAGCAAGCCTGAAGAGTTTTCAGTGCCCATGGAAGCCTGCAGAAACCCAGTGTATTTAGAAACTGCTTCCTTGCTTCACCCATTCCTAATGACATCCCAGGCACTAAAATATGCTGCTTATTGTTTGGCAGAATAAACTTCACTCTATGATGAACATTTCTCACTCTCCAGGACTAGAGCTTTATGCCAGACAGCATCATAAATACATGCTACAAGTGTCTTGCATATACATCTGTATGCACACACACTTTGCAGGAGCATTATCACCGCTTCCTTGATTCAAACACAATCCTAACAACAGAAAAAGAAAAATCTGACAAACTTTCAGGGCAATCACATAGCAGTTAATATTCAGAGAATGTAAAAAGTTGGTTTTTCCCTTTTCTTGAATACTGCCAGTGATCATATGACTAGGACACATCTGCACAGCATCAGTATTTCTCACTTCACCTCTTGCACTAAGGTAACATGACCAGGTCATGATGTTACTGGCATTGTAAACCTCTCTAATGAAGTCTTTTCTATCCATGGTGGGCTGCATACGTAGCAAAAGTTAATAGAGGCTTTATGGGAAATTATTACAAGAGCATTTAAGACAGTTGTGTGAGTTTTTTATGAATGGGCATTTTTTAACCTTGCAGATGCAGCTGCCATTTGAAACAATTTTAGAGCAGAAGGCTTATCAGCCACATAGCTGAGCTCACACAGATATCACAACAGCTACACACATGAGTAATATCACATGTTATATCAAGAAACTGTTTTATGGACATTTTACAGGCACCTTGATTTTTGGTTTTGGTTTTTATGTTGGATTTTTTGGGGGGTTTTTTCCAGTGCAAGACATCTAGACAGTTTGTATTTGATAGGCTGTTCATAAATTATACCCTACTGCTGTTTGCAGGTTGGAACTTCTTCCCACACAGATTTCATTTTATCATCAGACTGTTTAATTCTGCGCTTATAAAAATGTCATCCTAGTCATAAGGGAAGAATTAGACAGCACAGTCTTGAGATTTTCTGCACATACCGTGACAAGATGCAGATACTGTGATACTAATATGCCAGTAGAGTGTATCAGTTCCAGGATCAGGCCAATACACATGCTGTTATTGAGCTATGGCTTGCTGTTTTCAAAAGTGCAATGACATAATAAAACAATATAAGTTAGTAATACATTAACTACATTACAGTATTTGCACTGCTGCCTCTTGATATCATAGCCTGGAATACACTGACACACTGATAATATCCTAAGAGTACATTAAAAATTATTTTGGAGCAAAAGCAGTACCAGCTTCTATATTATCTCCCAAAATAACATTCTGACAGTGTGAAAGAAGTTATCAGGAGATTCTAACCTTTCTGCATGTTGTGGATTCCACAGTCTTTCTAAAAGACAGTGAATTTCCCCTTGGGACACACTTACAATCAAGTTTTGTGAGAAGAGATTATAGATTTTTTCCAAGTATTTTATCCAGCATGCTAAATGATATACAAAAAATATCTCTATGTGGAGTCAGGGGAAGATAATTTAATCACACATAATATTTGAATACTCACATATGTTATTGTATTTTAATTTGTACAATAATTTGTAAGTTAAATAGTTTAAAATTTTATCATTTGTGAAGTTTATGGAATTGCTGCTGATGTATAAAACATTCTGTTCTTTGTAGATAAAAAAATGTATATTTAAAATGTATATAGAGTACCAGCTAATGAGCTAAACAGATGGGGTTGTGCATTTAACTTCACTGGAAAGTACTGAAATAAAGTAACTAACAGCATTTGTGTAAATGAAAATAAATCTCATGAAAATCTGAATAGATTTTCCTTTGTTAGCAATTTGTGCTTGGCATATAACTACATATTATAGCCAATGGCTGTGGTTTGCTGACATGTCCTGTCAATAGCTATGTCTCAGCTGTTAAGAAACAGTAAGTTTGTACATCTAACTCAATACTAGTACAAGGGTTTCTGCACAGATACCAACTTAGAGAACTGAAAAAAAGAAAAGAAAAAAAAAATCATGAATCTCAGTACTCCAAGAAATATAATTTTCCCAAAAGTATTTATTTCAAAAAACCCTAAACAAATTAAAGTGGAACTTAATCACAGTACTGACCCTTTACATAAGCCCAGCAACCTGATAGAAGCAGACACCCATGTCTGGTGACATCCATGGAGCCTTTGTGGGACCACTTTTGTCTTTAAACACTCAGTTATGCAGATCTGACTGCAAGCTGAAGGCTTGAATCTATTTCATCATAAATGATGCTGGTTTGAAAGGCAGCTATCATTAAAATGTCAGACAAAGGCAGAGGAAGTACTTATTTTAAATAAAACCTATCTGTTTCTCTGTTAGATCCATTTAAGAGCCTTCAAAGTAAAAAATATTTCCACTGGTGTTTACTTTTCAATGCTTGTGCCCTTCATTTAATACATAAGACATGCTAAGTTTGGACAAGAAAGCTGGATGCTTCATTCCATATTCAGGGTAACAGCAGTATCTTCACTTATGAAAGACATTACCCCAGTGTTACTGTTTCTTATTTAACTTCCGTTACTTCACAGAGAAAAATGTATTTCATATTAGAGCCAAAATTAAATCAAACTTAATCCCAAATTATGCTAAACACTTTGATAGATTAAGGCCCACTCCATCAAGCTGCTCCATACAGACAGGTCTCCATTTGTAAGAGCCCACACAGCAATCCTCACCAGTGGAAGACACTACAGACATTCCAGGCACAAAAAAATCACAGATGTCTCACAGCAGACACAAAAACCAAACCCACCACGTTTCTCCCCAAATTACTAGAATACAACAAACACTTCGTCCACATTAGTACATTTTTAAATGTTTAACCTAAATCCATACACTAACAACCAATACCCTGAGCTCCACTATTTGCAAATCTGTATTACTGAACCTGTGGAGCAAAGAACTTATGTAGAAGTGAGCTAAACTCTTTCAGATGAACCATCACCATATTTCACTAGAGTAATATATTATTAGCATTCTCACAGTTCAACTCTAACATTACTGGAACACAGAAATTCTCAGATAGTAGTACGAACTTCCAACCTCAAAGGTTTTACATCAGTTGTCTTTAGAACACCCCCATGCTCCACAGTGTATTGAATCCTCATACAAATAAACTTGTACACACTGAATTCAGAGGGAAAACCACCTCCTGAAAAACTCCATAACAATATTCCCAAACTATATGTTCCTTCAGGTGAATGACTCAGCCTGCAACATAACTTTTCACATTCTGAATAATTCTTCTCTCTTTTTTTTTTAATCATTGTGGATCTTCAAGTAGCTACTTACCCACTTAATAATTTGATTTCATGATCCATTACATTAGGGACTTTTCCATAAACAGAATATGTTTGCAATACAGCAGACATAAAACACACATGGACAAGACAGACAACAAGAGAAGCATAGATTACATACACATCTGTTCTCTCAGGTCTCAGCCTGAGGAGCCAAGACAGAAGTACACGTGCACACAGCAGTCTAAATGCAAGAGATCATCCTCATCTTTTTCAGCGTTCTTCGTTTATATCAGCTCACTGACTAAGTACAGGTATACTCGGGGAAGAGGGGCATGCAGACATCCACAAAAAACTACAAAGAAAACACTTCTGGAAACTGACCACACACATACACTCAGTTGCATATTCATGATGAAAGGCCACGACAACTGTTTTCAGGAAACTGCAACTGGAAATGAATTCTGTTTTCCTAAATTACTGCAGCAACAGCAGGCTTTGCTGGTCCCTCCTATGACTGTGTCTGTACCCTGTTCCAAGAGCCTGCAGATCCCATGAGATCCACAGGAAAGCAGGCCTCACATGCTCCAGAGCTTCCGGTGCAGCCCAAACTCCTGCAGATGACAGCTGTCACTGGACAATGCACAAACCCAAACACCGCAAATGAACACTGGAAAACTAACGTTGCCTGAAGGCATGCAAACTTTTCACACAGCAGGAGAGATTTCAAGTCTCAATCAGACCACTGGTTTATCTGGACTGATTTTGAGAACAGGATAAGAGCACCTGCAAAAATTGATGCAGTGGAGTACTGTTTTTCTACTTCTTCCCTTCACAAGGCACATTCACCAAACTCATGGAGAATGGCTACAAAATTTATACCACTTACAACAACGAAATTGGATATGGGCACTCCAAAATGTTGAAGCATGATGGGTAGGGCCCAGGTTGCTAGCAAACTTGTAAAATACTACTGACATTTGCAAGTAAGTACAGAAATAAACAAAGAAACTGATATCCTATTCAAAAGAAAAAACACAGTCCTCTGTCATTTGTCCTGTCCAGTGGCAAAGATGCTGCTCATCAGGACTAAGACATCTCTCCCATCTACAACTTCTTGGACCTGAATGTCACGTGTATGCAGACAGAGACAGGTCTGCTCCCGGCAGACTTTCAAAGCAAGACGAAAGTTGTGATCACTGGATTCCACATATCTACTTTTTTCTTTTTTTTTAAATCATTCTGCAAAATCTCTCACAGCTGCCCTAAACAGTTTACAAAAACAAAGTGACCAAAGAGATGGTTTATGTTTGCAACATAAATGTCTTCCCTTTCCATGAGCCAGCTTAATGCAGACGTTGCTGCACTCACCCCAGTTGAGGTTTGGCAGGAATCGGGGGAGGAATGATGATGAGTGAAAGTGTTTGAAGCCCAACTAATTTCTCTTCAACTCCTACTGGTCCCCCCTGCTCTCCCAAGCCACTTCCAGCCTGGCACTTGTTAGCAGCTCCCGACGCTGGGGAAAAGAGGTGCCTTGCAAAAGCTTCCTCCGAGCAGCTGAGAGGAGACTCTGAGAAGGTTATGCAGAAATAAAACCAAACGAAATGACTGTTCGCAGGTCGGCACGCTTCAGCTATCTTACACCGGGAACAATGGAGAGGCGAGCAGCGGGAGGATACGGTCCGGGAGGACGGGGCCGGGGGGACGCGCTGTCCGTCCGTCCGTCCGTCCGTCCGTCCGTCAGCTCTTTGTCCGTCTGTCAGGCAGCCCCGCTGGCCCCATCCCCGGCGCGGCCTGCGCGGCCCCGCGGCTCCCGGCCCGGGGAGCGGACGGAGCGGGAGCAGCGGGAGCCGCGGGAGCAGCGAGAGGCGCGGGAGCCGCGGGCGGAGGGCGCCCGCCGCCGCTTCATCCCCCGCTCCCCGCCGGCCTCTCCGCGCCGGGGCCAAGCGCGGCCCATGCGGGACGCGCCGCGCCGCGGCCCCCCCTTCCCTTCCTTCCCTTCCTTCCCCTCCCTGTCCTCCTCCTCCTCCCTCCCTCCCTCCGCGCACCGAACGGCCCCGACCGGCCCCGGCTCGCTCCCGCCGGCACTTACCGGCCGCAGAGCTGCGAGGAGAAGGCGGCCGGGCCGGGCCGGGCCGGGGCGCGGCGGCGGCGGCGGCGGCTCAGAGCGGCCGTGCCGCGGCCCCGGGCATGGCGGGGGCGGCGGGGCGCGGGCAGGAGGGGGCCGGCGGGGCGGCGGCGGCGGCGGGGGCAGCCCGGGGGGAGCGGCGGCGGCGGCGGCGGCTCCTTCCTGCTGCTCCGCCGAGCGTCCGCGGGCGGTGACAGCGACACCCGGCCAGAGCGCCGCGCGCGCGCTGCACCACGGGAAACGCGCCCGGAGGACCGGCGGGACGGGAGGAGGAGGAGGATGGGGATGACGGCGACGGAGCAGCGAGACGGGAGCCGGGAGCCCCGCCGGGGCTGCGGCCGCTGCCGGGGCGGGCGGTGCCGGGTTACGCGCGGGTCAGGAGGCCGCCGTGGCCGTGGGAGCGCTGCCCGCGCCGGCCCCGAGCGGAGGCGGGGCGGGAGAGACCCTTCGGGCATCGGCCGGGGCGGCCCCCCGTGTCCCTCGGTGTCGTGCCGGCGGCTCAGTGCCCAGCAGGGCCTCCCGGAGGAGAGAGGGCCGCGGTCGGTGTCAGGCAGAAGGCTTAACTATCAGAATTGTTGGAAGGGACCTCTGGAGATCGTCCCGTCCAACCCCCCTGCCCAGACAGGGTCAGCTGGAGCAGGTGACACAGGAACGCGTCCAGGTGGGTTTGGAATGTCTCCAAAGAGGGAGATTCCACGACCTCCCTGGGCAGCCTGTTCCAGGGCTCTGCCACCCTCAATGGAAAGAAGGAGAGCCTGATCTGGTTCCCCACTCCTGACGCATCTCTGGGGTGAGGCCCCACTGCAGAGTGCCAGTGCCATCACAGAGGTGGTGTCCCTTGCACTCTCGGGGACTCCAAATCCATCTGAAAGTCCCAACGTGACTTTTCTGCACTGTGATCTCCACGATCATGATGTTCGCCGTGACCCTGCACAATAAACTATTTGGAGAATCACTAGAGGCCAAATCTTAAAACCCAACGCCTTCCTTGGCTCTCCACCCAAACTGGCTGCATCTCTGCAGCCTGGCCTGTGGCACGGTGTCACTTGCGCCTCTCAACTTCACCTCTTTCAGGGGTTACCAACTTTTCCACGTTTCTCTAAATAAAGTCTTTCACCCAGCAACACGTGCGTACCTCAATTGCTCTATGTCATTTGCGTATAATTAAGCATGTGCTTAAGTGCTCTGCTGGATTGAAGCCAAGATCTGCATAAGCTCTGTTGGGTAAAATTTACCAGCTTCGCTGGGCTTAGCTCTGTGAGTCATTCAATCAGCAGAAGCCCAAAGCTTTTTGCTACAAGCTTAGTTATTCCCAGGCTGTCCTACAGGATCACCCTGTCTCCGTGATGAGGCTTATGCCCTTCGCTCAGGTCCTGTTAGAAGTGGGACGCATCTGCCTGGTGAGTCAGCTGAACATAGGGTTTCGAGTTCCTTCAGCAAGGTGCATTAATAAGCTCCTGCACCCTCGCTCAGGTCAGAGGTTGTGCCATCAAGTTACAGTGCAAGAAATTGCATTAGGAGGAGAGTATTAGTGACACTGGGACCCTGATGAAGGTGTGCCCTGACTTGGTGCAATATTTACATTTCAAAATGATGGTGTCGAGTACTCAATCTCTATGAACAGAGGGAGGAGTTAATAAAATGTAGCTAAATTCCACGCAGTCCTCTACAATTTTACACAAATACAAGAAGTGTCGTTATAAAGTGGGAAACTTTTTCATTTCCAAAACCAGAGTTTTAGCAACTGAGAGAAGACGTACATTTATTCAGCTTTGATTTTATTTTTCCTTCAAAGACAATTAATTTGGTGACTGTACTCATTTTCCCTTGTCAAAAAAAAAAAAACTTTTGAATTGCATTGAGACTGAGTCAGGAAGCTCAGCACTAAAACCTTCTTTTAAAACACACTGAGGAATTAAAGCTTTCTGCAGGGTGAGCACAAGTCTTTCTCCAAGGACACATCAATTGGAACCTGCTTTTCAAAATATCTGTTTGGCAATTAACAGTGTTATACAAAGGAGAAAGACTGTCTTGTGTTTAATGCAAAAAAAGTAAGACTCAGCATATTTAAGTGCTGTTCATTACTCTTCATTACTCTCTTATCATTCTTCTATGACCTTAATCAAGACATGTTCCAAATTTTAAATGACAGTTTGGGTTAGGGTGCAGGGTTTTGTGTTGTTTTAAGAGGAATTAAGCACCTATAAATTGTCAAGTTCAGTGAGAATCTTACAGTGCTTTGTTCATCTGGAAATCCCCCCCACCAGGGTAGAGGTGGTGAAGGGACTCATAAGACCTTGGACCTCTCACTCACGTATTTTCAAATGGTGGCAGTTCCTCACCAGGTCACCCAGCTGTGGCACTGATATTCATAGAGGTGCTTGAACACATATTTAATAATGTGCTGTTTATTTATTAATATTAGTGTTTTGACATTGCAAAATAGAAAAGAAGTATATAAACTCAGTAGCTTGAGAAGCTTAAAGGAGCATTTGCATTTTGACCTATATTTTTTTTCTTTACACTGCTCTGTAAATAGCAGAAAAACTCTGCTTTTCCCTAGGTAAAATAATTAATAGCCTTTAATATAGTGTTTCCTCTCCCTTCTGAATTCCAAAAGTTGCCCACCCATGAGAAACCCTTTAAAAGGCAATGTGTGTGCAGCATGGAGCACAGTACCTTTCCATTTTGAAAGGGCTAAATACTGGAAAGTAAAAAGCACTTCACCATCCTTCCTTTTATTTTTGTTTTCTTCTCTTGTCTGTATAAATCTAGAAACAAAAAAATTAGGAAGCACAAGTAGTTTATGTATTAAAAAGTGGCTTTGGGGGATCACTGGGGATTACTTGTGTTTTAAAAGGTCTTAACCAGGAAGTGGCTTCAGAAGTAACTGCACACATCAAGCAGAAACAACACATTTGACCTCCTGCATGAAAAACTAAAGGATTTAATTCAGAAATTTATGCATCAAGTCAGTAACTTCTACCGAAGCAGCTGTTGACCTGGAAAGATCCAGTCTGGGAATTTGAGAGAGAGGTCCACCAGTTATGTAGGCTTCTAAGATATAGCCTAGCTCATAGCCTAGCTCTCAAATTTATGCCTTTTATTTGTCTACATTCATCAAGCCTGAGCTTCTAATTATTCATTTTAGCTATCATGTTTAAGGACTGTGTATCACGATTTTAAACCCTGCTCTCCAGGTCCTGCTTTATCCTTGTAACTCTTTATAATTCCCCTTCCAGATTTCAAAAATTATTTTTGTTTGAAAATACTGTTAGGGTATTAATTAATAATGGAAATTATTGGGCCTACAGCTCAATAATTTAAACCACAGACAGGTAAATCAACAAATATCAAGTGCCGCTTCTTTTCACCCAACCATATTATCTTTTTACTGTGCCTTTGGAGTGATGTACAGAGTCCAGCGATGTGACCTGTCCTACTGACTCTGTCCAGGCTGAAGTTCCCTGCTGCTTCTCTGTCCTTTGTCATGTAAAAAAAGGATACAGCATGCCCATCTTCTCCCCTTCTCCTGCAGTTGTCACAACTCACAGTTAACAGTCTCATTTCTTTCAACACATATGGTTGGCTTCTTTTGAGGAAAAAAAAAAAAAAAAAAGATCTGTTGGACTATTTATGTCTGTTTGTGGTTACAGGATCAGGCCAAAGGAAATGTGAAAAACAATCTGCACTTCAGCAATCAATATTTTTACTGAGTATTTTATAATGATGCTAAGTCTTGGAAAAACAGACTGAAGATGATCAGTGAAGAGTTCATGTCTGTAGTTTACATATGGAGAGCACTGCTTGAAAATCATTTATGTTCTCAAAAGAAGGTATTGCAAACAAAGTTCAAATCCAAGATAAATCCAAGAGAAGGCATGGGATGTTAGGGTGTGGAAATACACAATTCATCTTCCCAAGAAATGCTAAACCCACCTTTTCTGTACTTGAGGAATCATCAAACAGTTGAAGCTAATAACTTCAGTGCAAGATGAGAGTAACTTGACTTTCAGAGATTACAGGTGTGTTCTCTGCACCCCAGTCCCATTATTCTTCTTCAGTTTTCCTCCTCCCCTCCCCTCCTTCCTTGTCCACAAAGGTCACTGGTTGGTAGGCAGTATGTGCCAGTGATAGAATGCATGGTGCTTTAGAAATGCCTTGGTGAATGCCTGACATTTCAGCAGTGGATTCAATCAGGGAATAGTTGCAGCTGAAACCTAGAAAATCACCTTCCATCCGTTTTTTCAATTGGAATATTTCACCAGGGTTTTAACTAGCACACATATTCAACGCAGAAATGTAATGAGTCCATTGTCTGAGCATCCACTCACATTGTCTGTAAATTGCTTCTCTTCATTTCAGCATCCCTGGTGGAATTTGTATTTTAATTATTTAATGTTTTTTATAGCAGGCTTTCAATTCATGATTCCATGTAAACCTGACTCAATAGTCTGCCTTGCCCTATATTGCTGGCAGATCAGGAATCAATGACAATGCTACAGGGTGGCACAGTGTGCTCACCCTGACATTACTAATGCACAGAAATGTGGTGGCATACAATGGCTCAAAACACCTAGGCATCTAATGTTTGCAAACAAAAATAATTAATTACAGTCAATATTGGCTAGAGGGTGCATGCAAGTCACCCAGCCCTTTCCCTTATTGCCAGAATCTTTTCTGTTCCCAAAACTGTTAGCAAGAGAGCACTGTTCCACTTCTACCTGAGCCCTGAAGAATTCTTCATATCAGATTAGTTTCTAATGCCATAAACATGCCTGACCTGACTCAGTCATTTATTTTACAATAATACAGCAGCCTGAAGTGCTTTAAAACTTGATATCAAGACAGCACAAATATCCCAGGAAAAAAAAAAAGTTTGATAAGAGATATACCTGTCTGAAAAAAGAAAGATAGCAAGGCACCATCAGTCAGGGTGGGTTTGTGTAGACACGAGACATTTAGATATCTGTAATATGTCTGGCTTGGTCCCACATGGCATGCCTGTAAAATTAGCATTATAAATCTCTAGACTAAAAGAAGAGAGGATGTTTAATGTCCCATGCTGAGATGTCTAATAGACAGAAAAAGCAACAAAAATGATGATAATGTAGCACTTGCCTAACACATATTGTCAAATGACACGAGACAGAACTTAAAGAACCCATTTCTCTGCCTTAAAACACAAGTTATAAGTAGAGCAGAAAGCCATCTACTATTAACTTAGATTGGCAGCCTACCTAAGACATTTAAGTTGAATTAACTACAGATAGGAAAGCAAGAGGGCCTTAAACCCCAGTGTGAACACTTTAGGATTAAGCTTTTCAGAAATAAATGTAAAGGAAGCAAGGGATATTTTATCTGTAAAAGGGAGAACATCCACACAGGGATTTGGTGGGCTTTAACTGTTGCAATTTAATGTCACACCTTTACTTAATTCATCTTAATCTTTCCCATGTGTCTGTCCCACTGCAGCTGAGTTCTTTAATTTGAAATATTATAGTGAATCTAATTTGAAAGACAGCATTAGCTGAACCATTTGCTAAAGGCTTGTCCTGCTGGGAGAAGTTACTCAGGGATGAGTGGCCAGCTACTTTGTACCTACTTTGTGTCAATGCTCTTGGTTTACATTATTGTGTCATAGGCTGCATCACACCACTTTGCATGTGCTGAGAGTTTATGCAAGCCAAGTACAGCATTTTAAATTCAGATTCACACCTCTTTACAAGTCTAACATCGACCTGATTAAAAGCAAGGCATGAGATGTGCAAAGCAGGTAGGACACCAGGCTCTGATGCAGGGGTAAGGATGGGAGATCGATAGTTACCAACCAAAAGTTCAAACACAAAAACATATTACATACAACATTAAAAAATAAAGCTTTTATTCATTTTTATTTATATATATATATATATATATATATATATATATATACACACATACATACATACATGTGGGCAGAGGTCTTGGAACTAGAAGACCTTTAAGGTCCCCTCCTACCCAAACCACTCTGTGATTCTATATATTTAAGCCCGAGAGGTTGTACATTCCCAGGGTTACAAAGATCAAGCCATTATGTCAAATGGGATGTTTCCATACATAGTCTGAGCCAACAAACAATATACGGAAATGCCAACAGAGTATAGAAATCTGAATCTGTGAAAGCCAGTAAAATCTCTAATTTCAGTTGGCAGTGAAGGAAAGGGAAATAAGAAGAGCACAAATGGATCTTTGAGACCAAGGAGAGATTCGAAAAGGCTGGAATTGGAACTCAGTAAGATAATTACTCAACGCACAAAAAAAAAAAAAAAAAAAAAAAAAAAAAAAAAAAAAAAAAAAAAAAAAAAAAAAGAGGAAGGTTTTTGGGGTTTGTGTAAAAACATCATAAAAATCATAGTGCTGCCCCCCCATTACTGGTTTCCTCTGGTGCTATGCTCATAAATTGCATCAGAATAAGGAAATATTGGAACAAGACAGGTTATTAACCATTCTCCAAATTACATAGAGCCTATTCATGACTATCAGATGTTGAACTGACTGGGCTGCCATAAATTTATTAAGTTAATCAGACCCCAATGGGAACTAAGCAAAACCTCGGAGGCCTCCAAAAATGCCAGATGAATGGACAACACAATAGCCAACAAAGTTCATTGTATCAGCATGAAGTTCTGAAATTAGAAGAAAAGGCAAACTGCTAAGATCCATCACAAATTACAAATGACAAAGATACAGCTGAAGAAGGAAGTCCTTGGCAGGGAAAGGCAAGAAGGTTAAGTTGTTGATAAGTTATTTTCTCATGTGCCTTTCTAATAAAATGAGAAGTAGACTGGATGAAATCTGTCATAAGGCTAAAGCAAGCAAATTAAATGCTACTTGAATGTAGTGATGACTGATTTTTCTTTCAAAACAACTCCATTCAATGCATCCTTGTGATTAGGGCTTGTACCAGACTATTCAACAGGAGGACGAGGACAGGTAAGTTTTCAAACTGAACCAAGCAGGAGATGGTCCAGGTCCGGGTCCAGGTCCAGCCTCCTCTGCATGAGGATGGAGAAGAAGACAATGGAGTTCAGCTCAGTAAGGATGGAGAAAAGACCTGAATCTGTGGCTGAGCTAAAGGACAGCAATATTGCAGAAGATGGTTTAGTAGGGCAATGCAGTTGTTCACAAGCTGGACATCAGTTGATGTGCACATCATGCTGTTAGGTGTGACCTGGCTTAAACCTTGTAGGACACAAGGGAATCACTTCCATTCAGTCTGCATAGGACAGCTGAGAGTTCAGCTGAGCAGGAAAGGTATGGCCCAGTTGGAAAAGTCAGTAGGAATGCCAAGAGGTCTAGAAAAACTGACCCCAAAGGCACATGTTCCCAAGGAGAATGCTAAAGGAGAGGCATGATGAGGGTCTTCAGACTTGTAAGAGGACATCACACAGACAAGTGGAGAAAGCTGGTTTCCTTGCCCTTAGGAGGCATGTAAGACATAATTTTTTACCTTTAGGTTAGATATTTTTCTGGTTTTCTAATAGCAAAGGTCACAAACCACTGGAATGGCCTATGGGGCTATGGAGTCAATAGAGGTCTTTAAAAGCTGTTTGCACAAGTATACCATGAATGCTTTAAGAAGTAACCTAAATCACAGCCTTTGCCACCAGGTGCCACCCAGATTTGGTTTTTGTGTGCAGATAAAGTAAGCAAACAGATAAAATAGGCTGAAGAACAATAAAAAGATACAATATCTTGACAGAGATCTGTGGTACAACTTCAGGCAGACTGCTGTGGTCCAGCCATCTCCAGCCATCTCAGAGACTGGGAACTTCAGAGGATTCAAAGAGCAACAAGTAGGATCAAGGGTGTGGCAATTCACAAAAGATTTAAAAGATTTGGATTATTATCTTCAGAGAAAAGAAAGGGAGACAGAATAAAAGTACATGAAGTAATGTCTGGTATAGAAAAAAAAATCAACAAAGAATGCAGCAACAGATTAAAATGGGGAACTTCTCTGCTATGGCACCTCCAAAGCATTGGTGCTAAAACCAAAAAGATTCTGAAAGAAAATATCTTGCCAATATGGGTACCTGAGGCACTTGCAAGGCTATAAAGAAGTCTGTTTCTTCTGGCTTGATATCAGCCCTTTGCACCATACCTTGTGGTTGTACCACTCTGTCACAGAATGGGCATGCAATGGGCAAAAGCAGACAAAACTCTGAAGTTTCAGATATTGCCCTTTTTAAAAACAGCAAAGGGGTCAAAAAAAAAAAGAAAAAAAAAAAAAAAAAGGCCACTTGTTTCTGAGAGGATGCTCTTTATCCCAGTAGGCTGAGGCTGGCTGGCCATGCCTGCTCATCACTGAAAGAACAGAGGAAAAGTCTGTTCCAAGCACTCTCTGTGTTAGTTATATCACATATCCTGAGCCAAAAACACTGCTTTCCCCAAAGCAGTAACTTGAACAGACTTTGTAACATCATGGCCTTGCTGTCATCTTAAGAGAACTCAGTGTGTGCATGAAGGAGGTGCCTCTGTGTGTCTGGTTTATCCAATAACAAGCAAACTGTGACAAAGGATCTCCAGTCCCCACGACAGCACTAACTACCTAAAAACAAAAGGGCAAAGGTCTTCAGGGCTAAATCTTACTCAAAGTTAACTTAACAAACCTAGTTATTACTGAATAACTCAAACCATTAAATTTGCAATTATCTATACATATCAGCTGGTGCCTATGAAGAAATAAACTTGGAGAAGATACATTTAAGGACACACATAGACATCAGAAATCCCAAAGACATACCAGAAATGTTGCCAGAAATTTGTTTAAAACACAAAACAAACATCAAGAGACCAATTTCTGTGAAGCAATGTGCTGCTGTGTGTAGGCATTAAGAAAAATGTGACCTTTGTCATGCTGATACATCACCCTGTTTTACACAAGGGGAGAGGTCCCTCCTCAGCTTCTCTCCGTGGGTCCACTTTGACAAGGGAGGGATGCTGCACATGACATAGCCCCTCCATTGATCACCTCAGGAGTGGCAGCAGTTGTTTTTGAACATTAGAGCCAGTGATGGAGCAACACCAGCCTATCTTCAGCTAACAGCACTGATGCAGTTTTCAAACGGTACGCGGCTTCCAACAAGCTTGATGGAAAAGCACCATCTCTCCTGGTCTCCTAGAACATCACACCTGGCATGGCAATTGTGAAGCCCCCTTCACTCTGACATAATCCTTTAGAAGGTTTTGGTGAGGAATAATTGTATCCTGACAGTGAGACCCTGCAGAAGGAGAGCACACCCCCACACTTCATGCCTGGGCAGATTCAGAGAGCCTGAGGTTGGTCAGGAGATTGGTCCATGTAATGCCAGCTCAGAAAGCTCCAGAACAGCAATTACCACCTGCTTGGGAAATCCAGGGAGCTTGGCTAAGCCTTGGGGACAATGTAAAATGAAAGTGGTCAGAAGAACGTCAGAATGGTTTGAGTGTGGGCTGAGGATATCCCAGACAACAAAGGCTGTTTGGTAAGAGCTGCTTTCCATCTGCAAAGCAGATGGGAGTTCAGTGCTGAGGATAATTTAAAAGTCAAATAAATGGTTTAAAATGGCTTGTAGTAAGTAAAACCATATTTCTTTGTGAAGTAAACTGCCCTTGTTTGCTGGGTGGAGGTATGCACATCAAGCCAGACAAGCAGATGAAGAAAAACTGGTACCTGGGTTTAAGGAGAGAGTCTTGGCCAGTCTGAGAGGAGGTGCAGGAAAAGGTGGAAGAAAATATCCCACCAGTGCTTCACAAGGAAGGTGGGAAAGGAGCTGATGGTGGATGAAAGTGCATAACTGGAGAGGACAGATGGTGACAGTGGATTGCAAGGTAATGCACTGGATATTCTTCTGGGTCAAAGCATTGTCTCAAGAAAGAGGCAACTTCTCTTCCCCACAGCCCCTCTGGTGAGCTGACAAGGTTTGCAGAGCTGCCAGTGGTTGTGCAGTAGGTTCTAACTGCCAGACAAAGTTAAATCTCAATTTTCAGAAGCTAGAGGCACAGAGGAAATAGACCCTGATAAAATATCTGATAACCTTGACAAAATCACAAAACTAAATGAATAAGCAGGAGCAGGAGATTCTGAGTAACTCATTGATTACAAAAGGGTAAACCCAACAAAGTGACCCCAAATCCATATACCTCTGGGGGAAAAATAGCTTTATTTTTAAAAAATATCATCATATTATCAAAGATTCCTTATCAACACCAGTAGATCCAAGTTGACAGGCTGAAATCAATGCCAGCTATTGGAATATGAAGGCATGATAAAAGGCTACGTCTTCCTTTGAAAAATATATATTTAGGTGTAGATCAAGGATACTTTCATTTTGTCAGCTTGGCCATATTTTGATCAACTCACTTAGCATATTTCATTAAAGATATGATAGTCAATCTCATTTCTAATTGCATGCAAATTGGCAATATTTTGCGGATTGGTTCCTGCTTCGGAAATGTGTCTGTTTGTAGTACAGCCCACTTATGTACTAAAATGGCAGCTTTCTTTCCACAGTTTACAGAGACGCTAACGAAGCTGGAGCTGTCAAAAAATAAAACATCCTCTGCTGTAGCTGTGCATACTAACAAGTAGTCTTAATGCTGGTGAAATTTTCATGTAGAACTCAGTAAGTCAGTGTCCTTAAAAAGAAAGAAAACTAGGCCTTATGTAGTGCCAAAATAGACAAATAAAATAATTTGCTAGAGAGAACCACAAAGCAAGTTCAAAATACCATAGAATATGTTGTTGAAGTAAGTTATGTTGGTAATACAAAAGCTAACTGAATCACAAATAAAGAAAATAAGCAGAAGACCGGGGTTTAGCATGAGGTGAGGCAGCATCAAAATATCACATGCAAAAATAGCAAACAGGCTGGGTTAGAACAGAAAGAGCATGTAGCTGTGTCTTCACCACAGAAGCGCTGATCATAGGCAGATAAAATGGTTAATATTGCAGCTTCAAAGTTTAGTCTAGCAAAAGATGATTTTCATAATAATATAGGGACATGTCCTTTGAAGCTAAAATAGAAAAAGGCAAAGGTACAAAAATTTCAGTTGCCCTTGCAGGAGCAGTATTCTGAAGCCAATGACAATGATCAGCTGCTCACAGTTAAATCAGATCAAAATTCCTAAAAGGTAGCAGCTCAGAGTGCACAGCCCTCTAAAACACAGGACAAAAAACTGCAGATGATGTTTACTGTTGGAAATTGTTGACCGTCTGAACCTGTGAAATTTTTTAATACTTCAAATCATTCCTAACTAATTGGTATTGGGGTACTACCCAAGAGGTCTTGCTCGAACTGAAGACCTGCTTGCGCTGGACACAACCATCAAAAGAACAAGATGTCTGTCCATCCTCAACTCTGTTAAAATATGTGAAGACACAACCACCAACAGGAATATAACATTTTCTATCTCTCATTGCTGAATTTGCAGATCAACTCACCATTCCCTGTAAGATAACTATTTTTTGTAGCTGCAAACGAATGAAGGAATGTTAACCTTAAATCACCGCAGCTCGGGAATGTGGGGAGGAGAGGGGGAGCCCAGGGAGCTGCTGTGATCCTTCCCTGTGATCTGCCTGACCCCGACCTGCAGCTGCTGGTAAAAGCACCACCTTGCACGGTCAGGCTGTCCCTGTGTGTTTGCATAGTTTCTAGTTAGGGTCATGGATTCAGTGTCAAGAAAAAAAAGCAAACTTCTTTGCATGGTTGAAGCATTTTCAGACCTCAAGTCTGTAGCAGCAAACCACCAGCAACACAGACCACTACACCTAAAGGATTTATCAAGTTTTTGCAATTCATCTAAGATAAATTGTTCTTTTCTCCCCTCAACAGATCTTAAAGAAATTCACAGCAGAATGTGGAAAAGAAATCTCAATCACCCTCTAGAAGATGAGATACTGGTCATCAAACATTGCACTTCCTGAAATTGCCATCATATTGTAAGAGCAGTCACACTGACACAAATTACAGTTTGATTGTTTACAAAATACTAGAACTACACAAGATGACCCATTTGATCCCAGAGCTGGCACAGCAGCCAAGCCTTGGAACATGCTCACAAGCCCTGTTTGAAGAGCAGTACCCCTGAGCTGGCTTCTAAACACCACAGCAGAGGTCACCCCCTGTGCGCTGCTGGATGTGCCCAGGTCCTGCATCCTTCCCCTGCCATGCATCCCCCTACCCCCAGCTCACCACCATTCCCACCAGATGGGAACTGGTCCCCTGCAATGCATCCCTTCCCTGTAGCCTCTGTGCAGATGGGCACTCCCTTGTGCAGATGGTCCTGCCCGTCCCCAGCCTCCTTCTCAACACCTTAAAGCCCTTGAATCACTCTTCAAACTTCTTCCTCCCACAGGGACATTTCAAACCACATCTTAGCCCACCAAAAGCTACCAGCAACCCAGATTTCTTCCCTTGGAACCTTTTTCAAGCTGGAAAAGGTGGGACAAGATCCTGCTGTCACACCACAAAGCACACTCACCTGTCACTGGGTTTCATTCTAGACTCCTTCCAAGAGTCCCCGGCTTTGCAATTACCAAAGAAAACTACTAGCAAGAATACAGCAAACAAGGCACTGGAGATGTAGGGCCACACTTGTAGCTTTGTGGTGTGAAATAAAGGATTGCTGACAGTGAGCATGAAGCAGCCTAGAGCTGCTACTTGCAGGAGCCAAGCACATGGAATTTTGCAAGGAATGAGGCAGTAAGAAAAGAACCAAGGGAAAACAGAGTGATGACCAGCTAGCAAGTGCCTCTTTGGAGATGTCCAGCTCCATCAAGCAGCTACACTGGAGCCCCAGTCAGGCGCAACACTCTCGTCACCAGGATGGTGACAGTCCCTGCCCTCCAGGGAACCCAGACAGCCATGGATAGGTGAAGGAAGGAGAAGCCTCCAGGGCGGTGCGTTGCACTTGACCACACTCACAGGAAAGGAGGCTCCCATGGCAGCTGGTGCGTTTTCCAGTCAGTCACACACTTACCCTGGGAATTACCCTTTCTGCTACTGGAGAGCACTGGGAGGAAGAGGTCATGAGTAGCTGCCATCTGCATCAGGGTAGTGACAGAGCAGAGCAATCCACACACAGAACAAAATATGGGCGATCTCAACCCAAAAGACCCTTAGCTACCATCTCATTAATTGCCAGCTAATCACATGCTTCATTGCACAACCTGAATTAGCATCCCACAACAGGTTTTTCCCTCCAAATTCAAATCAGCAGGCACTAAAGTGGTATGAAATGCAAGTTTAGGGGACCATGGTACACAGAGGGAACTTGCCTTCAGCTTATTTCCTGAAGTGGACAGGCCATGGTAGCCTCGGCACCAGGTGGTTTGTCTCTCCTTTTCCTCTCCCATAACTTATGCAAGAACAGGGAGGTCTGCATCTCCCCAGCCCTGAGGAATGCTCCAGTGCATTCCCCATGGAAAGGTACCCAAGGAGCAGCAGCCCCGTGGAAAAGGACCCTTCTTGGAAACTCAGCAAGAGCCGATTTTGTTCACAGTGCCGAGGAACACAAGTCTGAGCCGCTCTTAAAACAGTGTTTAAGGATGCCAGCAAGTCCCCGTGAATCTCATATTGACACCAACTTTTGGCCATAAATTACTCAGACATGACTGAAAGAGGGCAAAGACTGCCAGTGTCCTGTCCAGGGGATGAGCAGAGGAGACACAGCCCTGGGAATGTGCAGCTCCAGGGGCAGCACAACCACCACTGGTACCACTTGTGCCCATCTGCCTGACCCCTGAGCACAGACACTCCGCAGAAACCAGGGACAGCCTTTGCCACAGCCCTACCAGCCCTTCATTGTGTGAATTGCTGGCAGCTGAGTCCATGTCTCTTCTTTTCCTGCTTTGTGCCATAGACACTGAAAGCAGAGGATGGAGGTAGCTAACTACTGTGTCCTCGTCGTTCTGCAGCGATTTCCAGTTCATCTGCCCCTAACCTACATCTTGGCAGCCCAGCCCAGTGATACATCACAAATCATTTGCATCAAGCAAACCCACGGGTGCATTGCTGTCAGTAGATGAGCTCCTTCCAAGTCTCAGGATTTATGGCTGCATCAGACCACCAGTGCCATGGCCAGGATGGCACAGACTCACCCACAGCTTGACTCCTTCAACTGCTCTGAGAAAAGACAGAAATATTAAGGATGAGGAAAAGACCATGTCACAAGGAAAAAGGAGGTAAATGACCAGATAAGGAGGAAAAAAACCCAAACAACCACAAACCAAAGAAAATAAGGGCTTGACAGTAGCTGAGGTTACACATGAAGAGGAAGGGAAGAAGTATCTCCCACTCAGCTAGAGAAAGTCAGCACAGAAGAGGCTGCAGGACAGCAGAGCACCTTGACTGCACACTCTCTGCCCTGGGGTGTTTTGTTTGTTTTTTTTCTAAACAGGAGGTACAAGTCCAGGCTCTGCTCCTGAAGATCCTGTCAGAGATGGTGCCCAGTGAAATGGGAAATCCAAAAAGAATCTCTCAGAGGAGCTAGAACAAAGCTTTGTATCTGTAGCCATGTATGATAAAAAAACCCCCTCAGATCAGTCTGCTCCAAACACTGAGGAAGTCTGGATGGGGTGGAAGTATGATGGCCAAGATCTGCCTCTTCTCTGACAGGTAAGCCATAAGCAAAGAAGTTATTTCTCTGATTTTAACTTTCCAGGTCTAGAAATGGAAATCGTTTCACTCACAGACGCTGTCCTGTAGGAAAAACTTGAACTGGAGGATTTTGTTTTCATCATTAAAACAAAGACAATATATCAGCTTGCAAGACAAGACCAACAGCAAATGGCTTTTCTTGGGGTTTAGATGACTCTTTTGGGTTTCTTTTCCGCTGTTGTTTTACATTTATGTCACAAACCAGTCTGTCTAGCAAGCATTTCTTTCCTGAGTGCTGGCAAATAGCAGAAGTGGCTTCTCCTCCGCTGCGTCCCCCACCACGCCGAGTGCAGCGTACCAGCTGTCATTTGCAAACACTTATCCCATAACAGTGACTGCCACTCGGGGGCCTGGGGCTTCCAGATTTCTTTCCATTCCCAAAATTCATGACAAGTGGCCTGATTTGCAAAGAAAAGCCAAAGGCAGGGTAAGAAAGCCAAAAAAGCAGAAACAAAAAAACAGTCGGCCCCCTTGCGAAAAGCATGCCTTCAGCGTCTCTCTTTTTCTGGCTTTGCTCAGTCTAGATTTGGGGTTCTCTGCCGAACCCCGTTGGATCGGAAGTCCCTTGGGCAGAGCGAGGCTCAGCGTGGCTTTGCCTTGCTCGGTCCCCAAATCTGTGCCGGGGCTCCCCCGGCGTGACCGTGACGTCAACAAGCGTTTGTGCTAAAAATGCCGAGTTTTGGCGGAACTCACAAATGCGCTCGCAAACACGCAGGAGACAAACAAACAGCGGGGCGGCCGCGGATTGCAGGGCTGGCGAGCAGCGCGGAGCCTGGAGCGCCGCGGGCGCGGCGGGGCAGGTTCGGAGCGCTGACGGACGCGTGAGCAGAGATCGCATTGCAAAACCGCGCACGGGCTGGCGCTGCTCCGCCGAGCCTTCACTCCGACCCCCCCGGCTGCACGGGGCTTGCACAAGAGCCTCCGACCCAGGGAGTGACGCTGCCTGGGCGCTGCCGGTGCTCGGAGCCTGCGAGCCAGCGCTGCGACTTGGCTCCGGCAGGAGCGAGCGAGCGCAGGTACGGACAGGATTTATTTTTCCTGTTGAAACACATCCGTCTGCAGATTAGCGGCGGCTCTGCGCGCAGGGAGCCCAGATACCACCAGCTGATTCTTCTCTGCCAGCCCACAGCCATCCCTAGAAGCAAACAACACCCAGATCTCCAGCCAGCACCTGGCTCCTCTGGGACTAACGTCCTGTGCTCCAAGCAGATAAACCCAGGTGCTGGAGGGACACTGACCCGCAAACTGTTTGTTTGTTTGTTTTTCCCAAGCAGAGAAAAAAAACCAACACGTATAAGACAGGGGTTCCTTTTCCTAGAGAACAGCAGATCTAGTGTTTCTGGACCAGATCCAAGAAGACTCTGTAAAATTCCCACTTTCTAATTTTTACCAACAAAAAGAGGCCAAAGCAAAAAGCAAACCCACAGAAATCCACTGCTGCTTCTGTTCCTTATTTAGGGTAGACTACATCTGAAATCTAATTATCTCTCTGCAACTCCCTGTGCAGTCAAGGCAGACAGAGAGGGATCTCCAAGGAAAAATTCTTTTAACCTGCATGAAACACCTACCTGGGGATGTGACCGACTCTCTCTCACACCCAGCACCCAGGGATGCTACACCGAAATTACTCCAGATCCTGTCTTCTGGGACATGCAAGTCAGACTGAACTCCCACACTCAGCAGAGCAGCTTGTCCTTCCAAATATTAGCCTCTTCAAACATCTGGAGGTGAAGGAACATCTTGGGTGTGTGATGACCCAAGGGACTACAACAATGGCACAATCAGTTTGCAGGCGGAGGCTATTTCACCGTTTGTGCTTTATTTTCCCTTCTTTCCACAGATTATTGCAATCTAATAACTGGATTTAGAGTTACCATACAGCCACGCAACAGTTTGCTTTTCCATTCACTGGATCCAGAAATGTCCCTGTTCAGGGACAGATGGGAGACATGAAAAGGATATTCCAGTGGGGGAAGCGCACCTCTTGCCTGCTGCTGTGTTCCACATCACTGTCCTGCAGCAGGAGACGTTCCTCCAAAGTGAACGCTGCTCACCTTGCTCCAAGAAGATCAGTGCTTTGGAAGACAAACATTGATGCAGAAGTTGAAGAATTCCTGGACAAGTCAGTCAGTGAGGCTTTGCCACTCACTCAGTAAGGAAGATAGGGAAAAAAGGAAAAGTCACTGCTGGGGACATGGTTCATATCAAAGCTAAGCAAGAGTCTCTGCAGTTTTTAGAGACAAAAGGACTGTTGGCTGGAGACAGAAGAGGAAAGGGCAGGAATACAAATGGTGAGACAAGAAGCATCGCTGATGGTGGGTGTTCAACCCAATCTGAAAGGCAATTTATGCTGCTGAGAACTCTTCAGTCACTGCAAAAAGCCGCAGATTTCTGGATAACAGAAGAACATCCTTCAAAGGACACAATTCCTGCTTCTCTAGAGCCAATACATAAAATGTAATTAAGCTTATATTTCCAGGGACAGCTAATTATGGAGCCACCTGTAAAGAAGCAGTGCCTCCCCTGCCAATGTACATCCTAGGAGGCTGGGAGTGTTGGTGAGGACTTAGAGGACTCTGCACATCACGAAGAAGCAGATACCTCAGCAACATTTACTGAGACCCTTGCTATCCTTAACCAATGGATAGGAAGGACAGAAAGAAATTACGGGTGCAATTGCATTTTAAGTGAGAGATAAAGGTTTTGTGGCACCTTCTTCCAGTGGGAAGGCTGTGTACTGTGGACAGCCACAGTAGGAGCCACCCCAGTTTTCTGAGCATCAGGCTCAGGCAGACTGAACATGTTTGAAGGGATTTAACCAGCATGAAGGGAGGCTGAAGGGCAACAGTTGTGGTGCTGGAGTGTTCAGAACAAAAGCAACAAAGGAAATAGACCAGCTGCCTGCACAATGCCACAGAGTGGGTAACCCACAAAATCAACAGTTACGACACATTTGCAGGCACAAACTTAGCACAAGTGTCTTACCAGTATCTGGTGAAAAGACTCACAGGCCAAAGCATCAACACCAGTGGAAAGGCAGGTGACAAGAGAGGAAGGTTCACCCTCTGGCAAAAGATGTCAGGAACCACTTTTGAACCCACAGCCCTGTCTACCTGCTCAGGCATCTGTCTGCCCAGGACACCAAAACCTGCCATCTCACCCCACACAGGTCACTCCAACCTGAGACACCAACTCTCAGCTCTGTTGCTCAAGACCAAAGCTCTTGCATTCCACATGTTCCTCAGATGAAAAAAGTAACCCCAACTCAGCTGCTGACCATGGTAGATGCATGTGAAAGGCAGTCCTGGAGGCCAAATTTATAAACTCTTCCATCAGCTGAGAGTGTGTCTGCCAAACTCAACCCTAGCAAACCTCCAGCTGGGCTTGTAGAGCTCTGGTTTCTTCCCCCTACTTATCCCCAACCCTGCTCCTATTAACAGCTGATTTCCCCTCTACATCCTTATCTGCCTACTCAAAGAGGGATGTTGCAACACTGAGGTTATTAGCTGCCAAAGGTGGGGTCCTACAGCTGCTCACCACCCTCTGCTCCCCTGAAACCAGACAAATCCTGTCAGCACCCCCAAACCAGGAACATCTGCATCAGACCCAGCTCTCTGATCCCTGGGTGTTTGCTGGGAATCTTCAGCCCCACAGTGCCAAAGCCATCCTGCTCTAGTAACTGGACATAGGGGGAAAGGAGAAACATTACCTGGATTGAGTCAATAATTCCCCAGGACCATCTGCCAAAGAACAGCATGAAGGCATCTGTCCTGCCGCTTACACATTTGCTGGCAAACATCACTTTATTTTACTTATCATCATCACCTTCATTTAACTCCAGCCCAGGAAGCTCCACAGTGGATGTCAACATGAGACAGAAAAAGGAAATGTTTTCAAATTGAAAAGTAACACAAAACCCAGCAAACACTAAATTGCCTTGTAATCGAAATCATTACATTTGGTGGTAGGAAACAGAAAAAGCCCAGCTAAGCACTATCTATTTAGCATTTTAAAGCTAAAAATAGCAGTAACTACATCAGCAGGGAGAAGGAGTTTGAACACAAAGTGAATGATCACCAGCAATTATTTCTGGATATTTTAAGTAAGTGTCCTGAAATTGAAAAAGGCAACACATGTTCAAATCCCTGTCCAGGCTTACAGGACAAATATAACCACGTAAAGTATTAGGTAGAGGAGAGGAATCCTAAAGCCAACCACAGAGAGAAATTAGAGGTTAAGAAAGATCAATTATCTATAAGGAAGCAAGATGTACTTTGGGAAGGTTTAACACTGAGAATGATTTCAGATTTTGAAAGGATTCCTGATCTCCTCTAATAGTTTGGCTACTCCTAGTTCACAAATGAGTCTGCTCCATCTGTGAATATTCCTGACACTTAATGAGGTTCAAAGGTTAATTCCTCACTTTCATTCTGAGATGTCAAACTTCAGCAACAGCATAGAGCTATACTGTAATAATGGCTTAAACTATGCAACAATATGCTTTTCACTTCATTTAGGAGGATGCTAAAATCAAATCATGGTCTGTGTATGCTCTTCATCAACCATAGCTCCATGACAAGGGGATATTTTCTCCCAAGACACACCCAGGGTGCAGCACTAGACATTAGCTGCTTAAGTTAATACTTATATTTCCAGATCCATTTAGCTTTTTCTTAAGCTTATAGAAGTCTCAACATAAGAGATCTCTGTACCATGAATGTTGATTTTCAACAGTTCTTGGATTTCACAAGTCTAAAAGAAGTCTGATATTTTGTCTGTTTATAAAAGTATATAACTACAGAGGCTGAATTACTATAGGCCTGTCAGTCTGAAACTAATCCCTGGGAAAAGAATAGTTGATACAGAGCTAAAAGAGATTAATGCCAATCAACATGTTCATGAAAAACAAATCTTGTCAAATTAATTCTCATTTTAAGAGATTACAGCTTCCTTGATGGAGCAATAGTATTAATGCAGCAATCCACCACAGCGCAGCTCTCCTCACTCCGGTTGGGCCAGTCCTGCTCTGAATCAGAAAGCCAGCCTAGCATTCCTTAAAATAAACTAAAATCTGGTCAAAGCCTTCAGGATGCAGATGGAAATGGGAACTTCTTAGGAAAGCAGGGCCCTGCTGTGTTCTCCCATTGGCTCTGTGCTGGTCAGAGTCTTTACTGACAGCCTGGGCAGTAAGAGCATTACTGAGACCACGGGTGAGATGGAGGTGGAAAGGATTAGGGAGCCACTGGAAGAGGAGGCTGTGCTGCTGGGAAGCAGTGATGAATCACCTGATGGGTGCAAGGAGCAGGTCAGTGGCAGGCCCTGCACAGCTCCAGACAGCCCCAGTGTGGTCAGGCTGGGGGAAGAGCCATTGAACAACAGCAGGAGCACCAGAGGTAGCTTAGAATGAGCAGGATGACCTCGGTGGCTAACACAGTCCGTGGCAGAGTAAAGGGAATGTCACACAGGAGTGGGAATGCTGCTGAGGCTGTTGCAACACCCACTCCAGGTTGGCAAATGGCAGATGTAGAGAGGGATGTACAGCTCTGTCATGTGGTCTGGGAAGGATCTTGCTGCAGCACAAGGAGCCCACAGCTCTTCCCTGCTGCCCTCTGAGCATCCAGTGTCTGCAGGGCCATCAGAGGTAAGCAGGCAGAAGCCACCAGCACTGTGCTTGGAATACAATCAAAACAAAGGAGACTGGAAATAAAGTCTATCCTTTTGGCCCCAGAACAACCATCATGAAACTTGGCCTCCCTGTCACCAGAGAGCACACCCTTCAGAAAAACCTCATCCAAAGCAGCACTGGGGCAGGGTGACTTTACCATCTCTTACACAGGACTGCAGCTTGCACAAGTGGCCACAGATCATTCTTTCTGACCATGCAGCTGGCACCACATCCAAGCAGTTATTAAACATAAATAAATAAATAAAAATACTGCTAGCTCAGAAACCTCTGAGTCCAACTCAGGGCAGTGTTTGTGCAGTGCAAAAAGCACCCAAGCTGCAAACCACAGTGCAATACACTATTATTAACAGCAGCCTACAGAAGGACACAAACTCAGCACTAAAACCTGCATGGAAAACTGCTCCAGATTACCCATCCCTTTGTAGTTAGGCTTCAGTTACACCATGGCTGTTGTATTGCTCTCGTACACCTCTGCAGGGCAGGAGGGGAGAAGGTGGCCTTGACCTCTCTCCCGCAGCGAGATCCCAGATCCCGGCCCAGCGAGCTCCTGCTGGAGACCCACCAGAGGGCGGTCGGGGTTGCCTTTTCCCTCTGACTACATCATTTTTCCACCTTTGCGTCCCGGCGAACCTCACCACAACGACACTTCTTATCTTCTGCGGCCACTTAGAGCTGCGTTCCGAAGAGAATATAAATGGTGTTATCACACGCCACAGATATCTACAGATAACGGAACATATTTGCTACAGAGGAAGAAGTTATTTATTAATTGTAGTCCCTGGCTTGTTGGGGTAGCCTCTTTTAGAGTTGCATCAGACAGCAGGCCCCCAGCTTCCATGGCTAATTATGCTGGTGTTTATAGGATTGGAGTGCCCACAAAGTTTATGCTAGTTTTTGAAGACTGAAGCTTCTTCTCCTGTTTTATTTATTTAGAAAGGTGAAAATTACCATATTAAACATAGATGCAAAATATTAGACAAAATTAAATCTCCCCTTCTGAGCTATGTCACACCAATATCCGTGGTGTGACAAGAGGAAACTCAGCTTCAAGACCACAGTCATCACTACAAGTTTCAGTCAGAGATTATCATTATACTACCATTAGTATTATATAGCTGTCTTTGACAGCTCTTGAAACCTCCTTTCCTCCTGCTTTCATCTTCCTCACTTTCTTGTCTTCTCCAAAACAAGGACCACACAGAGCTGCTTTTCCCTTTTCCTGCACAGCCCAGCCTGCAGTTACAGAAGATTTCCATCTGTCCTCCTCTCCAGTTCCACCACCCATCCCATCTCTGCTGTCCTTCCCTGGCTCATATCCTTTCCTCCTCACCCTCTTGTGTATCAAACAAACAAACAAACAAATCAACCAACCAACAAAAAGTTTCTCCTCTGCATTTGACCCTTCAGAAAGTCAGAATCACAAAATCTTTTTGGTAACACTGTATCACCAGAACACAGCAGCCAGAGGGTCACAATCCTTTGCTCAAGCAGGAAACTGAGACTCTCCAGACCTCCCATGGTACTTACCCACGGCAGTGCTATTGTGGAGGGGACACAGGTGACTCCCCCCGTTTCAGCTGAGGGGACAACCAAGCCTCTGTCACTCAGGAGAGACACCTCTCTGCTCACAGCTGCAGTGAGCATCCTGCCCGCCCCAGGGGCCGCCCATAGAGGGAAGCAGCTCACAGCACTTTCTGTCCCGCACTCCCAAGGGTCTCTCAGGAGGCAGATGGAGAGTGACATCCTTAGGGAGATGCCCCTGTCCTAGGAAACACAGCTCAGGTGGGGAAGCAGGCGGGAGCCCTCCAGGCAGGAGCAGACAGGGACTCATGGCAGCAGCAAAGCGACTGCTTACAAAGACAACTGCTTTTACTGGTGACATACAAGTACGTTGTACTTGGATTTCACACCAAGGCCTGTGCTCCAAGTTTCCCAGCTCCCATTCCACTTGCTTCCTCTCTTTGCATTATTTCTAGAGCAGCCCTGTGTGGGGATTTTCATTACTGTGCCTCCCCTCACAGAGTTCTGCAGGCAAACACAAGACAGATGCATCAAGAATGGGCAGAACAGGAGGCACAAGGAAACGTGGATTAGAGCCCTGCCCTGCCAATTGTGTGACAAGCACAGGGATTTAAGACAACTTCCTTCTGTGTAATCCTTTAGGCAACATTAGAAAGTGTTTCTCAGTTCTTGAACCAAGATGAACAAAGGAATTTCAGTAGTCAGGAAGAGTGATACAGGAAGATATCCTGAGCTGCAGTGCTCTGGGACTGCAGCCTAGCTGTGCTGGCTCTGCTGTGTGTTTGGCCACAGCCAACACTTTCCTCAGGCTCACCTGCACAAGGAAAACTCCTCACTGTGGCTCGAGCTCCAAGATTTGCTCTGCGTCTGCCAAGGTAGTCCCTGCACACAGCTGCCAGGTTAACACTGCTTGGGCTGATGTGCCAGATACTGAAATAATGTATTACAAAAAGAGACTTCACAAAACTCTATCTTTCCATTGCAGTTGGCTCCATCACCCCTGCTACATTTCAGGAACAGACAACAGTAGCAACTAAAATGCACTGACAAGACAAGGTCTGCTGGTAATGGGAAAGGTCAGAGAGAGCACAAGCAGTGATAATCCACCCAGTAAAGCTTCCTGGGACAGAAGCAACAGGATCAGCAGATCAGATGATCCACGCAGGTAAACATTTTCATATAAAAGCATTTTGTTGAGATTAAGTTAAAATGTTCTTCCTACCTGCTACAATTCTCAAGGCAATAGTTTTTGATGTTTACTGGATAACTGGCAAAGTGGAACGAGTTACAGGAGTTAAATCTACACTGTAACTGGAAAAATGCACTTTGCAAGTGTGCTCTGTCACCCACACAGAATCAGCCATTAACTGGCTGGTTTCACCTTAAAAAGTTGAAAGGATAAGAGGAGGAGAAACCTTCACAGTTTGCTATGATCCCCAACTACACAGACCACATGCAATGCTTTCCTGGAAAGACAGAAGTAAAAGAAACAAAGTCATTGCAAATTACCCTTAATTTGCCTTTCACATAATTTCTGTCAAATAAGGCAAAATGTTTTCAAAAGCATCTTCTCTTTACTAGATAGAGACACACATGAAATTCAGACAGCTGACTTGTACCAAGCATCAAATTTTGGCCTTAGCACTATGTTCCTACCTAAAGGAGAAGCTGTGCACAATTCACCAAATTTTAAATCCAAATTTGGAGGCCACTTGAGAGCTAAGATGGACAAGAACCACTTTCAAGAAATCAAACAGCAGCTTTCAGAATAGGAAAGACAGTTTTTTTACAAAAAAAAAAACCCAACATAACAAAAATATCAAAGAGCAATTTTATTTATCTTGTTTGGCACAAAACTTACAAGAACTGTTTTGTTCCCTTCTTAAATTTTAGTACAACTATCAAGGAAAAAAAAAAGGCATACTAATACATTTAATGAGCTGTACAGCAAGTGACATGTGGAAAGAGGCACCAGAAAGATCTACCAAAAATCAAAGTGCATGAAAAATACCTACTCTGAGCGCCTCATGGTATTGTATTAAGGCACCACTCTTTTAGAAGGTTCACTGAATACTTCAAGTGTGCAACTTCTTGATTTGGAATGTGAGAGTCCTTCAGCCTGTATCAGAACTGGATACTGCAACCTCTGGATGGAACAACGTTTCTCCTTGTAGATATTAAAGGAAGAGACCGCTTTGTGCCCAACATCATCTCTCAGCCAGGCATGTCACTGTCATATGCTTTGAAAAAGCCAACACAGGTTATCAGAGTACCAGCACTTTACTTCAGAGTTTTAAGCTGTAGTGTGCACCAAACCTATGCGTTCTTTACAATGGTTTTATAGAAAAGAAAGGTTGAAGAGACAAAAGTAACATGGGACATCTCAGTAAATACATTTAGATAGTTTTATCAAAAAAACATTTAAGGACTTTCTGGAGTATCTCTTTAAAAAAAATCTGAATAGTGTTACAATCCAAAATAATTAAATACACTTTTCAACAGATTCTTACAAAGCTTCCTTCAGAACTAGAAATTAAGTCTGACAAATTCCACAAGACTTCAGGAACTTTCAGTGAGGATGTAGAAAAAGCCCAGTATTAGACAGTGGTAAGGGATTTTCATAATTGGAAACATTTAATGCAAATCCTGTAACTTCAAATCATGTTATACAGGTGTGTATATAGATACACACGCACACACACACACTCACACACAGTGAAACATCATTACAAGGGCCAAACAGACACCTTGGTTCATTGTGGGTTCTGCACATCGCTGCTCTGAAGTATGACAGAAGCTGCACCAGGTTTATTATTTCAGCACCTTCATTAAGAACTATTTAAGAACCAAACCACTTCAGTTACAAGGTGCCAGAGGCCAGATTCACAGCAAGTGTAAACAGGTTTCCAAACAACCAAAGAGAAGTTGCATCTGCTTCTTACCAGCTTTGACTTTGGTTTTTCTGCTCAGCTGGACCATCAGTCTCCTTTACTTGCAGGAAGAAGTTTAGTAAGAAATCAGTGCCCGTATCAAAACTGAAGTGGGAATCAGTAAATGCAGAATATTGTTATCAAACCACTGTACAACACCTCTACTGTAGAGAGTTTCAAACATCTCAGGAGTTTGAGACTGCTTAACCTGAACTCTGGAAAAACATATTTCTCTATGGACATGCAAAGGCATTTAAATATGAACTCTAGGCATTACAATATTTCATTTTTTGTCGTCTTATGGTGTAGACCTCGAGAATACAACTGTGTACCCCATTATAAAACCAAAGCACCCTTGAGCATTAAAAATTCTAAACAGCAAGGGTTGGAAAGAAGGGCATCTGGAAGTGATCTACACATTACAGAGCATGGTGTTTCACAAGTCTCTGAACAGTTTAGTTCATACTTTCTGGGATAACTTTCCCAATACCTTTGTCCCAATACAGAGCTGTAGTTTTCAGTAACTCTTTTACCCCTGCATTATTTGCTACCACATATAAAACACGCCACAGAAGTGGCAGTCAGGGCTAAACATTTAACAACATGTCCTTTTCATCCTTTATTAACAATTACATTTATTTCATGATTTGTATGTAAGTCATGTAGCAATATAACATTGGTGTTATACACTGTGCTTCCGTTCTCTGGCACTTGGAGGAGGAATTCATTTCCAGATAGTCACATCTTGCTGAAGCATTCCTTTGCATTTGTCCAAACCTGAATTCCCTTTTAAAAGAACAGTTAAAAATCAATAGGTGGGAATATACTCTATTTGCAAACCTTATCCACAACCTTCTTCAACAGAAAACTCTACAAAGAAGTCCCATAGAACTTCACAGAAGAAGGCAGAGACCACATCGAAATTGGACCACACTGTCTATTTTATATCTATATCTGTATTTTAACATCAACATGTCACTGAGTTCAAGTAGGATGGAGTATGTAGGAGGTTTTATGGTAGTGACTTCCCATATTCTGTGACTGCCATGCTCCCAGTTACTGACAGTCTGCATCTGTCCCCCTGCTGACAGGACAAATACACTGGGCCAGCCTTTCCCAAGCCACACATACCTTTTTGCACATGCTAATCTGCATAACAGCATAGCTTATAAGTGCCTCCTTCAAATCATGATTCTTCTGCTCTTTGAACCGTTCAATGTCAGCCCAGGCACTTTTCACAAAGTCTCTGAAATTTAAAGCAACGATTTCTGTTAGTAAGTGCTTTACATGTTCCATCCTCAGCTCTGGACACATAGCAGAGAAGCTGTGTATGACAGAGTGCTCTGTCTTTCAGTCAGGAAATCAAGTCCTGCAAATATTATGCACCCCTCAGTGTCCTCATTTTACAACTGGCACCACTACCTAATTCTCCACCTTCTTTTTGGGGTTTTTAATCTAGAGTTTCACAGGATACATTAGGATGTTTGTTTGGTTTGGTGTTCTTTTCCCAGGAAGCATCACTGCCATAGAACCAGCATAAGTCAGAATATACTTTTTTCCTTCAGATTCTGTTGGGGTAACTAATTATCTTTATGCCAACATTCAGTACACAACACTGCATGTTTCTTTTTCAGTTGTCAAGTCAGAATCTTCATCTCCTTAGTGTGAAAATTCACTTGTTTGTCAGGATGTGACACAGTCAAGTACAATAAACATTTACAATGCAAATTTAACTTGGACAATTCACTTCAGAAATTATTTTGTTGGTTTGGTGATGTGTAGTCAGGTCTCCTTAACTTAAGTGGAGGCATATATCTGTAATTCATACTTTCATTTGTGCTGGACTAGCATTCATTCTAAAATTGCTTCCAGAGCTACAAAAGCACATCTCAAATACATCTGCCAAGATTATTAAGATATTGCATTTACTGAGTGTCTTGTTGTTTTGAACTATTCATGAACTAGTCTTATCTTTCCAGCTCTAATGTTAACATATCAGGAGATACCACGTTTACCCCTCGTGTTATATGACATGCTTTGAGGAAATCCCATTGTTGTAAGAACGTTAGTTCCTATTTTTCATTTTTGCATACCTAAAGAAAATTTCATTAAAGCACCAAGAAGCAGTTACCCAAACACAACTCCCCAGACCTTCTAATCTCCTTCAAACACGAGTAAGGTGTTCCCCATATGAGAAGTTGTAGGATATGGGCTCAGCACCCTAACACACAAACCAAACTAAATACTGTATTTGAAGCAAATCAGCCTTTGAGTCTCAGCCTATTCAGCTGCAGACCTCCAAGCCCACCTGCTAAATATATTACTAGTGGAACATAAAAGCATGCAAGTCAGCCATTAGAGTGGGCTCAGTAACTGGGAAAGTCATCAGGTTTTACATAAGCCATACACTGAGACCAGAAGCTAACTGCATGTACTGCACTTTATTTCACAACTTGCAGCTGACAGGAGCTTTTATAGACAGCTCATAAACACCAAGAATATATTAAAAACACTTATAAAATGCAAACACCTTCAAGAGCATTCAGTCAAGGACTTTTGCTAAGACAAGCCCTGTGTTTTCTCTGAAACAGTCAAGTCCATTTACCTGCCCTCCAGATTTTTAGACTTCAGCTGCTCTTCTCCTTCCTGTATCTGCTCTTCTAGAACCTTTATCTTGGCTTCCCTCTGCTCAGGGGTTTCTTGCCCAAAGAGCTTGCTGGTCATCCCCTTCAGGGAGAAGGTTCTCACAGTCTACAAAAAACAAGGATACTCTCTCTAGGTTTGGCATGTCCTGAGCACAGCCACAGGACATCAGGTGACTTTTATTGGCATTTGTGCTTACTATTTGGCTTATTTTTTGCTTTATTTTTCATTTCCTTAATTGGTAAGTAGCTCTGATGACTCAGACTAAGCAAAGTAGGGAGGAGGTAATTTGATGTTCAAACACTTTAAGGCTGACAAGGGGGAACTTTCAGAGCAGCCTTCCTAGTGATGTAGGAAGAGAAGAAAAAGCCGTAAAGGCATTCCATAAGGAACATCAATAGATCCAAGAGCAACATCAAAAATTCTAAAACTGTCAGTTACCATTTTCAGATAATATTTCAGGTAATGTTATCTCCCATATAAAATGGACTAACACAGCATACCAATAACACCCACTGTTCAAAAGACAAAGGAAGTCTTTCAGAATTCCCAACATTTTCATCTTTAGGATAGAGCTGTCTACAGATAAAGTGTTATTCTGCTCCAGTCATACTTACTGCAAGCCTTTACTTGCTCTGTATTCAATAAAAGAAGTTTGGCATAAACAGCTTATGTCACCAAGAACCAAGTTACTTTAAACCTCACATGTCTCTAGCTCATATGATACCACTTCTCAAAAGCAGCAGCCAGCATGCTGGTGCCATTTAAATATCATTTTAAGTAACTTGGCTCAAGTAAAAAATAAATTCAGAAAGAGGCATCTTGGAGAAGAAAGTGGAAAAAGACTCACTCCTGTTGCCAGCTCCTCACACTGCTGTTTCTTAGATGTTAAGTCCTGTGCAGCCATTTCCAAATCATACTGCATTAGTTCATGCTTCCTGCAAACTGCCCTGGAAAGTAAGTAATGAAAGATCTGTCACAAAATACTTTGTTTTGCTACGTTTCCCTCCATTTACACTTTACAAATAGCATCATGTTTTGTTTGTTTTTGACGGGAAGCACCTGTAATTATTCATCTAGCCTAAAGTCAACAGCCCTATCACAGACTGCATAACTCTGCAAATGCCATAGTTAAGCAGGCTTGGATCAAAGTATAAAGTTCTTAGTACAACAGCATTCTGCTTCTCTTTTTAGATTCATTCCAAGATACACTCAGCAATACAACCCTACCACCTCCTTAAGGACACCACTGTAAAACAGTTTAATTCAAAATACATTACAGAAATATCACAGCTTTACAGAAATATCACAAAAGATACACGGAGATGGCACCTGTCACAGCAGCAATCTGCCATTTAATCATAAAATTCATCACATTTTCTTTCTTAGACAATGAAACAAGCAACTGCTTTTAGACTCATACAGTGCCTTTCATCTGGAAAAGAGGAGTTTCCTCTGGCCACCTGCAGTAACTCCCAGTCCTGTGTGGGCTGATGATGCTACATCCGTACTCCACAGCCGGATGCACACTCGTCTCCCAGGAGACGCTGCCAGTGCTCCAGGTTCCCACACAGCAGCCCTCGCACTCACCAACCCAATTCTCTACTGCACCTCTCCAAGAGGTTCAGATCCAACCCCTGCAATGCACAATAGCTTTAGGCAGAGACTTGCAGCATAAAGCAATCTGCTTTTGTGCCCATGCTTGTTAGGGATGACTGTCTGACAAAGACTAACGTAAAACAAAACAAAAAGTTGGTATTTAAATGCACAACACTGTGCAGCAGAAGAAACTTATACTGGGCACTTTGAAAGTTCCTGGAATTTGTAATGGTTGTAGCAGCTCTGTTTAGCCTATCTCATTCGAAAGCTGGAGCTTTCAGCACACTGGGGCATTATTACACCAAAAGCCAAGGAAACAGTGGAACCAGAGGAATAAACAGCATTTTCTTTCATAGTATACAGATTTTAACATTTCTGTCTTTTCGCTACTGATCAGATCAGTTCCAATTTGTGTTGCCACTCACATGGCAATCAAGTACAAGTAAGCAGAATAAGAAAGAAGAACATGGAGACTCCACAACACAGAAATTTCCCCTTCTCAGAGAACACAAGAGGATACCAGACTAAATTAAACATCAACATCACATTAGAGAAAAGGACCACAGTTAGTTTTTGAGCTCTAGACTTCTGTACATACCGTAGTGCTTCTGCATAGAAGAGGTATTCCTTCAGCTGATCTGCATAGTGCTCCTCTTCTTCCAGTATGTCATCAATAGAAGCTGCGTATCTAGTGAAAAACAGCCACAGTTCAATGGAAAGCTGATTAATTTAACCTTCAAGGATACACAGCCAGAAACAAGGGAGAACATCAGTTTGACAGAAACAGCTGTGACAAGCAGCAAAGAACCCTTCCAAAAAGGTTTTTTCTTTGTTTTTAATAAAACTCTGAATCAGCTAATGTCAACATTCCCATGGGCCCACTTCTTTGGTTGTTACAACAATGAATCTTTTGACAAGTACAAAACCTATCATAAGTCTCCTGCTGAAGATGAGACAGCTTTTCTTAGAGGGAAAAAAACCCTATTTATTTCTTTCTTCAGTGGACAGTCAACAGGCAGCACCAAGACAAAAAAAAAAAAAAAAAAAAAAAAAAAAAAAAAAAAAAAAAAAAAAAAGACATGGTGCAAAAGAAATCCTTCAAGGCTTAAAGCAGCAAGGGCCAGGAATGTGAACATCACACCTTCTGAAAAGCAGAGGCTGCTTTCGTGGCTTGTTATTCAGCCTGAGTACAAGACAACTCACAGGGGTGCCCTGAACACCACAAAATTAAGTCCCTTGAGCTCCTTCAAACTCTATAGCTTTGTCTACTGTGTAAATCAGATATGTTAATTCATAACAACTGAAGTTTAACCTTCCTTTTAGGAAGAAATCTGAAGTACAAGGGCTTGGACCAAATCTGCAGCTTTTGCATTTGGTAGTTTTGTTATTTAGGCTGATGTCTCCTACTGGCAAAAAGCACTTCATTTTTCTAGTTGATACTGCTTATTTGACAGCATTTAGTTCTTGCTGACCAAGGTGACTGTCTTGGATAGATTTGCAGGGACAGGCCTACAGCTGAGAGGTAACTGCACATCTCACTTGGCACAGCCACAGAAATCAGACTCCTCTTTAGCCTCAGGGCATGTGCCACTGGAGATAACCAGGATGAATGAGAGCCCACACAAATACCTTAATCTATTCTGCTAACTCAGTCTGGATTCTCAGCTATGTGGCAATCTCTCACACATCTGCAGGCTCTCTGAAGTGAGCATATGTCCATTCTTCTCTAGCAACCAGCACAACGTGACCCAAATGCTAATTATAGCACCCCTTGGCTTTCAAGATTCTGCAAAATCTTTGCATTTTTCCTTTTCTCCCTATGCCTCTCCAGTAATTGGCTCTGTGCAAGAAGTGGCAGAGTCTGAAGCTGAAAGAGAACCAGTAGCACGAATTTGGGAAGTCTGCAAGTATGATGAGTTGTTTTGATGCTCTGTGAAATCAAAGACATGGCACATCCAAGAAACGCCCTACCAAGGCTCTTGGTATGAATAAATATAACATACAAAGTGGTCAGCAACAGCAGAGCAGTTTAATTAGAAGAGATTAAAGAACAGGGAGAACAAGAAGTCATATTATGAATCAAAGTAAGAAATAAGTCAAAACTGCTGAAAAATACACTTTTTCTCAAAATACCCTGCAGCCACACAGGTCATAAATGGCTTACCCTATTTTAAGTTCTGCAATGCAATAATTTTAGTACAGTGGTTAGATTTCTCAGGGCAGCAGATGGACCACATTTCATTTTCAAGTAAGATCTAAGTTTAGAGCAGTGCTAGAGCTCATCTGTGGCAGAGCAACTCTCAGAAAAGAACCTCAATACCAACTAAAAAATCTCACCAAACAAAATCCTACCTTACCTAGACAGGTTTTTATAATGAGTTTGGTTTGGGGGAAAAAATGTGATAAGACAAACTACACTTCTGACTGCCTAAACTTAAACAAACTAGGGAAAGTGTTAAGGAGAAACACTGCAGTAAGTTCTAAAGGTACGTGACATGGTATCACTCTTCATGTAAGCTGTCAACTAAACCCCAGTTTTAGTTTAGACTGGTTCAATATATAATGACAGTCTAGTTGATACAGAGATAAAGGGTCACTCATTAATGGAATAAATGACAGAAGTCAAAGATCTGGCATTTTTTTCTTTCATCTTTTACATGCCAGTTATAGCCATTCACTCCAACTTTCTCAGCATATTCCGTCACTTCAGCAAGCCTCATCTTGTAATAAAACACATACCCAGAGAAACTTTCGGGTGTCTTCTCCAAACTTTTAGCAGTTATGGATCATACTAACCAATAACAACTCAAAAGCTTAAATAAACATCTACTAAAGACTACAGCATATGGGGTAGATAGAGAAAAATTAAACCAGTTTTGAAGTTTAACATCTATATTAGGCAACCTTCTAGAAGTAGCATTTTGTTGCAATAAATTCTGGCCTGATGTTGTGGGAATGGTAACTGAACTGGTAAGTTACATTTTAAAGAGACCATAGATATGAACCTTACTGCTAGGAGACCACACAGGCCACTGAGTGAGTTCCTGAACCTCACAACTGCTGCTTCTTGCTTAACGATCATCACTAAGGGATTACTGTTGTACAAGACTGCCAGAGAAGAGGAGATGACAATGAAAGATACCTCAGACTTCATGCAGTGAGTAAAATTACCCAGAACAGCAGTTACCTACTGCCATTGATTGGGATCTTTAGCCCTGTGTTACAGACAGAAATATTAAATATTACAAGAGGGTTCAGCCTCCTGACTGAGAAATGAGACAACCTTCTTTTAATTGGTTATGCATTTCCAGGTGTTTGATTTTGGTATGGTGCATCTGAACCACTGAAAACCTGCATGTGATTCCTTAACTCCACTATATCATACCAAGTTTTCACAATCTCTTCAATTCCTGCCTACTGCAGTAGGTACCTAACATTGTATTCCACCCCTACTTCAACTGTTCTTCTTCTGAAAGCAGAAGACATTCTCCATAGCTTTATTGTCACCAGATCCCTCTGCCTTGAAAATATGACAGCTTTTCTTGTATGGAAACCACCCCATTAGACAAAACACAGAACTGTGAATAAACTATTCAGAAGGGGTCAAATTCTTAAAGATTTGATAAAAGCAGAATTACTCTAAAGAAGCTAAGACCATGGCTCTTCAAACCCTTCAACTTGGCAAGACCAGTAACAATTAACCTGTTAACTTGACACCCCCAGTAACAGGCAGTAGTACATATCTAAATCTGCCCTACAAACTAAACCTGAGAACTTTATTTCCACAGGAATTACACTTTATTGGTAAAAATGTTGCATGAAGTGTCAAACACCTTCCATCTCTTGCTGGAGCTGTTACTTATCTGTTGTGTGGGATTACAGAAGTGGAATCAGAGTGGTAAGAAATGCTTTTTCACTTGCTATATGTGACTATCTGAAAAGCAGAAGCCATGAGCTTAGAATACAACTCCTGTGAGCACTCCCAAGTGCTAGACTCTTATTTTGAAGGCTGTGCTTCACACACTCTGCCAAATGACTAAAGATGCAAAGGGAGAGGATTCTTTATTATACCCAGTCAGTGTTTGTTTCAAGAATTCACTGGAGTTTTGGTGCCGATTAATTAAATTCCTTAACTCCCTGTAATTAAGTCCAAATCTGTGTACCATCTACTGCATGGTACAAACTGCTGCTATCAAAACCAAATGGATCTCATCAGGTCTGTAGTACATTAAAGCTGTATTCCACCGGTTTCTGGCATAGTAGCTTAAAAGAAAAACTGGAAGGATTCCAAACACTTCTACGATTTCAAAATAATAATAAAAAAAGAAACCCCTCTGGTTCTCCGGAGGCTTTTTGAGCTACTTAATACAGTATATGGATGCTAAAACTGTGCCTGCATCCAAGGCACAGAAACTCTGTATACTTAAAAACAATGCACTCCCAACTTTCTTGGTACTCATATGTACTTTGAGATTGAGGGAAAAGAGAGGAAAGAGGGAGAGTTCCACATCTGGCTTACATCAAACTATCAGATATTCAGTCAGTACTTACACATCCATGTGGTGGCCAGCACTCTGCAGCCCATCCCCCATCTCCTTCTCTATTGCACTCCACTCACTGTAGGAAAAACAAATGAGAAACAACATCACACATGAAGGGTAAGGGAAGTTAATAAGCTGCATCCTGTATATAGGTTCTTTCCAGGTGACACCTGAATGGAAATTGCCTCAATGTTAGACTTGGTCAAAGTGTTTTGTTTTTCTTTAAGGAACAGCACTGCCAATGCGACAAGGCCATTTATGGTACTCTGTAAAACAACTGTCCCTAAACTCATTGTCACACATATAGTTAGTTTGGGATGGGTTTTGAGCATAACCTTGTTTAAACACCTGAAACTCAATTTCAAACAAACAAAACCAAACCACAAAGCACTTAATATAACTGGGAGAAGGGACAATGCTAATGGTGAACTTTCTGAAATACATTTTTGGCTCACCAAGAATATACTAAGCTTTCTAGACTTACAAGATAGAAGATAGAAGACTGTCATTCCAAAAACCAAAGGGTGGGATTTGACTTTTATAAGCATTTTATTCTCCTGAAACTATCTGTTGTATATAGCTTTATGTTTTCATAGTAGACTCCTGTTTAACTCTATCCATAAAGAAAAATTCCGATTTGCAATTGTCTCAACTACCTATTCAGAGGTATTATTTAGATAAAAAAAGAAACAGAACCACAAAAAAGATAGCAAGAGACTTGTTCTGGACATCCTAGCATGTACGCTGCCATTTTAATTGTGTTCTCAGCTTTGAGAAACCTTATGAGAATTCTTAGTTACAAGAATTACATCCACAACTCTTTTTACAAGGAAAAAAGAGGTTCTCCTTATATTTCGCATAATTTATGTGTAATGCATCTATTCTGTCCTTCACTTTTTCATAAACATTCCACTCTGCTGATGTTGATATTTGTTTGTCTTTGGGTTATTACAGAACTACACCTAATTTCATTTTAAACCCCCAATGAGAAAGACCATCTGCAATCCATTAACCCAGAGAATTAAATTTAGCACTTGAACAGTGTGTAGAAGCAGGAGGTTTCCCTTAACCAGAAGTTTAGATTCTTGAATTCTCCAGTGAGATGGAAAACTTGAGCATGCAATTCCCTCATATAAATCAAAAAAAACGATTGGCAAATTTGCTTCTAAAAGCTACTAAAATTGGATATATATAATTGTTGATTTTTATCCATTAAAAGAACCTAGAAGCTTTTTCAGAGACAACTGCATGAAGAGCAGTGAGTTACTTTCTGAAGAAACAAAATGCCAATGCAGCAGCAGAAGGCCCAAAGATCTAGTACACAAAGTAAAAAGTTGTAGTCTTCCACTAGAGACTCAGCTCAGCAGATCTGGAGATCTCTGCATGCAGCACAGAAACCTCATTAGCACTGCAATACAGAGATTTTCTAGACAATGAAATGTTTCAGATACACTTTTCAAAAGCATAACAACACAACCGAGAAGTGCCCTTCTCTCTTTCCATAACTATTTATGTATTTAAAAACTAGATGAACTCTTACCTGAACACTCTTCCGTAGTTGCCATGGACTTTATAGACACCATAAAGCCGGTCTGCTACCCTCTAAAACATTTTAGAGACAGGTTTTGGTCATCAACATTAAGTGCAATTGCTTTGTGAAAACCCACATACCTACTCCAAGCTAAAGCCCTAATGTTCTTACACAGGTAAACAAGATTAGGCCTAAATCTAACATAAGCCACAACTGAAAGAAAAAAAAAAAACAAAAAACCAGTATCAACAGCATTAAGTGCTGGAAGACTGAAGTCACAATCAAGCCTATATTGAAAAGCAGAATTTCAAGTCAACCTTTGGAAGTGCTCATTGATGGGATATGTCTGTGGAGACCATAATCAAGTTCCATTCAGTTTTTGATAACCAAATATAAGGCGTTCTTCATCCAAATAATGCCAAATTTATGCACACACTTGTTTATTTAATTTATAGATGGCAAGTCAGAAGTCCATCTTGACATAAATACTGCAGGGAAACCTTCAGTAAAATTCTAACAAGTGACTTGATTTTTCCACCCAGCTGAGTGAACTGAGGGAAAGGAAATGAGCTATCCATTGCAGAACTCATTGCTTGAGCTAGAGGTCATTTCAGCTGTTTGGAGTGCCAGTACTTGCTACAGCCAGCACTACAATGCTGGCAAAACCTCAGAAGAAAAGACACGCGTACACTCTGAAATGTGAGTTGTAATCCAGATAATGCCCTTGGAATCGTGATGTTCCAAGGAATGAGAGTGAAGTTCTACAAGAACAACCATATTTATTATTATGTCTGTCACAGCAGTAGTAAAAAGGAAACATAAACAAATTGCCCAACAGATCTCGCACACAGAACCCTGAGAAAACAGGACTGTCTGTAGAACACCACTCTTGAGAGTGATTAATTCTCTCAAGAACCTGAGTTTAGCAGAGCAATCCATTACTGTGCTCTCTGCTGCACACGTCCACTGAAAATTAAATCCCTGTTGAACATACTAAAAAGAAGTATCATGCTCTCATTATAGGAATTGTAATTTCCTATTTCCTTTTTGTGTCTTTAAAAAAATAACAACCTTCCACTCTCAACCCATAGAGTATCTTAATGCATTACATAATTGTCGTCATCATTAGAAAGACTATTATTCATTGCAGATCAATGAACGAGCCAGAAAAATAAAACGCATACTGGGAAGCATAAAGGATTCATACTACAAGCTCAGGAAAACAATGTATTATATGTCTGACCAGAAAACTGTGTTTTGAGGCCCTTTCCAAACCAAACATGCAGCAAAAGCAACTTTGCTGAGAGAAGCAGACGCCTCGATCCCCTGTAAAACACCTCCCTGCGATACGTGACCATCACAGGACAGGGCAGATTAGCAACATGCACTGTCAAACCCAACCACCGTATCTGGAACTCCTTCCCCTCCCAAATCTGTACAAAGTCAGTGCCCTCACCTCTTGCTGTCTCCTGCTGCACACTCCGGAGACAGACTCCCTCAGGCAAAACTGCCCTTATTCTAGAACGCATATACCACTTCCCTTGACTAAACAAGAAATACTGCCTTATAAATAAATCATACTATTTGTCACGACACACATGGGAAATACTTACAGCTCTGACTCGCAGAAGGTGTGATATGACAGACTGCAGTTCATCGCTGTAGTGTTTTAGCTCAGTAAATCTCCTGGGAGCAGGAAACAGATAGTACATCATCAGCCATCATGAAAGCAAGCTTTCACAGCATGCACAACAGAGCCACAACCCTGAGGCCAGCAAGACGGAGCCTGCATTGTGTTGGAGTGGAATTAGCTGAAGACTCCTAAAGAAGTGACTGCTGAGTTTAATTTCCCTGAAGTGAACAAAAATCCCAACACTTGCATGACTGCTCCTTTTTTAAGTGCAAATGATGAAGGCTCAGATCGAATTAAGAGATAAAATTTTATGAAATAAGAGTAGTTAGCTGAAGTTATTACATGAGTGTTTTGTTGTTAGTTTTTTTTTTAAATAGGATTTATGGAAGTACGGGTTAGTGAATAGGAAAGCTTCTAACAAATACAAAGCCAAAATCTGGTGAAGCATATTTCTCAATAAAAGCACATTTACATTTCTGACTTGACAAAGACATTTTACTTTCAAGCTGCCTGTATCCAGTTTTGGGCACAGCTTTTCAGGGGTTCAAGGAAGCATTCACAGTTACATTTTCCCTAAGGCTAATCCGTACAGTAACTGTAACATGAAATCCTATTGAGATTTGTACCTGCACAGGAGCCACGTATGGCTGAAGGCCATCAAATCACTACATCTCAACCAGGTACCAGACAGGGAAGCCATTGCAAGTGACACGTGCACACTGCTGGCTTGTCACTTCTGGAGAAGAGGCATTTTATCAGCCAGACCAGCAAGGTTTCAGAAGCAATTTAAGCTGATACTTTTAGCTCTTGCTAATAACAAAGGTGAATCATTTGCCACAGCTTTGCTAGTGACAGGTAACCAATTAAACCACAGCAACAGCCTCTTGTGTACACATAAACCTTCCCTACTATACCCAACTCTAGCTCATGACCTACTTTTGATACACAAGAATGTATTTATTTCATCCAGATGGGAAGCCAGAAACTTTACCTAAATTACTAAACGATCTGAAAATAAACACAGAAGAATGCAACTAGAATTAAGGAACGGGAGACTGAAATTAGTGTTCCAGGTTGATGTTCAAGAATAAAAAAAACTTTATCCCTCCTCCCACCACAGGCACACAGTCAGGCTTTGTATTTCAGCATAGCTTGTACCCAAGAGGTCTTACTGAAATAAGTCGGGTCACTTGTTTTGGGTGACCAAGAATGAAATTCCAGGGTTTTTCATTTAACACTTCTTCCTCCCCTGCCAGGAAGTCTTCCCCTAAAATATTCCCATCCTTACATTCAGGAAGTAAAGTTTTATCATGACTTCTAGTATTTTTGATTTCCAAGAAGCATTTTTTATAGTATTATGACACACACAGGGTTAAAGTACATAAAAGGATTTAAAAGTTAGCAGAGAAACTGTATGGGGAAAAAGAAATGTAGTCACTGATCTGCACAGTGGGATTTAGAGAGCAATCTTTTCAGTTTACACTTTATAAAATATGCACCAGGGCTGCATGTCAGACAGCTGCAGACACGTACAGTGAAGATATTTGAAATAATTGAACTAAAAACAAAAGATTAAAAAGCATGCCTACAGCTCAGGAAGACTCCCTTTTCCACTCCAGAAATTTATAATGGAAAGTTTTATTTATCCTGTTTTGCCACTTAGGAATGCTGTACTCCCTGAAGGCAAGAGTCAGGAACTTAGGAGGACTTTCAGTATCCTGGTCTTCAGCAGCAATACATCTTCTCTCAGACCAATTCTTCCTCAATAAAAAAAAAATAATTTTTAAAAATTACTACTTCAGAATCAAGCTGCGTTCTATTTTGTCTCATAAAAGTATAAACCAAAGTGCTGGTATTTTTTCCCAGTCTTCTGTGAAGGCTGAAAATTTTGCAAATATAATTTTCAGCAAAAACTGTTTTTAAGAGACTGGTGGTGCTGCAGATCAGAAGTTTATTTCTCAAGTAGCTTAAGTCCTACTCATTGCTCATGTAAAAAAAAGAAAAGTTACATAATTATAAAGTGATTTCCAAACAGAGCTCAGTGAGGCACACAAAGGGATGTTTACTTTCCAGTGTATCCTAACAGCAGAAGTGTGAAACAAGACATAGTTTTGGCACTCAGTAACTGAGGCTTTTTTAACTAGCACTTTTCACTTGGTTTTTCTGGTTCTGCAACATTAGCAACAGACCAGATACTCAAATGAGCTATTAAATAGAACTTGAGACACAAATTAAGAACTGATTGTGTTTCACTGGTGTAGGAACACCGGCAGGTCTCACAAAAATATCTTTTACGATAGTGGCAAAGAAAAAAATTTCCTTTACAGTAGACAGCACATCAGTGTAAGTTATTTACTTTGTGCATTTTAGTCAGCAGTAATCCTCCCTCCATCAGGGCAGGCAGTGCCGTGGTCCTGTTTTGAGAAGAGAGATACTACAAGAACAGAACTGTTCACTAAAAAACAAGCCACTTGTCTGAATAACTAGATTAAAAACAAACAAACAAACAAACAAACCCCCAGAGAGCTACTTTTAAAAAAAAAACAAAAAAACCCCAAACAAAAAAAACCAACCACACCTTAGGAAAGGCTTTAGTATTTTCTAAAGAAATATTCCACCAAAACCCAAAAGCTGTAGTTTTGATTGAAGCCCAGAAAGAGAAAGGATGAGTGCCATGAGGCCAAATCACAGAGGACTGCAGGAGACACAAATTTACCTCTGAGTACCAGAATACCATATTTTTATCACCATTTAATTCCATCATTGAAACTATAAATTGCTTCCCACAGGAGAAGGTTCAGTTTCCAGTCTACATTTGACCTCGAAGAGCAGCCTTGTTTCAGCTGCATGAAACTCCTCATGTTGCCAAGCTGATGGGTGCAGCTCCATGGCAATCCTGACTGGGAGCTGCAGCTATTCCTCACCTGAACCTCTCCTGACCCAGGAGCCTGAAAGCCTACACTCCACACAGCAGTCACACCTCCTGTTTCAGCAAGGTGAGCTTGCTGAACCGCTTCACCAGCCAGCCACACAAAAGCACCAAAGGTAAAGCAGAGGGGCCAGGCATCACATTCCAGGCAGCCTCAAGCACAAGTGTGCTGGGCAGAGCAAGGCACAGTGCCTCCTGCTAGAGCCACACATGCTACAGCAAAAGGCAAACAAACCACAACTTCTGCTCAGTTATTTATTAAACAGTTTGTATCCCCAAGTGCAATTTGGAAGTTATGGAGCTGGCAGAATACAGCAGAAAACATGTGCCATCTCTCAAGTGCTGTGAAGGCTCTACCAAGGCACAAACACTGGAGGACTGTTTTTGCTACAGTCCCTTTCCTCATGTTTTCCTTGTATTAACCCTTTTCCTGCTTTTCAACAAGCTACTTCTCACAACAGCTTTGCTTTCTGAAACACTGTTACCTCAAAAGATAACAAGGATGCTCCTTAAACAGTGTTGTCCACCTGTGCCTACAGTCAGACTTCTGGCACTTTACTTGCTGTGAGAGCAGGAAAAGATAACTCCTACTGGCCACAGAGGAAGATGATTGAGGATGAAGCATTCAAACAAGGGACCATTTTCACCTGCAGATACAGAGAATTGCTGCCTTCCAATCTCATTCATGAATGTTATCCCTTATATTAAACCCTGGCTCAAAGCTTTCTGGCTGCTACAGAAGGCCCTAAAACCATGCACAATAAAAAAGGAGGGACTGGACCAAATCCCAGGTTAAGTCTATGAAGAGGTTCAGAAAGGTGTGTAGCCTCTAACACCCTTAATACAATACCCACAGATTCTATGGAAAAGACAACAGAAAGCAGTCAGGAACAGGGGCTCTCCCCACAGAGCATGTCCTCATGCCACTGCTGGATAGCAAGTACACCCAGAAGGGCACTTTGCACAGGTCTCCATGGCCCGTGGATGGCAAACAGCAACATCTCTTGGCCCCATCACTGCACACTGATGCTTCTAAACTACTGCACAAGTAGAAACTCCCATTTTACCATCACATCACCAAGGGTGTGATGAACCTCCCACTATATACACTGACAATTCTAAGCAGGTTTTCCATCCAGCAGATTGCTCTAGTGCCTGTCCCAGAGCTCTGTGAACTGCAACAGAGTTGAACTGACCTCTGGACTTCCAAAAGCATCTGTGAAAATTGGCAGCTTGGAGAGAACTATGAACTGCAACACCAGGGTGTGTGCATCCAGAGCTACACACTAGCAGACTTTTGGAAAGAACTACTATCAATCTGTATTCTGTTCATACTTGGAAAGATTTCTTGAAAACAAATATTTAAGAGGTTCTTTTTCAGTCTGGTTTTGGGGTTTTTTTTGTCCCTTCGTTTTAGTCTAGCTAAAATGAAATACTTGTTTTACATAAAGTGATGGATTTTTTCTGAATGCTTCCTGCTTCTGGAGGCAGGATTTATCAAATCTTTTCACACTACCTCTTTACTGGGCTTCTGCTAAGACTTGGAAGCGCAGAAAGATAATTTTTCTTTTCTGAATTTATTCTAACGAAATAGAATATTCTGTCACCTGAAGTTATAGTTGTAACTGAAAAGGGGAAAGGGAGGGAAGAAGGATGTGGAATCTTACTTGTCTGGGTTTTTCACTCTGAATGTTGCATTAAGAGCTTTTAATCTGGAATCTGCCTGAAAAAAGGGGAAAAAAAGCTTTGTTAATTTATAGCAATTAAATTTCAGTGACAAAAAAAATCTCAGCCTTCTGTCAGCACCATTACAAAAATGTCCTGCCTTCATGGCATATTTAAATCTTCAAACATTGAACAAGTTGACACCAGCTGCCCTGAATGCCAGATATTTTTAATAAAAAGTCAAAAAACAATGCTATTTTTGTGAATATGATGTAAACAGTAACCACTAAAATAAAGTTGGTATAATCCATGTCCCACAAAAATAGTTCCTTCTTAAAATGCTGCACAAATGATGGAGTTAAGATACACAACCTCACATTCTTTTTAGATGAAGCAATTAGGTAACTTAAGACCATATGGACAAGCTATTTTATATTTCTCAAACCAAATAAAACCAGTGGTAGAGTGACCTCTATATGCTCCTTTACTACCAGGAACAGTTCCCCAGTGAAATCAAAATCTTATATATGTTGTTCTCTTACTTTTTATGACTTGCTTTACAGAAAATATGTAATTTGTATATCAGAATAGAGCCCTTTTAATGCAATGTTCTTCTCTATAGTAGAGCATATATAAATCTCTGCAGAATAAAATTCAATACCTAATTAAAAAGGTAATTGACTGCTTTAGTTTTTGAGATGTTGGTTTACCAATTACTGCAACAGTAGTATTGAACATTTCTAAGGAGATGGAGGGGTTTTTTTCCAGTCTATTGAATATTAAACCATGCAATGAGTATTTACTCCTAATGAGACACCAACACAGATGAGAGATCCCAGCCTCATCCACGAGGTCCACATCACTACAACTCTTCATTCTTACAATGCATTTTACACACAGCACACTCAGGGCTCATCTACACTAAAGAAAAATGCCAGTTGAGGGTAAATGGCTGGAGTTTACTTTTGATCAAAGCATCCTTCTCTTCAGTAAAATGAAAATAAATCAGCACACCTTGCAAGGTGTATAGATTTCCTGTAGTGTACTCCTTTAGCTAACAGGCTGGGCCACAGCTGCAAGCAGTCAGTTACTTCAGCAGTACTTGTTAGTGTTGGTACATGACAAAAGAATATTTTGTGCCTTGTTACAGAAAACTCAGAGCTTGAAGAACTATTTTGAATTTATCAGTGAAGGGAACACAGTGTCTTCATAAAACAAGAACAGAGTCCATCCTCTGGAGGCCTTGTAATAGCCTCTACAGATAAAACAGGCACAGTCTGAGACCGTTCCACCTCCCACTACATTTGGGCTGAGCAGAAGATACCCCATCCATAGCCTAGTGAAAAGGAGGCTCAGGGGAAACCTTATTGCTCTGCACAATTACCTGAAAGGAGGCTGTAGTGAGGTGGAGGTTGGTCTCTTCTCCCACATAACAAGCAGTAGGACAAGAGGAACCAGCCTCAAGGTGCTTCAGGAGAAGTTCAGATTGGAGGCCAGGGAAAATTTCTTTACCAAAATGATTGCCAATCACGGGAGCAGTCTGCCCACAGAAGTGATGGAGTCACCATCCCTCGATGTGTTTAAAAGATATGTTGATGTGGCACCCAGGGGTATGGTTTAGTGGTGGACTGGTGGCAAAGTCACTAACTTTAGCTGTTGTTCCAAAGACCAAACCACCAAAAAAAAAGTATAGTCCACAACCCAAATGGTAAGGGAACAAAACCCTCCTGACTAAGACTGACTGACAATAGGAGAAAGCAGGCTCATTGTCACCACTGCATGTGACACTTCTCTAAGGATATCTTGCAAAGGAAAGAAAGACAAGGCAGCATGGGGAAGCATATCCCAGATAGCACAAGGACCACAAAACACTGCAGGAGCTCCAAGACCCAGACTTTATACTTATTCAGAGCACTTCTGAGGCTTATATGTATAGCCTTGCATCTCCACTGCCACACCACAACAAATCAATACACAAGCCAGTTACATTTTGGGTTGCTCACACACACCTGCAGGTACCTCACACATTCTCTCACAGTACAAACATCACTTAGATACACTGACCTTATCAGAGTCCTTCCCTCTGAGCAGCTATTTCCCAAAACCCTGTAATTTATGTTGAAACAGCAGGCACCAAAGCCATTTGAGTGTGTTGGGGCAGCAGGCACATCCAACAGCTTTACACTTGGAAAGGACAACTTCCTACCCTACAGTTACAGGGCAAGTTTTTGTCTTTTTGCCACAGGCACACGTAGTGCTCTGAAGGAAGAGTTAAGTAGGTTCATACAAGCACTGTCAGGCAGCCAGCATGACCCTGACAATGCTCAACCATTTCAGTGAGGCTATTTCCTTTTTGCCAGTTGCAGCACAGTAACTCTCACAAACCACTTTTGAGCATTTACACCAGAGTTAGGCTTCTACAGAAACATCTGTCCACCCTTAAAACTGATTTAAGAGTAACATGCCACAAGCATTTTAGAGATGAATCACCCATCAAATGAGGTACAGCTGAGGAGTTTTCAGAGAGTTAATGCCTACTATGATCTTATAATCATTTATGTAAACTAAAGAGAGATGGGAATTTTCTCTTTCCTACAGGAAGGGTTAAAATCCCAAGTGACAAATCCCTTAAATTAAAAATCCCTTAAAAATTAAGTGCTGGGGTTGGAAGGGAGGAAAGGCATGATTTAATGATACAGCTGGCAGAATAAACAAAGTCTCCAATATCAACATCCAGCTACAGCATGCTACACTGCATTAATACCTAATTTAAAGTTTAGCTAGAGAGTTCAAACCCTCTCAGAGAAAAAACACATCCTGCTCAAATGCAGCAGAGGCAGCAGAAACATAAACAAATGGTCTAATTTCAGTCTAAAACATGCACTGAATAGAGGTTTTCCTTCCAGTGTAGTGCTAAATATTGAGAGTTTATACTTCAGATGCGGAATAAAGGGAAGATTCTTTTTACCAGGCTTTTGAAAAAGTTATTTTTCTTTCCTAAGGAAACTGGAACTGTAAAAGGGAAAACATACACAATCAAACCTAGAGGGAAAACAATACTTGCTCATCTCTCATTTAATCTACAATGTGGTTTCAGGGAGGAGGATATTCTCAGCATTCTGCTGAGTTTTCTTCTATAAACACACCACTGTGTGCTCTCCTGAACAAACCCTGCCAGTACAAACTTTCTGAACTCCTATGAGTGTATGCAGCCTCAGAGCTTTACATTGTTTGCATTATGAATACTAGTAGTATGCAAACCCAACTGTGATGGAAGGGAATTATTGCCAACTTAAGTTATCAACAGTAAGTGTCAGTATCAAAGCCCCTTGGACACTGAGGATAAGAGCACCAGGGATTTTCTTTAGCTCTCACTATTTAGAATAATTCTTCATAATCCACCAAGTTTTCAGTTGTGATTTCATGAGAGCAGATCACATTACAATGAAACAAAAAGCTCAGTATTTGTCCCCATATAGTAATTCTTCCAGACACAGCCCAGCAATCTATCAGCTTCTCAGATTCTTGACCTGTACAGACACACGACCTCAGATCATTTATTCCTGCAAGTCTTCCCCTAGTTTACCCAGCCATGAACTTGCTGATGTCAGTGAGGATAGTATTACTTCAAGACACATTCTGTTAAACAGTTAAGGGGCACCAAATCCGTCTGTCTTAGTCCCTTTCACCAACTGCTGCGTGCAAAGAAGTCCTACGATTCAGAGCTCTTTGCTCACCTTTTTTTGACACCTTGCACCTCTTACCAGACTAAATCTGACACCCACCTTTAAAAATGCTAAACTAAACAGAAAACACAAAACCCCACTGCTGTGGCCTCAAGTTCATTACTTTTAAAGCTTATAAGGATCACACTTTTACATTACCAGCAGAATTACATGGGCACGTAACAAGCCTGCCAGAGAACTTAACTGCAATCCTACCTATCACATGCCAAGATCACGGGTTTTTTTTGTAATCACAAGTACCCATAAACCAATGCCTTTAACTCATTCTTACAGCAAACATCCTTTCATAAATTGCCTAAAACATTTGCTGGAATATGTCTGTGTCACAGCAATCACAAGACAATTACAGTAATTACCTTCAACTGAAATCCAGTCTCATTCACCATTTCTTTCCATCCACCTTCCTAAAAACACAGGAGAAGAATGTTCAGTTAGAGTGATTTAAGAATGCTTCAGCTTTTGCAAGTCCCTATAAGAGCCTATATCAAAGGAGCTTCTCCAGTATGCCTGGCTTCTGCCTCAGGTACCCTCCCCCTGTCTTCTCAAGAATCTGGGTTAAGAATAACCAATCATTATGTTGTGCTTAAATACTAATCTCCCCCCAGAAACCCTCTTCTCTCAATTACCTCAATCTATCAGCTGGGAGCATGAGCCACACTGCTTTGGCTAAAGAAAAGTAGCTAACATATTTTGCCTCTGCCAGCATCTCCAAGGACCTTTGCAGTTCAAGGCAGAGACCAGAGAGCATACAGGTGACAACAGTTTGCAGTGCACATGCCATCACCTGGCTCAGATGTACTGGCCAGTTTTTCACTGGTTTCAGCACCCACACATTGGTTAATTCACGTACTGTACCATGGCAAACACAGCTGCTCAGTCCAGTATTTGGGAATCTCTCAGCAAAGCACAGAAAAAAGAACTATCCAACACCTTCTAAAGTTGGAAGCTGCAGAATGCAATGCTGAAGAGCTGACAATGGGACCACAACTTTTGGGACAATGTATTGTAGTAGTTTTGCACCACGAGAGATGAATGGACCGTGATCCAAACCACAAGGCTAAAGAAACCAGGGATATCCAAAGAGTGAATGGGAAGTCACTGCTGTCCCTGCAGCCAGCAGTATAGCACGGTAACTAGTCCAGTTTTAGTCCTATGGAAGAGCTCCCAACCAACATGCATTCCCAATAGTCTGTTCCAAAGAGGTGGAAATTCTCTCTTAGAAGCCTTACAACTTGACTGGAAAAAAGTCATAAGGTAGATTAGAAGGGCAACTGTACAACTGCAGGCTGCTGTCAAGAAGCTTTTAGCTAGACAAGCCTTTTCCACCTCAAGTTTATCCACACGATCTTTTCTCCTGACATAGAACAAGTTACGGGTCAAACGGAAAAGATCAAAAGGACATTATCTTAATTAAACAATCACTAAATAATGTATTCAGAAGTAACTTTACTATACCTGCATTAAAAATGCATAAAAGATTTTGTCTTGGCAAAGAACAGGATGTGAAGCCACACGCAACAAGAAGTTTTCCAGACCAATTCTTCTTCTTTCCACAAAATCTGGATCCATATTATCTGCTGATAGCTTATGCCAAACAAAGTCAGCCTAGTTAAACAGAAGAGTGTCAACAGTAAATTAAAAAGCAAACAAAACAAAGCAAGCCACGGTTTCGGTTTCCTTACCCTTTTTTCTGGCAAAGGTGGAACAACAATATGTGGGTAGGTAACTGACAAATAATTCCTCAACAACTCAAATTCACTGTAACGTCGCCACAGGGACTCCACTGGGGCACACTGTCCCTCACTCTGGGACTCAACAGCTCTGAAAGATAAAGCAGCAAATTTGAACATTATTGAGCTACCACCTACTCCCTCAAAAACCACCAGCGCAATTAGACCAAAGGCCCCAAGAATAGTAGTGATTACTGCATGACTTGCCCATCACCTAAAGCAACCTTAATTAATTTCGCATCTACTTACTAATTTAAAAATATTTATAATTTCTGTCTCAACTCACTCAAATTTCTTCCTCGCTCAAATTTGCTAGTAATACAGGAAAAGTCAATGCATTTACACATCAAAAACAAACAGGTAGGTCACAATCAAGTAAAGAGACACACGTGGCTTAGTCCGCACCACTACAGAAATAGCCCTGTTTCTCTTGGAACAGTGAAAGGTTCAAAGTCAGCCAAATTTCATTAGTACCTGAAGGATAAAGAAGACTGTAAGAAGAAATTCACTATTCAGTGGGAAAGTCTTCACATCAGAGGATAAAAATTGTCTTGCATACAACAGTTGATAGTTACAAATACAACTTTAAAAATATTAAGATATTTTAAAGGGTATTTTCAGAAAAAGAGCAAATTTCAAAGTACTTCTGATTTTTTTTTTGTTCAAAGTGACACATTTTTATATTTAAGGAATAAAAATGTAACGAACTAGCTAGAGCAAGCAGGCACAAAATTGATGTGCCTAAAAAATCCGTTCAAGGCTTAAACCAAACATGACCTAGCTAGGTAATAAAGGATTTTATGTCACTGTAAAAGGAGAAATCATTGGATATTGTAGGACTGGAAAGTAATACAAAAACTTGATTAGAAAAAATATTTTTCATACAAGACATTCAAAGCAACAGTAATACTTTGCAATATCATAAAATAAGCATTGGGTAGTAACACTTTCAGCAGTTAACATATGCCAGAACAAACACAGAGAGAGAATTCACACAAGGCACTTAACAGAACACAGTGATGTCTATATCTACTTTATTCTTCATTAATGTGACTAATTAGCACACAAAGCACTGGCATAAACCTACATGGAACAGTATTGACTGTTGAGTTTGGAAGGGACCTCTGCATTTCTGTGATCCAATTCCCTTGCTCAAAGCAGGATGTTCTGAGCTACACCCAAGTGGGTTTTGAGTATCTCCAAGTACTGAGACCACCATCTTCACCACACTGAGCAATCCACTCCCATGTTTGACAAACCTCACTATAAACAGGTTTTCTTACTTTTACATGGAATTTCCCATGTTTGAATTTGTGGGCACTGCCTTTTGCCTTCTCTTGGCACCACAAAAGGAGTCTGACTCCAGCTTCTTTACCTCCCCATCAGGTACTGATCCATAACTGCTAAAATGAGCTGTCTCTTGCATATCACTCTCAGCCTCTCCCTGCAGGTCAGACAATCCAAGCCCATAATCATCCTCACAGCCCTTCACTGGACTTGCTTCAGTAAGTCCACATCCTTCTGGTGCTGGAGAACTCAGAACTGGGAACAATGAATTATGAACTACAAGTACTTACTCATTTGGTACTTAGTAGAAGAGAGTGCTACATTATTTTTTCCAGCAAAAGTCAGGCTTTACAGTTCTTAAATTCATAAGAATTTTCTGAATTTTTAGAACATCTAAGTAGCACACAAATTATTGATAATTTTTTAAGCTATTCTTAACCTACAAGGTCAGATTTCTCATGATCTTACTGAAAAACAAACAATCCCAGTCCAAAGCAATACCAAAATTATTTGATACATTTAAACAAAATACAAGGTGTTGCTATTTGTGAACTCTCACTAGAGAGGAACAGTCTTGCAATAGGGTTTGGTTTAGTTACATCTTAAGGCAGAATAATGTCATACAGAAGAATGTAAAAGATACAAAAAAAAAATTGTTCCACCTTACTAAGTTAAAAAGTATCTACCCATGCCTTGGGTAAAGGACATTTATTCCAGGTGACTGAATTTATAGGGAAAAAGAGACTTCACAAATAAGAAGAAATAGGGATAAATTCATAGTATACAACACAAACTGTTGCAGATTAAAACCATTTGAGAGCGACTCAAGAGAAAAAGGTGAGCACACTGCTGACAACCACTATTCACACTTCCAGCATCCCACAGAATTCTTCCCTATTAGAGTGTTTTAATTCAATGAAGCTGCACCTGCAAATACTGAGTTCTGAAGAGGGTAAGCTCAGCCCAGCCTGGACTGACAGGCTGTGCAGCATTCCTCCCCACACTAACTGCTGCACCATTTAAATATTACAAGAACACTTCAGCTCAAAGCAGATATCTAGTGATTGAACTATGGATGAGTAAGAGGCAAATTTGAATACATAAGTAATTGAGCTATTATGCTTCAAAAGATTAATTGTTTAGTCAAAAGCTGAAGGCACAAACATTACATTCCTAGAGGAGAAACTCCCAGCAGGGTTTGGTAAACAATCTGGCCATTCAAGACACTCACATAAAAGTACTTCAGAATTACAGATCCTTTTTATCTTCAGCTTCAGCAGCCTACCAACCAGCTGCACTGACTTACACCATGGGATTCAAGACTTCCACATGAGTTATTGCCAAACCTTAAGAAAGACTGCTACCATCAACACATGATAGCATTATGGGGACCCTGCCTGAGAACAGGCTGCACAAGCAAACATAAATAGGGAGACAAGAAAACCAGGTCAGGACTGCCCTGAGAACCCAGCCACATCCCAGGAGGACACATCTGTGCAGCAGACACAGATGCTGCTGTGCCAGCCTTCCGACAGGAAAATGGTCCACTGTAAATCATGCTTATAATGCTCTGTAATTGTTTGGCAGAGTCAATTAGGAAGTAGGAGTAGCAAAGGCCATGCTGAGCCTTAACTGAGAAAAAAAAAATAAAACCCCTTTCTGAATATGCCTGCTTATCAGCTTTGTATTTGCTACAATTAATAAGAACTCATCAGTTATTAAAAAGAAACAAAACACGGTAGTAACATCTCAGTCCATGCACATTAAGCAGAAAACTAAATATTAATCAAAATTTTTAAAAGGTCATTTGGGAGCATGACACTTCAGCAGGAAAGGACCACAGCTTTATGGAGAAGCCTAGTCCTACATCAGCACAAACCACTACCTCGTTACTTGAAGTTTTATGCCCACACAGGGCCTCAAGAACTCCAGGAGGAAGGAAGCAGAGTAGTTCACACCACTCACTGCATCTACCCTGCCCACACTGAAGACACTAAGGAAGTTTACTACATCTAAAGCCTACTGTCAATTTATTTTGACAATTCACATCTGTGGACAACAGCTAGGCTTCCCCTAGTCTCAGTTAATCAAGCTTTACAACCCTTGTGAGGGACACAAAAATCTCACACTATACCCTGAAGAAAAACGTTAAATTACTAGCAGAGAATCTTGAAGGTCAAACCTGCCTGTGCAGTTAATTCTTTCTTAACTAGACAGCATCTGATACCGTAGTGTGCGTTAAGCAGCCTGACATTATTCTAATCTCAGATCATACTTGTTTCCTTTATTTTAACATGCATTTATTCTCAGTGTCTCAGAAGTGCAAACAGTGCCTTTTACAGCTGCTTTTATCTTCATCAGGAGGGCACCTAAGTAGCAGCTAACAAAGGAGCCATGCTTCTTTAATTAATTGATTTGAATACATTTAAGATATTTTGAAATTATTAGTATCAGCTGCAGATTCCCCCTTAGACCAAGGCTTACAGTAAACCCCCAGGCTGTGCTCTCTAGAGCACACAATGCTGCAGAGTGGGTAAAGGAGGGGAGCAGCAAAGTTCTTTGCAAAGCTGTGGTGGGAAAGCACTGCACAGCCCTCAGTTATGAGCCCGTGTCAGCACCATGGCCTTTTAAATGAGGTAATAGGAGTTTAAAACTGCATGGATGGATTTAGGACAGGCAACCAAGATGAGAGATTTTTTTTTTTTAATCACACCACAAATGTCTCCACCTGGTTACATATGAGGTCATAAAATATCACCAATTACAAGAGCATTTCCTCCCCAGGAACACCATTTCAGAAAGGAAGTAGAAATCCACAAAGGTACTCATTACACTTAATACCTTCACTACCATCTAATTTTTTAGACCATGTTATGAACTCCCCCATTAAATGCAAGTATTGCAGACCAGTTTCAATTAAGATTATAATCACTTGTTGACATCGAGTCAAACTTCTCAATTTGTTTTGGTTTTAAAAACACAATATAATACTTGTACAGTCTTCAGGCAGGAAAACCATATGTTTCCCCTTTAAGTACACTTTTAACAATGCAAGTTATTCATCGAACAAACCAACCTGCCTGAAAAAATTAAAAAGACAAAATTGAAACCTTCAGCTTTTACATTTATAACTGATGTTATCATAACCAATTCAAAGATTACATTACTCCATGTCTCATTTATTTGCCTTAATTCAAAGTGTCAGTGTGAAAACTTTAGTCCATCTAATTAACCTCCTCTCACTTCCCATTTAAAACTAATTATCTTAAATGAGCCATTAAATAATTCTGAATGCAATAAAAAGACAAATGGCTGTGAAGCACTAAATCAGACAAGAAGGAAATACACAGGTTTATTTCCCTGTAAAAGCAATCACCTCTTCAATGGCACAAGCAGTAACTGTGCTTTCAACCTTCGACCTTTCAGCGTAAGAGAAGTGACACTTCCACTCCCTGCAGTGGGCAAGGTTCACTGCCTGTGCAGAGGAACACCATGTTAGAGGGAAGGGCAACTTTTCCCAACAGCTATTTAGAAATAGTCTCTGTATTTAGAAATACACCTCTGTATTTAGGCCTCTCAGATGGCTGATGTCTAATAATTGCTCATCTACCTGGCCATCCGTATGACAAGGAGGCATTTCTCTTGCCAGAAGATTTTTCACAGCCAGGTGACTCTTTGGTTTTTTTAATACTGTCACCCACTTTACTGTATTTAACTAAAACATACAATTTTCAGGAAGATGAAGGATCGATAGTATCAATCAAGTAAAAGCCAACAGAAAACTAAGTTCTCAAATTCTCTGTCTTCTTTCACCTCTCAACTACCCCCTGTTTAAAGCTCATGCTGAATTTAGACTTTTTCCCTCATACCTCCCTTGGAGTACTTTGGACAAGTCTTCCTGACCCCCATTGGCCAAAATCTGCCCTTTACTGCTCTATCAGAAGACAACACCCCTCTGTGGGCATCCATCCTGTGCCTCTTCTCAGGAAACCCATGCCTGGGCTTTTCACCTAGCCCAGTGTGAAACAGGAAACTTTGAGAAGGGTACTGAACGAAAAGTAACAAAGTTAAAATGTAAAAACTCCTGAAATCCCCCAATGCAGCACTGCTATCACTGAACTGTGGCCTGGCCAGCCACTGATTTCCAAGTTCATTTCTCACACAGAAACTTTCCTTAGAAGTTCTCACACTTTGGACAGGCAATCCAAGGTCTTAACAGAGAAGAAGATAACACACATATCAACTGAAGTAGTGGAAAAATTCCCAAATACTGAAAACAGAAATAAGACTAGTAACTTCCTAGCCATACCGCAGGAGTGAAAACAAAATAAAATGAGCTCCCTTGTCAAATTACTGCAAGAAGTGAAGACTAGTAGGGCTGGAAACCAGGGTTCTGCTATTAAGTGGTCAGATACCAGGCTGCACAAACTTGTGCTACTTTTTCCTAAAGCCAGAAACATTGAAAGCAGAGCAAAAAAAATACATGCTAGTCATGATATTGCTTGATCGGGAAGGCCAGCATAGAAATCTAATAGTCACAGGGATGAAAGAAAAGTGAACTAAATGGAAGCGTCCTACTACTACAGAAGAAATTGTTTACTTTAAAGGAGACCAGGAAAAAAAGGAATTCCCTGTATGTCCTACAATTAAAAGTGCAATACCACAGAGCACTTTAGAGATGCTCTGCATTCTGATTAACTTTCAGCTCTGTCAAGAAAAATAACAAATACAAAGCCAGGAGTCAGCCTCAGGAGTTTATTCTGAGTTCTTGTAGTTCTATGCAGACTCTGATATAAGACGCAGGTACCTAAAATTCTAACAAGCAAGTCTGGGTTTAAGTAAGATCCTGGATATTTGCCACTTCTATGCTGAGCACATCTCAAGAAGGAATATTTAGCTACACATCTCAAGAATTTGTACTTGCCTTAATGCCATTTCCCACAAATAGGTAGAAATGACCTCTGTTCTCACAGGGAGAATATAAAAATTGATTAATTTTTAAATAACTGTATCGTTTAACAGAAGCTGTGAAACAAACTGACACCATGACTAATTGCATGGAAACAGCTCATCATAAAAAAATTGAATGAGCTAATGTAGAAAGGTCTAAAGCAAGAAGATGCTTTCAGGAAGCACAACCCTTGGAATTTGCTGACACCCTGCAGTCTACAGCAATGGAGTTCGTCTCAAAGAAATATATCTACATCAAAGTGTAATTTCACATTAATAAAAAAATCAACAAAAGTCACACAAAAATATGAGTCTAGCAATAAATCTTCTCATTTAAAAAGTACGTAACACCATCACTTGCTTTTTGAAAACATTTTCACCAGCACCAGTGAAACTTATGTGTTAAAGGTTTAAGCACTCAACTCCTGTTCTATAACAAATATACCATGGTCATAATTGTATCCATCTTGTGTCTCTTATTCACCCAGATAGAATTCCTCAATTCAAACTGAAATTAAATCCTAGATAGCAGTAAAGGCAGAACCCCAGTTCACATACACATAATGCAACTATTATTAAGTGGTCTTCCCTTTATATTACTATAAACAGTTTTATTCTTCAGCTACAAAATATCTTATTACCCACAGACAAATTACTGTGAAGCCCACCTACAGCTACAGGCTCAGCAGGAAGCACATTTATTAGCCACCAATTATATTTTTGCAAGAAATTTTGCCTTCTCAGCAAAAGGAATAGAGAACCTATTTTATTAGAGATGTGACAAACCCACATTTGCAATTGCTCTGTGACAAACATGTAATTGGTCTTGGTATTTGCTGACCACAGAGTAAAATAAATTTTAATGAAAGAACACAATCTGGCCAGCAAAGTACAGTTTTGCAACTATGAAAGAACAACTGGGAAAGACCAGTGGGAGCAACTCTAAAGTAATGCAAGGATGACTGGAAAAGGAGATGCAGTCAGCATGTTCTGGGGCTGTGTAAATCTGCCCCCAGAGTACACTTCATATCACAGTTAGGCCCCAATGATTCCAATTTTCTTCTCTTTTCCTTCAGAAATATCATTACAATAAAAATAACACTACTTACGTGAAAAGGTGTGATCTTTAATATCAATACACTACAGAAGTATTTTTAAGCATCTGAGCAACTGTCAAAGAGCTACAATATTTGAAAAATACATGTCTATTTTGGATTTTGTTCTTTAAGTTTAGCAAAAATACAGTTAACTTAACCCAGCAGGCCTGCAGTCAGTGTGACTGGTGTGTCCATCAGCTAAACAAGCTAAGAAGCCTTTTAACTAGCAGATAGAAGGCTTATGTGACAGTATTTCAGTTTGAACTCTTCAGTGCCTTTGCAAAATGCAACTGCTTTGTTTCAGTAGGTTTTCTTTGTAGAGCAGACAATTCCAACGGCAAGGCCCAAAGGTTAAAACTAGTAATAGAAAGAAGAGCTAAACAAAACTCGTAACCAAGTCTAATTTTGAAATTCTTGCTTCAGCTGAGTAACATGATCCCACATAATAAGAGTCATCTGTTACTGTTTGGGAAGTAAGGATAAGTTAGAAGGGATTTTAAAGTTTTGCTCACTACTCAATACTTGAAGTTGTGTGTTTGTGGTACTGAGAATGTTTATCATACCAGTAGTATTAATCTTGTTAACACAAGAAGATTGAGAGCAGTAAGTTCCCCAGTGAAAGTTCAAGCTAGCATGAAGAAAGGAAATAGTTAACTAACTCTAACCCTTAAACCTTCTACAAGGAGTGTGTGGTAATCAGATCAAGCAAAACACTTCAAATATAAGCTGAGCAATAAATTTTGATCACATGACTTAAGTGTGGTCTTAATTTATCTTCTCTTTCTCATCATCTCAAGCCCGCCTAACAGTTACTTTGGACCTCTCTCACATATAATCTCACAAATACACGTATAAATTTGGCCATCTTATGTCCAAGAAATAACCAAGCAGTTGTTGACACCATTTTAATGCAGCAAATTTCAAACACACATCTTTCCACCTAGCTCCAAATGAAGAACTACAGTACATAGTTACACAAAACCAGCGCTAGTACTGAACTGGAGATCAGCTGCCAAATTTTCACAGGAAAAGATCCACCAGAGTGGGTTGTTAACCACATAACAAAGCACAAAACAGCTAAATCTTCTCATCAACTGTACCTGGTTATTTTTAGGGGTAGAAGGAGGGAAAATCTGTTTAGAATGGCACATCCATGTACTCCTGAGACTGAGCTCTCATCACCCACCTAGTCTCAATGAGGTAAGCAGTGTATGTTTCTTGTATGTTCATGGCATTCCTCCCAGTCCGTTTTTCAGCTTCTGAAACCGTGATTTCCATTTTCTTTGCCAAACAGTCTTCCATCTTTTTAGAAGAGGAAAATAAAGATTCATGTAACATTAACCACACAAGGCAAAGGCTACTAACCTTGCCTCCCTTTCTCCCACACCACATTTGTTCAAATAAGACAGGTCTCTCTGGGATAAAGGCTTTGACAGGGCTTTGCTTTATACCTATGTTCTGTATCACATTTGCAAGTGACAACTGGAAACCTGCTTTAGGGGGAAAACAGGTAAGTCAACAAATTGACAACTTCAGGCACCAAAACCCAACCTGAGCCAGGAGGATACAGAAATAAAAATACTGTTCTTTCCAGGTAACAAAGTAATCCTGCTTTTAAAAACAAACAAGCCTCAGTACTTTCTATCCAAACACTTCCCAACTACCAGCGAATTCCTCCTCAGGACACCCGGGACACATGTAGCCACCTCACCCCTTTCACAGGAAACAGAATATATCCGGACCAAGATGTTTTCTTTTAATCTCTCAGAGGAGGATCGTTATCTTTTACACTCTGGCCGCCAGAAATCAGTAAGGACCACACGCCCACCATGGAAAGGAAGAGCTGCACTGAGCGGGGAGGGGGAGTCACTTGTGAAATTAAGGGGGGAGGGGGAGACAAAAACATAATTGATAATAATAAACAATAATCTGACACCAGGGACGAGGACAGAGGGTGCACAAAGCTCTCTGACAGCGGCCAGGACGGGGCTGCAAAGAGTACTCCGCAGCTCAGAGGGTCACTCTGCAGAGCTCTGCCCCGTGCTGCACTGAGCAGGGCTCGGCCCCAGGCAGCAGAGGATGGGCTCGTCCCACCTGTAGCCCCTTCCCGCCGCGGCGGGCAGCGCTGGGCGAGCGCCCGGCCCCGGTGCCCCTCGAGCCCTGGCGCCCTCCCCGCCCGGCGCGGGCAGCGCGCTCAGGAAAGCCCGGTGCTCGCCCGGCGGAGCAGGCCGTGGGCCCGGGGAGGGGGACGCTGCTCCTCCGCCACCGCCCTCCGCACCCTCACCGCGGCCAAGGGCTGCTCCGGGAGCGGGACGGCGTCGTCGTCTTCTTCCTCGTCTTCTTCCTCTTCTTCTTCCTCCTCCTCTTCCTCCTCCTCCTCCTCCTCCTGCGGGCGGCTGTCGCTCGGCTCGGGCTCGGTGCTCTCCATGGGGATCGGGGGCTCGGCCGCGGCGCTGCGCGCAGGCGCTGAGCCGGGCTCCGGGCAAGCCCGTGGCCGGTCCTAGAGCCGCGCCGGGCCGGGGTGTGTCCGGGGGCCAGGGCGGAGGGCGGCGGCGAGGCCGGCCGGCCCCGCAGCCTCCGCCGCCGCCCGTGCCCGTGCAGGGGCTCGATCGGGGGTGCTGAGGAGACGTCCTGCCCACCCCGGTGCCCGAAAGGGCTCGTTCGTGCCCCTGTGCACGGACGCCCCTCGCTGTGACTGCGCCCCGCTCGCCCACAGGCAGCCTTGAGCCTCCTGTCCCTGTCTGGGACAAAGCTTCCCCCGGCCCCTCACCCGAGCTCTTACAGCCGTAAATGTTTATTTCTCAAATTTGTTTGTGTCCTTGTTCCCCTCTTAGTTCTCAGGTCACCAAAGAGTTTCTCGTGAACCTTTCCTGCTTGTTTCTTGGTTGGTTGGTTGGTTGGCTTTTTTTGACACCCTGTGTTGTAATAGCAAACAACAGACCTTAAACAAAAAGTAAATTCCATATTAATGGGAAATAGTTCAGATGTTTTCACATCTTTCGTCTACAGCAAGATTTGTCACTTTCCTTTATTGAATCTCTTTCAGCAGCCATTAACTTTCCCACAGGATGTTTGTTAGCGTTAGGCAGCTCGGGTTATTTTTTTAAAGCCCACCAGCCTGTTATTTCCCCACTCACCCCTTTAGTAGTAGTGAAGGACTCGGTCGTGCCGTATTCCCTTTGCCTCACCCTCCGTGCTGCCAACCTTTTCCATCAGCTCCCTCCCAACAGTGGCTGGACATCCAGAGCTGCGTTCTCCTGCCAACCACCTCTGCTGGGCAGCACCCAACGATGTCTCATCCTGCCACGCTTCCTCAGGAGGGATTGGAGTAGGTAAATTCTGCTAAGTTCAGCTCTGGGGAAGCCTTTGACGTTATTAAATGAAAGCCCCAGCAGTCCCATCTCTTCTCACTCAACAGGAACAAATTTCCCTGTGCATTTCTGTCATTCCCTGTCTGTCTTTTTTGGGAGACATTCAGGAATTCCAGCCTTCAGCCCCCACAGAACATCACACACGGTAGATTTATATATATATATATGCACACATCTTCACTGTTGGGTTTCTTCCCTCATGATCCCATGGTGCCTACACAGTCCCTGTGGGACTGGCAAACTGGATGGAGAGGTTCTTCCTACTTATTCCTCATTCTTCAAATACCATTTTGGACACTCAGTGTCATTGTTCCCTGTTTTAACATATCACATCAGCCCTTGAGATTTCCCATTCTTGCATCAGATTCATGCCCTTTGATTCAGGCACTACATTCTTTATTATTCTTATGTAGCTTTCTTTCTTTTCCTATTCTTTTCAAACTGAGGTTAAAGGCCACTTTGGAGGATTACAGAGTTGATATTATGGGTTTCTTTGCTTTGCTTTTTTCTGCTTTGTGTAGGAAATGGGATTTTTTTTTAGTGTTGACCAGAGATGAATTTGCATACATTTTTCATCCAAAAATTAATCTTTTTCTTTCAACAACAATTAAAATAAATCTCAAAATCCCCTTTGAAGACCCCATGAATTAATATTTGGCGTCTGGTTTCTATTCTGTTGTCTTCAATGTTTATTCAACTTTTTCCTCAGATTGTTTGAACTGATACCTCAATCTATCCTTTCCCACCCCTCCACCACTGTAGCTGTATGGAGTTTCCCAAGCTTCTCCTCAAAAGGCTTTCCTAAAACAAAAGTTTTTTACAAGTATGTGAACTGTGATTTGTCCTCTGAATAGGACTGATTTAAGATTTGTTTTCTAAACCCAAGGTCCAGTTTAGATGTAAAAGCACGATTGCACGTTGTAAGACACAGTCTGTTTTTCATTAAGCTATGGTTTTCTTGTGTTTACTCAAGATGTACATCAAGATACATACCTTGTATCAATTACACTTGCATTTGCAGCATGTGCATACTGAAATTTTTCTGATCCCTATCAGTTATATAATGGAAATATTTATGTGGAACTCATGCAGGATATCATGCTTTGTACTAAATGTTTTTATTATGGAAACAATATTATCAATAAAGTACAGTAATATACTGTAGGTCTAACATTCTATAATTTCAGAAACTGTTTTCACCTTTGAATTGTCTTCATTCTACTAAAAGATGTGGAGAAGAGTTAAACATTATATAGTTAAATGTAGGATGAGGGTAGTGATAGAAGTGCCTAAATCAAGATGATTGGGAGCCTGGGGAGCCCTCACATACATTACAGCCTGGAGAGTTCAGAGGAGAGTGAGATGTCTTGAAAAAACTGGTGTGCAATGAAGAGATCTTCCATAAACTCCAAAGCCTCCAGCAAAGTCCTCTTCCTGAGCCACGTTTCCCCACCTCAGCCTGCAAAGTGGGATAACAGTATTTTCTCAGACCACAGTGCTGCTCTCAGGAGAACTACAGGATTTGTGCTACTTTGGTCAAAATAAGCTGTAGTGCTTCCCCCCAACTAGATACAACCACTCATGCACCCAGGGTCTCCCTGGGCCCCCTCTTGTCAGGATGTGAGTCCAGTCTCCTGCAGGTTAATCTGACCAGGACACTCTCCTGCTCTTCAGCATCTTCACTAGGCAGCATGTCCCTTGTTCTTCAAGTTTAAGAAGGCAAACTCCACTCAACTTCCTACCTACAAGTCCCTTCAGTCTCTGAAGCTGTGCTGACTCCCATTACAGTCTCTGGAAAACAGGAAACTCCATCTTTTCTATTCTGTAAATCTCTTTGTTTTAATCCTACTGTTACACTGGATAAACTGCTTTTTGATTGAAGAAAGCTAAGCAAGATATATTATGTTATAAACTGCCTTCCTGGTGTTTTTTGTAATGTTACGTGTTTTTATTGGATCTTTCAACAGCCTGTGTTGCTCCAGCAAATAATACACCTTAAAAAAAAAAACAAAGCACACATTAATGGGAAATATTTCAGATATCTTCCCCTTTGTCACAACATTATTTATCAGTATCTTCATTTCGAGTTCTTCATCCTTCAACTTCTTAGAAGTAGTTAGATTTAAAAGATAATAAAACCACTGGCAGCAGCCATCGTGCTACTGAGAACCAGAATGAAAAGACCTAAATCAATGGCTCTGCTTTGCATCTATCCTGCAACACCCACAGCCTTTCAGTAACCTCAGGAAGAGAGAGTAAACCAGCCAATATTCCTGCTGACTATGTATCCTGTACAGGATCTGGCTGTGCTGGTGCTCGAAAGCAGGGAGGTTCAGGACAGAGTAGATTCACAGAGCAACACCCTGGAGCTGAGAATCCACCATCCACACCACATGTATTTTAGCTGATAATTTTTAGGGTGCCTCTAGCCCCCTCCCAGGGACTGGCCCTCCTTCACAACTTCCAGTTTAGCTGCTATTGAAAAAAAAAAACCCATGTGTTCCTGCCTAAGTACTGCCTCGTAACACAAGCCAAAGCAGGAAGGCCAGGAGTTTCTCTTCAAAAGCACATTCCTGATCCATGGTTCAGGCTCCTGGATCCTATCATAGTTTCACTACCAGTAATAATAATACAAAAATCATGAGTCAGGCTGTCAAACTGCTCCTACTTCCCTCTACAGACTAATTCCTCCAGAACTGAAGGTATTTGCTCTCCAGAGGCATCCAGCAGCTGAAGTGATGCCAGGTTGTGCTGCTGGTCTTCAGAGGCTGATCCTTACAGAAGACCCTGGCGTCTGTCTGCATGTGATATCCTTGGTGTGTGATGGATGCAGCAGAAAACAGTGCTTGCTTAGGATCCCTAAGAAAATAGAGAAGAGGAATTAATGTCAAGGAACTGTCAGTAAAATGCATGAGTAGCTGCTTTAGCATGGCAGAGTGCAGGCGGAAAAGCGGATGAATTCAGGCTCTTCATAGATATATTTCTATCATCTAATTATCTGAGTGAAATAAGTACTAAGGTGTGGGAAAATCAGCATTTTGTTAATTTTCCAGAGAAAGAGTAGAGATATGGGTGACTTTTGGGGTGGGGAAAATCATCCAATTTCACTCAGTCTGAAATTGGTAGCAATGGTTTCCATCCCTTTCTGCAACAGGATGTCTCAGTCCACAAATAAAAACAAGAAAACCAAAACTAATCCTCATTTTTGAAAGAATCTGTACAAACACATCAACAGTATGAATGAAAATGTATTGGAAGTGGCTTCAAAAGCAGCTCAAAGTAAGCCATGAGAAAACTTCAAAGAAAGAAAGCCAGATGATTTGTGACAGAATTGAAGAGAAAAATAAAACAACAAAGCAACTCAATAACATTGTAAATGGTAGAGATGGATAGACCTTAATCTTGATGCAGCTTTGGTCAAGGAACCTGTTACACACAGTCTGTGAGAAATTATAACTTAGGCCAGTGTTTCTGGACTGTACAAAGACTCCAGTAATAGACAGGCATCAGAAAAGTCATCATCAGGCATCAGTCAGGCATGAGAAAATGCAGTTATCCTGTGTGGCTACTGAAACGAGCATCAGCTGAGAGGGTGGAGCACAGGGAAGTCGGCAGGGCTAAGGAGAAGGGGTTGTGGCAAAGCAGACAAGGCCACTGTGCCCAAAGGAGGTATGGCTGTGCCCCTCAGGATGCAGTGCTGGCTTTGATTGACTCCTCATGCTATCAGATCATCAAAGGTTACCACACCACTGCTGGGACAAGCTGTAGCAGGAGAATGGAAAATGCCAAAGGTCATCATGGTGTTTTTCCTTAGGTGGTAGCAGGGACCACAAGCCATAGCACCACATCCAAGACCTCAAACATCAAAACCCTGTGAAACTGAGGCAGTGCAAGGTAATGAGAATTTTTTCCAGAGAGTGATGGGCACCCTCAGTGCCACCAGGCAATGACTTTTGAATTTAGTTGACACTCCCAGGACTGGAGCCAGTGTCCTTGTGAATGCAGCTGGATTGGATCCACACTGCAGGGTGCACATCTTTCTCAGGAAACTGTTGCTGATGGCACAGTGAAACCAAGGTTTTGCTTATACAATGCTGAAGTGATGGCATTTCTGGGGTTTAATTAACTGCCAGGACACTTGGGGGTAGTACAGTATGAGCACACAACATGAAAACAAATCCATGCTCACAGATTTGTTCTCATAAGTAGAATCTAACTCCTGATCCTATCAGCTAGATGTTTTCCTTAGACCTGTCTTTTATTACTTCAAGGTATAAAACAAATTCTCCTAACAACAAAGACACTCACGGACCTCATCTGAAGCCCAACATCACTATTGATGTAAACAGATTAAAAAAGAGCGATGCAGATGCAACGGATATTAGTCCAGTCATGTAATTTGCAAGCAATTGAGAGGGACAGAAGGATATGTCCTGATTGCACAAGTAAGCCTAACACCTTTTGCTGTAGTCAGTCATTTTAAACCCAGCACCCTGCTAGGCTCTCTGGGGCTGAGAAAGCATGTAGGAGGTCCAGAGAAGCTCAGGAGCATTGTCCCTTACATTAGCAATGTCCAGGTCATGGTTACATGGTTCCCTTCTCTCTCATGGTTCCCTTCTCTCTCTCCCTTCACATTCCCGGTCACATTAAGGTGATCTTCACCCCTGGCAATAATAACAGGTTTGACTCACCTGAGCCTGGCACATGTCCACCATGAGGTTACCCTGTCCAGGGGTATTTAGTGCCTATATTGGAGGCTTCAAATCTATTCCTTGATTGCTGAGCCTTGCCTCCCACAGTGGAAACCTAGGCTGTTTGAAACCCTCCTTTAAACATATGCTATATTGTTTCAGGTGTCCAAAGTTTTATTTTACTTCTCTAGTAAATATCTTCCAGCTCCTAAATGAGAACTTTGGGAAAACTGCTCCCACAATGCAACTTAAAAATCACCCTGCAGAGACCTTACGTTCCTCAGCTTAAATCCAGCCTTCAGTGTGTCTTGAGTTATGAGGCTGTCCAGACCACTAATAGAGAAGCAGGGGAATTTACACCGAAAGGAATAAACAAGCCAACAATAAAAATAACCATTTATCTCTTCTTCCTCCCCAGTGTCTTACTCAAAAGGTCACTGTGTTCTTTCATGGAAGCAAAGCTCTATAATGTGAGTTTAGGCACTTGAGGCTAAACTCCAGAGTACTCACTTTTTGCCAAGTAACTTTGGCGGATTTTTAGTTTGAATTTTTTCCTTGGATAGGGACTAAGAAATTACCAGGTTCTCCAGAACAGAGCTGGTAGTCAGGTCAGTGGGGCACATGCTGAGGGGACCCCAGTTGACATATCATCATGGCAGCTTGTTTTGCCAGGCAGAAGGTCTAACACCATCTAAAAATATGTATAACTGTTTAGGAAGAGCAGGACATGCATTACTCCCCAAAAGTTTCCTCTTGCAGAGCTTCCTGTAGATATCCAACTGCCTTGTAAAGATGCCATTACATGGGACAGCTACTGCCTTTGCTCTCATTTCAGTGAGATCTGGGCCCAAATCCCTCCATAGGATTATTCTGCAGACAGAACAAAGCATTTTATAGGGTTCAGTTTGGCTCAGAAGTTGTTTGGGATTGCCTGGAATTTTGGAAAATGCAGATCCTACAGCTCAGGGTCCCTGGCTGCAGTGATATTGTGCAGGCATCCTGCTGCCTTCCCAGCTTCTGCTGCTAAAAAAAATAATACCCCATGCTTCTCTTGCACTTCCAAATCATACAGCATGTTTTGTCAATGTCCACCATTGTTTAAAGCCCCTCTGGACTCCTGCTGGGGTCACTATTTCTCTCCAAGTTTCATAGGCAGCAGGGGTTTCTTCCTGGTTTTAAAGGGGGCTCCCATGGATCATGAATAACCTGTGATGTTGCTAACACAAGCCCTATCCAGTTGTCTTGTAACACACACAAGAGTTCACATCTGAAAATCCAACTGCAGCCTGAGAAATCCATGGGCATTTTGAAATGCTCTGAATGTGAGAGAGGAGAGTTGGCCGGTCACTCCAAGAAACCACCGTGCACAAAGCAGTTCCAATGTGAGCAGTTCCAATGTGTTTGCTGGAAAATAACATGTTTCTGAAAGTTTGCTGAACGTTTGCTCATTCTTAGTGCTCAGAGGCCATATTTGATCTGTGGTCATTTGGGCCAGGGATATGCAGGCATTTCCCCATGGAGGTCAGGCTGAGCTGTCTTGCATCTGGGCATCCTCAAGCAAGCCAGAGCAGACCAGGCTACCCTCTGCAGAGGCATGTGTGTGACACCATGGCATAGGAGACACAGTTTATGTTTATCTGCTGTGCCTGTACCCCATCTAACACCCCTCTTCTTCCTCTTTAAACACAGAAGAAGGGAAAAGAGATGCCATTATTTAACACCCTAACTGAATAATTTATTTAAATTGGCAGAACAAATTGATGCAAATTATCAGCAAGATGGGTACAAAAAAAGGGTCTTCAAGTCCAATGGAGGAACACATTCATGGTAATGAATACACACACAAGCATGCCTAGGTACACCACATATCCACCTCAAACTGATTAATGAACCAAAAACTGAATTGTAAAATGGGTACATAAAAAGCTGGAGATTCACTGGATTGTAAGACAGTGTATGCATTAAAATTGGTCAATGTATTCTCAGTAACTATAAAATATTATCTTATTTTTTGGCCACAAAAAGCCTTAATAACAACATCTCTTTCTTTGCCACACTCAAATACATTGATCCGAAGGTTTGGGGTAGATCATAGGGCAAGGGTTTGAGGATTATACTCCTCCTTTTGCCACTGATTGATTGTGTTAACAACCAAGGCAAATCAGAATTCTGCTACATTTCACAGCTTCCCTTTTGTAAGTGGGATAATATTTCCTACAAGTTTTTGCAGAGCAGTTCAAGATCTTGGGGAGAAAGCAGATATTTAAATGTTCTGTGTTATTATTTTAGGCCCCGATTCAGGAAAACATATAACTATATGTTTAAATCCTGCTGCTTTAATGGGTTACAAGCACCTATTTTAGGCTAAGCTCACACTGATGTGGTCTTTCTGAAAAAGCTGCCTTAAAATTTTTAATTATGCCTATTAAAAATATAGCCCATTGAAGCTTATTTAAAAGATAATTTCTAAAACAGAGGGGGAAAGTAGTGAATTAATGGCAGCTCAGCATATTGAGGCATTACCTTTCGTGCTTTTTTCAGATGAAAGACTCATGCAGGAGTACCCATGCCTTTTTGATTAGACGCATGCAGCAGGCTTTAGGTCCCCTTCAAAGATCCTTGGGCCGTATGGAGCCAGGAGCAGCTCCACATTGACATCGGGGAAAAAAAAAAAATCAAACTCTTTTTCTCAGAGCCTGACTTCTTCCCCCAGCTCCCCCCTCTCATATTTGTATATACTTCGAGAGGAGAGTCAGGCTTAGTTTTTTTCATAAACTGCAGTTCCTGGGCGGACCCCACGCACAGCTGGGCTTTAGCGGCTGGATCCGCCTTCCCGGCAAGCCTGAGCCGGGAGCCTCGCAAAGAGGGGCTCCGGGCTTGACAGCAGGAACGCAGGAGACTGGCTCCACCGAGGGAGGATGAGTTGGTCAACGCCGTGAAGCTGGGCTTCTGGCTGCCAGTGGGATCCAGAAATGGGGTACTGGAGGAGACCGGGTCTGCTTCCCTTACTGCTGCTCTCCTTGTGTGAGTAGAAAAATGTTTCTGGTCAGGCAATGTTAAGCAACGTTCTCAGAGAGGTTGTTTATTTTTCTTTCCTCCAGCAAAACAGCTAATCTTTGATTTCTCCCCTGACAACAATTAGCCTGAGGATTGGAAATAGCAGGGAGTTCAGTTGAATACTCTGCTACGACTGCATGAGCTGCGTATTTCTCTTATGGCGAGGGGCAAGCGATTGCTTGGTGGAAAGTGCAGTGTGCTCGCTTGGAGCAGCTCGCAGATGTCAGTGTTTACAGTGCAAAAATATATATAGGTCAGCATTACTTGTTGGAAGTTCTTATTTTATTGAGGGAGATTAAAAGCAACTGAAGTGCACCGCTGAACGATCTGGCTTCGACAGTGTCCAGATGTGGCGAAGTTTGCAGCTCAGAACTTTTATCAGCCCTGGTTTATGCGCAGAATTAATCGAACTATTAAAGAAGGAAAGAAGTGGGGAGAGGGGGAGGAGAAGTGTCTTTGCAACAACATCTGGTTATTCGGCAAACCTTTCCAGCACTTACGTAAAGATTTCTTTGTAATAAGTGCCCTGTTTCAGTTTTGATAGCACTTCTTCAATACTGTAGATAAAACCCTCCAGCAGCGCTTGAAAATGTGCCCATCCGTGGTTTAACTTTTTCTTGTTTATATCTTGATGATTGTTTCATAACAGGGAATGGATTTGTATATAAGTGAGTGTTATATACACATCTCCTAAGTATGTGTGTGTGTCTTTCTGTATATACAGAGTCTATGTATGTGTATACAGGCATATATCCCTACAAAGTACATATTTATATATTTGTGCGGACACTACTTTTTAAAGTGAACTCTTACAAACACAGACCTGTTGCCTTTGCTATAGAAATTTCAATGCAACTAAAATAACTTTTTGTTCAAAGTGATGAAGGAGGAGGATTATAACTCCAGTGTTTTTGCCTCCAAGTGAAATCACTGGGGGCAGGGATCTGTATCTGCATTCACTTTACATGGGTCCCCCTATCTACAAGACCAGGGAATAAAGAATGATCACTCAGTAATTTGTATGTAGGCAAACAAAACCATGGGTGCAACTGTTGTAACAGAGAGAACCAGATGGGGAGATTTAGGACATAGAATCTGGTTGGTTTTTCAAAAAGTTACAGAGATCTATAGTATTCATTTTTGTAGATAATACCCTAAAGTGTGGTTTGAAATGTAGGATGCTATACTGATAACATCCTACTAACTTAATTCCATTTGGAGCAAGAATTACTACAAGTTATTATTTAAAGCACAGTCTTGGGTTGTTTTTGGTAAGAAAGAAGACCACTAATTATCCTTCAGAAATACCTAATTTTGGAGTTATTTAACCTATGGTTTCCTTTTTCTGAAAGGCAAGGTTTTAATCTGAAAGAAGCCAAACCAAAACATATCACAATTACTAAGTTCATCTGAAAGGTTACGTGAGTGATATGATGACAAAATTTGCCTCTGCACAGGGTAAGAAAAATAAGCCAGGGCTTGCTCTCTGTGATTCAGCTCACCAGTGATAAATGTTTTCTAGGACTACATCCACTTCCTCTGCATTTAGTGTTAAGATTGACCCTACAGTCATTCTGAGAAAGTAAAAGTACCCAGGAAACCCACTTTGCATTGAGATCAAAAGAGAAGGGAAGAGCTAGTTCCCCAAATTCCCCAAATTGATAGAATATGCACATTCAGTTGTTCTTCAAGCAACAAATCACATCACTTATCCAGCTTCTCTTTATAGAGTGACAGTGCAGGCTTGGTGGCAGCAGCAACGTCCTCCCCTTTTAGCACAGAAATTTAAGACTTGCCATAGAGAACATGGCCCACACTGTGTCTCTGTTATCCCAGAATAACTCGAGCTGAGTGTTTGTAGGGACTTTGCTGCTGTTCCTAAGACTTTACCCCAGGGAAGCAGAGACCCCAGCCTGTGCTCCATGCTGCCTGTCTATGCCTTTGGTCCCCAACATGACTGAATGGCCATTACACAGCACATCTGACCATTTCAGTTCATATGCAGTGGAAAAAAGGGCTCCAGTCTGACAGAACACTGCAATTCAGCTACTGGATTTCCCTAATTCTCCATGGCAAGCCCTACCAAGGCTTCCAAATATCTACCTTTAAACTTTTCCTTGGTGGTAGTGTTTGCTGGAGGGCAGCAGTTTTACATGGCTCTCTCAGCAGAAGGTGAAGACAGGAGCTGTAGTTTCACCACTGCTAACACAAACTCTCACACAGGTGAGCAGAGAATCCTTCCAGAACAGAGAGCTGGTGCAGTCCTGGACCTGGACAAAAAAATATGAGGATCATTCAGAACTGGAAAACTGTCACCCAGGGAGGGAGCTGAAGGCTTTGGGTGTATTTAGGTTGGCCAGGAGAGAGCTGCGAGGTGAGCTGGCCATCTACAGCCAGATCCTGGGAAAACATTTTCTGGCAGAGGGCTTCCTCTTTTATGGAACAGAGATAAAACAAGATGTACACACTGGAAGCTAAAATGGGGCACTTCTGTGTTAGAGCACAATACAGTAAGGTTGTTCCAGCAGGTAGTTACTCAGGCTTGGGATGTGGATGTGGATATTTGCTGCTCAAAGCCTTCAAGACTGCAAGCCTACTGCTTGGAACTCTATAACCTAGACAGAAACTACAGACTTGATATCAAGATTACTGTGTTGTGCACATGGAAACACTCTGGCATTAAAAGTAGGAATTAGGAGTTTTCTTGCCCTGTTTTCTATTAATACTGGGAAATTATCCCTCATGCTCCATCTGTCAGGAGCAGGGCTCACATCCGGACAAACAGGCATGGGGCTGAGCTCAGTCTCGTCTCACAGAGTGGACAGCAAACCACCACAACCCTCTAACCTGTGGAGACAGCCTCAAGAACATGAGCTAAGTGTCACTGGTGTGACAACAGCTCTCAGGACTGTGAACAGCCACAGGAGCCTGGCAGAGTCTTTGTGCATCCAACCTCCCAAAGAGGATATGAAACTCCAAATCTGCCAAGGCACGTAGTAGCATTTACCAAGGGAGAGCAAGCTATACTGCTTGGGCTCTGGTGAGGTTCCAAAGAAAGAGAAAGAAGATTTTTGAAATTAGGTGAGGTTGCAGGTCTGCTACCCCAAGTCCAGAGCTCCCAGTTCTGGGGTTTAAGTTTGCTTCCCCATAACTCTGTCTCCTGCTAAAAATGCTGTTCCGCTAAAATATCCTGACATTTTTTGCCAGGTCTCCTGGGCACCCTTTGCCATGGTTGATGACTCTACAGAGAGTGCCTTTGAGGGGTTATCTCCTGGTAGATGGTGGCTTTCTGAAGTCACATTCTCTCTCCTGCTTGCACAAACTGTTCCCCCAGTGAGCCTCTTCAGCTAAATATATAGAGTGTATAGAATACATAAATCAGGACAGGGAGCTCCAGGGCTGTCAGAAAAGCATCTCTGGCTTTTGATCTGCTCAAGAGATCTCTGACCTATCCCAGGCTCCTTAGGAAGCTTGTTCAAGAAGTTGGCCTCTTATTTCTGAGATCACCAGAGCTAAAACCAGAGGTTGTAGTGCCACCAAAATGCCAGCCCACTCTTCAGGCAGGGGATCTATTGGGATTGCACCCCAACACCAATGCATGCAAAATTTAGGAACACTGGGTCAAACCTGAGCTGGTGAGAGGACAAGGGAAGGAAAAAGACAAAGGAAGAGTCACCCTCCATTTCACAGGCACTTGCAGAAAGGAGCTTTGCAGGTCCAAGGATGAGCCAGAGCAGCAGGGCAAACCTCTCCTCCTCCCAGGCTAAGCAGCATGTGGAGGTGGGCACTGCCCACCCCAGGACACAGGGCTGCAGGGCTGGTTATGACAATTTGTGTCAAGTGGCACCATGTTTTGCTCTCACATATATTTAAGACAGCCAAAACACCAAGGAAGAAATTACTACCCTCAAAAAGCTCTGAGGGGCTACCAGAGCCCCACACTGGGTCGATATAGGTAGCTGGGTTGGGAGCAGGCAGGGAATCCCACTGCCTGAAGGAGAAACTTACGCATCCTACCATGAGGCTAAATAAGAACAAAGCTGCAGCAAACTCTCCAGTTAGGAAATAAAAATGGATTACACAAAAAAAAAAAAAACACCCTGACAATGCAGAACTGGAGTGCTCTGCAATGTTGCAAGTGCCATGAGACTCAGCAAGGAAAGCAATGGCTTATTTTCAATTCACCTTTACACATCTCCAAATCTGATGCTATGGTTTCAGTTCTTGACGTGAATTAGATTAGCAGAAGGTTAAGAAGAGTGGCAGTGTACAGCTATGTGAGATGAACAAAAACTGTTATTTCCTCTCCCCTTGCATCTCTAGCTTTTCTCGGACTTGAGACAGGCTAGTGATCAGTAAAGCTGACCATCAGTAAAGCTCCACTCTGTATTTTAATAGGGGGCTTTGTGGAAAGAAGTACTTTTTGAAATATTCCGTAAAACTCGAACAAAAAACTTGAACAACCAACAGAAAACTGATGTTTACTGGTATTTTACTGGTGTTATCACTATTTAATGATGGCCACAAAGACATTTTTGTGTCCTAGTAGTAAATAAGTTCAGCCAGCTGCAATAGTGATACTCGTTACTCCCATTAGAGACAGAGATCTGGAATGATGCATTCACTGAATATGCAGAAAGCAAACACTGGCATTAAAAACAGGTGACTGGGGGCTTTTATTCTGAGAAAGAATTCCGCTCTGCTGCCTGTAGTCCACAGCTTCATATTGCTCTGTGATTTGCTCTGTCGAGTTTATTTCCTCAGGACATTGTTTTCCTCTCCCCTTAGTGATAACTCTGCAATAACATTTGCTTTCAGCCATGCTCCACAGTGTTGCAACTTGCCATAAACTAATGAACTCTCCCATAGACTGTCGTGTTTTCAAGGAAGGGCAACATCTGATCCTTTTATTAAAAAAAACAGTCCCACCAAGGAGACAAAATCAGCAGCTCCCACACACTCTGGCTTTTCACATCCCGAGTTCAGCGCTGTGTGCCAAGTGAAATCCTCATGCTGGAAGGGGCCTCCATGCAGAAGGAAGATAACACCACTGATGGCTGCCTGCCCTATCAAACCTACATTATGTCCATGCTGGACCCCAACTGTGGGATAACATTTCCTTAGGGATCTTCAGGGGGGAAGTGAATGAGTGGCTGAAAGCTGTCTTGGCCCTGCTTGCATGCACATCCCTGAATTCAGAGTCAGTTCTTGTGATCCTGCCTCTGGAAACGATCTGTAGTGTACATCAGAGTCATATTTCTTCTTCTTCAGTTGGTTAATCTTTTTGTTACATCCTATGTAAGGGTTGAAACTCTGCTGCCAGCTTCTGGTAACTGTCAAAATTTTAGGAGAAGTGGGAGAGCCTGCTTATCATGTAATCCCCTCAGCAGCCCATGTTCCTACCAATTATGTGGCTCCAAAACTTAACCTTTCATGGAACTGTTGCACTGCAGTGTTTTCCTTTCCATTGATAAGACAGGAACAAATGACAGCTGATTTATGCTACAGAAAATGCATTGTGGCATGTGGGCCATTAATGTGTCCAGCTGTGACCACAGCCTGCCAGGCTGTGCTGGACAGAGGGCTATGGCCCATGTGGGCTCTAGAAGCCCAAGGACATGCCTAAACCCAAGTGCTACCCTGGACTCCACAGGGTTACTTGGATTCAAGATTAATTTTTTTTAAGGACCTTATCACTATTTGAGCTCAGTGATTTGAAGCAATCAGCCTTAGATCAACTACAGCCTTGGAGCATGCTGTAGTTGGGGGGCTGAGGTGCAGTTCCAGCAGTGGCAGCTGCAGAGTGTCACTTTCCAGGGTCCTGTGCTCCAGTTCCACCTATGCCTCTCTCAAAGTAGCCCACAACTCTCAAAGTAGTTGAAGCAGCATCCTATTGGACATATTCTGCTGCAAGAAGACCTCTCACCTTTCCACACTGGGGATGGAGGTGTTCTCTTTAGCTCCATGTCAGTTACTCTCCACTGGACCCAAAACTCCCGTCTTTGTGCATAAATAAAGAGCTGTTGTCCTGCCTGTGCAGCACAGGATGGCAAGTCCTCAGGCCATGCCTTGGAGCTGCAGAGTCCAGGCCTCCAGGACCACCCCCTAATGCATGCCCTGCATTAAAAGCAGCACAGATGTGCTTGTGCCAGCAATGGGAACCAGCACAGCCATGGCAGTCAGCAAACAGGGCTGGTTTACTGCCCTGCTTTGGGGTCCAGGCAGGGCAGAGCCCTGAAGTGATCACCTGAGCTGACACTCACTGATGTCTGATATGGCCCCACTATCCAAATCTCTCCTAATCTCTTCAGTTCCTGCAACATCCCTGTGAAGATGTTACCTCTGGGAACAACACACTTACATCTTTGCATCTGGAAGGCCCAGAAGCATCTGAAGTTCATGGCCACTGATAGGGGCCTTTTCTTCAGATCAACAACGGAAACCCCTGGGATTTATGATACTGATCCCTTCTCCCGTCAGCCATCCCAAACCAGAATGCTTAGCTCTATCCTGCAGTGCCATAATTCACCATGCACCCCCATCAGAAAGATGTTGCCAATGTGGATTCATACCATGACCAGCAGGTGTGAAAATCCAGAGAAAACTTTCAGCACTTTTCCTGCAAAATCAGTAATTCAGGCTCCTTCCTAGAAACGGTTCTTGTGAGTGCCATGACTAAAAGTGCTTCTGGTGCATTTACAATGAACACTGGTACAGATATTTCTTTTAAAAGGTCCTTTGCTGTTTCCAGGTGGATTGTTTAATAAACTGCTGTCCATGCAGAATGAACGCCCGTGTCCCCCACGAGCGTTTGACTGAGTTTCCAGTCAATGCAGCTGGACCACGATGAGGAACATCTGTTTGATGTTGCTTGATAAAACATCCTGCCTTGGAGACTCTGAACACCAGCATCCAGCAAGGAAGAAACTGAATCAGCTGCTGTCTTGCTGCATAAAGCATTTTTTCCATACTAGATCTATGCCAAAATTAGCCCCAAGCAGTCCATGATAGCAAACAAGACCCTTCTTCTCTACAATGGAAGTGACACACCGACCCATAAGCTCAAGCAGTTGAATGAATCATCTTCTTCAAATAGACCCAGAGTACAAGCATCCACAGAAATAAGACCAATGGATCCCCTGGGATCTCAGTTCCAGTTCTCATCTCCCAGTTCCTGCCATGCTTTTAGTATGTCAAAAGGCACTCAGGGGAAGAAAATGCAGACATTCCTAGCAGAGGCAGAAGCTATTAGCTTGGGGGTGAGGTCTCAGCAAACATTTACTGTGGTTTTGTATATGTGTCCTATGCTCACCTGTTGTTAAAACAGCATCATCATGTCTGATCCTTGCTTTGAAGGTTGAGTCTCCCTGGAACTGTGTTGCAGGACTGCCCAGGGGCTGGGACTTGTGGGAACCTTTCTCCTTCTCCTGCAAGGGGGATCTCTTGAGAGGCATTGCAAAGACACAAGCTTCCAATTTTTCTATGTGCAAAGAAAAAACACTTCAGGCTCTGTCAACAGGACTCTTGGTTCCATTCCTGAAAAAAATTCCTTTCCAAAACCCTGGTTCCCCTGCCCTCCTGCCATGGCTCTCTTCTGCTTTAAAAAATGGAAAATATTCAATTTGAATTCAACCCTACTGGACATTGCATTTTGGTAAGTTAAAGCACAAGCTCCATAAAATATATTTGTTAACAGGTGAAGAAAGGCATGAAAGAAAAGTACATATCATCTATTTACACACTAAGCACGGGACACTTCAGGAGAAGGTGGAAAATTTTTAGCATCTGTAACCCAGGCTAGCCTCAAGTTCCCTCTGACAGAACAAATTAATTATGTTAGATCTGCCCCAAACGAGGGCACAATTCGACCCTACATAATAATTTTAGCAGACATAAAGAACTGGCAGGGCTGGAACAAGTTGATGACAGCATATGGATGGAGAGTTCACAGAACATCTCTGCCCCAGCAGCTTGTCACACAGTACCTTGCAAGCCCTTTTTCTCCTTGGGAATCAAAGTAATATGAATGCAAAATAATACAAACTGGTCAGTCATAGGAAGTCCAACCAGAGATGAAGAGCAGCAGCTCCAGTCCAATGTCTCTTTGTGGGCTCATCAAAGACCTTCTAGCAGATGGGAAACCAAATGTGTGCCAGGAATTTCAAACAGTCCTCAGGAAGTTCATCTAAATCATCAGTAGCCCATTTGCACTTAAAACAGAGCGAACCCTGTTGCCCAAATGTGACCCAGATAATGTTTCTGACGTGTTTACCTATTTCGATGGTATCCTTCAATTTCAATTCCATCTATTCACAGAGATCCAGGATTCATGCAGAGCCTGAAAAATATACAGAAAATTGAATTCCAGAGCATAATATGATAATAATGGTAAAAAAAACCCTGACTGCTGCACAGTAGTTTTACTTGAATGGCAGTAGTTTAGGCAAAGCAATGTCTGCTATCGACTGGCCGCTCATGTGTTTTTGCTACTTGGTTCATTGCTGCTGCTTTTTCTGTGTAAAAGGGGGTCTCATGACTGCTGCATCTGAGAATGAGCTGCAGAAGCTGCAGTTAATTGGGATATAGGATAGACTGTTGATGCCTCTGCAGAAACAAGAGCAACAAAAATGATGGCAATAGCAGAGTGGATTTAGTTGACTGTTGCATTCTGCCATTCAGCTCTCAGTCCTAGAAGTGCTCTAAAATCCTCAGCAATTTCTGCAGCAACTTGCAACAAGATAAGCTCAAACCACCCGTGCATGGCCAGGCAGGGACTCCTGCTCCCAGGCAGTGTGGGAGGTGGGAGAATGGACTCATTTTTAAGACAAGAATTCAGACAAAACTGGATCACTGCAAAGTGCTCTTCAAAGGGCTGAAATCTCGGAGCCCTCTGAAAACATGGCATGCAAATCCCCAATCATTAGAAGGCAACTTCCACTGGGGATGTGCCAGCTTAGCCCTCTGTAAACCCCACTGGCAGCCCACCTGCCCCAGGCCGTGATGTGCTGATAGTGCATTGCCTCACCCTGCAAGGACCCAGATAAGCAGAGGTGCTGGCAGAGCTGCTAAAATTACTTATGAACTGCTGAAACTCAGCATTTCCCCACCTCCTCAGACCCTGAATAAGTTGCTGTGCTTTTCATCTGACAAAGAGGAATGGCACGTTCCCCTCACATGCTGTCTGGGCTGGTGGGAGTTGCTGTGGCAGTGGGGCCATGCTGTGATGCTGGTGAAGGTGACCACACTGTATCCATGGTTTTCTCTTGGCTGACTCCTGGCTGTAGGGTTTTCTCCCCTCCCAGGCACTTCAGGCTGTTCTGCTGGCTTGGCTTGCTTTCTCTAGGCTTTTCCAATACAACACAACGTGGAAAGGACAGCAGAACACAGGAACAAGAGAGAAATGAGGACATAGGTGCAATGAAAGGGACTTGTTGCCAAACAAGGCTGCACCTTCAGACACAGGATGGCTGCAAAACTTGGTACGGGTTGTAGCTCCCCTCATGTGACATTCATAGCCCAGTGGCTGACAAATGCCTAAAGAGATAAGCACAGATATTACTAGGCAAACTCACGACTGCTTTTGTCTGCCAGGGAAGGTTTTGCCTGGCCTGCTCATGGCTCTGGAGGTACTGGTCATAATTACACAGTGACCAACAACATCCAGCAGGTAGGGAGTAAAAAAAACCCACTCTTAAGCTGCTGTCCTGAGCAATGTGAGGGATTCCCGTGCTAACCTTCTGTTCTAATCCTCAACCCTCCTTCGAGCCGTCTTTTCAAGGAAGGATGCAGAACATCCCTGCTCATCTCACATAGGTGTAGTGGTGACACCCACATGAAGCTGTGAGCTTGCCCATATGTCTGTCCCATCCTGCCCCTTCACCTCTCTCATCTGTCCCTGGATCACAGCTTGGTGTCATCTTTATGTTCAAATGCCAGCCCAACAATTGGCAAATGATGTTACGTGGTCCAGGAGCTCAGCCAGATCTAATACAGCATTTCAGTTTAATTGGACTTAGCTTCTTGCCCTGGTGAAGCAGGTGCTTGGCTGCCTCAGGGACTTACTGAAAAATGATGCAAATAACATGCAACCAGGTAACGCCCAACCACCAACTTTACTGATATTTCTGTGAAGTATGTCAGTGAAGTGGATCCAAAAATACACACATCATTTTCAAACATTGCTGAAAGCGTCAAAGACACTGAGAAAAAACAGACTAAATAGTGCAAAGCCACTACTGTTTTATCCATTCCATGTTCCCCCATCCTCAGCTCAATGTTTCTGAATGCAAACTGGTGTTAATGGGAAAGATGTTGTCCAAAGCAAGTGCTCCTTAAAGAGCTTGACTTCAGAGTCTGATGGTAGTATAGTTTTTGCCTCACTTGATATTTACAGTCCTGTCAAAGCTCACCAAGAGCAGAGCAGCTTCCTTCTCACATTGGGCTGGGTCCTGCTGGGCTTCAGGACCTCAGGACTGCATGGTTTACTTGTCTGGTTTTTCAAACTTTAATGCCAAACTTTTTTTGGTGAGTAATTTTCACATTTTGAGTTCCCCAGCTGAAAGACCAAAAAATAGGCAAGTGTTACACATTTCAAGGCACAGCAGAAATCAACAAAATTGCTTAAAAATATTTAAGTAAAATAAACTTCATCTTACTAATTTTTCCTCATAACGCACTGTCATGTTCTATGTGCAATTTTTCCATAACTCTTTTCTAATGGGTTGCATGAGAGCTTGGATGCAAATTAACTGTGAGGAGATGGGAAAGATCCTCCAGGAATTGCTCTGCATGTGGAAATGAATTTCAGTTTAGCCACTTCAGAGCAACTTTTTTTGTTTACTTTCCACTGACATAAAATCAGCCACGATTGCATCGCATGCGGGATTGGTTAGCCGGTTACATAATGCTTAATAAATCCAAGAGAAATAATATAAAACACATCACCCAGTCTGGGAAGATTGACAGTAACTCAGTCAGTGTCACCAACCTGCCCGAGCCAGGCATCAGTGAAGCATCTGATCCAATGCTGGTGGGGATGCAGGGTTGTGCTGTTGCATGAAAAATGTGATTAAGAAAAATGCTTGTGGCACGTGTGGAGGCCTTGAAGACAGACAGATTGTGTGTGATGGTAAGGGTCTATCAAGAAGCAGAGCTCACACCCCTGCAGGGAGGGCAGCTCACCCCGTCCTGCGAGGCAAGGCAGGCACGTGCTCTCACGCCCAGCTCCAGCTGGATCTGCTGCTGTGTAAGGTATTACCTCACCCCAATAATGTTCCTCCAAGTACTTCGTAAAATCATAACGGCCCTGTAAACAAAAAGAGCAAGATTAGGTGATTAATTATTTACCACAGATTATTTCTGCAGTGGCGTGTGGAGGAGAGAGAGAACCTTTCACTGGTGGTCCCCGGGGAGTGGGAAGGAAGGGGCGTGACCCAGGACGGGGCTGCCAGGCTAAACACAAAACGGTGGTACTGATTTAAACCCAAAAAAGGGGGGAAGGGGGCGTGTAGGAAGACTGAAGGTACCTCTGGCCCTGCGGTGCCAGCACTCCGGCTCTCCCAGGAAAGCTGTCCAGCCCACGAGTGGTTTGCTCCAGGCACACATCGCTGCTCTGCCTGGGGCAGCTCTTGGCCTCCTTTCCCACATTTCCCTGCTTGCTCTGCTCCCCCGCTTTGCTTCTAGTCCCAGAGGAGACCTGCTGATGCCTTCACCCACGCCGTGGCTAACTTCCAAGAGAGGAAAAGCTAGGGATGAAGGGGTTAATTACTACAGGCGCAGCACAAGCCAAGCCTGTAAGTGACTCCCTATTGCTATTTCGAAAAGAGGCTGCCTGGAAAGGGAAAGGAAAAAAAAAAAGAGAGAGAGAGAGGTTTACTTTACAACCATCATTATTTCATCTGCAGAGTTTATACAATGGAAAATAAAAGCCAGGGTACACGAAGTCAAATCATTTCTGTTTCATTAATGGTATGGAAATCGTTTTGTTTTTATAGGAGAAAAACAAATGTGAACTTGATGTGTGTGTGTGTGTGTGTGTGTGTGTGTGTGTGTGTGTGTGTGTGTGTGAGCATGCAACTCCCTTCATTGCAAAGGGCAGAGCAGTGAAATCCAGAAATAAAAAATGACTCAGAGGCCGTAGGACCTATGAGTCAGTTGAGCTGTTGTTGTTTTTAAACACAAGCGAGAGCACAATATGGCAAATAATTGAGCCTGCAGCCCCCCGGCACAGGCATCCCCACTGGCCCGGCCGTCCCGCAGCACAGGCTGCCCCTCGCCAGCCCCCAGTGCTGGACACCCGGGCCCGGCATCCCGACCCCCAGGGACACAGAGGGCTGGAGCAGGGCTGTCCCAGCAGCAGCAGCAGCTTTGCGGGTCTGAAAGTGAAATCTGTGAGAGAAACTTGAGATCCGGTCAGAGTGGATGGAGGAGGCAAGTGGGTCCCAGGGCAGATGGAGGAGTGCAGGGCCAGGAGCACTCCCCTGTCCTCACCCAGACATCAGCTGACCGAAATCAAAGAGAAGCTGCTCCGGCCAAATTTTTCTTGCCGAGTGCGAGGCATCTCCTCACTGGTCCCTGGCATTCCACCGTGCCTGGCTGGCTTTGTTGGGGCACAGCCCTGGGGTACGTCAGTACAAAACATCCCCATGCCCCAAAAACAGAGTCATTGCACTGATACACAGAAAACATGTGAAAGGCACCCGAGAAATACCGGAGATTACCAAAGCAAAAGGACCGGCAGCAATCTGCAGAGCTTGTCGCTCCCCTGGGTGAAGTTAGATCATGATGTAATTTAAGCAGCTGAAAGAGACTGGAGAAGCCTGCTGGTATGATCCATACCCAGTTTACTTTGTAATGGGACTAAGCAGTATTTGCTAAACACTGTATTTAAAGGGATATTTTCACAAAGGAAAAGTAAGTGGTAGAGTAAGTCAGTTACCAGCCTGTTTGAAGAAGGTCCAAGCAAACCAGAAATGTATACTGCATGTCTTCCTGGCACTGGAAGAACTGGTGTCTAACACAATCAAAATCAGTCCTTTCCTATGCACCAGGAAAGATTTCTGGCTCATTCCTTGTTCCATACTGTACTCTGCCAAATGCAGTATTTATTATGTAGGACAATGTGGGACCACATACCTGAGGGTGGAGCCTGGGTTAGTCCCCTGATCCAAATGCAGCACTGATGCATTTCCTGGGAGAGCCAGTGGCTTGTGTCTTGCCGAGGCAAAAACTGGGATATAAAGTTTTTTCATCTCCATCTGGTCTGCTCCATCTCTCCTATGAAGATAAAGATGCAGTGTAAAACACATGGATGGAGAAGAGCAACCTGACACTAAAAACCTCTTTGGTTCAGCAGCTGAAAGCAGCACCAGACCCCATGACTGGAGAACAGGAGTCTGCTGGAGGAAACTGAGTTGCATCCAAAATAGAATACAGCACTTTGAGGTCTGGGTTCTGGGGAGATTCTGCAGCACAGCAGGATGCTGCAACAAGATCAGGGCGCTTTTCGACAGGTCAGATCTAGCTCAAACTGACTGCAAGAAATCTGGGATCACTGTTACACAGGTCATGCTGAACAACTTCCATGGGAACTTCTGACCTTGCACAGAACCTCCTGGAAATCAGGGCATAGGAATTACCCTGATGCCCATCTGTGGCACTGGTTGTTGCATCATGGAGGAGGCAGCTCAGGAGTAACCTGGTGATGGGGAACACCTGGTGCTCTTACATGGGTCAGCGAGAGAGCAGAGCCCATCGGCTCTGCTGTTGGATTAATGTTGGAAACAAAGTACTGCATATGAAAGGGAAGGAATTTGTTTGTTCTCATAATAATTTTATGAGAGGCCCTGTTATTGCGTACTTGTGTCATTAACCACGGATAAAAGTCCAAATCAGATCCTAAACTTGGCAGCAGATGCAGGACTCACCAGACTCACCATGGAGCCAAGGCTCACCCAGGTGGGAAAGCAGGTCCCAGTGCAGGTGGTGTTTCCATCAGGGCACCAATCTGGGGGTTTCCAGGAATAACAGGACTGCAGGGTTGAGTTAGAGCTGCTCCCCAGTCCCATGTTTAAGTGCACTGCTTAGAGAAAGCAAAGAGTAGCTTAACTAATCTCCCTGGCCTTAGTGTCTTCCAGTGCAAAGCCTGGGGATTACAGGTTGACTGATCTGCATGGAAAAGATGATGCAGGGAGCTCCCAGAGCCACTACAGTAACAGCAAGCTGGACAGCCCTCTTTGACTGCTGAAATAGTCAAATGGTCATCCTGGGGTGCTTGAAGATACGTGGAAAAGAGGGGATAGACCTCACTGCAGAGTGTTTCTGACCTAAAAATTATCAATTTTTCTTTGTCCTTGAGAAATACAAGCAACATAAAGACAATTATCACTGCAAGACAGAGCATGATCTGTAGGTCCTATAATGGAGGTCCTGTGCAGCAAAAGCCTTGGTCCCCTTCCACCTTGGGAAGGGGTGAGCTGGGAACAGGGATAAGTGTCCTAGCGTCTCAGTCCAAACACATTCCTTTCAGTTCATCTTGCTGTTTAGCTGTCCCAAAGCAGCATGTCAGGGAGAATACTTGAGAACTGAAAGTGTTCATTCTGCCCCTCAGTGAAAATGCATTTCCTGCCCTTGTCTGGGCTATGAGCTGCTTTCTCCTTGCCTGTAACAAATGTGCTGTGCCTGCGCCACCAAGCACCCCCGGCTTGCTCCTTAGTGGTTCCTGTTCCTTGGGAACCACAGTCTGGGGTAAACTGGAGCCAGAGTTAGGTGCTGGATAACCCACCTGCTCTCTGGGGCTGCAGTGGTAGGGGGGGCTCACAAAATCCCCCTCCACATTCTTACAGGTGAAGTCCCTGCTGGCAGAAAGCTCATCTGCTCCGGGTGGCTGCTTCTGAGACTGCTGTAATGGGACTGGGGTGAAATTCTCTCAGAGAGCTGTTTTCAATGACTCTTGTATGGGGAAGAGGGTGGGTTATTGACTACAGCAGTTGTTTCCATAGGCTTTGCAGGTGGCCAAGCAGAGGTTGTGGATGCCCTGTGGGTGATGAGAGGCTGGACGGCTGCCTTGACACACAGGAAAAAATATCCTGGTGTCCTTGGGTGGTGGTATCACCCCTGCTGCTATTGCAGGAGAGACACAGGCACTTCTGGCATCATTTTTCCTTTATTCCCTGACTTGAAAATCCCCTCATATTCTCTCAGTAACCTCTCTGGGGTCCCAGTTATAGATAGCAGAAGATTTGATCCTGCTCTTGTGCACAGGAGAACAAGCCTTCCTATTGATGGGAAGCCAAGCTCGCTGTGAGCCCACCTATCGGTGACTTCAAACCATCTTTCCAACTGTCGTTCCACAACAACTTTGACTAACTGTACTATTTATTGGCTCACATCACATCCTTATGGCTTCAATTTATTTTTGGAAAACTCAGCCCACATTTAATTAGTTTATAGTTTGTTCCAAGTTTTGCTTATCCAGCTTTTTTTTTCCTGACTTTTTTTTTTTTTTGAAGTTTGTATTTTGATGTTTAGCATTTGCCTTGGCAACATCTGGAACCCGTTTATGGAAGTGTATTGTTACTTTTACTGCTTGTGCAGCTTTATTAAATCATCCGACTATTAATATTGAAAGTGTTCATCTGGGTCTAATCAGGGCCAAGATGAGTGATGTGGCAGTTAAATTGTACCTACGAGCTAATGGTTCAAGGACACACAGTCCTGAAGAGCCTTGCAGTGGGCTTTGTGCTCTTCTTTTTAGCTTCCTAGGACAAGAAGGACGTGGAGGGGAGAAAAAAGAGATATTCCTGCTCTGACCTTTCTTGCAGAGCAGATAACAGAATCACAGCCTGAGTTAGTTTAGAACAATTTGTCTCCAAAGAATTTTGCCTGTTACTGCTGTATTTCTGGATCTTATTTCCATTTTTAACTCTTTCATCTGTCCTGGCTTCCCCTCTGCACAGCACAGCCAAGCCAAGATCCCCACCACATGCAGCAGTGCATCACTGGAAAGTCTGACATTCTGCTCTGAGATCTCAAGCAAACCCTAGGTATCAATAAGTAAATAACATACCTGGTGGGTATAAATATATAAATAACCAACCTCATCCAGCACCAGCAACATCCACAACCTGTCCTTTTGTAACTCCTCTGCAGAACCTCCAGGTATCCCTGGGGAGATGATGTTGAGCCAATCCCACACCAAGCCTGCTGCGAGCACAGCACCAGCTGTGGATGGATTGAGCTGAAGGAGTGAAAGAGGAACTATGGCAGTGACACCACCAGAGCACAGGCCTGGTTGTGGTAGGGCTTGGGTTTGGGGTGAGAAACCAGTTTACCTTCAATCCTCTGTTCCCATGAAATTATGCAAATGGAGTTTGTAGGGTGCGGTGGCTGTCGCTGTAGGTTGAAGGCTGCACACAAATGCTGGGCTTGATTTCTGTTCCACACCCAAAACCCTCATCCTCCAGTGGAGTTTTGCCTCAGATTCTGCAAGCCCTGCTGTGGCAGAGCAAGGCAGGGAGGTGAGGGTAGCTCATGCTGGCTGCAGGTGCTTCAAATCCCAGCTGAAGCCATGGTAGCTAACCCTTGAATCGATGTGGGTAACTGGATCTCTTGAGGTCACCCATAAAATCCCAGGGTGCCCCAATAGGGCCAGAGCAGCCTCATGGATGGAGGAGTTGCTGAGCAAGAGGTTGCGGGCAACATCTTCACCTACCCTGCTCCCTGCTCCCCGCTCCCCCAAAACCTAGCACAACACAATCCCTGCTGAGTTGCATTTTAAGCCTGGCATGGGTCATTTAAACTAAAATTTCCTCCTTCCAGTCTTCAGATGCAACAGGCTTTTCCTCTGCACCCAGGTTTTCCCTCCATCATTAACCTTGGCCCTATATACAAGGCCATGGGAGCTTGTAAATGGTTTATTTCTGTGTGGGAGCCTTCCAGCAGTTCTTTATGACTGTCGCAGGGAGGGGGGTCTGGGCTGGTGAGGGAAGCAGAGCAGGCACGTGGGATGCTGTCAGAGCAGGCTGCATGCCCTGGATTTGGGAGCAGAGAAGTTAAAAACCCCTTTTCGCTGCTGGGAGAGAATATGCATTGGAAAGGGTCCATGGGCTCAGCTGTGGAACACAGACAGGTCACAGATGTGACCACCAGGAATGCAGGAGTTCCTGTATGTTGCTGGCAGACCTGGGGGTGCCCATGGCTGTGCTGGATCAGCAGGGCCCTGCTTGCAGGGGCTGAGGCTCCCCAAGCCATAGGCAGGGATTTTGCAATTTTTTTTTTCTTCAAACTTACAGCTGGTGATGGAAAACTCTGAGGGCTGTGGCAGCACAGCAAATTATGAATGTCCTTTCCATAGGGGCTGGGAGCACCCAGCACTGCTGGTTTAAGGACACGGCAGCCAGAGAATCATGGATGACCAAAACCTTAAAAAATTAGCCACTGTAGTTCAGATTCATACCTGAACACTTTAGAGTGCATATATCTAAGTGAAAAAAAAAAAAAGTATAAATACATATTTCTACATAAGCCACTCGGTGGCTTTTTTTTTTTTTTTAAGACACTTAGCAGCCTTAAGACAGGAAGTTTAAATTTAGCTGGGATTTCTCCCTTAACCAAGCATGGTTCATGCACCCTTTCTATAAAAATAGAGATAATGTTATGCCTGTGAGATACAGGCCGAGCAGCTCCCCACAGGCAGCAGTTATTCCTGCTGCTGTGGCAGATCTGAGGCTCCGGGGGCAGGAGAGCATCCCGTGCTGGAATGGGCACAGCGGGCAATGGAGCCCCAGATCCTGGGAAGTCTCAGCCACAGATACTTGGGGAGTGGGGAGCAAACACATTTCCCAGCTTGGCCTCATTGAACAGGAAGGGGGAGGACGAGAAGACAGCAGGAGAGGAGGGAGCTGTCCCAGCCTGGCCGTACATCCCTCCCCAGCACCTCTCTTCCTGCCGAGAGGGGAATAAATGAAGTCTTCAGGCATACAGAGACACGGAGATCTCCCTTTTCCAACACCGAATGTACTCGGGATGAGGGGAAATGTTAATTTGAGCCTAGGTTGTAAAGGAAGAAGTAAATTTCCCCTTGATGATAAATGGTGGGGGAAAAGCAGAGGGAAAACGTGATTCTCTGCGGTTTCCCAGGCTTTCGTTCGGCGGGACCTGCCGGCAGCGTTCTCCCATCTCCTCGAGGCTTTGGGATAACACAAAGCACAATTGACTGGGCAACGGAGAGCAAAACAAAAGCTTTAAACAAAATGCATGGAGAAATGAGGTCAGCTGGGGCTCCTTCTCCCCTGGCTGTGTGACTCGCCGGGAATGGCCGTGGTTTTTCCCCGCTGAGGGCGAGCACGGCCGCGCTGACCTGCAGCCCCTCTCTGCCCGCAGCCTGCAGCGCCGGCGCCCGCCGCAGCCTCAAGACCAACCTGTGCAAGTGGTGCGACTCCACACCTCCAGCCTGCGAGGACAAGGTGTGCTACAGCAACTGCAACCTCAACTCCTACTGCGAGGACCCCTACGAGATCTGTGTGGCGATATGGTAAGAGGAAATTCCCTCCCCAGGGGGAGGCAGGGGGGAAGAAGGGGTTCATGTGTGTACCTCTGTGCTTGTGTTATTGCCTGTTGCAGTAATCCAGGACTTTCTCTTCCTCTTTCCTTGACTCCATTATAATTAAAATTACAATGCACAGTAAAAAAAAAAAAAAAAAAAAAAAAAAAAAAAAAAAAAAAATCAACTGGTCTGCCCTGTAAATAGTACCAGTTTGTTTTCTAAATAAATTAAGCTTTTGAGTGCCTGACACAAAGCTTGGCAAGTTTGCTGCAGGACCTATAAACTCCCATAAACCTCTGAATTTAACTTTACAAGCTGAACCCACGGGCAAACCAGCAACTCTGACCTCCAAACCTATGATGTCCTCTTGCATCAGGCAGGTGAAACCTCAGTTCACATGCAGGGGTGCAGCCAAGGTCAGTCCCCATCCAGCACATGGACATCTGAGCTGGCACCACACTGGGGTTAACCCACTGGGTTTAACCTACCCCTTTCCCATCCCCTGGAAAAAGTCCTTTTCTGCTCCTGCAAGAGGTGCCTGGACAGGAAACACAGTCTTGCATTTCAGGCCAAGCACACACTGCATGGTTTGGCCCGGAAGGGTGCCTCCCCCAGCTTTTTTGTCCCTGTGAGCAAAACTAAAAAAAAACATCCATTTTGGGTCTGCCCAGAGTGATTTTCCTCCACTTTCCCTTTTAATTTGGCTGCCAAAGTGAAAGCCAGCCAAGCACTTATCGCTAGGCTTTATCTCAACCTGCTAATTAGTGTGAATGCTGTATGCCAGCTTTCAGTAGGAGTTTGCCTCAAACTAATTGTTGCATTATGGACCTTTAAAAAGCAAAACACAACAAGGAACCCAAACAAACAAACAACAAAATCCACCCCCTGCCCCAAATTCCCCTGCACACACATGGAGAAGCCACCTTAAATCCTGGGTAGGCAATCCAGAGTGTTGCTGGGGTTTTCCCATTTACAGCTTACATGTACAGGAAAAAGCAAGGCCCCTGCAGCAGGAATCCCCATTCTAGGGAAGCAATCCCACTGCACAGGATGGAGGTGCACCCTGCATCGTGTATCAGATGGGGTGAGGTAGCTATGCAGTCAGAAATAACCTGCCAGCCCCTCCCAGCATCTCCTATCCCATTCTAAAATTCATTCAGAGAATAAAATCCCTGCAGGGAGGGCTCACCTCCGGGCCAGCCTTGCTGCTTGCTGCTCACTTGCAGAGGCACATGTGGATCATCCAAACTTGTCCTGAGTGGGTATCTCAGCCACAGCAGCAGCTTTGGCCTCATGTTCAGGTCCTCCAGGGGCCCAGCCTTGGCAGAAAGGATCTCACCCTCTTAGGACTCTTCGTCTGGGAGCTCCTCTGTCAAATTACCAGGTAGCCCCCAAAATGTGAGGAGTGCTGAAACTGGGGGACTTCACTAGGGAGACGGTGGTGAATTTAGGATCTTTTCTTGGCTTTTATGTCTGACTTCCCAGCTGACCTCAAAGACATTGTGAAATCTCTCCATACCTTCATCCCCCTGCTTTGCACCACCAGGTCAGGAGCTAGGGACTGTCCCTGGAAAAGTAATGAATGGTTGTCATTTCTTTTAATGCAACCAGGAGTAGTTGCAATGCTGCAGCCTCTCCAGGGCCAGTCATCCCCATCACCGGTCCTATAAGTACATGTGGATAGAATTGTACCAGAGCCACTGCAAACAAGTCATTCCCTACACAGCTTGAAAGAAACAATCTTAGAACCTGGTTTAGGGTGACGCAAAGGTGACACAAGGGCCAAACTGCCAGGCAAACACTGTGTCTGTTCATTTGTCACATGCAGGAGACAGGACAACGAGAGCATCAGGATCAGCACGCTCTGCCACAACCCCCAGCGCCCCATCGAAAACCTGATGGTGCCCAATTACAACACCTCACGCTGCATCATGAGCCACCAGCCCAGCGAGGACGGCATCATCTACATCTGTGGCTGTGTGGATGAGCAGGAGTGCAATGACAAACTCATCTTTGAAAACCACACCAATGGTGAGTGCTTTTGTTAATGTTATTTATGGGGGGAACATCTAGCACTGACAACAAATCCCTTGTATTTCCTGCAGAGTAGGAGATGCAATGGCAGAAGAGGCTCTTTTGCCACCTTCTTTGACATCGCTATACAAAATCAGTTAAAATCTCTACCCTGTTACTGAGTCCAACATTTTGTCTCTGGCCAAACCATTCTTCACAGCAATACCTCCAGCCTTTGTCTGCTGGAAACATCAGGTGATGGAAAATCCACCGTATCTCTCAGTGCCTTCAGCACAGGTTGAATCAACTGGGGAACCCAGGAGATGGTGTAAGCTGGTGTGAGTCAAAAGCTCTAAAAGCTTTAAATAAATCGCATCTGAGCAAATCCTGCCCCTGAACACACCCACATGGACTGCTGACAACCCTCATGGCTGTAACCTGAAGATGTGGAGATGCTGGGGCACAGGGCTGGGCACACAGGAATGCTTCCCCTGCTGCTCTCCTGGGAATTCCTGCAGCAGTGTTTCTTCTGGGAAGGGACAGCTGGAGCCACCTGAGTGCTGAGCACACACACGAGCGTGGCTTGGCACACTGCTGCACATGGCTGGAGATCCAATGGGAGCTGTAAATCCACAGGAGGGAAAACTTAGAGGCAGCTCATTTCTGTACCTCAGGGGGGTCATAGACCTTGGAAATATTTCCAACCAGAGCCTTTGAGGGCTTGTCTAAACCTCCCCAACTCCAAGTGGACCAGGTTTATCCATGTGTCCATCAAGAATCCAACCTGTAACAAAAGCAAAATAAAATGCTTCCAATTTTCCATAATCACAGAACAAGGAGATGCTGAAAATGAGCCTAAGCAGAATCTGCAAGCCAGTGGCATAGCTTTTCCTGCAACATAAGGAAAAAAGAAAAACATCACATGAAATGCAAATTCTCTGAACAAACAAGCCACTTTTATGGAGGCAAATAATGCTAAATCTGGCAGTTCTTTGCTGCTTCCCCAGCCAAACATAACAGGTACACACACTTCTAGGGAGAGATAGTCAGATCCCAAAGCTGATGCCAGGATATGTAATTTCACACAAAAATGACAACTGGCTCATTGGAAATGCCACCCCCAGCAAAGGCTCCATAACCAGCCTCCTCCTGTCAGCCAGTGTGGAAAGCCCTGGGAGTCAGAGCAAGACCACTGCAGGTCTTTAACAACTCTCTCCTCTTAGATATGGGCCAGCAACCAGCTTAGGCAAAGCCCAGGCTCACAGACCCCATTCTTTATATCCTTTTCTTCTGCTTTAAGGGATCATTTGCATTCTAAATATTAGCTCATGGTCATATTCAATGGTATTGACAATTCCTGAGCAGAGAAATATCTAGCAGAGACAAGCACTTCTCCAGCAGGTGTAGCAGGCAGATTTTCTTCTGTTTCTCGATTCCTTAAGCTCGGCTTTCAGGTCTGGGCTGCTGGGTGGTACTGCCCTCACACTAGGGGTGCAGAGGATTCCATCAGAGCTCAGTGACCATGTTAATGAACACACAGAGCCATCATTTCCAAAAGCTGTGCACACAGAAGCCCGGGTGAGACCTTGGGGAGATGCTGGGTAGGGTGGTGCATGGCAGGTCCTTTCCACCTGTGCTCCAGCTGAGGAAGCCCCTGGAGGTCCCCATCCCCTCAGCAGGGATGGATAGACCCATGCAGCAATGCTCAACAAGGTGTGGGTTTACAGACTTGTGGTTATTGCCAGAAGAACTACATCTGCTCTCCATAGAAGGGGTCTAAGCCCTGCTGCAACCCCAGTGTTTCAAAAGACTTCCATCAGGAAGGGGCATCCTCACAAAGGAATTTCCTCAAGTTGTGTTAACTTCCTCTTTTTGGGACTTGTGCATGCAACTCCCTTAAAAATATCTTCTTTCTTCAGAGTTTCAAAGATGGGATCCAAAGCATCGGTTAAATCCATTAAAGCAGTAGGTGATATCCAAGCCCAATACTTTCCAAAATAAACATATTCCTGAGTTAGTTATTGATTTATATCAGTTCGGGTTGATCTTGTGGTTTAAACCTGATGCCTATTTTAGAAACGCTTTCACAGCCTTGCAGAAATTAGCTGCAGCACATTTTTTTGAAATTTGCCAAGGAAAATAGCTAAATGCTTTGTTTTTCCAGAACCTGAATTATGATCTGCACACACTGAGGTCAAGCAGTGAGAGTTTTGCTTATGGAATGATTCTTATCCCTCTTCCCCTGGGTTATTATACTTGGCAGAAAAACCTCTGAGTAAGATTTCACTTGAATATCTCTACTGAAGTCAGCATGTTTATTCCAGGAATCATGAACATCAAAGGATCAGACAATTATATGTTGCGTGAGGGTTATGGCTTTGTGTGCGTGTCCTCCCCCTGACACACTGAAGGCCAACAGGGGGTTCAAAAGAAATAAAACAAACACAGCCATGCCTTGGCGATTGTTGGGGTTACTGCTGTAGCAGGCTGAGGAAGGAGATGCCAGCACTGGCCAACAAGTGCTGAAATGATGCTCCTGTGTGCTAATTATCCTGCAAAGCATCCCGGCACTCCCCTGGGCTGGGTGGTCCTGCACGCTGCCCACCCCCAGCATCCCTCTTAGCTCCACAGGGGTCCCGCAAAGCTTCAGCCCCAAGCCCTCTCAGAGAGTTGCTGTGTTCAAGCCTTGCCTCAGATTTATCATTGTTATTTCCAGCCACGCTCCCCTCGCCACAAGTGTAAGCAGCACCTGGGACCCCCCAAAAGCCCTTTGTAGTCTCTTGTGCCACACAGACCCATCCAAACGATTCTGGCCTGCGTCTTCTGTTGATAAATGGAGCTAAATTTGAGACCAAAACCGGTCAGTCCCCTTGCTAAGTGCCGACATCTGGGTTCTGTGTCGGGATGAGCCCTTGTGCGGCCCCGCAAAGGGCTGCGCTCCATTAACAGCTTTGCATATTTTCCTCCTCCGCGTGATGAAAACGAGCTGTGGCAGACCCGCAGCAGCAGCACCTCGCCTTTGCTTTCCTCCCCTCAGGCTACTCCATGCTGCAGAGCAAAGAGGTGATCCCGGTGGCTGCCATCAGCCTCCTGCCCCCGCTGCTGGTGGCGGTGATGATCACGGTGATATTTTACCTCTGCCGCACGCAGAAGCGACGCAAGAGAGCCAAGGCGTGGGGTGGGAAGCAGGGACAGCCCCCGGCGCTGCTGGAGCAGGGGAAGGCAGCCGAGCGGGAGGAGAAGCTGTCGGTGCTGATGGATGAGAGCCCAGCCGGCACCAGCCGTGCCAGCAGCCGCCCCGCGGAGCTGCTCCCCATCGAGCTGGACGAGATGGTGGGCAAAGGGCAGTTCGCGGAGGTGTGGAGGGCCAAGCTGAGCCACAGCCACTCGGGGCAGTACGAGACTGTGGCCGTGAAGATCTTCCCCTGCGAGGAATACTCCTCCTGGAAGAATGAGAGCCAGATCTTCACCGACACCAGCCTCAGGCACGACAGCGTCCTGCAGTTCCTCACTGCCGAGGACCGGGGCACGGGGCCCCGCCGGGAGTACTGGCTCATCACCGCCTACCACAGCCGGGGCAACCTCAAGGACTACCTCTCCCGCCATGTGCTGAGCTGGATGGACCTGCAGAAGATGGCTGGGTCCCTGGTGAGCGGGGTGGCCCACCTACACAGTGACTACACCGCCTGCGGCCGCCCGAAAATCCCCATCGCCCACCGCGACATCAAGAGCACAAACGTCCTGGTGAAGAACGAGCAGGAGTGTGTGCTCTGCGACTTCGGCATCGCCATACGCCTCGACCCCGCCCTGACAGTGGATGACTTTGCCAACAGCGGCCAGGCAAGTCTGACCCACCAACCTCTCCGGAGGAGCCTTTTCCCAGCCACCCCCATGTCCTGTGGCTGAAGTCCTCGCCCACCCCTGCTAATGTCTCTCTCCTCTCTGTGGCCAGGTGGGCACCGCCAGGTACATGGCCCCAGAGGTCCTGGAGTCCAGAGTGAACCTGGAAGATCTGGAGTCTTTCAAGCAGATGGATGTCTACTCCATGGCCCTTGTTTTGTGGGAAATGGCCTCCAGATGTGAAGTGGTAGGAGGTAGGAGCATTGCACCTGCTTTGTGTTGCTGTGTGCCTTTTTGCCCCCTTACTCCCACATCCCAGCTGATGGCACAAGACGTGACTTGGGGTGGCCCAGGTCCCTGCAGGGCTGCCAAGAGTTGGTGACAGATTCCCCTCCTCTGTGTGCTATGGCTTAAGCGGGGGTGGCTCAGTGGTCAAGGAGCAGGACAGGACCCCATGGGGACATCTGGTCCAGCCCCTGCTCAAAGCTGATGAGCTGCCAAGTCCCATGGAGCCTGTCCTGGTGATGCGAACAAACCAAGCAGGAAGAGCCAAAGCTGCCTCCCCCTCACCAACCATTTTTTCCTTCAGACAATACCAGAGAGCTTATGTTGCAATGAGGACTCACAAACCCCAGCCTCTGAAAGTAAGACATACCCTGTCACTTCCCAGAGCCACATCCTGGCGTCTACAACTGTGTGTAGCAAAACATTTCATTAACTCCCCTGGAGTTAGCCCATGCCTGCTGCAATGTACCTTCCTTCCCTATCCCACCTACTCACAATACAAGCCCATAGAACTGCAGGAACCCTCAACTCTTGGCCAGAAAGCTGCTCCAACTGCTCTGCAAGCCCCATGGTCTTGCAGCAGTGGGAGGCCCTTGCCAGGCTTGGATGCCCCTTTGTTCCCAAGCCAGCATTCCCAGGCCATCTCTCCCTGCTCATATCTCACCTGCATTCACGTCTGGGCAGGAGTTGGCAGAAATCAGTGTGGCCTCTCACCTCTGCCAACAGCCAGTTTCTCCTTGGTGTTCCACAATGTGGGGTTGCTCTACCAGAAAAGCCATTTCTCCTCTAACCCATTCCCTGCTTGTAGCAGAAATCTGGAGATTCTCATGTCACAGTCACCCCTCTCCCATCCCTCACCAGCACAGTCCTTTCTGCCTGCTCAAATTGTCTCGCCCAAAGACAAACCAAGTCCTTTGTATTGCATCTTTTGGGTTTGGGGAGGAGGTCAGATGGTTCCTCGGTGCTGTCTCTGAAAAGAACCTCTATGTGAAAACCCAGCACTACATTTCTGTGCTCAAATTCTCAATTGTTTCCAGATCTGGTTTTTTTTTTTTTTTTTGGAGACTATTAAAAACAAATCCATTCTCATCCAGTGGGCCATACCAAAACAAAGCAGGGAATGCATTAGAAACATTCTGTAATGTTCTGTTGCTTCCTTGCAGAGGTAAAGAATTATGAGCTGCCTTTTGGGTCAAAAGTCCAGGAGCAACCTTGTGTGGACACCATGAGGGACATCGTGCTGCATGGCAGAGGCCGGCCCGAGATCCCAAGCAGCTGGCTGGTCCACCAGGTAAGCTGGGAGCAGCTGGTTCAGAAAAGAGCAACACACATTGTCCTTCCTCACTAAACCAGCCTGGAAAATTAATTTTATAGTTAAAGGAAAAGTGGGCAGAACTCCTGGGATCTACTTTTAGCTCCACTGTGAATGGCTGGGCCCACACAAGTCACACTGGACTTATTTCCTCCTTGCACAAAGGCCACCAGCCACGGGCACAGCAGAATGTGTTGATCAATAGCCATGAAGCTGTGAATGGCAGGTGATGGGTTTCAGGTACCCTGAGGATATGCAAAATGGACCACTTCAGTGCAGCTCTTCTCATGAAACAGTAAATCACTGCAGTTCACCCCACTTCTCCCCTAAGCACCTTGTCTGGAAGGCTCAGGAAACACACTGTCCCTCACACACAGGTATCCACAGCAGGGACAGAGGGGAAGTGGGGCACATCCAGCCTTCTGCCTCCTTGGCTGTGGAGGTTTCAAGCTCAAAATTACCTTCAACGTGAGAGAAATTTCCATTACTACAAGGAAGACCAAACCAGGAAGCATCTCCTTCATGTGAAACACTCATGAAAAGTGAGTGAAGCTGAGAGCAGGGACTGAGCAAGGCTCAGGGCTTGTCAAGGGAAGTCTTTCACCAGCCTTCAGAGGGTCTGAAAGCAAAGCATGTCAGCACAGAGGGCATTACCCAGTGTTCTAGAACAGGAACATTTCAGCAGTGAAAAAATGTGCTCTGTTAAAACCACCCACAAGCACACCCAGAGCAACCAGCTAGAGAAACAGAGCTCCCTCCCGGCCCTGAAGAGTCCTCTGCCCCAGGCCATTGCTTTCTGCCACACACTGAGGACACTGAGGGGTAACAGGCATGCTGATCGTGACTTCCATATCTTACCTGACTTTGGTACTTCTTGAATTTCACGTCTCGTGGAAAAAGACCATCTGCTGATCAACACTCCCATTCACCAGAAAATCAAGCTCGAACATCAAGTCTGCTGGTTTTCAGAACCTTGCAGTGCTCAGTGCCTCATTTTGCAATATTCACCCGTAAAACACACCATCTCTGCTCCCACCCTGCCCTGCTGGCACACAGAGGTAGGCTTTGCTAAAAGAGAGAATTCCTTAACCTTAGGAGGCCACATGTTCCCTATACCGTCTCCTCTCAAAACCATGTTTGTCCAAAGACTCACAGCTGACCTGACTGCCCAAAACTGCAAACAGCATCAAATGAATCCATGGCTTCTGCAGGACCCCCAGGGAGTTTATCAGCCAGTTTCTGATTCAGCCAGTTTCAGAGTCCATTTCTGGAGCTCACCCAGCCTTTTTTGTTGACAAAGGCAAATACAGGAACTTCCATCAGCAGTGCCACATATTTGAAGCCTTTGAGTATTCATCTGAGACGTTCACCTCCCAGAGTCTCTGATAAACTTTGAAACTACAGAAAAAATACACAACGGCTTGCACTGTCAAAAATCACACTTTTGATAGAGTGTGAGCTTAACTGTGCTGTTCCCAGGGCTGAAGGGAGGCCGACTGCAGTACCCTCCCAGAAACAATGTTGCTGTAGTTGGGTTGGTGTAGCAGGCAAACAGAGCAAGGCTTATAAGGTGGGAACTTTTATTGGAGCATCTGATGGTCACTGAAGAAAAGCCACATCATGTTGCCGAAAGTTTTTCTCTGACTAATCTCTGCTGATCTAATAAACATCTTACAAGTGTGGCTTTACAGCATTTTCTAGGCATTTTGCAACCATTCTCCCTAGGATGAGGAATTGGGCAGCACCATCTGCTGGGAAGCAGCAGAAAACCACCGGTTTGTGCCACTCCGGGGGTCCAGGCTGGCTTCTCGTGGGAGGAAGTGCTGAGTGACACCTAGAAAGGGTGACAAGTCACTCATCTGAATGGGAGGCACCCATAGATGTTTCCACTAATGAAAATAAGTTTCCTGCAGAGCTCCAAATGCTACTTCCACGTTTCAACCATCAAGATTGCTCTCAGTCAAGTGAAGACCATGGTTTGATTTTCAGCAAGTGTCAGCACTAATTTCCCTGACAGGGCTGACTCACCCAATAGCAGCTTTAGGGCAACTGCTTGCAAGGCCCCACAACAAAGTCAGCTGAAAAAATTCATCCCCAGTTTCCAAGAAAACTTACAGACCCCTTAGGTCTGTGCTTCTACCTTGTTTCACACCCCAGCATATTAAAAAAAAAAAAAAAAAATGTTTTTAGGGTAGGTAAATTCCTGAACCTGGTTCAGAAAGCAGCTGAACAGACTGATGTACTGGCACAACCAGAGGCTGTTGCAGGACAGGAAGGAGCAGTGGAAGCTTAAGTCAATTATTGCCACTAAAAATACACTTGTACAACTCAGCATCCTTTGGAAACTTAGAAAAACAGATATCAAATATAAAATCCAAACTAAGCTCATTTTTTAAGCCAAACAAGATGCTTCAGTTATACCATTCAAAAGAGCATCATCACCACAAGGCAGACTGCAAATGAATGTTATGATGTCAGGGAAAAATAAGTACAGGAAATCTTGGATGTTCTGTTTGAGAACAGGATGACTTTAAAAGCTTCACCTAAGCTAGCTCACTTTTGCATGTAATCAATTACCCTCAAATCCTTTCAACTAAGCTAATAAATGAGTGACGTCAGAGGTGCTGAAACATACCATCTGTCAGTTTTGCTGTACAATCCTGTTCTCTCCAATCTGTGTCTATTATGGAAGATTTAGGACAATGAACCTTAGCAGTGAGCAGTGAGTTCTGAGTAAGGTACAGTAGGGCAGATGGAACTGATCCTACATCTCTGTAGGACTTGGATTTTCCTCCTGAGTGAGTCAATACGAAACTTTAGGGTTCTCTTAACTGCAAGTTAAGATATACATAAAACCCACTGAAAAACATGAAGCTTTATTTAGAATAATGATTTTTCCACTGTGTTCCAACTTTAGTTGACAATGATGCCAAGAGCAATAGCACATGATGGAATTACATAGGCCAGGGAAGGTTCAACATAGCTTCTGGTGCTAGCTGTGCTTCTAGCTAAAGAGGGGGAAAAGCACCAGCTGAATACTACCATTTATTTTGTCCCTAGGCCCAAAATATTGTGATTCTTTTCAGAGCCCTACCCAACTTGGAGGGGAAAAAAAAAAAAAAAAAAAAAAAAAAAGACAGCTTTCTGGGAGATGTAAGCAGTGTACCTGAGAGGAACTCCATATGCTCTGGAGTCAACTGGGAAGCACCTCAGGCCATCTCAACCAAAACACTGTTTTGTGATAAAAGAACAAGGTTCAGCTGCACACTGCAATGAGTGTTTGACAGAATGCCACAAAAACAAATCAGACTTAAGAAATTATTTCCAAACTTACCTTTGAAAACCACCTCCCTACCCCATCACCTCCCTCCAGGTGTAACAGGCAGGGCACAGCTCAAACTCAGAGGCCTGGGCTCAGCCAGCAGCCTAGACAGGTCACTGTCCACACCTCTCCTGTCCCTCCTGATTTTAGGATGCTCTGATCCAAACAGGCAAGGCTGAGACAGGAAATAAATAGGGGCTGAAAGGAAACAGGCTCTAAGTCTCACAGCCAACACAAGCCAGTTTCCAGGGAGCGTGGGGAATGTTTGGCAGCAGGTGCTGTGAGAGCTGAGGCTGCTGCTCTAACACAAGCAGTGCCAGTGGAAGCATCAGCACATCCACAGCTTACCAAGGCTGATTCCTCTTGTGCTTAAGCTTGGCCAAAAACAGCCTTTCTGCAGGAGGCTGTCAGAAGTGTGGTAAACCACTGAGACTGTGTTAGATCCCGTTCTTCCTGCCTTCCGCTCCTAATTTCAGCCCTTCTGACTGCAGGGAATGCGCTTCCTGTGCGACACCATCACGGAGTGCTGGGACCATGACCCCGAGGCGCGGCTCACCGCCCACTGCGTGGCTGAGCGCTTCAACCTGATGGCACAGATGGATTGTGATGACATCCTCAACAACAACATGGACAACGAAGCCAGCAAAACAGCTGCTCCAGGTGAGGAGCACCAGGACAGTGACGGCAGCAGAAACATTCAGTGACGCAGCAGGCAGAAGTCCTCATCATGAGGAACAAGAGGATATGGGGGAAGCATTTAACTCATGGGAGAAAAAAACCCTCACTGTTTTTCAAAACGGAACTAAGATCTAGTACATAAATTATTTATAAGATCGGTTTCCTCCCACAGATACAGTGAACTGTGGAATCAATATTTTGGTTAAAGTGAAACAGTATTATATGAGCTGACTTTGTACTTACTTAAAATGTATAATGATGCAAAGCATTCCTTTTATTGTTTTTTAAAATAATAATGTTTAATCTTTTATTAATATGCATCTGAATTCCATGTTTGTCTTTTTTAAGTCCTTCCATGTTGTCATACAAGTTTCTTTTCTAACTTATTCTGCAGTGATTAAAACCATTTTCCTCTTTTTCAGGGCCTACACACACACACACATAAAATCTGTTGTAGTAGGAAAAAAAGACATCATGAGATGTACTGCACCCTCTATGGAAGAAATGCTGACATCCAAGAAAATCACTCATGCAACATTGTGCAAAGATCCACAATAATCCAGTTTGTAAAAGCCTGATATGATGCAACTCCAACATACCTTTCCTCACTGGGGAATTCCTGGGTTAATTGATAGTTCAGGTGGGTGTGTGAAGCTTCTTTGAGAGAGAAAAAAGAAAGAAGTCACCAGTGCAGACATGGCTGCTTCACCCTAAAAGCTCTCTGTGCAAGCTATCTAGACAATCCTTCTCCCCATCAGACTAGTTTCCAGCCACCTGTAGCCAGATCTGTGCCACAGCAACAGCATCAACACATGGTGTTGGCCAATTCTTCTGGAAACTCTCACACCCTCCTGCTGGGTTACCCCACCTGGGGAAACACAATCAGACTGAACTGAGACCTTTGTTCCCAGGATCACCAGATCAACCCAGGCTGCCCCTATTCTGGAAAGCAATTAAGGAAAGGTAAGTCACACCTCACTCTGAACCCTGGTGCTACGCAAATCCCTCCGCCCTTGGGAGCAAAAAGCTCAGGTGCTCTGAAGCCCTGGAAGTCCATACCTGACACACAGAGGTGACTTGACCTACACAGAGGTGTATTTTTTGGGACAGCATCTGAGAGGAATACATTTCTTGCCACCACACAGCTGCGTGGATCAGCCCAGAAAGAGGGGAAGGGAGCAAACCATGCAACAGCCACAAGTTTTCTCCAGCAGAGGCTGCTCAATGTGGAGCAGGAAAGCAGATCTGCAGGACTGGTTTGGTTCTCTTAAGTGCTCGGGTATCACAGCACTAACTCATATAAAAACCTTTTCTTCTCTACCTATTGTTTCCACCTCCCTGGACTGTTTTTACAGCTGCTAAATTAAAAGCCTATTGTCTCTAAACACTTCAAAGAAGGACAGAAGGGGAATGAATTAGGTTGCACCAAATCTAAATAACAAAAAAAATTGCTTAGCTACCATTTATGCTATCTGCAACTGTGATCACACCTGTCATTCTCACTAATCTTCACCTGGCTGCTACCTCCTGACACCACAATTTTTCAAGTTAACCCTTTTCTCTTGAAGCACATCCTCCCCAGTTCCCCACAAATACACCTTTTCCAACCCACCCGACTTCAGCCTCATTTCTTTAATATATTAACCACTGCTCTAGCACAAGAGAAACAGAGCATGGGGCAGCTTTTCTGTCATGGAGATAAAAAACTACAGGAACACACCAAACTCCCCTCCAGGCTGTCCAATCTTTCCTTCTCATAGTATTTTGTGCAGAATTTCCAAACCAAGTTCTGCACCAAGTTGTTTGGACACACTGATGAATGTGTTCACTCGTTCTTCCAAGCTCAAAAGGATTTAAAAGACACTCTGACCTGTTCTTCCCACAGGTCACAGGGAAAGAGGGGGATCAGCCTGTGCAAACTAGACATTGAAGGCTGCACCTCTGATTCTGATGGCTGAAATCCAAATTCTCCTGGGGAGACAGTCTTCATCCTAGGCTGGACAGTTCATACTATAAATATGCTGAAAAACTTTATCTTTTCCCCTGCCCATGCCTAAAATCTTGAACAACCCAATTTGCATAGTGCATTTTTTTCCATGAAACACAAATCCATCAGGATTACACACCTGAATGCCTGTGTTAAACAGGGCTGACTTGTCACACTCTGTTTTCTATGAGCAGCAGCACGCTGCACAGCACCTCTAAAGACAGCCACTTATTCAAGATTCAAGATCTATTTATGATTCAGGGACCCTAAAACCAACCTGAGATCAATGAAAATTCTGCTCCTAACTTCCGTGAGGCCCAATCAAGCCAAGAAGACAGACGGTAACATAAGCCAATGTCCTATTTTGCCACATTCCCTGTTGGAACACACTGTGGTTCCAGCAAGTATCTACACAGGAAGCAGCACTGAGCCCTTCCCATTGCTCCAGAAGGTACAGGATGGAAACAACATCAGTTATGCAAGAGAATCAAATCTGGTCAGAGTTAAAAATACATCCATTACTCCGCAGGGTGTTTGCCACTCTCAGAAGAATCACAATTACAATTTAAGCTGGATATTCAGTGGCTAGATTTTTTTTTCTTTTTTTCAAATAGTTTTCAACTATGTCCTTTGTTTGTAGAAGCAGAAATTTGCATCCTAACTAAATCCATATCAGGAAGCATTCCAGTTCTGGTGATCACTTGAGCAAAGGAAGGGATTACCTTCTTTTCTTCCTAGAAACATCCCCATGGTAAAAGAAATCACTTCATGTATTGTATCAAAGTATTTCTTCAGCATTAGGTCTATTTTTACACAACAAAATTAGTAACAGCTTTCTTAGTGTGGAACCAACAAGCATACCAGATGAGGGAGGAAGAGAAATAACTTGACTAGTAGTGTTATATAAGGAACACAAATGGGTTTATGGTCAACGTGGGAGCTTTTCAGTCTCATTTACAGCCAACACCCTGACAAATCCCAAGTCAAAATTTTAAAGCTGAGTTTACTGACTGAGTTGTGAGTCTGTATTTTAGTTAGCCTAAGTTTGATCCCCGGAGTGTGCTCAGCTGAAAAATGTTTGGTTTTGCTCTGAACACTGCAATATTAAAAGCAGGGCCTTGCACCACAGCCTTTGCTGTTTGTTTAAAGCAAATGTGCCATGTGACATGGATAAAACTATCAAACCTATACAGTATTAATCTGTTTCTCTACCAGCCCCATTTTGGTGCAGGTACTGATGAACCATAGAAGAATTTCACACAATGCCACCACGATTCCTACCCCAAATCCTGGAACTGGCCAAGGAGCCAAATGTGCCACAGACCCAGAAACAAGGAGGAATTAATCCCACTATTTTATTTTTATTTTTATTTTTATTCCGGGTTAAACATGAAAATGCCCAATGGATATCCAAAATTATCACAACAGGATGGTTGTATAGAATATCACAAACAAGACAAGTAGGGCCTAAAACATTCCTCTGCTGGAGAATAGTTACCACTCAAGCACATACTGCCAAAATATCGCACTTTTGGGACCAAGGAAAGCCCAGACAGATCTCCAGCATGAAAGAAAACAACCACCTACTCCTTCCTGGTCATCTGATCTCTAGGAAAGCAGACAGAACAAATGAATCATTTTGTAGCTTTATTATCCCCCCCCCCTTCTCACAAACAGACTATGACTTGCATTGAGATCTCAGTGCATTTCACAGCAAAAAAAAAAAAAAAATGTACAAGAGGATCAAAACAGTTGTGCATAAACCCAACTTTTTTTTTTTTTTTGCATGATTTACAGTTTGTGTTGAAAGTTAACATGGTTATTTAAACCTTCTGATGCATTCTTACACTTGCATCTTCTCCATGGAAAACATCTTACCAGATCACACAGTTGTGAGTTCTCATGATGCTGGATCAGGTGCAGCCATTGCCATGGCTGGGAAGTGGCAGATAATGTTATATACACTGATTGGAAGACTACATCAGAAGAAAAAACAGATTAAGGCACCACTGTTGGAAAAATTAAGGTAGCTTGTAGTTACAACAATAACGAAAGCCATAGTAAGTACTATTCTTAATTGCCAGCAATTCTTAGACTTCAATAAAATAGTTATAAAAAGGAGAAAAAAAAAAAAAGGATGTTTGTACCTGAATACAGTTTCCTGATATCTGATTGTGTTTCAAATCAATACCCAGTCCTCAGCATAATCAGATGTTTGTTTGGGTTTTTTTATGGTAAGATGAAAAACCAGGACCTACAGTCCATGTATTCAAGGTCACATTTCACTCCTTTGTTCTGAACAACACCACAGGAGAAAAAACGAAACAACCCAAAGGACAGTTTGTAACACTGATACTTCATCTCTGAAACGATTAGATGGGCAGAGGAATTTTAATATAAAACTGTACGTTTTCTGTTCATTTTGAAAGCCTTAGTCCTCAGGAAGAGAAGTTGGAGGAGAAAAAACAGGCCAGATCTCATTATATTATAACTTGAGAAAAAACAGTCACTCAAAGCGATTTAATAAAATTAGAGCTGAAAAGTGTTCAAATTACTTTTCCAATTCAAGTCAATTATTTCAAGTATATTAAAACGTTTCAGAGGAAAAATTTCTCCATGGTTACACTTCTAATTGCTTTTATAAATCCATAAAAAAGAAAAGTAGTCTCTACGTACATCCCATATTCCTCCAATGCATGCACACGTTCTCTCCGGAGAAAAGGTCGTCACGATCCAGTTGTTTCTTAATACTGATTTCAGGGACATCTTCCAAACACCCTTCCAGTTTTTGCCAAGAAGGTTAATTACTGGGCATAAAAGCAGCAATTTTCTGTTGCTGTTGTCTACATGTGTACTGAGGAGGTTTCAGTGATTAAAGAGCTTGACACAGATTCCAAAAGAGTTCCTATGTCACTCTAAAATCCAACAGGTTCCTTCTTCTCTCAGGCAGCTTTTGCAATCAGATCTACTTAGAAGAATCTTACACAATGCAGATAAAATCTCTTGGATCATACAAAAAAACAAGTTGGTTGAATGTACCTGGCAGGTTTGTCTCTACAACTTGGATTTTTACCTTTTTGTTTCGTTTTTTTTTTAAATAGCTTTAAAGTGCCCTAGTATAGTTACTTCTTTATGCTCATTAAACTTGCACAATTACATAAAAAGGGGACACTCAGTGTGATTACTGTGTTCTGAGAGACAGAGGAAAAGGAGAGGAAAAATCAGAAAACTCATCTTAAAGCAGCTTTTTTCTAGTTACTGTCCGTTTGCTGAGTTTGTGCGGCAGAGACTGTTTTCCAGAGGGGTTTATGGTAAACCCAGCCATCTCCCTGCAATTTAAAGAGAAAGTATGGTTATCATATTAGACTGATGGCTGTGAACAGCAGAGGGACAGAGCTGGTACCTTTAACTCCACAGATTGAGGCACAGAGATCAGCAGTGCAGGCTGCTGATGCTGCTTCAGAACACGTGCAGGCTCCTGCCGAGCCACCGCGCTCTCTGGGAGTGGACTGCACTTGTAATTAACCCAGTCAAAAAGCCACTCTTCTCAACCATGTGATCCAAATTACTTTCAGAAGCCAAATAAACATCCAGCAGAGAGGCAGCTACCCAGGATTATCAGCTCTACTTCTACCCAAATGCTTACCCAGAAATGCAGTGCTCAGGATCACGTTTAAATGTTTTCTGAGTACATCTATATCCTGCACTAGCAACAGAATTTCATCTTTTGCAAATCTAACAATACAACTATCTAACTTTGAGCTAGTCGTACTAACACTGCTTTGGAGAACAAAAACCTTCATGGGAGCTAGTCCTGAACGTGACAAAATAAACCTGGAATATGTCCAAGAGAAAGAAACCTTTTAGCCTATGTTCCAAACCCTTACTAGATCACAATTATGGGAAGAGGAGGGGAATTACATTACTGCAGTGCAACAGATAAAGTTTTCACTGTAAGGAGAAACTAAACTACTACAGCATTAATTTTACTCAAGAACTCTCCTGTTGCAAAGGGCCCAGCAAAGGTCTCTACACAAGCAAGGTCTCACCACATGGATCACAAGAAAAGCCTATTTCAAAGTTAGCATACCAGCATGCCCCAATTCTTCTGGACAGGCTGCACCTCCCCTTGTTAAAACTCTTACTACCTTATTACTACTACTACTATTACTGAAGTACAGGTTAAGACACTAAATAAATAAGCCCTATCCAAAATCTAATGCAGAAGAACAAAAAAAGTGGTAAGTTAAGAATGAACTCAACTCCTTCTGGCTAACAGTACTATGTTGGGTACATAAACACACAACCTCAGCAAAATTAGTACTACTGATAATTTCCTTTGGGTATTTTTTCCATATGCCATTGAGGAAGTGCTTGGTAAAAGAAATGGGACCGGAAAACTGGACAACATTTTGATGCAAAATCCAAGCATTTACAAAGTGGAGAATGAAGTCACACCTTTACATGCTTAGGAATTCTTACGTCACCTTATTCCTATGGATCCCACAAAGCTGAACTATAAGATTTAAAGCCAAATACTCCATTCTGATAGGACACAGAACCATATGTGCCTCCTGCTTGCATAACAGTTCTGCTTCTACCTTCATCAATCGCAGATAGCTGCTTGGAAACTTACATCTTTAAGGAAGTATTTAGTACACCAAGGTGTTTCTGTTTCAGCACGATGTCTCTCTTCATTCCTCTGCCGTTCTTCCAGGGCTCGCTTGTGCTCTGTAGCCTTATCGATGTCTCCATCCCGCAGAGACTCTGTCACATGCTGCCACAGCCTCCTACAAAATAAACTGGTAACCTTACTGTTCCAAAGGCTTCCCAGCCAGCCACCTCAAACTGCAGGATCACCCTGGAACAGGAGCACTCTCTCCACTTACACATGACAAACCAGCCCCAGTCAGAGCATTGCAGTGCAGGTGAGGGCTCATGGCCAAGCCTTAGAGCTACACCAGCAAATGGGAGCAGTAGGAGAAGGGCTCTGAGGCTCTGGCAGTGCCAATCTAATGTCTGTTTGCAAACTCTTTAAAGCTGCTATTGGAAGTGTTATTCAACAAGCAGCTTCTTGTGAGGATGTCAGGAGCTGCTCTGTTGTGTAGCTGACGGGTAAAAACAAAACTAATAGGGAGATTCTGTTCTCTAGTAAGCACTTTGTGAACTCAGAAAACCCCCTCTGTTCATAAATAGGAGGCAAAATAAACAACCATGTGCCTGCACTAGGGTTTTGCACTTTATTTTTTTAATTCTTGATTTTTATTTTTAGAAAACATAAAAAAATCAGGATCAGGCTGCTAAGCAGTATCCACAAATACTATCTGCATTTGCAGATTTTCCTAAGGCACTCACCAGACTGCTTAGGACAAAAAGGGTCAAAGAAGAGCAAACACATACTCTACCTAGATTCAAAGGGGCCTTGCTTCTCCAGGGGCCGGACTCGTTTTCTTGTCACAGAGAGCTTTGTCAAGTCCACATATTTGGTCTCCCCATTGCTGTAGGTGAACTCAAGCACACTGTTCCACTCCCCCTGCACTCTGCACACCACCGTGTTTGTCATGTTCTGCTTCACTTCACCTGTGACTCTAGGAAAGAAATTTATTTTTAAAAAGCCATGACTGAAGAAACCTGAGGACTATTCCTTGCATAATCACTCAACCCTGAATGAGTTTGCAAACTTGTCACACTGCCTTGGAAAATGTTAGTTATTTGAATTGCATTTGTGTGAAGATGCTCAAAGAGCAAAGTGACTTTCATTCACTGCTCTAGTTCTCTTCATGTTACCCAGGAAACTCTGTTTTTGGCTTCAGCTTGTTTCAAGCCTCTTAAGGAAATTGAAAATGAAAAAGGAACTAACACAGACTGATTCACATAGAACAAGCAGTTGATCATTTCCACTTGAAGTATCACATCAGACTATAGTTCAGACTTAAAAAATAAAAACTAAACTTTCTATCAAGAATATATCTCACTACCTGCTGGCATTTCATCTGGCATCTTTACATTTCAACCTTCTCCTTATGTAGGTGGTCTCATTTTCTCATGTTGCTCACATAAGCAGCAGACACACAAAGGCAGAAAACAGGGTAGGAAACTGGGAATCAGGAGAACTGCTTTTGTTCCCTGTCTCTTCCACAGAAACCTCTGCCAATAAAAAGATGAGGAAAATGTCTTTTTGACATGCAGCATTTCATTCAAAGTGTTGCATAATGCTCAAGTATCATCATAATTACACACACTGATGCATATTTTTCTTCTCAACTTCAAGACCTGTACAAAGGCCTCCTGACACCCACTTCATCCTGGCCCAGTTTTTGAGCATTGCTTGGCAAGCAAATTGCCAGTCTCAAACAGAACTTTTCTCCTAGAAACAGAAATAAAAGGGTCTGTGCTCTGTGAAAACCAGACTTGAGACATTCTCACTTGTAAGCTGCTGCAGGATTCACAAAGGATACTATCCCTAGCTCAAGTTAAACTGCAGTTACCTGTACACAACCTCCCTAAAACTCACCACTTTCCAGCCCTCCTGCATTTCATCAGTGCTCACACAAAGCACAGGCTACATCTCCTTCTACACTCCATTGTGTGCAGCTGAGAACAGCTAACTTGCACACCACCAGCTTGCTCTGATGTCCTTTGAACAACTGCATCCCAGAGAGTGGAAAGCAGCACTTCTGTGCTCCCACCCTGCATGGTGCCACACTCAGAGGAAAAGGGAGCACAGGACACAAGTGCCACTTCGCTTCTTCCACACACACTGGACACTTCCCACTGTGCCTGCACCTACCCATCCTTCCCAATCCTAGCATCAAAATAGAGAAATTTATCTCTCAAGCAATGAAATGAGTATCACAGGTCAGACCTTCCAGCACAGAGACACAGGATGCCAGTCAAAGCAGACCTGCAGGGAATCTCCAGGGCAAGGGGGGAAAGCTCATAGCCAGCCCACAGCAGGAGACAGCTGCCAGGACTTCTGTCACGCCATAGTCCAGCAGCTCAAACCTAAATTAACCTCATGAGAAATATCTTTAAAAACCCAGACTGATAAACATACGCTGTTCACACAGTTTTCCATTATAAAAATTTAAGATTTGTTGAAAAAAAATCATGAGCAATAAAAGCACATTTACAATATGTTTTTTGTTGAAGTTAAGAAGCACCCACAATTACTGAAAACAGCAGACAGAGCCACTGACAAGTAAGCAACCTTAAGTTTGTGCTGCTTCTCCTGTGACTTCCACACCTCACCAAAGCTATTACACATGGTGGAGTCCCTGTCCTCCTCCCAAGAGATCTCTGAAAAGCCTGAACCCACAGGATGCCAGAGATCAGCCTGGTCAGACTCTGCAGTTACCTCTTCACAACTCTAACAGCTTGATTTTTCCCAAGTGTTGTGTGGTAACAAGACAATATTGACATCCAATATTTTAATCTCAATCTCAAAATTACTGCCTCTGCTCAGATGAAAGTAAACAAAGTTACATCACTCACTACTGAGGTGCAGTATTGACATGCTCCAATAAACTCTCATTACCTGTATTTCTCCAGGTTGCATTGCTCTGACACACAACCACTGCCAGCACTGCAGACCATAGTATCTGCCTGAACCTGCACTAGTGATAAAAAACTGCTGGCAATTATTTGTAATCTTGGCATGACTGATCGGTGTCTAGCTGTCCATTATCATTATCCTCTGTTTCATCCAGCTAAAGAGGTACAGGACCAAGAAGCCATCATCCAGCTGAGGTCTAACAACACAGGTCACTCTACAAAAGAATCTATACCATTGCCATAGCAACTCCTGTGTGCTCTGAGTAACCATGACAACACTGCTGCTCCCCATCAAGAGATTCTTTTGGCAATGTCCAATCATCACCATGTCAAATTTTCAATAGTTACAGCGCTTTGAACAGATCTCTCTTTAAAAAGCCTCTACATCTGTGACTAACTTCAGAGAGACAAATAACAAAACAGTTTCCAAATTAAATCACCGAAGTAAAAACTACATCCTCTTACGACACAAGAGTAGCTATTGCAAAGTGAGCCATGGGAAAAACCCCAAATGATGTGTCACTTTCAAATTGCACCAAGTGAAACAGAACTACGTGTAAGCTTCAGTTCTCCGAAAGTGAGATCAATCTCACTTCAAACAAACAAAATGTTCTCACCGATGCAATTTGCCACCGTAGAAGGGCTTGGTGTGAAAGTTAATACTTGCAGAATACCCAGTTTTTGCACAGTTAATGTTGACTTTTCCTCCCAGCTCTACCCAAGGAACAGTTAAAATTGAGCGGGCATATGCGCAGGGCAGAGAGAAGGTGTATTCTTCCCCATGTTCCAAGAGATGTAAGACACCTGTGTGAAGAAATGCAAGAATCTGTAAACCAGTACCATTTAAAAAAAAAGCCAAACAAGTTGTTGAAACAAATAGTCAGTACTACATTTGGCTACTTTTCCTCATAGCCCCTCACACAAAAAAAGAAAATTAAAAACTCACACAAGAGTGACATTTATTAGATTCTAGATACAAACATTTTCCTGGAAGTAGTAATTTGAGTAATGTGCCTTTAAGTTTCTTTTGGGAAAAGACATTTATCTCAATAATACTGTTGCATAAAGTACAATCCCATGCTATGCACATACTTTTCAGTAGTGCATATAAGGGCTGGTCACTCTCTTACTGATGGCTCTGGGGCACAGCAAGATATGACTTACGTTGACAAAAGGAAATAACAAATGAATTCCCTGAACTGCACATCCTGAGGAAGGCTAATACTCCTGCTTTCCTTTTCTATAATACACCTTACCCAATCTGAAGGCAGGTAGCAGAGACAATTCTCCTTACTGCACCTCTCTGTCAAGATAAACCCAACTCCTTCCTTACAGTAACTTTTGCAATAAATGTCAAGAATCTCATTAAATACTAGAATTCTTCTTTGGGTTTTAAGATTAGTGGGTTTGATTCCTATAAAGAAACCAAAAGCACAGGCTCTTCCTCTTGCCCTTACAAGAACACAGCACAACATCTAACTGCTGGTGTTTCTGGAGCACAGTACCCTGGAGTGTCTGACATCAGCATAAACAACATGGGAAATTCTGAAAAAAAGCTATGATTTGAGAAAGGCCCTACAAGAGACATCAGCTTCAGAAATTACCTGTACAGCCAAAGATGTGCCTTTCACATACCCTGTCATTCCCTTGGTCATTCCCTCGTCCAGAGTGTAGTTTATATGCAAATACCTGGAATCCCCAGGTACTGGACAAAATACACAGTGGACACAGAGTGGGAGAGGCTGTCTCATCTTGTGCAGTAAATATTAATAACTAAAGGAAAATTACAATTGGAGGGCAGTTACCCTTCTCTCTCCCTAAAGGATCCAATTTTTCCAGTTAAAGAAAATCAAAAGGTGCAGAGGAAGATTAAGTGCAATACAGAGAAATGCAACAACACTTCTATTTAAAAAATGTCTGATGCAAATTAATTCATAAATATCAGTTTGCATCACAGTAACTGACCTTTGGCTTAAAAATCAGTAATTTATTTCCAAATATAATCCTGATTTTTGGCAAAGCATAAACCTTTCTATTTTTTCCTCTCATATGAAAATTTGCTGTTTACAAAGACAACTTGTATCTTTTGAATATAACATCAAAACTGCTATCAAATTAATATTAAAATTTTTAATATTAAAATATTTAAAATTAGATTTTAACAAACTTCTAAAATGAACAAAGCACAGAATTTAAACTTACCCTCGCCAACCATCGTCACTCCTATTGACATTCCTAGGAATTTGCTTTTTGTCCAGACGTGGGCGTTGACACACATGTTCTTCTCCACACACTCAGCATAAAACCCTGAGACAGGAGGATGGTGGGACACTTGCTCAGCTACGAATTTCACCGTGTAATAGTCCGGCTCTGCTTGGCCATCCGGATCTTTAGGCAGAGTTCCTTGCTCCGAGGGGGAGTGAGCAGAGGAGTTGGTGCCAGCATCGGCGGCCACGCTGCTCTTGGGCATCCTCCAGGAGCAGTGGAAGGTCTCCCCGATGATGGGGTTGTAGGGTTTCTTGGCAATGGCTCCCTTGCGGCCCTCGTGGAAGGAGGTGAGGTAATATTCCACGAAGCGGATCATCCTCTCCTCGGGGCTGCTGCCGCTCGTGATGGCGATGAAGAGATCGGGGTGCGACATGAAGTCCGCATACATCTCCAGCAGCGACCGCTTCTCCAGAATGAAGGTGGGAAGAACAACCTGAAGAGAAAAGAAAAGCCATAAGGCACTAATAAGGAAAACAGAGACAGGCATTTTATAAGAGGAGTCCTTGGGAGGAGGATTCTGTCCTGTTTGGGACACTGCACTTCCAGAGTGCACTTTTTTTGTTCCTCTTGTAAGATGTGAGCAAAATACAGTGATCAGAAGTTCCAGGAAAACAATTTAAGAGAAGAAAAAAGCCCAATGAGTACTAGTGGGACTAAAGAGATTGAAAGGGACTGAGCATCAGGTAAAAAACTCGAAAACATGAAAGAACTGCAAAGAGATAATGTGTCCCATATACCTGTGAAGGAGAAAAGAAGCATGAAGGAACTCAAACTACAGAAAAGAAGGTTCAGAGCAGAAGTTAGGAAAGGTATGGTCTAATGGAGAGGAAAGCTGGGAAGCTATGCCAGCTCTGGACAGCTAGCAGAATCTCTCTCCACACAGCAACTAGGACAAGCATCTATGAGAAGCAGCATAGGATGCGTTGACCCTGCACCTCTGAGCAGAGGTACCTGATACTTTCACAGTTACATTCAACACCATAAAAACTAGCAATCGTGTCCTTCCTGAGCCAAGGGCAACCCCCTAAAGTGAAACCCCCCTCACATAGCTAAACTCACATAACTGACATAATTGTTACAAACAGCAACACAGAGTATCTCAACCATGGGATCAAGACAATCCATTTAAATCAGCGGCATTCAAAGAGAAAAAGCACAGACATAAAACCTAAGAGACATTCAAGTTAAACTGAATACACATGCCATGTTGTTGTAACACCAGCCTTGAGTATTAGGTGTCTTTTCACTTCAGTACCCTGATGTTGAGTACAATTCTAACAACTTCATTACCTGTTTTGAAGTCAGGTTTGTCCATTTCAGCGTTTTGTCTCCTCTGAAATAAACACAATTCTCCCCCCACAGCCAAAAGTCACAACTGGGAGATAGGCTCAACACTTGGTTCCAGCTAAGAGAAAAAGATATCCTAAATCCAATCTTCAATGTAAGTGCAAGACTGACTCGCTCAGCTCCTCCTTAAGCAGCAGGGGTTTAAGTCTGACCCACCGACAGGGCCTGTTCACACCATCTTTATTTTCCCTCTCAAGTTGTAAAACATAAGCTGCACAATACAAGTGTTTCTAGGGGCTGTGTAGCTAGCGCTCAAAAAACATAGGTTTAAAAAAACAATAATCCATAATTGCAAGAGAGTTTTCCTCATACCACGTCACTGTAAAACCCATTTTTTCATTTCAAAGTGCCTAGTGCTTATGGCAAGAAGTCTTTACAGGAATGAATTGAACATAAGCTGGTAGCAGCCTGATTTTCCCAGATTTGCTGCCCAAGTTGTCTAATAGCACCTGAGTGTTAATTTTTCCAAGCTGCTTGCTTTTGAGATCTGCACTCAAGTGTTAAATCCAGTTCTCTCCAGTATAACTTTATTCTTGCCTGCTTGTGAGCAAACACAGAAATGGGAATAGGAAAGAGGCTTAAACAGGCATCTAAAGATAGATAAGAGGGAGCCAAAAGAAAATTTCTTTTCAGAAGCAGCATGGACACTGGTGTACGGTTATACAAATTGTGTGGAAAAGCATTATCAAGATAGAAAAGAGATCATGGAAAGAAAGCAGAAAGAAAAATATGAGAAGGCTGTAGAAAACAGCAGGAAAAGACTAAGGTTCAAACACTGGAAAGAAAACAGTCCATTACAGGAAAGGCAATAAAAACACAGTAGAAAACACAAAACAAAGGTAATAGAAAAGATAGAATCAGCACATTTCACCCAAACCTGTCTCAATCTGATTGGGACCAGAAGTTGCCACTGGCCACTTTCGTACTAAACTCAATACTGTTCATTACAAGAGTTGAGTTTTAAATGATACTTCACTTTTACTGCAGACAGTCTTCACACATCAGTTACTTACTCTTGTTAAGTCCATGCCAAGTTTCAGCTGAGACAAAAGATGCAAGATAACACTGCGCTGCTCTTCCACTGCTCCTAGATCATCTTCTTTATCATCACAGATATCCTCTAGCTCCTCATCTGGATTTATTTCTTCAGGTTCCTGGAATAAGAGCCATAAACTTAGCTCAAAGATGTAACTGGCCAGACAGTAATCAAAAAGGACTTCATATTGTATTTAACTGTCCACGTGTGAAAAAAGACTAAATAAACACCTGCAGAGAGCTACACAATGGAATTTACTCCCAAGATAAACATCAGCTGAAGAATTTGAACGGATATAAAGATAACTCAGTGCAGATTCCATCTGGAGGATTCAGGCTCAGATTTCTCACCCTCTCTCACATGGGTGATGGAAAAAAAGAAAAAAAGCTTAAAAGAAATTCCTGTAAGTTTTGTGCACTCACAGAACGTCAAGCATGTAACACATAGACAGAAACAGCAAAACAAAAGCTAGCAGCAATTCCAACCACTTCAATAAGCCCCTCCACACTACGTCAGCCTTTCCAGTACTGCTGTCGCTACTCCAAAGGCTGTATCAGACTGTAGTTCCGAGTTCCATGACTACTGTCATGTCTACAAGCTGTGCTTCACAAGCATTATCACGTTGCTGTGAGGGCAAATACCTAACAGTGAAAGAAAAAAGTAACTTGGTGTAGTTTCAATACAATAACAAAACCCCCCACACACGGAACTGCAGGTGCAGGTGTCTGTGTAGCTGAAGCAGACAGACTAGAAATTATATCTGCACCGTTTTAACAACCACCACAGGGCAAGCAGAAAGTCAAAAACTTCAGGCAGGAGGGATGGTGGCATTCCTAGGGCTCTGAGTTGCATCCTCCTGGGGCAAACAGCTGGAGGGAGGCAGGTGCAGAGGGGAGAGGCACTGAATGCCACGGGAAGGCAGCAATATGCCTCTGCCTAAGCAAAGCCCTCTGTCCTGGAGCAGCTGCCCTGGCTCAAGGCAGATTTACAAACATTCAACCACCAAAACCAGGGACCAAACCCCCACACTGAGCTGAAATCCTGATGACAAGTGCAGCATCACAGAGGTGACTCCTTTCCAAGGATGTTATGCTGTTCTGCTCCCAGAAACAAGGGAGCTGAAAATACTTACGGGGATTGATAACACCAGTCATACCTCACATACATTAAGTACTCAAAATGTGACTAACTTAATTACTCAAAGGAAGGAATTAAGTGATTTTGTTGAAAGCTCCCAGTTTTGTTTCATCTTTTCTTTTTTATAACTTAGTAGTAACTACTCTGACCCATTTAAGAATCAATAAACGATAGCAATTGAAAAAAATCCTTTCCATTTCAATTTTTCTCTAAGACAGACCAGTGCTATTGCAGAGACATAAAACAGCACATTATCTTTTCACAGTTACACAGTCTCAGGCAAACAACTGTGTGAAACCAACTAGCATAAAGAGGATGTAATTATGATTTTCTAGCTTAGTTAGGAAAACATGCTCTTCATCATAATCCCTGCTGGTTTTTTACTTGTGTTTTGCAATTCAAATCCATTTTGTCAGTTATAATGATACAGACTGTAGCTGCAAATGATACAGACTGTAACTGTATTTCAAATGCATTAAGCCACCCTGCAGTCAAATGATGAGACTTGTTCAGATTAAAAAAAAAAAAACAGATGCAACAAGACCTAGAAAAGAAAGGGAGATGTAATAGCTGAAGACCAGCAATTTCATCTTTTGTCTGCTTAGGCAATTCTTCTTGGGCCTATTTTGAGTGTGTCATGAATTTCAGTTAAGCAGCATTCCCTTGTATTTTATCTAAAACAAGTAAATAATGAAGTTCAAAAAACCTATTTCAATGCCTTGCATTACCACCCCAATTGGCTCTCTCCACTAGACAGCAAAATACATAAAGCAGCAAAAATTTGTTGAATAAACAAGGCAGAGAGTTTCATTTACTGAACTGTCCTCACTCCTCCTCCTCCACTGCTAACCAAAAGTATGAGAATAACTGTCCTTAAATAATTTTCACATAATACGATTGAAACATTCCCAGGTATTCCTCCGAATAATTCCCCGCAGAAATGGGATGTCACATTACCTTACCCTTGTTAGCTGGCAGGGCTCTGCAATGGACTGCTCTTCTCTGACAGATGCTGGCTTGTTTATCTCTGCTGGGAAATTCTGAGCTGCTCCATTTTTGAAGTGGTTTGCCAGGGAGATCTTCGGTTCCAACCAACTGATTGTCGTTCCTGAAGCAAAGGAAAGTTTGCGCTGAAGCTTGCTCATCCTCTGTGAGGTCAGTGAATAGCAGTTTCCAACAAAAGAACTGTTTTTTATGGAATAAGCTGAAAGCAGCCAATTCCTCCTGCAGCCAATGCCTCCAGCAGCCACTAAACAAAGGTGGTGCAATGAGACACCACCTTCAGTGATCATTAGCACAAACACTGGGATTGGTAAACTGTAATACATGCAACTTGGACTGGAGAAACTAGTTGGTGTCATGAAAGGTGTAATCAGACACTACAGGAGGAGCCCAGTATCATGGGAATGTTAAGCAGCCCTTCCACGTTTCTTTAACTGGTACTAAAATAAAAAATTTAAAAAAAAAAAACAAACAAACCCAGCTTTCCACATAACAGCTTCTAAAACCCAGCTCTGTTCTAGACTAAAAAGACCTAAGGCAGAAGTTTTGTTGCCACTCTTTTCTCTGAAGAGGGTGCTTATCTTTTCTCAGCTGCAGAGAAGGCAGGCACACACTGCTGAATAAATAATAGATTTCTCTCTCAAAAAAAGAAAAATCAAAAAACAAACAAAAAAAAACCCAAAAACCAAAAACAAAACAAAAACCAAAAAACCCCCAAACAAACAAGACAACAACAAAAACCAAAACAAACAAACAAACAAACAAAAACGCTGCAGGGTTTGGAAAGCTATTACCCATCTGATGATTCCAGCATCTCTAGTTACTCCCAGTTAATTTATCAGAACGGGTCGGGTTCCTCATTAATAATACAAATGTTCCATTCTTTTTCAAAGGGTAATAAGTGTACGGGTTCAGTAAACTGATTCCAATCAGTTTTTACTGAAGAATACACAAACTGACAAACCATCTTGGCTGGGTTGCAAACATAGAAATTATTAGGAAACCTAAATTTCTACCACCAGATAGGAGTTCCCTGTGCTATACCATGACACCTATTCTACAGTGTCTGTTGTCTCTTCCCATATGATACACAATCCTTTATTTCCAGACCCCTGCTACCTGCAACTAGGTCACATCCTCAACCAAAACAGGCAGAGTAAGCTTAATTCAAATAAACAGTGGAATTTCCACCAGGAACATACTGGGGCAGGAAAAATGTCCAGCTTTGCTATTAAGACAAGATAACTTTTCCACAGCCAGGTAGCTTATTTCCATCATCCATTACTCACTAATCCACTACATCATAAGAAACAAGAATTCCTGACCACACTAAATTAAAGCTATTTAAACAGAAGCTCCAAAGAAGTAAAAAGAAAAGATGCTCAGAATATTGCTGTCACACCTTTTTGAAAAGCTTGTATTAAAAACCTCTCCATGACATCTGCTTTCTAAGCTGTAACTTTCAATACAATAATCTCTAACTGCAAGTTCTAGGCTGCATTTCATCCACACTCACTGCCTCTGTACTAGCTTGAATTTACCCAACAGCCTCCCTTCAATATTTTCTATCAGCTACACCTAAAATAACCCTATTTATTACATTTTCTGTTTAATTTTTGCTGTTAAGAGGGTATTTTTGAAAGATTTGTGCTACCAGCTGTGTTTTAACCTTTGTGAATGGACAAGATACCACCTTAAGAATTCTCTTCCACTGGAAAAGCATATACAAATCTGCACTTAGCTATTTTGCATAGGCACAAGCCATTCTCCTTACTTGTGACATCCTCCTCCCCTAGAGTCTTCACCAATTTCTTTTTAAACAGTTGTCAGCACTTCCTCTCTGGTACAGTGCAGACCTCTTGAGTTTTCACTTCCTACATTTTTCTTCAAGAGCTGCAAATTGTTGCTGCACACCACTTGTGACTGGAATTTAGGAAAAGTTGATAGGTGAAATAGGTTTCTTGTTCACCTTTAAGTTTGTGATTCAGAATATACTTCGTTGTGTTAGGGCAATATTTTCAGTCTTCTGATTGTTCTGGAGGTTTTTTTGTTCATTGGGGTTTTTTGTTTTTTTGTCATCTAACCACCTATAGCAAACTGGCATTCTTACATTATTTCTAATCCTTGGTTTTTAAGCCTGCCTCCACCAGTTGAACCAGAAGTATCCCTCCTTAGTGAAGAGGAGAAATCTATGCTAAATGGATTTAAAAAAAAAAAATTGAAAAGTTCTTGGCAATCCTTGAAAGGAACAAATCTATTCCAGTGTCTCGAGAAAGGCCACAGCAGGGGGGAGATGGAAGGCTGCAGACACACGCATTCTTTTAATGGTCTCTTTTTAACTCTGGCCCCAGTAATGCATCATCCAATCTGCTGATCCTCTCTTCTCCATCCATCTCCCCAGGATATCACCAGAAATCTTCAAGATTTGGACATGCTCAAGCAGTATTTTTAGATTTGGCCATAACAGGCAGATACCAACTGAATAGAAGTCAGTGAGTTAAGCTTTTCCCTGCATGGTTTAAAAACTAACAACCTGCAACGCCATTTGTCAAAAAACCCCCAAACCAAAACTATCTTCTTAAGTTATTACAGTGGTGCTCATTGGACCCTACTTATGTCCCCAGATACAAGTCAAAAAATTATTTTAGTAGTGCATATGTGAAAATGCCAAAACAAAAATACTTCAGATATGCATCTCCCACAGTTATGCATCAACAGTCAAAAAATTCACAGAGAATAGGAAGAGTTCTTCCAGCATAACCTCAGAGTTCAGACAAATATCTCAAGAGTTGCCATCCAGTTTTTTGTGTTTAAAATGAAATATTGAACTGAAATACAGCAAAAAATTTAATTCAATCCATTCACATATTCTCTTTTAATGCCTCCGGTGATTTCAGAATCACAAACACTTTTTATATAGTTTTAATAATTTTATATAACATTTTTTCATCTTGGAAGCTAAATTAATTACAGCTCTGAAATAATATGCCCTGGCAAAGCAGGCACCACAAATATGAGTGGAATACAGGACAGATAAGGAGAGAGACAAAATGTGTACTTTGTGAGAGAGAGACAAGTGTGTACTCTGTTACACACTATATCTACTGATCTGTTGTGCAAGAAAAGCATTTGAAAATCCTATAAACCTCACAAAAAGCCACAAAGTAAACACGTGAAAAAAGACACAATAAGATGCAGAAGAATTTACAAACAACCATGACCACATTCAGTTCCATACACTGCACAAGAATCAGGTAGAACAATTCCACTAAGCTCTTACTTGCATAGAAGTGATCAATTGTGCAGATGTGGCAACATATTTGTCTGCTGCCTGTGAATGCACATATTCCACACTCATGAGCAGGCTGGGGGGGGGGGGAGGGGGTGTTTGTTTTTTGGGGTGGTCAGTTGTTTATTAAAAGGGATGTTCTATTTTTCTCAACCTTTAAGCAATTTTCATTGCTTACAAGTCCATTCTGGCCTCAGAATAGAATACAACACTTGTCTTTAGACCATGGTTGAGACTAAGGTGGTAATTCAAAACAAGAATAATGACATTTAAGCAGTATTAGTAACAACCAGTGCAAATTCAGTGTTTTGTATTTTAATGCTTAATTGGAAATGGAAGCTACACACAAGTAAATACTTATAATAGGTATTCAGTGTGCAAAAAAAGAATTAAAAGAGCGTGACATTTGACAGAACTGTAATGGACACCACATATCCTAGAATCTGCAGTCCCATATAATTCCCCCTCCACTATTACAGTTATATCCCAAAGGCAGCCTTTGTGTTGGGGTGCCTTATATGTAGTTTATTCTGCTGTGAGATGTTGTACAACAATTAGATGTTACATTTATCCAGCTGCTGCCACAGACTCCCTGATGGAATAAATGATTTAAAAAATATATAGCCAACCTGCACAGAGTTCCACCCAACACAAACAAGTTGGGATCTGGAAAAATTCACAAGAAAGCAGACAGTCAGCAGTTTCCTTTGCCCATGTTCTAGTGGAACTAACATTTTTGCAAGAAGGAAGGGATTTGTATTTGTTACAGAGTTCTGCTCTCTGTGAGCACCTATACCCACCTGCTGGTAAGGATCCCTTTTGTTGAGAAGCATGTTGTAACTGGAGAATATGGAAACAGTCATTTAAGCAGTTCATGGTTGCCATGGAAGTTGCTTTGAGCATCAATAGGTCCTGATCCAAGGATGTAAGGTGACCAGAGGCAGGAAGGCATTCTATGCTCCTGATCAAGTCTCTCTGCTGGCCCTCAGCCTGAGACATCATCTGTCAAACAAAACAGCCACTTATCAGGTGGCAGAAGTGCTGTGTGATACCTGTTCAGATGTGCACACAGAGGATCCCAAATGGTTTCAGGACAATAACAGAACTACAAGGTAACAAATATATGTAACATTAACTGTACTTTTTTTTTTCTTGACTATGAGAACTACTACTACTACTACTACAGAGTCATTAAATGCATGATGAATCTATTCACAAAAATATATGGCACTTTATTAACAAGCAAAAGAATACTGAAGTGACTTAAAAAAAAAGGCAAAGAGGAATTTGAACAAAACACTTGTTGCAGTAAATATCAAACACTTTCTTGCCTAGCTGATAGGGATGGGGATGAGGGGGGAATTGCAGGATTACAAATACATAAAAAATATAAAGTCTAAAATCCTAAGGCATCACCCACATGCACTCTGTGTGAGAAGTAATTAAGCTCTGTGCTCTGCATAGCCTGGAACAGGATCTACTGTATGTGGGTACCAAGATTTTTTCACTCTGTACAATCAGAGGTGTAGTACTTTAACAGAGAACCTGTATTCCTCATTTTGGTTCAAACCATAAAGGATTTTCATTCATTGTCTGCACTGACACCACATAGATTATCACTATCTCAGCATTTACTTTGCAGGAAGGGAAGAAAAGCCAGCAGGATTTTCACCTTAATTCTGTGTTCAAATTGCAGCTGTCCTGCTGTCCTTGTTCCCCTTTCTCTCTCCCAAGCTCCTTTCTTCCTTCACACATAGCTCCACACCCCTAAATCACAGAATCTGCAACAGCACATCTGCCCACATGAGGTACAAGGGGCAAAGCACATCAGCCATCAAGCAGCACTTTCTTCTTGATACTCACAGAAACAAAATACTGACTTTGAATCACAGGGATGAAAGCAAATTCCTACACATGCTTGTCCCTTTTCTGGGGAGGAACAACAATCAGCATCCATGTAACTGGCCAGCACTACTCTGCAATCATTGTGTGTTCTGGTAGTGAAAGTAAATGCAAGGACAGATTTAGCAGAGCAGCAGCAGAATTTTTTTTAAAAAAATCTTTAAAGAAACATGCATTTAACTGCTATGGCACTAGGTAGGCACTTTTTCACTCCAATTATTTAATTCCTAATCTTAGCAGTATCTGACTGACTTTTTTTTTTTTTTTTCCAGTATTACTACCTGCAATCCCTTCCAGGAACTGCTTTTATGCAATACTTAAGGAACATGCATTTATCCAAGTTTATAGTATGTGATCTTTGGAACTTTCAAGGGCTTGGCTCCACAGCATGTGAAGGTGTGAATTTACAGAGCGTTGGTTATAAGTGACATTAACTGTGCAGAGTCAGCCTTAGCATATACCAAGAGCAACAGGGCAGAAAGCTACTAAAACATTTAGTTAGAGATAGCCTTGCCTATGCAAACACACCAGCTGCTATCACAACATGTGTCTCATTTCTCTCCAGTCACAAATGTGATAAAAGCCTTTGTGTGCAGTTCTTCTCCAACTTTGAAAAAGTGTGTTGGCTTAAAAAGAAGCCCCCACAAAAACCTCACAGACAATTAGTTGACAAATCACCACAATCCTTCTGGTGACCTTTACTGTTAGTAATTCACCATGTGGTAGGCCCCAAGTACTTCATTCCAGGATCAGGCCAGACAATAGGACAAGCCATGCTATGCTTAGCTATGAAGTTCAAATAGGCACATCTTCCCTTTCAAAGAACACACTTTGAACAGTCCTAAGGTTTCTCCTAATTATACACTCAGCTTTGGGGGGAAAAAAAAAATAGTGCCAGGAGAAGAAAAGCACAGTAACTAAAAAATCCAAAATCCTGGGAAAATGCACAGGCTATTTTTTTCACTTTGCAAAGACACAGACACCTGCATTTAGTGCAAGTCAGCAAAAAGAGCTTCTTAAATCTCCTGCTTTGCACAGTAACCACGTCAGCATCATGACACACATTCAGCCAAGAACAAGGGGCAGTTAAAGGGAAAGGGGCTGACAAGGAGACCCAGGTATAGTGGAGTGCATGGGAAAATCAAAGAAGGTCACATGTAGCTGATTCTTTGAAAGAAGTTGCTCTTTCCACAGCTTTTTAAAATGATTTTCTAAGGGTTCAAGCTGTACCATACTCAGGGGTAACAGGCAAGTACCTGACTTTCAGTATTTTAATTATATTAAAAAAAAACCACCAAAACAACACCCCAGGCATTGTATCTAACAAGCATTTTAACTTGAAAAAGGCAAGCAAACTAACATTCAGAAGAGCCAGTACTACTGAGGATTCTTCCTCTGTACAGGTCAAAAGTTTTCAAGTTGATAAATAATCATGCTGTGCCACTAAACTCAGTAGTAATCAAAAGAGCATGAAGAGCTTCCTGTGCTCTTTGTAATGCCAGGAAAAGTCATTCCACTTTATCCCAATTACAGGATGCAAGCCACTGCTTCAGTGCTCCAGCTCACACATACTCCTCTTTCCTCCCTGAAATTTTGAATGCCATAATAGTGTTTGAAAATTCAAAAAGTGAAAAAGCCATTTCTGAAACATTTTTATTTTCCTGAGTACCTGGCAGCACTTCACACATCTCTGCATTAGCACTACAGGAGACTTTACTGCTCTAAGAGGATAAAAACAGGATGGCAGCAATTACCCTTTTGCAAGACATCTGCAAGAACAGTCTGCTGTGGGAAGAGATTCACAGACTCTAAGGTTTAAAGAGGCAGTCACCTTGTGTAAACTACTGAATAATTGCACCTTAGTACCCGATATAAATCAGGGCACAATGACAGCATGCCACACCAGTGAAAGTATCTGCAACACCCATTTACTGGACTTACCACAGTGCTCAGGCCACATATTTTAAGGTTAATGAGGCTCACAATACACAGCACTCTTCTATTCCAGATTGTCTAAGTTCAATTTCTAGCTATTCATGCTCCCTGTATCTTTAGTTGCTAAATCAAAAAGCCCTCCATTAGAAACTTATTTTTGCCAAGAAATGTATCACAGCACACTAATTACAGTTAAACATTAAAATACTTATTAACATCAATACTACCACTAAATAACACAGGTTGGCAATGTATTATCTTTAGAGAGGCAAGACCCACACCGGAAATATCCACAAGTTAAAATCAACCAGTAGTCAGTCTGTTCTGTCAGTCAAGATGGAAAGGTAATTATTTCTGGATTTTTCTCCCAAAATACACTACACCTGAACATATAGTGAAAAAAGCAGGTGTCTGAATTGCTCTCTGTTCAGTCACATCCATCCGTAGACAATTTGCCTAAATGATTCAGCCTACCAGAAAATGGTATTAGCATTCTGAAATACAATCATGACCATCTTCTCATTAATCATAAGAGATATAAGCACAGCTTAGTCAGTTCTTCTGTAGCTTGACATGGGAAGAAAAGTGTACAATAGGATCATAGCATGTGCTATTATATCCCTTACAGATATTCCCTTGTCACTTGTAGTGCTACAACTTGCAAGGATGAGAACATGGTTTTACCTTCAGCATCAGGATACTACTGCAGAGTACAAAAACCACAGAATATACACCATGTACTTTTACAATTAGCCAGGGCAAGTTACTTATTCTCACACAGCTGAGCAATAATAGCTTAGGACATGCTACTGACAATGCATCCAACTAAGAACAGCAGGTTTCTCCACGACCTTACAAATAACATCACAGCTCTCTCAAAAAACTGTAAGGGAATTTAAAGCATACAAACCTCTCTAACATCTACAAGGTGATCTGGCTGCATAATGGGAACTCTTTTTCCCGTTGGCAATCTGTGATGTCCAACATTGAAGAAGGAAACTGCATTTTGACTGGGTCTTCTCTGCACACCAGGAGAATTGGCACTTCCTTGGGATGCAAGAGAGAAGCTGCGAGATTTCAGAGGAGGGTTGTTCTAGTAAATAAATAAGCATATTGAGAAACATTTACAATTAATCCTAATAACCAGCAAATGTTCTAATGTGAAAAATACAGCAGAACAGTTTAATTTAACTTTTTTAAAGAGCAAGGAAAGATGGCAAAGCCCTAATAATGCTTTAGTAGCAATTGCTAAATATTTTCCACTGTCTGCTTCTAGCTGCCCTCTTTCATAGTCTAATTAAGCACAATCTGTGAAATAAGATTGATCAGTAAGTATCACTTCTGTGACTTGAAGATCAGTCCTTGATCTGCAACAGCACCAGAAATTGACTCCTAACAGATCCTGCAGGGATAGAGCTGACATTTAAAAGAATGGAATTTCATTTAGAGCTATTAATTCAACTTATTTCTTACAACAAAACCATCTACAAGATGCTGATTGTAACTTAAACAAAATTTTATTCAGGTATCAGAACAGGTGTTATGGCAATCAGGAGATTCTATGAAATATACTATGTGCACACCCACCAAATGGTTAGCAAATGGAAACAACAGTACTCAGATACAATGTTGAGGACTTTTTTCTCAAACATGGAATTCATCCTAAACTTATGTGTGGGCTGCTGAGTGGTTTTTAGAAAAAAAAGGGGTTAAAGAAAAAAAAAAAAAAAGAAAAAAAAAGTAATGTTCCCAAAATGGAAGGGCTTCAATAACACTGAAGTTGTATTTGCAACTACTTCTACCACCTGATTTTTGCCCATGAGAGCATCAGTCATACCTTTCCAATAGCTTCTGTGTGATGCTGTGTGCATATCTGGAGCCTGCTAACCCAATGCTGCCGCTCTTTAGCATCAGTAGCTAATAAAAGCAAACCAAAAGGATTCTGTTAAATGAAGACATTTCAAAGTATGGGCAAAATCAACTGCTTAATTCTTAAAAACCACAAGGCTAACAGTGCAAAGTAATTTATTTTTAATCTAAAACTCATTTGCCTGTAATAGCTATAACGTTAAGTCAAGTATATACTTTCTTCTTTCTTTATGCTATTCTTAGTGTTAGAAAATTAGTTTTAAAACACCAAAAACCATAACTGCCCTGACAAATATTGTAAACTAACAACATGAAACATATTCCAGGAACAGGAGTAAGGCACTCCAAATTAGAAAATTACAGCAAGTCTTCAAGGGAAGAAATACTCGAAGTTATTAGCCTAGGTTTCTGCAGCTTCAAAACAGCCAATAAAATCAGAGAATGGGCTTTTATAACCACCATAAGATGGCTAACAAACCAAATGTTAGGAACAATTAAATTCTCTGTGACCATCACCACAGTACTCCTACCTACAATGACTTAGAAAACTTTGAATCAGCACAATTTAAGCACACCATACATGAAGATTAAACCCCATTCTACATATATAAACTCTTCTGAAGGTCAAACCCAAACATTATGGAACTATCCATAAATACAGACCATTTCTAGCTGAACAGTGGGATGCAAGTTTAGCACATAATTTTCATGGCAGCACTTTACCGACCAGGTTCACTCGCTTTGGCCCTGCAGCCAAGCCCAGCCAAGCAGACCCAGGTGAGAGCCAGGACTGTCCTCTAGTGGAAGGATCCCCTGCCCAAGAATCCAGGTCCTACCTCTTAGTTTATACTGCTCCCCACTGGCAGCATTGACTGTGAAGGTGTGAGAGTCTTCATCACTGGGTGAAATGACAGCTCCAGCCAGCTGCAGGGTGCCTCTGGGCTTCAGATGCCTAGACTGCTCATTCACAAAGTACTCCAGCAGGCCAGCATCATTGTTTAACACAAAATACCTGCAAGGATAACAGAGCAAATACACCAAATAAAAACCAGCTCCTTTTTTTTTTTTTTTTTTTTTTTTTTTTGGTGCAGGTGGTAGTACTGGGGGAAGTCAATACTCTCCTTACAAGTTGGCACAGATGGGATTGGGACTATAAGACTTGTGTCAGAAAAACCCCTAAACATGTGAATTATGTCCCCAAGGTGGCACAAAAATTAATTTCTTGTCATTTTTTTTTTCTCAGAGCGCAGGAATAGAACAACATGCCCATAGAAGAACATTATTGCAAGATTTGGTGACTCAAAAATTATATCCTGAATCATTAAGGCTCAATACATTCATAAACTACAGACATTAAACATCCCGAGACAGATAGGAATTGAGATGCAAAACCATGAAACTGAAGCAATTCCAGATTTTTTTTTAATGGAACTGGACATTATGCTTCAACTTTCACTTGAGTTTAATACTGAGTATATTGACATGAGTCATTCCATGCCAGAGGCAGCAGAGGTGGCACAGTGTGGTTCATTAAGGACTTGTCTCTCCAATACTAATTTCACTGCACTGTGCTGCTCTAGGAACAGCATTAAACAAGAAACCTGACCAGAGAATTTCACCTGACACAGAAAATCAAGTTATTCCAGGGGAGACTACATCCTGGGGAAAGGGAAAAGCCTGCTTGAGTTTGAATTTACAGTAATGAAGTCTTAATTTTTTTAAGCATTATCTGGCACAAAGGCGAAGACTCGGCAAAAAACACACACAAAAAAAATTTAATGGAAAAGGAGAAAACCTAATGCTTTTTACACACACAAACATAGTTATAAGCCACTAAATGAGTTAACTGCTTTATATTGCCTATGCCTTTTTATATTCAGGCCTTAATACAAATATTATTCATCTACACATTATTAGCTTAATGTATATTGAGAAAAGCATTAGATTCTTGCATGAAGTTTGCCTACTAGAAAAAGGGAAATCTAAGTACTAAAAAAATTTGAAAGATGTTCATTTGCATGCTGCAGAGACCAACATTGCTAAAAAGCACCATGAAAGACTTACCGATATTGCCAACCAGTGACAAGATTGGTGTATTTCATTAAGTAGCCACAAATATTTTCCATGTGATCACTATCAAAAGAGAGAAAAACGCAATCAGACAATAGCAAACACATTTTAGACCCTCCCAGCTTCTGACCATCTTTCCTCCCAGGAGATGAATTTTATGTTCATTTTTAGAATGTCACTATCAATTTAATAAAGCTACACTTTAAAGATTTTCCAGCATTTTCCAGCCTTGTTCCTAAAATAGTCTCTTATGACAATTGAACCAGACTTGCCGAATTCCAAAAAATTTCAAACCATAATTAGCTGTGCCAATTCAACAGGCACTTCTAGACACCTTTTTACAAGTTTCAAGTAATTAAAAACTTTGTATCCATTCTGCTTCTGGTTCCTGCTCAAAGTACAAACTTTGTACTTTTGGAGTCCTGAACAAAATTAACTTTCACTAGCTTATTAACAGACCCCTGGATTGCAGAGAGATTAAACAGTGTGTAGCTATTCCTACACCAGTGTGATGTTATTAATCCCTGGTGTACAGCACCCTTTCCCCTACACAGTCATGCTCCTGAACAGATGTTCTACAGAACAAAACATGCATCCAAGTGCAGGTCACATCAATATTCTGAAACCTAAACCAGAAGGCAAAACACCCCCTCCTCTGGCCTGACAGGAAAATCCAGTAGTTTCTCCTTCGAAGATTTGACTTGAACACCTACCAAAAACGAGAATCCATCAAAGGCACCTGGCATGAAGACTTATTATCACTATAGGCAAAATACATTACCATTTCTGAAGATCAATTGCCCTAAATAAGGTTTACAAGTACCATGGCTACAAATTACTCACTTTAAGACCACAGTTTAAAGACTCACTCTATGCTGTACGTTCCCACAAATCTAGAAATGCCACCCCAATGCCCTCACTTCACAGAAGGGCATAATCCTACACTGAAGAACACACTCTTGATAGACAATTCGGGTCCAGCATGAGAAAAAGTTCCTATTATTACAAAGAAGAACTGAAGCAATGGCCCAAATATCAGACAGTATTTGCTTCTTCAAAAGAAATTTGTCTCTAATCTTATTTAAATTTTAAATTAAAATTTCTGTAGGTTATAGTATGTTGAAGACTAAATGAAACTATTCAGAGTCCAACCCATCTTGGTTGCTAAATGGACAAAGCAGCCCCATGTCAGCAGAAGGGAAAAAGTGGGTAAAACAGAACTATGAGAGCCAAGGGATCATCTCCATTAGTGGGTTTTGGTTGCAAACATAGTTGGGCTAAGTACTGGGGTAAATTCTAAATAACAGCTGAAGTTGCTGTCTACACCTCATTTATAGACAGTATTACCAGATTAATTAGAAATCTGACAATTTGATAAATACAACACGTTACACTGTTCCATCTTAAAGGAAGCCATTTAGGGTGACACTAATGAAAACAACCACAGAGTAGATCACTGCCATTCAGTGATACAACACAAGCCAAGAGATACAAGAATGTTTGTTTTTTGAAGAAAAAACCAAGTTGCTGATTTTAAAAAATGTTACTTTTAAAAGCAAAAATATGTGTTACTTTTAAAAGCAAAAATATGTGTCCTAGCTATTACAGAAGAAATCAGTATTGCAGTAATATCCTGTAATGGAGACCAGCCAGCAGGACTGTCTAGGAATTTAATTTCTAATAGCTCATTAAGTGGTACTACAGACAAAAATAAACCCAAGGAGAGCAGAGGGTGTCGTATATTTAAAATGTACAGAGAAGCTAAAGGAGACATAATCAAACCCATCCTCTGCAGCCGCCTCTCATTTGTTATTATTGGCATACAAGGGAAGTGCAGTTTAGACTTGCTCACTGTCCTAATTTAGCTGAAAATTATGAGATTGCATAGTCATAAAAATGCATGAGCTTGGGTTTTAATCATCTGAAAATTGTCCCTAGTCACAGCTAATTGTTTTTCAGCTCTAGTGAATGCAAGCTACACCCTTGCTTTTCAGTAAGACACTGTACATAGCCCTGCACATTCAGGCTACAGCCACTGCACCCCCAGCAACTGATGTGCCAAAATCACAGGTACCTTTAACAGAACCCAAGAAAAATCAGAAAGGTAAGTTCAGACTGCAGTGAATGCAGCAGGACTATGTGTATGACCTATGGAAGTCCATTTATCTGACAAGAGTAAATTAAATAGCTTTGATTAAAATCATTTGACCTCTGGGGTTTTTTTGGGTGTGACAGATATAATAACTGATTTTGTCACACAGCAAAAAGCACTGTAGAAGGGGGTGCAGCTCTTCTGGTGATGCAGTTCCACATCCAAAGACCATCACATTTTGCCATCATCTGCATGTGCCTTTCCACTTGGATTTCCACTTTGTCTAGACCAAAACATCTCCAAATGCCTCCTCTTCAATAATTTATATCTCTAACCTCATCAGTCCCAGAGGGTTCAGCTAAAAGACTTTGAAAACAGTGCCCCATGGAAGTCTGAGAAAGTGACTGAGAGCTAACATTTCAACATTTGAACTAAGGTTTATTTTTAAATAAGTGAAAATTATATACACTAAAGAAATCTAACCCCACTCTGCAAATTGCAATTCACAAAAAAAGTAAATTCTATAACTGTACATAAACCCATGACAGAACTACAGTTAACCTCCTAATCTTCTTCTGCATGTATGAATACAGAAAATGATTCTCAGTATTATTTATGAGCAAGGCCAGGGATTGTAACTAAAGCACTTCTTCAAGAATTTTAAGATCAGTGCCTCCACAGCAAGAGTTAAACCAAGATATTTGTTGCTGCTAAAGCAGTGATGTAAGGCAGTTAACATTAAAAAAAAAATACAGAAACACACCCAACCTGAAGAAAACCCAGTAACACTTCATTAGTATGGAACTGACAGCCAAGCTCTACAGAGCACTACAGAAAGTTTGTAAAATGGTAGACTTTGAGAACAAGAGGTTGAGGTTCAAGCACTGGCTCTGCTCACAGATAACCACAGTTCATAAAACATGAGTAAGCCCTTACTGTTGTTTCATTGGAAAAAGTGCAGGCAAAACCTGTCTCAAAGCCACCAGTGTACTTCAAAAGCCTCCAAAATTTCCAACATAGGGGCTTTTGACTTCTAGAAAACAGATTTCAAAAGTGAACTTGACACAAAACACTGAGCAACTTAACACTGACAGTGAGGCCTGGCTCCCTTGGGTTCTTTCCTGATTTTCAAAATCCCTTTGCATTCACACTGCTGCCTACGTGCACGTACATGTACCTATGGGTACGTGTGTCTTTCCACAGCCAAGATGCTGTCGTTGCTATTTAAAATGCTCACCATGGTCTCAGATTGTCAGAGGAATAGCAACAGCTCAGCAACAATGAGTCAACAATCCCTAAAGGCCCTATTTCTGTCGAAATTCACATGTCCTGTCAAAGAAAGGAAATGTTGCAACAGACAGATCACGGTCTTAAGGATATGAAAAAAATTGATTTTAGCTTTTGCTGGACTACTTAAAGTGAGGGTATTATACAAATCACAATCCAGAAAAAAAATCATGCAGAACACACGATACAACATCTGAACTCTAGCCCAGCAACATCTACCACCTCCCAAAACCTGGGGTTTTCTTCCCAAAGGCTGAACACCATCGAACTTGACTGCGCATTTATCACAATGTTTAAGTTTATAAATACTGTGAGATGGACTGAAACCGTCCATATAAGCAAATGACAGACGTCTGTGAACAATTACACGTCAGTTCATATTCTTCCCACAAAATTATCCCTCCCTTACATCAAAGATGTTTACCACAAGCCAGATTTCTACATATCTATGTGCTACTAAAAAAAAAAAAAAAAGAAAAAAAAAGGAATAAAAGATTTACAAAGAACCACTGTTAGCTTATTTATCCTTCTCTAGTTTTACTTGTCCTTTCCTAAGTTGCAGCAGCTGTGAGTGCCTTGCACGGTGGTCTCCTGTCTGGGGAAGAAAGAAGACAGTGACAATCAGGCCGAATTCCCCTGTATCCTGTTTACGTGCAGCACCCCAGCTCTGGATGCAGATTCTGAGGAACAGTAGTCCCAGAATGACGTCTTTCAGGAGCTTCTGCCAAGACACCCAGGCTCACACCTGACAAGTGCTGGGCCAAGATTTTCTCTGAGAAGCAGCAGCAACACAAAAGCTTTGCCAACCTGTTTTCATACCCCTCACGTGTAGGTTTCTGTGAAAGCCCCACAGAAAAAAAAAACAACTAGCAGTGGCACAAAAATTACATTCATCAGGAAAGCAGTTACAGAACAGCTCCAAGACTGCCCTTCAGATGATTTTAATTTTGCTGGGACCCAGACAGCACCACGTGGGATGCTTTGAGCAGCCAAGTCTCTGAAGACCCAACAGCTGTCTGAAGAGCAAACACAGCGGCCAAAGGCTTCCCCACTGACTTGCGTAAGGCCTGACTTCAGGCAGCAGCTGAGTATGCGTAGATTTGCTGCCAGGAGGAAGGATGACCAGGAGTCTGGAGCCCATGAAGGTGTCAGGGAAGGCTACCGAAGGGGGATCCAGCCTCCAGAGCTGCCACGACCACTGTTGTGACAGTGCCTTTGGACCCTGCCCAAAAGAAGATGCACCTTTCTACTGAGCTCACAGCAAGATGCAAACCCCCGGCAAAATGAGGATTGTGAGGATTGTAACAGTGCAAACCAATGAGTGATTTCAACTATACAGTTTGGAAAAAGCTGTGACTATCTTCACTGAACTTGTTCATCTCTGTTTGCCCACACGTTCACTGTTGGCAGTGGCTTGCTTTTTCCTCACTGGGCACTGCAAAGTGCTTATCTACAGTGCACTGATTCCCCTCTTCCTTACACGGAGGGGTAGGCAGTGGAGAAGAGAAAGAGGAAAATAAATCCAAACAGCTATGTCAGCATTGGACACTCCGGGCATATCTTCTGCAACTGCAAGAAACCACAGCCAAGTTAAGCACACTCCAATTCCACAGCCCTGTGGTGCAGGAGTAGGTTCCCCAGTAAAGCCAACAAGGTGAGGCAGAAGCATCAATCAATTACCTCGGCTTTCCCAAACAGCTTTTGGAAGAAGGGAAAAGAACTATCCTTGCTGTGCATCCCACCAGCAGTGCTCTATAGTCAGCTGTGAAGTGGCAGCAAAGCTCCTGCTCTTCAGCTCATGTGTTTGATTATTCAATTATAAATCTAAAAACCAAAAACAAGTGCAAGGAAAAGAGGTCCAACACCATGACAAGAACAGGATCAACAGCAGATCCTGAGGACACTTCAGAACAACACTTGGCTCCAAGTATGCCAGCAACGCACACCCCCTCATTACATCCAAATCTTCTCTTCACATGCACTCCTGTAAATCCTTAGGAGTACAGACAAGCATTGGAAGAGCAGCATGGTGTTGCCACAAAAAAAACCCTGTGGCAGAGCCAAAATGAGCCATCAGCTGTCCATGATTCCAGCCTCCCTCCCCCTGGGGTTGAGGGGCTCTCCCACAGCCTACCCTCCCCAACCCCTGCTCTCAACACAACAGTAGTTGTGTTCAAATTCTGCCAATACTAGTTCTCAAAGGGAATGATAACTCAAGCTACCGGGTTGTTTTTTTTTAAAAACCATCTTAACTAAATTTGTATTCCATTCTCCTCTTTAGAGCATTAACAGCACAGGTCAATTACACACAAATGAAACTACTGTAACTCTTTTGTAGTGTAGCAAGTAGAAGAAGAGAGACAATATTTTATTAATAAGTAGCAAAACACTGTTCTCACATAATGACTATAAAATTGATTATTTAACTCCTTTATAATTTACAGAGCTCTCTAGCTCTCACAATACATCTGCCTAGAAGAAATTGCAGTGACATGCAGCTCAGCAATTTGTCTCATACACAGGTGAACACCTCAAAGTCAGCAAGAACTCCACTCACGGACAATTTATTTGTGGATTTGCGTCAGCGGAACAGGACTGAAGCTGCACCCAAGAGTCAGTAGCCAACCCAGCAGATTTTGCTGCAATGATATCAGTGGAAAACAAACCGTAGATTTAGCTAACATCATTATAGAGCTGGAGCATACAGAAAACAAGCACCCCAAAAGGTCTGAACTCTCCCCTTTAATGCCTCGGAAGAGGTTGCCTGCAGCTTTGCTACCCATTTATGTTACCAGTTTACATCAGCACACCATAATGGACAGTTTCACACATTACTGCTAACAAAACCCAAAACTCTCTCAAAATCTAGTTTCAGAAAGCTCAAGCAGTTAACTTAAAGCTGCTCTGCCCAATGAACAGTACTGATATAAAATATACAAGGCAAGCACTGATGGAGGATGATCTTTGCAGTTTTGGACAATCTGCTGCCTGGGAAAGCAGTGGGTCCTGGTAAGGACTATCCACAGAGACTGGTGGAGCAAACCTCTGTATTGTTCAGTTATACTTTGGCACAGCCCAACACGGTTCAGCTTACTGCACATTCCATCCCAAGGCATTCTGCTCTCCTTCTAATCTAGTAGCTCTTATCCCACCAGAAATATGCAGATATGCCCTTGCAGTTTTGAGATTTAAGTATTTATGATTATGCATTTTTAAAAGATTATATTAACAATTACACATTGCCATTCTGGACTCAGCAGCAATAAAACACCGAAATGGAAACACACTGATCAGCTACCTCAGATGAGCCTCTTGCTTTGTAATTATTTTTGAAACATTATTTGCAACACTTCAGGTTAAATATTGAGGATAATAACTATTACCACCTTTCAAGTAATTAAAAACACACTTAAATCGGCTATTGTCAATTGATGTTATCTAAATATTCATAAACACAAGCAAAAGCCTGTGTGGACCACCAGACTCAAGAAGCAATGGCCAGTAGTTTAAAGTCTAGCTGGCAAACAATTAAAAGTGGTGCAATTCAGCAGCCCTGAATGACATCTTCTAACTTTGAAGCTTTGAGCAGGAGGCTGAGCAGGAGGATTAGAGATTCCCCAGAGGCCCATCTCAACCCAAATTCTTCTATAAATCTTGAACACAGAGAAACTAAGCAAAAACACCCTTACATTAAAATTGAGGCATAAGACACCAGGAAGATTTAAACTCTAAATAAGAAAGCACACACATTAACTACCTATGACTATGACCATATATTAAGAGAGCAGGACTACTTTCTTCTTTGGTGCTTTAAGGGAGCAGCGATTCCCAGATAAGGAATTATTCAAAAGTGCTCCTTTTCATCATGCAGTGAGTATGAGGTATTACTCATTTGGCACTCGTACTCTAATAATGAGCTCCCTTGTGGTTTTCTTGTGCTTGCTATGGACATTTATGAAGGAGTTGTGTACTGAACAGTTAGAGGACAAAAACATTATCATTCCATTTGGATACAGGGAACTGAGGCACAATGAATTTTCTGCCTCTCTACTTTTGAGACAGATGCAGTCCAATTTTTATTTTATTCATACATTCAAATCATGGGTTCTGCTTATTTCAGCTGCAACTGTGACCCTGCAAAAGTTTCACAAAATCAGAGCCAACTGTTCCAAAAACAGTCCTCCAAGAAAAAGAGAAACACAGTTAGTTTCACCAGGGAAAGCCAGTTTGAATAATATATGACTATTACCACAAAGGAAGTCAGAGCCAGGGTCAGAAACCAGCTCCTTTATACAGCATCCTGCAGTTCTGCCCGGCAGATCTCTCGCTTCCTGATACATCTCCATGCAGCGACAGTAAGCAACTTTCTCGGTGCATAACAGGCTCTTTGGGAAACTAATTTGACAATATCTACACATTAACCAAGATTTCAAATATTTCCAGCCTCACTGAAAACTCTAGAATTCACAAGCAAGAAAGCAAAAAAAGAAAAAATGTTTATCCACAGCAGAAAGGTCCAAAGCAGGCTGTCAAATACAAGATTGGCAGTTTAACATACACAAAGGAACAGCATTTCTCCCAGCCAGCTTCAGCCTGCCCTCCCCTCCCATTTCAGCATGAAACAAACAGAAGAGAAAATCTGAAAAGGTGTAAGCTTTGAAAGCACCCTAAGAAGAAAGCTGTCTGGCAGCATTGCCAGCAGGCAGCGATCCCCTACAAGAATTCATCAGGGCTGGCAGGTGATCAGAGGGCAAGTCAAGGCAAGGTCTGTAAGTAAACAGGGGTCACTGCACTTGTGCCTTCATTTTCACAGTATGATGAGTACAGCACAGGAACCTTCCCAGGATAACATAACAGCAGCAGCTGGTGCTTTCTGCTTCTGCATTAAGCAATGTGATTAGGTCAGGCACATGCAGTTTGTTTTTCATCTCCTCTCTGGGGAGAGAATGTGTGCGGCACAGCATGATGTTGATGTTGTACTCCACTTAATTAACTCTCTGCTACATAATTACATTAGAAAAGGTGAAGTTGAAAAATACTCTTTGCACTTAGTGAAGGATAGACATTTGTAACAGCCATTAACTCCTGCAGAAATCTATTTCACGGACGGCACAAATTATTTCATATTTAGACACTACTCAAAAACTGGTGCTTCTTCTTAATTCATCTTAATTTGAACTCCAAGTGAACATCCCACTGTGAACATCAGTACACTGGATGCCAGAAGCAACTCCCCCATGTGGCACCCTGTCTGTCCAACACAGAGAGGCTCTGAGAACCAAGAGAGGGACAGTGCTCTTGATGGTCACTCACTGAGGAGCCACAGGGCTGGAGAAGGAAACCCAGACCTTGTCACCTGGCTCAGGAATTGGGCCCACATTCCCTACTAGAACATCAGTCAACACAAAGCTCCTGTTTAAATTACCCAAACCTATTTTCCCGACTGTAATCACTTACTACCCCTCACACCAAGATTTACTTCTCTTTATTTATGACACATCTGCTCAAACACCATTTTTCCAAGTTTAAATACATTTATGAACATGAAGGGCTCACCTGCCTTTTGGGAAGTGCCTGGGGCTTTAGCAACTGTAAAATCAGTTTGGTAAAAGATGACCTTAACATTTTGAAAACATAAAATGCATCCTGAGATGGATGTAACTGGCTGATCATTTTTAACATGAGCTCCTTGTCTATTCTAATGAGCAAATTACATAAAGCGCAGAATTTCTAAATTAGTGTTAGGAGCATGATATACTCTTTAAGAAAAGAGTCAAATGAGGATAAAGAAATTCAGGCACCAGGTTTTTCAGCCAGTTTCCTCCAGCATATCAAACAAATGTGACAGTGTTCCTAACTTGATTTTTAGTAATAAAAAGGAACACACAAAATTGCAGAAATAAATTCTGAATTTCACAGCAACCACTTGAGAAAATCATCTCTTCAGCACTCCAAAACACACCTCAAAAAACCAGCAACAAGTCAGAAAGTGAGCAGCATGGACTTTCTGAAGGTCCTGCAGTGCTGAGGTATCTCCACACATCACCAGAAACAGAAGCAAGGAAGGTCAGGAGTCACTTTGACACAGGCTTGGCATCAGAGCCACCAGCCAACCCAAAAGATGCCAGTACATCATCTCCCTTGGGAGCTGGCACCTCAGTGTGACAGTGCCAGTACGTTCTTATAACAGTGTTATCCTGAGGAAGTGAGGTGACCCACAAGAGCAGGGGAAAATCAAAACAGCAGAGCCCTTGCCAGAACTCCTTCCTGGGAGTGACACCACAAAATTACAGCCTCTCTCCCTCTGCAGCTGTGCACCACAAAGAAGGGAGTTACAGTTATTGATTCCAGCAAATATACACAAATTCCACCTAGAATGGCAAAGAATTTTGTTTCAAGCAACGCAAAAAGAAAATCCAGAACAGGGGAGGTAGGTAATATAAAGGAAGCACTAGGGGTACCACTCTTAAAGAGAACTGTCCTAGGATGACACTAACATTTTCATGAAGGTTTGGGACATTTCTTCTACTCAGCAAGCAACAGGGAGCATAGCTTAAATTCTGGCCTGCTCTCAGGAGCCAGTTGATTAGGTCAGCTCACAGCACCCTACTGCAGCCTAAGCAAGGATTTGATGCCCAGACAAGAACAGAGGACCACCAAGGGAAAGGCTTGCAAATCTTGTTGAACATGAGCTGCCATCACCTCCTGTACCTGTTTCTACCAAGCTGGTTCCAGCTTTAAAGACCAAACAGATGAAATTTATCCTCCCAAGATCAATCACTTCTTGGAATGTGGCCAGAAACGCAGAGAAACTAGGAACACACAGTACATCTTGCAACTAAGATTGACATTGGGACACCCCCAACACAAGGACCAGTACTGTATCAGTTTCAAGACACTTCCCTTTACTAATGCTAATTAGACCATTTTTGCAAGATAGCACGACTAAAAATCAATTGCTTCCACAACCTACCTCAGTTTCACATGCTTTGCTTCTACGTGTTTGAAGTGCAAAGCATTGTTAGTCATCCTCAACAGCAACTGGATCAAACTTAGAAACGAGCATTGCCTTTAAAACACATTTCCTACTGGATGATTTTATGAAAAAGTGTTCGTGACCATCTCAAAATGCAGAATTAAAATATATTCAGTTGTTCCAGTTACCAGTTCTTCTGTTACATTGTCACATGCTGGCCTGCTCAAACACAGAAGACTGAATTGAGGTCAGAACCTGTTAACTCCCCTTTTTTAGTATTTATGAAGATGCCTGCATAGTATCAGCTGAAAAAACTCTAAAACCCACAAAAGACTGACAACCATTTCACGTGTTTAAAAATTGTTATCCATTTGCATTCAATACCAAAAAACATTTAGTGTTACACTTTGGCAAAACTCTCTCTCTGCTCTTCCTCTCACTCTCCTACTCCCACCCAAAGCCACATGGAGTAATTCTGCAAGAGAATCTGTCTTAACTTAATAAACAAGCAGAAGCCACCCAGCACGAGGAACCCTCTTACTGGCCATTGTCACATCTAGCAAGTAAAAAAAAAAAATACTATTAGTCTAGGAAGTTTACTCCTTGAAGCTACTTTCATCCAAATTGTTTTCTATACTGACAACTGGGAATAACCCTGCAGCACTCGGGTAAACTCTCAGAAACAACAAACAAAATGTAACTCACTTCCTTAATCAAAGAGCAAAAGACAATCTGTAGCATTTTATAACTATACATGGCTAAATCCATAGTGAACAGATCCTAAAACCATTTGAGAAATAAGGAACAAAGGCAGATATCTACAAAAATTCAAGCAGAAGTGAAAAAGCAAATAGGTTTTGAAATAAAACTTGTAAGCTTCAAAATCAGCAATCATTTGGGAAATTCATGAACATATTACCTGTATTTCTAATCACAGGGGAAGAAATGCTGGGAATATTTTAATAGCAGAATTGATCTATGTATCTGAGAGTAGAACCACTACAAAAAATGTAAGAGGACAGCACATTAGCATGTCTCCAACCAGGAAAGACAATCTTGTTTCTCTAGTCAACCACAGTGCTTTGAACATTTCATTTTGTAGATAAATAAGAACCAGTGATTGCCGCTCACTTCTCTCAAAATTATCTGAAAGCCCCTCAAATCAGGCTGATAGGACTCGTTACACTTCTCTGGCACGTGTTCTGATCAGGTCTCCATTCAGCTCATACACAGAGATTCTGGTCTCAGGTTGTGAAACTTTTATGTTATTTGAATGACTACAAATCACATGCCACAGAAGCACCAGCCCAACCTGTCTCCTTTCTCACACTCTTGTTCACTTAACCCAGAGCAAGGCAAAAACCAAATGAAGATGGTCATAAGGTAAGGCAGAATTGCTGAGTGCAAGTAATTCTTTGTATGGGTGAGGCTACACTTATTTCACAGCTTGGTTACTGCTGAAAATAAAGAAAATATTACAATCTTAAACTACTTTATCAAGTAAACTTTTAATAATCTGAAGTTATACAGAAGTCTTAGCTCCTGGTAATTTTTTCTCTAAATGAAGACAGGGTTAAAGAATTTAGTGTGCAGCACAGCCTCTGAGGCTCTTTATCTACTTCAGCGCAAGTTAACACTCAGACTGTTCCTGACCCCAGTGAGGAAAATGAAGCCAATGGTTGGTCCTTCTCAGACACACTCTGACGTGATCATATATTCACAAGAAAAACAAGATCATTTCCTGTCAGATGGCTAGGAGAGCAGCTTCTAAAGAATTCTTAACTTCTATTAAGTAAAAAAATAAATTAATACCTGAATGAATGAATGAATAAATAAATAATCCTCCTAGCCACAGAAGAAACCGATCCAATACAAATTTCAGAAGAGGCACTGCTGTACTGGCTGCCTAAACTCACCAATTCACAGCCTACAAGCAGGAAGTTTGACAGGAGATTCAGCTGTATCTCCACATCACCTGAAGCGTCTGGCAGTCTCCAGCTGTCACTTCTTCACTATGATAAATATCTGATCTAACTCTATCACAGCAATTTAAAAATCTCCCTATTATTCCCCTACAGAAATATAAAGTCAGACTTCCTGCTTCACTTTTTATTTTCTATATGTTCAAATTACGCCACGGATGTGTGACCTTGCACCTCTTTTGAGAGATTCAGTTTTCATTATTTCAGGTTGCAGCAATCTTGGAGGATTATTTTTTATCCATAGCCTTAATTCCCCACTTGGAGCATTTGAGTATCAAGGACCTGTTGTTCCACTGTCTGACAACTCTGTCTTGACCAGATGCTTCACCAAACAGAGAGCTAAACCTCTGCATCAGACGTGGTCTATTGACAGCAAATACTTCAGGATCCTACTCCTGCCAATCTGTGAGACCACATATTGCTCAAACTCGGTGTTATGAAAGTAAAAGACCAAACTTCCAGCAAAAGTTCCCAGAAAATCTGTTTCTAAAACCCACACATTAGACACTGATTTATCACTGGGGAGTCTGTCTTTTGTCAAATACATTTTAGCACAGAAGTAATTCACAAAATGAAGACTAAGCTACAGCATCTCGTTCAGGAGGGCTTTCTAGGGAGACAGGGGGAAAGGTGATATTTTGAGGGTAATTAGATATAGAAACAAATGTAGGAGTAAATAATTGATTCCAAACAGAGCAGAGATTAACAGTGAGGTATCTCAAGTGTCCACAATAATTGAATTAATACACTAAATTTCTCCAAATGATCTAGAATGAAAACCAAAAAAAGACAGTGGTAGCTACAAGGAAAAAGAAGGACAGCGCCCACTCAGAGCTGTCAAGCCACCACAATGGCTAACACTCAGGGTCAGTTCAATTTTTGTCATACAAGCCATAGCACTGAAAGAAGAAACACAACAATTGGATGGATAATTTTAAAAAGTGGAATTTCACTGTACAGTGGCCACCATCACAAACACAGTATAACTAAGAAGACATCCAGGCAAATCAGACATCTCCTCCCTTCCACTGCCTCCAGTTCCACATAAAAATATAAAATATTTCCATTTTGATTGTGTAAACTAATTCCTGTGTTTCACAGTGAAACATGGCTAGAAAGTGTGTACTTGGTTACAACAGCAATTTTCATTAGAAAATTCAGTTCTACTTGAATCCCGAGTTTAAAAAGCAACTGGAAACAGTGGTTAAAACAGCCAATAGCTATTGACAATTAGCTTTCCTGACTTAACAGCCTGAAATATTCACCCTGAAATCATCACTTCTCTTTCCGGCACTAGTCGTCAGAAAAGTAAAACACCCATGACCCAGATTCTCAGCGGTGACCGCGCTGTTCACTCCCATTAAAAGCACCAGGGCGCTCCGTGCCTGCACATCCCGGGCCCGGGATATCTCCTCTCCCCTGTCCCTCCGTCCGCCTGGAGCACGCTCCGGCTCTGCGGTCTCCACACGCAGGAAACAGCAAGCCAGTCCATCTGGGCTGGCAGATGACGGCTCTGGAGAGTCTCCATTTGAAGGAGAAGTGTGCAAACTTCACGGAACAGCAGCATTTTCAACAGCAACATGGCAGGACTCCAGCCAAGGAGGAGAGACCCGGGAGCAGGGATTCGGAAATCTCCCGAGTGATGCTGTAGAGCCCGCCACCAGCGTGTGAGTGGGAATGTGTTCAAACAGAAAGCACAGCAGAAAAAAAGCATATGGAAAGCCTCAAGTCTCCCCAACACACAGGCAAATAATTCAAACTAATGCCGTGTGCTCAGCTTCTCCGGCTTTCTCTGCTCCTTTCCGCTGACTCGCCGAACCTGAGTAATCACGGCGATTTATGCTAAGCACAGCCGTTCTTAAAACAAGTTAGATAAGACTGAAACTCCGTGCACACACAGTTTTGCCACCAGTAACTAACAGAAAGCATCAATAAAAAAATTAATGACTGCCATTAAGTTCTTTAAAAAGATCTAAAACCCGGCACAAAGTTCGACTCTTTTTTTTTTTTTTTTTTTTTTTTTTTTGGGACGGCTGGAACGCGGCGAAGCGCCTCCAACAACTTTAAACAGGTCTCCACTTTCTATGAGGGGAAAAGAGGATCTGAAAGGCAGGAGCACAGGGACATCATCCCCCGGCAGCTCTGTGCTGATGGAGAACGGGAGCCGCCCGCCCGCCCGCGGGCACCACAGCGACGGTGGGGACAGGGACAGAGGGAGCCGCGTCCCCCGTGCCGCACCCCGCCGGTGCCGGGGGGGTTCCAGCGCTGCCGCAGCCGGGGCAGCCACGCCGCCCACCCGCGCTGGGGCAGCTCCGGGCCCGCCGCCCCTCACCGCGCCTCACGCCCACCTGTACTGCCAGCCCTTGTTGGCGCCGCGGGCGCCGCCGCTCCTGCCGCCGCCGCTCTGCCCCGCCGCCGCCGGCAGCGGCTCCGTCTTGCCCTCGCCCTCCGGCCCCTTCATGGCCGCCGCCGGGTCCGCGCCCTGCATGGCGCCGCGGCTCCCGTCCCTCAGCGGCGCCCCCGGCCCCGGCGCACGGAGCGAGCCCGCCCCATGCGGGCTGCGATGGCGGCGGCCGCCGGCACCCCCGCGCCCCGCTCGGCTGGGCCGGGCTGGCCGCGCTGGGCTGGCCGGGCTCCCGCACGGCCGCGCCGGGATGGGCGATCCCGCCCTAGCGCGGCCTCACCCGGCCCGGCCCCGCCGCCCCTTCCGGGTCAGCGCCGCCGCCATCTTTAGTGCGGGCAGCGCTCGCAAACCTTCGGAATCGCCTGAAACTCGCGTGTCACGTGAAAAAGGGGAGATTTTCCTCAAAGCGTTGATAGTTGATTGGGCTGTCAGCGCTCTGGGAGGACTCGCTTTAACAGGTTACGGAATAACGATAAAATTGTGGCGGGTTAAGGGTCGAGGATTGCCGGTGGTGGTACCTGACTGCAAAAACGTGCTCAAAGCAGCACGCGAATTCAAAGTAACATACTAACAAGCTCTAATCCCTAACGAAAGTTCGGTCGAGATAATCATTCAGCGCTCACAGAGTACGGTTCTTTAGCCTATAGGCGTCCCTGAGGGGGAGAAGGCAGGTTCACCCACAGACTGACCCCAGAAGTTACAATGGAGCCCTCCCTAACTTCTCTCAATTTCTTAATTCACATACTTCCATATTTTTCTATTCCTATCTCATATAATTTTCACACTATTTCTTCACATTCAGGTGGAGCTTGAGTGACTTAAGTCACACATCTCACTGAGGGGTGCTCATACCTTTGGGTGGGCATCAGGATAGCACCAGCAATAACCTTTGGATGGAGATATATATGTTTTGGTCCCAGGAGGGTGATTTTGCCACAGATACTGATTTAGCAGTGGGATATCTTCCTTTATGTCCCTTGGTTTTCAGCTGGAAAATACCACTGAGTTCCCTCCTCTGCAAGGGTCCTGACACTTGCAAGGGTTTTAACTTTGCCTGGCCGCAGTGTCTCCACTCCCCTCCACCCTCTGTTTAGTCCTCCTTGGATTGTGTGTGGGAGGTCAGGGATGCTCACCACATTCCATCCAGGGAGCAGCAACCATATTTTCCACTATAATTTCCATACAGTTATCTTCTTACCTCCAGTCATCTTCCCACATAAGAGCTACAGGAATTCTTCACGCAAAATAAGAGCGGGCTGACAGGAGTGAGGGATCCAAGCTGTGCCATACACAAGAAGGGTTGTGACAGCTGGGATCTTGCTTGAGACCCACAGAGCAGGGTCAAACCCAGCACTTCATGCACTGAGCAATGCCATGACATGGCCTTGAGAGGAAACACGTTTTTTCTTCCTGTTTTTCCTCCAATTGCTGCATTTTTCTTTCATGGAATGGTAGCATATCTAACTGGGAAAGATTGGTCTGGCTCTGTGAAATCTTTCAGGCCAGGCATGGCTTTTTGCCAGCTATAGCTTCACTGACTACAGCTGCATTATTTCTTAAAATCAGGGGCAGAGGATCCTCATTCTGATTTTAATCAATCTGCATATGAAGAGGAGGAAGGCAGAATCAGACATGACTGTGGTTAGTGAGGCCAATCCTCCTCTCATCTGAACTCCCTTCTCCGCTCTCCAGCTCTTATTATACACTTACAGTACTATAAACAACCATGTTGCAAAAGATGCTAAAAATTCCCTATGTGGGAATCATACATAGAAGCAAAAATTTAAAGGAGAACATATTTCAGACAAATAGTTTATTTACTTACTGCACCCCTCTAGTAGCAGCCTTTTACTTACCCCATGAAAGCTGCCCTGGCCTTCCTACCTCCTACCAGCATGTTTCAACTTTCCCAGTGACATTCAAAATGCCTTTGCCATTGGCCAGCAAATTATGATGGCACATTATGAGTATTGTGTCTTTAAAATATATTTATAAACTTTAACCTGGTTCTAAATTACCACATATCCCTCCCTCCCTGCCAAGCACACACACAGTCTCCTCCAGAAAAAAAGAAAAAGAAGACTTAAAAAGATTTTAAAAAAGAAGTCTTTTTTTCCTGGGAACCTACAGGTGAGCAGACCAGCAGAGTAACATTGCCTATCAAATAAAATTTTGGCCAGGACTGCACTCTTCTTGCCTTCCAAACACATTACCTCCTGCTCTGCCAATCCCTTGAAACTTTAATTGAAAATACATAATTTCAAGGTATCATAATGTATGCCAAGAACCCTGAAATGTTCCTGGGAAAACTTGAAGCGAAAGCAACTCGGGCAAGAGTTCCACTTGTGTGTTTTATTTCCCCCCTGCTCAAGGACAACCAGTCCCAGCAGAGGCACTGCTTCACCCGTGCCTGACCTATGCAACCATCACAGGTGGTCAGTATGATGTTCCTCCACACAGAACGTTTCCAACACCAGACAGGCCAGCTATCCTTAGTGCGTATGTCTGCAGCCCCTCAGGATTTGGTCCCTGAGCATGGGAAACTCAGGTTTGCTTCTCCTATGCATTTGCTTTTATATCTTAAAAATGTGCTGCATGTGCAGTACCAGAGGCTCTCGTAAGATGGCATTGATAAAATGCTGAATAGCACAAAAAGGCTGACAGCTAAACCACATTTGCTAAGAGCTTACACAGTTTGAGCTGCCTTTTCTCTTTAGTTTAGGATGTTACTAACTATAACTTGTGCTCAGTTCACTGCTCTCAGTCTCCTTCCCCGGTTAAAATTTAGTGGCTCAAAATAACCTGGATGCTACCCTGGTGAGTCCTGGGGCTCCAGCCTGCAGCCTGTCCAAGCCTCACCACTGCCTGGGGATTCCTGGGTCTGGAGGAGGAGATGAGGAAGAGCTGCAGATCTGGAGGAGGAACACGTGAATGGGATAACAAATGTTTATTGACATTTGTCAAATCGAATCCTTGGAGGCCCAAATATGACTACTAGCTGAAGGAGGTTGTATTTTTTCATAGCTCAAGCAAATTTCCCACAACTTACCTTTCTGTTAATTTCAGGAAACTGACCAGGATCTGATCAACACTAAAACAACTGTTGTTTATTTCTTTCAAAGTTTATAGTCTGGCTATGTATAGAATCATAGAATGGTCTGTCTTAGAAGCAACCTTAAAGATATCTTATTCCACCACACTTCCATGGGCAAGAACACTTTCCATTAGATCAGATTGCTCAGAAATCCATCCAACCCGGCCTTGGACACTTTCAGGGATGGGGCATCCACAGCTTCTCTGGGCAACCTGTGCCTGTGCCTCACTACTCCCTCAGTCAAGAATTTCTTCTAATATCTAATCTAAACCTATTCTCTTTCAGTTTAAAACCACTTAACATGCTTAGCATTTCTTCAGATGAGTATTGTGTCTTCAGCGCAGCAAGGTTCAAAGAGTAAACGCTCTGAATTTCAGCACAGTTTTCATCACCTGCATGCTTAAAATAAAAGTGGAAAATAAATTTTTTAAAATATATTTAATGATACAAATTTTTTATCACTCTCTTGTTGGTCTAATTCAAGATTTTTTTTTTTTCTCCTGGCTTAGTATCTTATGATGAGACCAAGTTTAACAGTCTTAAGTCTGCATCTGCCTCTGGTAGCTGGCCCTCAGAAGACAAATATATTACTGCTCCTGTCTGCTAAGGGAACTACATCCTCTACAGGCGTACGGGGGAATAGCATCAGTCCGGGAAAAGGAAAGCCAGAAGTGCAGCCTGTCTTTACTGCACGAGAAGTGCAACTTTTCATAATCATTGCTGAACCGGGGGAGCTTCCTGGCGATGAGAAAATGACAGAAAATTAATGTCACTGATGGAGCTTCATATTGGCACATTTTAATCGTACAATTGTTCTTGAGGTTAAATTCTTCCTCAAGGCAACTGATACTGTATTAATAGCCCGGGAAACAATGTTTCTGGTCTCTTCCAGATAATAAACAGGAAAGAACTTCCTATTCTTACTAAGTATAAACGATATCCACCTACTACAACTGTAGATTCCATGACACAAGAACAAGAAAGGAAATTTGGTTAAAATAAACAGCCTTTCTCCTTCAACACATTGAATACATGGCTAGTATTCTCCTGACTGTAGGTGAAAATGGTCAGTAAGGTCAGGTAAATGTAACACAAACTTTTTCACCCACCAGAGTACTTCACACTGTGAATATATTTTGACAGAATGTCTTAATTCTGGAGCTTTAGAGGCGTGACTGAGTCCCTGGGTCTCTGGTTTTGCTGTTTAACATGTGTGAAGCACTGGCTCCTGCTTTGAACAGTTATTCATCAGATCTTCTGTAGTCTTAAGGAGTCAAAATCTTTTTTAATCACTGTCAGTCATCCCTAATTTCCTTGCTGTTCTCTCAGTCCCTCCCTATGTGTCATATCCTGTTGTAATTCAGGTCCAGCTGAAAGCAGCACACTCACACATGACAGCAGCTTACATTGCTTACAAAGTTTCCGTCCCTGTCCACAACCCACTCACGTTCTTCACACTCACATTTGGCTCCATTTTGAGCAGCACACAATGTGACTTTGCACTGAGTCATGCTCCAGGGTCCGGCATTATCTCAACCCTACACAATCCTGACGTGGAAATGGAAACTGGGGCAGCACCAAAAGCTCGGGCTGGCTGGAAGCTGGGAGTGTAATCCCTGTAGCTTCCCTTCTGAGGGACACTCTCTAAGGGAAGGACTGTGCCCTGAGAACTCAGTGAAGAACAGGACTGAAGGGCTTTCCTTCTTGCCTACGGAGAGGCTTCTTTGGAGTTGCCGCCTCTAATGCTTCTGTATGCAGAGCATCCTGTCACAGCTTGCAGCCATGGAGCTGCAAAACTGTCAGAACCAATGCTGCTCTGCAGCCACCACACAAGAGCAAAGCCCACACCACCTCATCCTGCTCCACACCAACAAACGGCAATCAGTACGCTCATGTTGCCTTTTATCTCTTAGACCCCAACAGCTGCTGGTTCTGCCACCACCCAGCCCCACCACCTGGAACCCTTAAAGCACTTGCACTGTCTTGGAGGACTTCCAGCTCCCCACACAGATTAAAGCTTGTCCTGGAGATGCAGCTCAGCAGCAGAGTTTGAGACATTTCCACAGCCACACCATTGATGAGCCCCATGTTTCAAACCCTTTTCCTACCCTAGCATCACTTCTCAGCATGCATGGCTTTAATCTGGCCATGTGATGGAGCTGCTGCTGACAGCTGGATGTATGTCCTGGGTCTTCTCCAAGTGCCAACCCTCTGCTTGCTCAAGCCACACAGGGATGGCCTCCCTGCCCTTTTCTCTCCAACTTGTGAACAGGAATGGTGCTTTGGGTATTGCCTCACAGGCCACTGTGGCAGAGTGCAGGCTGTTCTAGCACAAAGGGCAGCAGCTGGGCCCTGTCACTTCTGTCTGGTCTTTCTGCACCATGGGAGGATTTGCATTCTGCCTTGCCTCAACAGGCCCCGGGTGACTCCTTCCCCTGAGCTCAAGGAGATCTTTTCTGCCACATCACTCACCCCAACAGAGCAGGAGCTTCCTCCAGATATTCCCCTACTCAAGCTCTTTGTGTGGGGAATTCTGGAATTCAAAAACACACATTTGTATGCTTAGGGCCTGGTTTCTTCAAGAAATGTAGCCACATCTGAGTCCATCCCAGAGGAGTCAGCCCTGCAGCACTGTGGGACCACCCAAAAGGTTCTGTGCAGGAGAGAGAGTTTGCAGGCTCCGAATGAGCCGGGCTGGGTCACCCTCCATGGATTTGCTGCTGGAGAGAAGTCCAAGGAATGCATATGCCCTTATCATCCTCCTGGGTCCAGGTGTACTCAGCAGGTGCAGGAGGGCACACGTTGTGGTTCTGGTTAAAGGCTTCCAAGTTTTTCATCCATCTCATGGCCATCTCCAACCTTTCCCTAGAGACTTTTTCTGCCCCACACTATGCCACAGCATGGCACTGCAGCCTTCGGTTGTTCTGCAGCTCACTGTTAAGACTCCTTTCTTCTGTGATTCTCTATATGCTGAAAAACAACTGTGTTTTTATTAATGTGTCATCTAACCTTAAGAGCTGCTGAGTAAGTTCAGCTCTTTGGCCCTTTCTCTCAGAGGCTTTTCTGTGCCATGCTTTACTCCTACACACTTTTCCTGCACGGTTTCTATGGCAACATGTGTATCTCTCCATCTGCTGTAGATCTCCATTATCATGTTTAGATGCTTGTTATCCCAGTCTCAAGTGCCATTTCCAGGTGTATCATCTTAACAAGTTCAGTTTAGAAACCAAGCCAAAGCACTTGGTAATTTTTGTGGGCAAACCTACATAGTCAATAATTTGGCTGCTGTGTTTCCATTTAAGCCCTGTTTGAGAGATACTGATACTGAGGTGTTCTCATCACTAGATCTCCTACCTGCACACTCTAGCTAATTCTGATTTAGTTCTTAATTTCCAAATTATATCCTTCCTTTTTGTTGCAGCCTGTGCTGTGTACAGAGTGGATGTATTTGGATTCTAGACAGTCTTTGTTGGTCTGTTGCCTGGAGTTTGATATCTATTTTATAGAAAATTAAGTTACCAATACTGTTTTTCCTCTGTCAAATGCATTTTTCAGTTCTGCTATAGTATTATTTCTTGTCCTGAAAACTTTTCTGTTGGATTACAGAAAGTCCTGAAGACTACAGATGGTTTACAATTGGCCTCTCAGTCTGTTCTGCTTGAATTCCTTAAATTGCTTGGAATTATGTAGATTTCTATACGGCTAATATCCAGTCTCATTTTCTGCTAAGTACCTTGTTGGAGAACTAACTTAAGTGTGAAAAAAGAAGTTCTTCCTAAATAATCTGATCAGAACCTGCAGAAAATTCAACTAAATGAAATGAGTGGAGTCAAAATTTTGTTGTTGATTTGTTTTCTAGATCCCATGAGTGAGTAAAAATAGGCTGCAAGAAGCCCATGTAGAAACTGTAAAACTGTAAGCAATTTGGGCTGTCAGCTTTTAGGGATGCAAACTGACATTGTTTATTTGTATCAAATATCCTGAAAGAGTCTGTTTGACAGATTATATGCTGCCTCAGTATAAATGGCTATTATTTACTACCTGTAATTAAAAGTAATTAGGCATAATAATTTAGTGTGTATATATGCATTTAAAACCATGTAAATCTTCTGTTTAGGATGTAATTCAGGGAGAGTTTATGTGCAAAACTTTTCCAGAGGAAAATGGAGAGCCCCATGATACCCAAGTAATTCCTATGCTGATGCAGCCCACCAGGCTGTCTAGTGTAAGGTGAAGGTCAGGCACTGCACTTGCATTTTGGTAGAGCTGAAGTGGTAGGTTGTTCACGGTCTGCAGTCCTCAGCCAGGGGAAGGTTTCTCTGGACACCCACAACAGGTGGGCTCCTCTCACACACCAAGGCTGACATTGGGAACCCTTGTTCCAAACTCCAGACCTACCCCAAACTTAACTCTGCCTATAGATTCACAGGTGAGAAAACTGAAGGTGTGGGTCCTGCTGACATCAGCCCACAAGGCTTGGAGAAATATAAAAACATATCTTAATTTTCAGCTCTTCTTTCCCTAAACTCCAAAGCTTGCATTCCTTAAGATGCTGAGGAGCAACACTATCTGATCATCACCCCAGGGAGTGCAAAATTCATATTCTGCTTCACTTTCAAGTGGTCACAAGATGGAAGAGGCTCCTGAATCTTACTTCTCTCCAAAGAGACCAGACAAAATAAGGCTGAATATGACCAGTAGCTCCAGATGCCTGCATAGGATGTGAACTGTGATGCAGACAGTGCAGGACATCTCAGTAATATGCAGAAAGTCTAGTGAAAAAAAGGAGAAAGGAGTGATAAGTAGAGAGAACTGTCATTCAAACATCCAAAATTAAAGGTACAACTTCAAATCAAAACAAACCAGACCTGCACAGGGAAGGAAAACAAGGACATAAAGGCTTTACTGCATGATTGCAAAGGAAATGAAGGAAAGCACTGACCACAATAGCAGCAGGGCAGATATCTAAAAGCTAAAGGAAGATATTGCTTCAGACTCCATAAGGAAAAAAATGTAACCAACCCCAGAGAGCAGAGGAAGCACACTAAAGAGGCTAAAGGGCGCGGATATAGAAATTATTGAGTAACACAGACACAAAACTTGAGAGCTCTTTACCCTTCACTTCTGAATACTGAATAATCTCTATCAATGACATTGTCAGGTTTTTTAGAACGAATGTTAGCCATGAGCAATAAAAGACATGAATGGAAGGAGTGTAGCTTAGGCACATTACATGTAGACCAGCTCAGTGTCTTTCTTTGATAAGATAATGGCATATTAGAACAAAGGAAAAGTAATAAATCTTATCAACCTGAACTTTGGTAAAGCATTTGCTTTGGTATTACCTAATGATTGGTTAAACTCAAGAAGGTGAAGTTTAACATGAACACCAAAAAATGATGAAGGAACAGAATTGGGAGTGAAAATTGCTAATGGGACTGAGACCAAAATAACAGAACTGGAGTAGTCAGTAAGCCTAAGTAATTTCATTAGCTAGCTTGATGCAAAAAATTATGAGTGAGATAATGAAATTTGCTAATAACAAATCTGGGAGATATTTTCAATAGAGACGAAATCCTAAAGGAAGAATTATATAATTATCAAGCCCTAATAACAGACATGGGAAGAAAAGTAACAGCATATAATGCAGGGACATGTACTGAGAGAATAGTAACATTTCTGCTGTAAATTTTAATTTATCCACTGTGAACAACAGAAGAGGAAGAATTGTGTGTGGTGTAGTAATTAGAAAGACAAATGGAGTCTTCCATGTAGCAAGCCCTGTATTTTCAGGATCAATAAACAAATAGATTAAAAACACTGGGTAAAATTCAGCTGAAGTTTTTGGGCATCATTCAGGTTATCAGTGTTCATCAAGCCTGAGTTCATCCTGGAACAGGTACAAAGAAGTGACATCCAGATAATCAGAGGAATATCAAAGACAGCATGCCTTGCTGAGCTTGGCAAAATGAATGGTGAAATGGGATCTGATTCCTCCCTGTAAATACATTTGAGGTTTTAGTCAGGCAGAGAGGGCAAATAAGCATCCGGGGAGAAGAATCATTTACATTTATAGACAGCACTCATGCTAGAGCAGATGGGCATAAGTTGGATATGAAACAGGAAGAAGGGCTCTCACTGTGAGAGAATAATGGTCTCAAATAGCTTCTCAGTAGGAGAAGAGGGGGCAAAACCTCTAACCAGTCTTAAGAGGGATATTGAGTTCGGCATTTCTCAGTCACTTTTTTTGGGATGTTCAAAGACTGCATTACCACCATAGGAAGAGCCACACCTGGCTTAGCAAAATCCCTTCTCACCCCCCTTTCCTGCACTGATGGTGAGGATTTTCTGTTTGCCGGGGAAAATGGTTCAGCTGTGTAATATCTGGGTCCTGTGCATTAGGTGTGGAAGATCAGGTGAGATTTGATAGGGGTGGCCTTGAGAGAGTTGTCTTTAGCCTCCCTTTATGGTGACTGGGCTTTTATGACTGTTATGCCCCAATGACTCACACATCAGAGCTAGCACTCCTGGGCTTATGTGAAAAACAAACATGGAGCTTCCATGGGAAAGAGCAGATCCTTTCCATTGCCTCATAAAACAACAGTCGTCAGCACCCGCCAGTGTGTGCTCTGTGGCTCCGGGGCTCTGGAATCTAACAAAGGACCCATTTCTCAGGGCCTCACACAACACTGCCACTGAGATAACCTTGACATCCGAACCTGGCATCTAAAACTCCCTGCAGACCATCTGAAACCATCCTCGGGGAGTGAATGCTTCCCTATCCATCTCCATGGAGCAGTAAGCACACAAATCCAGAGGAGAGTTCAGCAGCAGCACAAGTTATCTACCTCCACAGCCAATTAGTGTCACAGATGGATAAGCTAATGTGTGCACTCAGTCCCAGGCTGCATCCTCTGCTCTTCACAAGTGCTGCTGTATCCATCTGCCTTCTCCTCCCATGCCCGTTTATTTGCACCCACCAAATGGTCACAACGTGGAGGCCACATAAATCAGTCCAGAGACCAGCAAACTGTTACAGTTTTCCTTTGTAATTAAAAGCTTCCACATTAATTTGGAAAAAAAACACTACAAAGTTTGCAATACTTATGTATTACATAGAGCAGAGACGAATTTTGTGCCATGCATTAGTTGCAGAATTTGTGCTTCAGTGAGTATGTCCCCTCCTTGGGGCCTGGGGACTCACCAGGACAGAAGAGCTTGCAACAAGCAGAGGAACACACCAAGAAGGATGATGGCTACTCTTCACCTCCACTTTAGATCTTCTTCTCAAGGGGAAGGTGAGTTAAAGGGAGAAGAGAGTGAAGGGACACAGAGGAAGAAGCAAATCATGGTGAACAAGCAGGATGCTGCAAATATACCTGGAACCAGAGAAAGGCTCTTGTGCCTTGGCTGTGCTCAAACTTTGTTTGCAGGTAATGCATCTTCTTGCAGAATCCCCATCAGGCTTCACACATGCCCAGGGTCCCAGCTACACCTTCCTTTTCATCAGCCTATCCTGGTTATTTTCTCAAAATATTATTTTGGAGGATTTTTCCCTAGTCTTTTTGCTAAGTCCACAAACAGTCATCACTATCTGGATGCACAAGATAATTGAGCCAATGAAGCTGACAGCAGGCAAGATGAACATATGTGTACCTCCAGAAACACCCACAGGCTCCTCCAGTGCTGGCAGCCTCTATGAATCACAGGGTCAGGTGTCCACATCCCACAGAGCCAGGAACCCACTGAGCCAAACTCAGCAGATATGGTCACTGCTGAGCCTACAGCCCCCGGCAGAGATGGGAGCCTGGACACGGCAGGATGAGGAGAAGCAGGAGTGCAAGAGCAGGAAAGGTAGCATACGCGGTCCTTTGGCTCAAAAATGAGAGAAGCATGCTTTGAAGAGGTGACAGAGTGTACTAGAGGCCTGAGAGATAAAATGTAGTCATTTGTAGGGTGTTATGCATGATTAAACAACGTAAGAGAAAAGGACCAACACTCCTTTTTATTCTTCCTTGCAGACATCTTATATTTGATGTCCCATATTAAGAGCTGTGATATAGTTCAGGATTTATCAGCTGAATTTGGCTCTGCCAATGCACTCATAGCCTTTTCTTGGTGTGTTCTTAATGTGACTGAATGATTTACATCATTACCCTTTGTGGGGCGGGGTAGGTGGCATCTTGAGATGTCTTTCATTGTCCCGAAGAGCCCAACTTGTGTCCCTCTGCCACAGCCTCAGCCACGTTATCCACCCTACCGAAACCCTCGGTGGGCAGGAAGGTCCCACCCCACGAGAAGTGCAGGGCTTCCCGCTTTCCCCACGCAGGTCCTTATTCCCGTGCATTCCGGAGAAGGCACCATTTCCCCCATTCCCCCTTCCAGGGCACTGAATCCCCCGCTTCCAGCCGACGCTCGCAGGGCAGCGCTCGGCGCAAGGACCGACCCGGACAGAACGTCCGCCGGGGCCGCAGGCGGGGCCGGGGAGGACCCGGCGCTGCCCCGAGGCCGCCGCCCGCTCACGCCCGTCCCTCCCGCATCGCCGGGGGCCGGGCCGGGCGGCAGGGGCGGTGCTGGCGGGCGGGAGGGAACCAGCCTGCCGAGCCGAGCCGAGCCCCGCGGGCGGGACACAGCCTGCAGGATGTCGCCGCTTCGCGTCTGCATCGTCGGCTCGGGGAACTGGTGAGTGCCGCAGCGCGGGGGGGCTCTGCCTTTGCCCTCCTCCCTTTTTTTTCCTCATGTCTTTCCCTTTTCCTCCTCCTTCCACCGTTCCTTCCTCGGTTTTTCCTCCTGCCGCGGCGGGCGGGGGCTTCGCAACAGGTGCGGTACGGGCAGCGGCGGGGCCGGGGGCGCGGAGCGTCTCCATGGTCCTGAAACCGCGACCCCGGCCCCGTCCGGCCGCGGTTCTGGGCTCCTGGGCAGGAACCATCGGCTCCGAGAGATGCACCAGTCAATGGGAACTGGAAAGACACGAGGCTTCCTCATCACCCCAGGTGCGTGTGCCGCTTAGAGCCTGGCGACAGAATCCAGAGAGGCCCGGAGCTGCAGCTGTCGCTGTGTGTGCCTGCGGCAGGGCCCCAGCAGCTCAGGTTGAAGCATTCAGCAGTGAGAAGGGTGGTGATGCTGTTTGTGTTCCTCTGAAGGAACCGGGGCACAGGCTTCATTTAAAGCCACAGAGTATTGGCACCTTTCACTTTCCACCCTCCTCAGCATGTCCTTTTGTATCTTGGTGCAGACACAGCGTGGTGTTCAGGTCTCTCATTTATCCTCATTCTTAAGAATATGTTTGCTACTGCTCAGTCCTTTCCAGCCTGGACAAAGCACAGATCTCCAGAGCTCCTTGGGTCTGACAAGCCCCAGTAAGATCAGTAAATCCATCTCACAGGACTTTGCATCTTACTTTTCTTATGTTTTCTGTGCACTGAGCACAAACAACAGACCAACATGCATGTGCATGCATTTGTGATTAGCAAACCCAGCCTCCAGGTAGTTCTGGTGATTGTTTTTGTACAAGGAGAGAAAGCTCCTTAGGATTTTAAAAATATCTGACAGCTAGGTGGAAGTAATGACAGAAGAGTCAGTAATGAGGGAGTGGTTGCTTGTGAGCTGCTGAGAACACAGCAGAGTTAAAACACAGCTCTCTGCTTTCCTGCCTTGTAAAAACAGTCCACTGCCCTCAATGCATTCTCTTTGTGCATGACATCTCACAGATACAGCCTTTCATATGGAACTGCACAGCCAAGTCTTCTGGACCTCATTGTCACACTGCTGCTTTCTCTAGTCTCATCACTTGTTTCCTCAACTGCTGCTTTCACATGTTTTTTCAGGGAAGGCATCCCTTTTCCCTGCCACTTTCTCTTCCCTCACCTGCCTGTGCAGGCAGCTCAATGTCTCTTCCATGCCATCAACAGCCATGAATGACTACATGTTTGGAAGCCAACTTTTTTTTTACCTTTGTTCAGCCCACAGTCACAAACTTCGTCATCCTCTTGCTGCATCCTCAAGCAGGGGCCTCCTGCTTTTCCCAGGCTGTCTCCCTTCCCATGAGACATCATTTAAAGTCACTTAATTGTATTCAGATCTGTACTTGAGGAAGTTCTCTGGTTTTCCACATATACCTACAAACTTGAAAAGAGCTATACTACAGAGATACTGAGACCCCATTCAATACCATCTATTTACCCATACTGGCTGTCTGCCTTAGCCCACCTCTTACTTCTTACCATATACATCAACTCTAAAATCCTCAGGGAGGACATAAACATTGTTCTCTGATGTATGAATAATATCTATTCATAGCCTTGGTGGCAGAACAGGTTGTTTTAGTGCTACAGAGAAATACAATGTTTACCTTTGGCAAACATTTTTTTTCTTGTGCTTCTCATAAATATTTGGGCAGCAGTTCAGATCTCTGCTCTTGAGGCTTTCCTGCAGCTCAGAATCGTGGCTGACACGTGACACAGAAATGTTGCAAAAGCTCATGTCAGCTGCAGAAGTTCAGCAGGTCACAGGGACTTGCTAAGTCAACACTGCCAGGAGGCTCATGAGTGATATGGTTGAGCGAAGCAAGTGCTGCACTGCATTTTGTGGTTGCCAGTAGGTGCAGGAGGGTTTGTGTTTATCCACTGAGAGTTGCAAGTCCCATTCAGGTTTTCAAGGATTAGAGCTGGAGTCTGCATCTTGCAACAGAAAACCATATGTACTTGGTACTTAACTATAGAAGTTGTTTTTATGGGTAGGCTTGATGTGTAAGTTCATCATCCAGGTTGTGCTGGACAACCCAGACAATGAATTTATGTATTTATGAAAAAAAACCTAAACCTTTTTCTTGTTAATACACATTTCTTGTGTGGAGCCAAAATTCATCCTCAGCTCAAGCTCTGAAGTGCCCTCTGTTGATAGCAGGGCAAGAGAACCAGAACATAAGCAATTTTATAAATAATGTGAATGTATGCTATAACTGCATACCTTTCTTTCAAAACAGTAGAACTCTTCCAGTAAAGGTTCACCATTAAAACACTTCCCTAAATATTGTAATGGACCAAACCAGATCACCCCTTAAAAAATAAAAAAAAAAAAAACCCAAAACAACCAAAAAGCCCCAAACTAAATATCTAAATAAAAAAGCACTACAGCAGCTCAGGATATAGCATATAATCAGCACTGAGAAAAGTGAAACCTGATCTCAGCAGGATTTCTTTGTCATTAAAGATTCAGACCTTAATTACCTATTAATAAGACCTTATTAGTTATTGAGCGATTTAACATTATGCAAACCTGTTACATGAAAAATATGGGTGAATCAAGGAGGGTCAGTTACAAAGTGGTTTCCCTTTGAATCATTAACAGCACAAACCTACCTGGACTTTGTCTTTGATATCCCCAAGAACTTTATCAGTTCCAGAAAACACACTATAGCTAAGTCCTGTTCGTGCTCCTTGTTACAAGTGGGTCAGAGGACACGAGTGCTGCAACTGAAGCTTCTCTTTCACATGTGTTAATAAAGTGGCCAATACTTGAGAGATTAAAGTAGCACTAAAATGGAGAGAAGGAAGAGAGGAGTAAAAAATAATCACCCCTCTTCCCCAAATAACTTAAAGTTCATTAAACAATACTTTCAATATTTTCTGCGAGGTTTCTAATTCTCCCTTGCCACGTGAGTGTTTGCAAGGCTGCAGTGATGATGGGGGAATACAATTATTGTCTGACCTGAAATTAAAAATGTTCAGCATGACTCAAGATGAGTAAACTGGATGGTTAAAATATCCTCAGGCTGCAAGTATTACAGATCCTGTCACAGTGATAATTAGAACAGTAAGTAAAGAGAAACCACAGGTTGAAGGGTTGTTTGGTCTTTTTCTGAGCATTTAGGTCTTATGTAAAATACTTATTGCAACTGTTTGGTTATGGATAGGAAAGTGGGATGCATCTATTTTACATGAGATGCACAAAGACTGTCACAGCAAGATTGCTCAGCACTTATTTACCACCCGGATTATTTTACACTTATTGATCTCGACAAAAAACAGAATTATCTGAGGACCATAGGAGATTTTAATCTCAGCTAATGCATTTTTAGTGCTGTTGATGGTACATCACACTCCTGCTCTATAACCTTTGACAGTACTTCAGTTCCATTATTGCAGTTATATTTTTCCCCTGTTCTACTTTCTCTGTTTTTAAACTTGAGGAGCTCTTGATGAAGGGCAGTGGATAAAGATTTCTGATAAATGTTGCAAGCACCTAGACAGCTTTATAGGACAGGCTTTTTATGGGTTAAGATGTTTAAAGTAATTCATGTTTCCAATTCACAATAAAACTACTTTTCCCCTTTTAGTTATTTTTATTTTGTTTTAAAGGGGATCAGCCATAGCAAGAATCATTGGCAAAAATGTCCAGAAGTCCAACAGATTTGATCCCACTGTCAAGATGTGGGTGTTTGAAGAGATCATTAATGGAAGAAAACTCTCAGAAATCATCAACCAGGAACATGAAAATGTTAAATATCTGCCTGGATACAAGATACCCCACAATGTGGTAAGTCTAAAAAAAAAATAAAATCTCTGAATTTGTTGAATTTTTTTTTTATAAGAGAGGCAACATCTGAAAAAAAAAAATTAGGAAGCAATTCACTGCTTTGTTCTAGTTTGCCACCTAACTCACTCCACTCTAACTCCCTGGAATATAATTCAGTTCTGTGATTTCTGCTTGTCTTGTATGTCACGCACAACTTCAAACACCAACTGTGTCTGTGCTGGTATCACACCATCCTCCTTGCTGGCAGAGATGAGCACAACTCTAGAAATGGCAGGCAGAGATCTGTCTACACAGAGATATTTCAAACCCACAGCATCTTCTGGAAAAAACAGGCAAAGCTACTGTTCTTCTTTCTTCAGAAAAAGAAATCAAAAGCAGAGGCTGTGGCTTACAAGGAGATGAATAATGAGCTATCAGCTCATGGGTGATTTCAGGACAGCTGCACTTAATAAAGCTCTAAATTCCATCAAAAAATACAAGGTATTTATTTTCATGGACATTTAAAATACCAAGTTATACACCTCTACTTAAATTAGTCACTTTAGATAATTTACTGCTGCTGAAGAAAGTGAGGTGAGGAGGCTGTCCAAGATTTTGCCAAGTGCCACTGCTTTGTGAATAGTGCCACATTTTTGGAACAGTTGCAGTTGTAAGGGAAATTAAAACACTGCATGTAGCAGGTCTCCTTGCTTGGGGAGTGGTTATATTTAGTATTCCATTTTGTGCTGTGATTGCATCTTTGCACTCCTGGTGTTTGAACTTGGCACACAGCTCTCCTGGGTTACAACTGACTTGTCACAGTTATTTTTACAACCCTCTAGCAGATCAACAGGCTTGTCATCATCCCTTGAGGCCAGCCTCACCCTGTTTAGAGCAAAGCCTGAGGCTTCACCAACAAAAATCAGCTGGTTGCAGCAGAGGAACCCTTAGACCACCTCCAACTGAGAAAAAAAAAAAAAAAAAAAAAAAAAAGAAAACCAAACAAGCTGAGCTTTTCCTTGCATTGCTCTGCAGCATTTTGGAGACAGGAGCACAGCCTGTGCAGTGGTGCCAGCCTCTGCCCTGCTCCCACTTCACTGTTTTCCCAGAGAAGCAGCCTGGCTGGCAGCAGCTCTGGTTTTCTTGCTGGGAATCCTGCTTGCTCAAGGCTGCATGCTCTAAGGCTGCATCCAAGAGTGATGTTTTCTCCTATTGTAACGTGCTTCTAGCAGGCTTAAATTCACCTGCTCTTGCCTCTGTAGCCTCTGTAGGCTTGAATTGTTCTGAGTAACGCCAGCATTTGGAGGGAGATACAGCTGGGTAGTTTTTAAGCATGCTGTATAGGTTTTTGTAACTCTTGGGAAAATTACTGTATATTTAAATCAAAGACACATACTGGCTCAAAGAGGAAAATCTCTGCCTTTTGATATAGTTTATTCCTCAGTAACTCAGCTGGGGACCTATGGAAACCAAAGACTTCCAGAAGAGCCTCTGTCCCACCACCCTATTTTTCTCCTGTGCTCCCCAGTGCTACTAGCATTCAGTAGTAGCAGGAGTATTCTACTCATTCCAGAGTAATCATATGGGGTCGGTCAGCTATCTTCAGGAACTACATCAAGAAGATGAAGGGGCTTTCCAGCACAGCAAAAATTTATGAAGTATATCATCTTCCCCAGATTATCCACATAGGGTTAAAACATTAAAAAAAAATTAAAGATACAACCCCAAAACAGTTCAGCTGCTTTGGATATTTCAGAAGAGATCTGTATCTGCTTGTGTGGAGAGCTGGCAGCTATGCCACGGGGCCAGTTAAAATTAAGGACATTAGCACTGCATCTGCCATGGCTTTGGCATGATGTGTCTTGCAAGGACTGAGGATTCCTACCCGAGGCCCATTTTTTTTGTCACTCTTGTCCCAGGTGGCTGTACCAGATGTGGCTGAAGCAGCAAACGGGGCAGATATTTTAGTGTTTGTTCTGCCACATCAATTTATTGGACGAATCTGTGAGCAGATTGCAGGACAGATAAAACCTGGGACATTTGGGATTTCCCTGATCAAGGTAAGTTGTTGTCTCCACAGTACCCAGCCAATACGGAGTAAATAAACAGCTCCAACTTAGCGGCAGGAGCTGCAGCATTCAGTTGCATGCTCTGCATAAACACAAGCATTTCTTTCTGCAAGAGTTAAAACTTCCCCAGCTCTACCAGCCCTTCCGCTGCTCTCGTGGCCGTGGAGCGGGAAGGATGGGGCAACCTATCCAGGCTAAGAGTATCTGTCTTTGCCAGTCATGTTTAGCTTGGATCAGTTCCCACTTGGACCAGCATGGAGGTGAAAATAGGCAGAGGAAGGGATGCAAAAAGCTGGCACTGCTGCCAGAAAAATACTTTGAGACTACAGCCTCAGTGAACTCCTAACAGAACTCCAAGCCAAAGTGCCTCTTCCAAGTACATGCTAAAGCTGTTCTTGGCAGCATTAAAATGGCATAACAACCCTAATGATTTTGCAAAACTGAAGCAATTTCAACCTGGCATGAACTGAGGAATCTCTTTTTAAGGTTAAAGAAGTACCAGATTATCGTAATCTTAAAAGGAATTAATATTTTAAGAGAATGTCAAACTAAAAGCCAGAGGCAAAGCATAGTAATGCAGTCTTACCACTCCTTCTTTTGATTGCATTACAGGAAATATCCCACTTAAAACTGTAATGAAAGAAATGTAATTCAAGTTTTCGGACTTCAATACCAGCTCTTCTCCTGTATAGAAATTATCTCATAAGCAGCAGTAACGAGAAGAGAGGAAGGCAGGAGAGGAAGGAAATTTCTGCAAATTTAGCAGAAAAGACCCAAGACAGTTCGGTATGCTCTTTAACACCCAAAAACCACTCTGATTAATTCTTAGATCTTGCAAAAAACCCCATTTCTAATAGACTTAATTTTAAATGTCTGGTCCTGTACTACAGAAATTTAACTGAAAGGAAAAGTACAACATCAAAGAAAGCAAGCCTCAGGACAGCAGCACTTGATGTGAGGCCTCTTGCAGGATTACTTTGACTGTCACCACTTCTCCCTGGGCTTACCTTGAATTTGCAGTTACCAAAGTACAAACCCAGAGCATTTGTATTAAGGGCTAACACTAGTGATTATAAGACCCTTTTTTTTCAATTAAAACTGGAGAGCTGCAGGCAATAGAACACCTTCTGCTTTACCAGTGCTCTGCTGCTGTCATTTTCCTATTCTAATACCCTGGCTTTAACTACTTTTCAGGGGATTGATGAGGGTCCTGATGGCCTGAAGCTCATCTCTGACCTCATTCGAGAGCAACTGAACATAGAGATGAGTGTGCTGATGGGGGCAAACATAGCCAAGGAAGTGGCTGATGAGAAGTTCTGTGAAACCACCATTGGTAACTATTGCAAAGAGTCAATTGGAGCTGGGGTTTAAAGTCACCTGTGGCAGGATAACCTCTGGAAGAAGCAGGGGGATGTGACTGGTCCCAGGTTGTTCCCAAGTGGAGTAGTGCCTGCTGAGCTCCTTCAGGGAACCAGGATTATTTCCAGAGAGTTTGGTGCTGAAAGAATCAGATTCAAACTGGCAGGGGGTTTCAGTGCTGAGAGCTAATTTAATACATTGAAAATATCACATCTTAATTCTGTTTCTGTAGGAGTTGGCAAGAGCCACCTTTTGTCTGTAGAGCTCAACATGGAGTACATCAGCAGCTGATACACAATACAGTCTAGATAAAGAGTGTGATCAGAAGTTCCTATGTGCTCACACTCCCAGAGGTGTATTTCCTCATCTTAAAATTTCTCTGTTTGGAAAAGAAAACCCAGTAACATTCTGTTCCTCTCTCCCATTTGGACTGTTTGCCAAGACATGGCCTCAGATCCTCCAAGACTGTGTCCGACCTGATTTGGAAAGTTCATCTAGTAGTTTTTAAAACTCAGAGATTTTTAAAGTCAGTCAAAATTAAAGTTACATCCTTCTATAGCTAGGAAAGGCAAAAGAAAAAGAAATTGTGTTGCAATAACGTTTCTTTGCCTTGCAAATATTACAGTAATGGTGCAAACTGTACCAGCTGGGCCTTTGTTACTGAAAGAGCAACTAGACACAAATAGAACTAGACGTGATTAGGAGAGTTGAGCTTTATTAATTTTCCTGGGGGGGAATTTAACTTCTGCTGGCCTGGTTTGAAGCCATGATGTGATGATGACTGTGCAAAGAGCTTTGCCCCTTACTTTTGTCCTCATGGAAAGCCATGAACCCAGAAATAGCTGCCTCAAAGAGAACTGGTATTCCGAAGAACGAGAAGCAAACCTAAAGTTTCTCATAAGATGGTGAGAATCCTCCCAGCTATCAGAGTGTGGTGCCCTGGGACAGTAAAGCTCACAGCTGAGCTCCCTGTGAAGGAAACCAAGCTACTTTGTACAAACCTCAAGTGAAACTCTATTCAAAGGTCTTTGCCCAGCTGGCCCTGGACTCTCTGGATCAAGGAAAACCTTAGTTCCTTTAGCACTAAGGGCTCTCCTTGGCTGAGCACTGTAACAACATGATACATAACCTCTGTAGAATTGGTAGGAAAAAGGTTTTAGCAGTGCCAACCTTCAATTTCACCATCTGTGGATCCCCCTGTAACTGGGCAATAGTAATTTGTGTGCCATCATAGTACTTAGCAGTGACACAGGTTTACATTTTCAAAGCAGAAATTTTACCATTGTCCTGCAGAAAACTGTTTGTAAATAATGTCTTTTGTAAGGTCTGTGGTTGTACAAGCTTTCTCAGGCAGAAAGATTCATTAGGGGTTATCTACTTTTAAGCTCTTAAAACTGTCATTAAGCAATGATGATCAATGCCCTGGAGTTGCCTACACTTAACACTGGCATGCAGCAGCAAAACTGCTGTTCCACAGATCTCTGGTTTAGCAATACCTTGGGACTGGGATCACAAAAGCTGAAGTAAGTCCCTAGAAGCTTCTTTCAGATTAATTGTGTGCACTCTGAAACATTCTAAAAGTGCTTCTTCATCCTTCCTTCCCACAGGCTGCAAAAACAAAACACAAGGGGAAATCTTGAAAGAATTAATGCAGACCCCCAATTTCAGGATTACTGTGGTGCTTGACTCCGATACAGTGGAACTTTGTGGAGCCTTAAAAGTGAGTGTTTTCAAGCCAATATTTTTTATTTGGGCCAAATTCTAACCTCACTTAAATGTTCTGTAAGCCACAAGATCTAATTTGAGTCCTGTCACCATGTGAATGAATGAATGAATGCAGACGAGATGCATCATTCACGAGCCAGTTTTCCAACCTGGAAAATAAACTTGGGAAATAAATTTTCCAACCTGAGAAATAAATTTCCCCCAAAAGGGGAAATTCATTTAAAAATTAGTTGCAGGCAAAGCATTTCAAAATACCTGTATTTTTATCTTTATTTTACCAGAGGCATGCCTGTTTTTGAGGGCAGAGTTTAGTCCAGTGTGTTTCCTTGCCTGTGTGTTGTGAGCACACTAAAAGATCTCACTACAGAGAGTAGCTCCACTAATAATTATGTCCATGGTTTAAGTACTAACCTGCTAGAAAATTAACATCAGAAGCAATATTCAGTGTTGGCAGCACATCTGTGTGGCATTCAGCAGTGCCCACATGGAGATCCCAGGTGGGATCAGAAATTACACCAGAATCACCAAATTTCCAATGAGGGGACAATTCAGTGATTCAGAGTTTGCTTTTATATGAATTGAAAGTGACTTCAGTCTGTGATCCTTTTTACTTCTTTACACATTTAGTCAATTATACTACAATAATTCATTTTTCCATGGAGGAGGTGTATGACTGAGGAGGAAAGAATCAGTCCTGTTTAACTTCACATACAAAAATAAAATTTGTTGACATACAAAACCAAGCAGAAAAGATTTTTCTTTTGGCCACAGAGCAGAACTGGGGACAGAAACAGATGAGAGAGAGATGTTTTCTGTTTTGTGATAAATCATTGCACTTCTTGAAATCATTGGTTTGGTTTTGCCTCTGCTAAAAAAAACCCTAAAAAATTAAACATGTCACTGGGGTATATACATGTCTGGAGAAAACATGGCAATGGTAGCACTAGGTGACATATTACTCATAAACACTGAACTACATTTATTTAGGGATTTATTTAGGAGCTGGGAATTGGAAGGTGGGAAGGGAAGCATGCCGAAAAACGGTGAGGAGTTGTTAAGATGTTTAGGATCCTGAGAGATTTGTTTAGAGCTGTAGACAAGCGAAGTTCTGCTGAGATTTGTAGATAAGCCCAAAATTAGATCTACTGCAGCATCTTCATTGGATCCATGCCTGCTCAAATCAGAGACCCACAAAGAAAACCTAGAAAGGCATGACTCTGTGTGGGATATTTTAAATAGTTAAACAGAAAGGTCAGCGAGATCCAACTCGGAATGAGCGG